>NC_045788.1:22681237-23320028 GCF_009873245.2 Balaenoptera musculus
ACCTGGACACAGAGGGAAAGGAGCAGAAGTTGGAGAACCTAGTCTTCTGCTGTTAGCATCAGCACCCACAGATATTTATTGGAAAGGGGCATAAGGCATGGGCCCTGCCCTCCAGGGGCATCTAGCTGGGGATGTGGAAGAACATAAAGAAAACCTCAATGTGGCCCGTTTTTCCCCCGTCTTCTGTGACTAGTTGCAAAAAGGCTGCAGTTGGCCATCCCTAATGGACAAGCCAAGGCCACCCGGGCCTGGTTGAGATGCTAATTAAGAACTGTGCATTTTTTAAAAAGTTTATTCTATTGAAGTAGGGTTGATTTACAACGTTGTGTTAATTTCTGCTGTACAGCAAAGTGATTCAGTTATACATATATATACTCTTTTTTTCATATTCTTTTCCATTATAGTTTATTACAGGATACTGAATATAGTTCCCTGTGCTATACAGCAGGACCTTGTTGTTTATCCATTCTATATGTAATAGTTTGCATCTGCTAATCCCAAACTCCAAGTCCACCCCTGCCCCTTGGCAACTGCAAGTCTGTTCTCTACATCTGCGAGTCTATTTCCTAGATAAGAGAACTGTGCATCTTGACGTGAGGACTGGTCTGGCAAGTTCCCCACGGTCACCGAGCCCAGGGGCACTCTCCTTTATCCAAGTTAAATCTGCTCAGAGTGACTTTAAAGGTGCCCTCTTGACCTCTGGTACAGGGTGTTCGTACCTGCCAGCAGCCATCAGGATGGTACAAGCTCCTTCCTCATGGCACCTGGTCCCATTCTAACGCCTCTGTTCTGAGACATACAGGCCTGAGGTTCATTCCTGATCTACTTGGGTGGAATTTTACCTCTATCCTTGCTCTGACACATTTAAAATCTGGTACCAACCCCCATTCCTCAAATCTTTCTGATACTTTAAAATGTTGCTGTGTAAATTATACCTCAATAGATCTGACTTTTTTAAAAAATCCATCCTTGAAGTTTCAATTCATCTTAGTAACCCTCCCTCAAGGCTCTTACTCTACAGGATGTAAACCACACAGACATTGGTCAGTAGGTTCTTTTTATTTTTTTTGGCTGCATTGGGTCTTCGTTGCTGTGTGTGGGCTTTCTCTAGTTGCAGCAAGCAGGCGCTACTCTTCACTGCAGTGCGTGGGCTTCTCATTGCGGTGGGCTCTCTTGTTGGGGAGCATGGGTTCTAGGCGCACGGGCTTCAGTAGCTGCAGCATGCGGGCTCAGTAGTTGTGGCCACGGGATTTGTTGCTCCGTGGCATGTGGGATCTTCCTGGACCAAGGATCGAACCCGTGTCCCCTGCTTTGACAGGCCGATTCTTAACCACTGTGCCACCAGGGAAGTCTGGTCAGTAGGTTCTAATAGATGGCAAGCCTGCATTTCCCTTTCTTTCAATTCATGGAGACTCGGTGGCTTTGGGGAGAACAGAATTACCTTATAGTATCTTATGACACAGTTTTCCATACCTCTCTTTTCAGTGGGGTCATAATGGGAAAAGTCCAAGGAGTCCTGGATGGGCCTTTCTGGATGGGGCTAGGCTTGAATCACAAAACAAGAACTGGGCAATTACTGGACATCAGAAGCCTTCGACTGAGTTTCTCTTTTCCATGATAATATTTGACTACAATTTTTCCTTTGAAAAATTCACCTATATTTGCTGGCTTTCTCAGATACACAGCTATTTATAAATGCAAAAGCAAGTATAAAGAGGTTAAAAGAGGTTTAAAATACAGTTAAAAGACAGATAGGGTTGTTGTGATGGTTAAATGTGACAAAGTAAGTGAAGAGCATAACGTGTTAGCCAAGAGTAGCTCTGAATAAATGTTGGTTATTTCCGCTTGTTATTAGTAACGTCATTATTGAGTTTAGACTCTAGTCATCTTACTGGACAGAGTCTGCTGCAGTAATCCTCAAACACGGTAGGGGGTCTCTGAAGGGGATGTATGTGGGAATCCCTCAATCCCTTTCCTAAAATCTTTCTGATTACTAGAACAAAAATGAAAAAGGGAAGACCATGAATGTAATTAGCTTTATTAAGGTTGATTTATGACAGAAATTGACTTCTTCTAAAAGGAAGACATCTCTTAGTCAGACCAGCGTACCTACTCATATAAAAGAAAAAGAGGGGACTTCCCTGGTGGTCCAGTGGTAAAGAATCTGCTTTACAATGCAGGGGTCATGGGTTCGATCACTGGTCAGGGAACTAAGATCCTACATGCTGTGGGGCAACTAAGCCCACATGCCACAACTACTGAGCTCGCGCCCCTCAACTAGAGAGCCCACACGCCTTGGAGCCTGCATGCCACAACTAGAGAAGAGAAAACCTGCACACCACAACTAGAGAGAAGCCTGTGCACCATAATGAAAGATCCCGTATGCCTCAACGAAGATCCTGCATGCCGCAACTAAGACCCGATGTAGCCAAAAATAAATAAAATAAATAAATAAATGATAAATAATAAATCTTCAAAAAAAAAATGAAAAAGATAAAAAAATCGTTTGAACCTGATGCCACAAAACAGCCCTCTTTTTATTTCTTTAAAACTTGGACTCAAGAAGAACCAAGAGAAGTGTATGGTAGACCACCCCTAATATGGTCCCCAAAGATCCCTACCTCCTGCCATCCACACCCTTGAGTAACCCCTTCCCTTAAGGATGGGCTGGACTTACTTGTACGTACTGACTTACTTCTAACAAGTAGAATATGGCAGAAGTAATGAGATGTCATTTCCAAGATTAGGTAATAAAAATACTGTGTCTTATATCTCGAGCTCTCTCTCTGTCTCTCTCTTGCTATGACCATTTGTCCTGAGGAAAGACAGTTACAATGGCATCAGGCAGCCCTGTGAAGAGGCTCACATGGGGAGGGATGGAGGCTTTCCAATAACCATATGAGTGAGCCTGGAAGCAGATTACCCCAACCCTGACCCCCCACCCCAGTCGAACCTTCAGATGAGACCACAGCCTTGACCAACAGCTTTACTGTGATGTCTCTAGAAACCTTGAGTCAGAGGCACCCGGTTAAGCCAAGTCTAGATTCTTGCCCCACAGAAACTGTGAGATAATAATAAATGTTTTTGTTTTTGTTTTTTTAAATAAAGCCTGTTTTTTTAAAAAAATATTTATTTATTCATTTATTTGGCTGCTCTGGGTCTTAGTTGCAGCACACAGGATCTTCATTGCTGCATGCAGGATTTTTAGTTGCGGCATGCGGACTCTTAGTTGCGGCATGCGGACTCTTATTTGCAGCATGTGGACTCTTTCTTAATTGTAGCATGCGGGATCTAGTTCCCTGACCAGGGATCGAACCTGGGCCCCCTGCACTGGGAGCACAGAATCTTAACTGCTGGACTACCAGGAAAGTCCCAAATGTTTGTTGTTTTAAGCCACTAAATGTTGGGGCAATCTGTTACACAGCAATAGTTAACTAATATAAAAGGTTACACAAATAACTGGAAACACACATTTTTCCCCCTTATTCTAAGGCAAATACTAGAATAATTTCTAGCATGGGGAAAGAGGGTTTGATAACAAACAACTGTAGTCTTGAGCACCGAATGTGCGCTCAGTTATGCTGCTAAAAATTGCTAATGGATTATTTAAAAGTCTTTAAAAATTACTGTGGCAGTTGAGGGAGGTAGGTGGGGCTCCTAGAAATCATGTCATATGAAGAGTGAGGAGATATGACTGCTGTCTTTTAAAATGTAAGTGGTGGTCAGGTAAGAAGAGACGTGCTTCACTTGTTCTATGTAACCCTGAAGGACAGAGCAAGAGGCAGTGAGTGACTTGGAAGCTGCAGGCAAGGAGGTTCTGACTCCACTGAATTTTGCTGGTGTTTCCATGAAACACCAAGAACAAAAGTCATGTCAACTACTTGGCTGTTTAAAAATTACATCTAAATGTGAAGGTGATCTACAAACAATGAAAATGCTACTATCTGCATATAGTAGAAGTGTGGGGTAATTTTTTTCTTTTTTCTTTTTTTTTGGGCCATGTGTGGCTCATGGGACCTTAGTTCCCCAACTAGGGATCGAATCCAGGCCCTCGGCAGCGAAAGCGTGGAGTCCTAACCACTGGACTGCCAGGGAATTCCCTGTGGGTGGTTTTGAAAGTTGTAATTTTTCTAAATTGTTCTTTATGTTATATTGTCTCTGCAATTAAAATGAAATGTATTCTAGGAAAAGAAGACCACATATTTTGAATTGCTAGAACAGTTCCTGTTTGGGTTTGTTACTGTGTCTCAGGCTGGCCATCTCCTTTCTTCACAGAGAAAAGTCTGATGATCCCAGGAAACACCATTTCTTCAAAACCATCAACTTTCCTCTCCTGGAAGCTGGCCTAGTTGAGCCTCCCTTTGTGCTAGACCCATCAGTGGTTTATGCCAAAGATATCGATGAAATTGAAGATTTCTCTGAGGTTCGAGGAGTCGAATTTGATGATAAAGATACGCAGTTCTTCCAAAGATTTGCAACAGGTGCTGTCCCTGTAGCTTGGCAGGAAGAGATTATAGAAACGGGACTGTTTGCCAAATTGAATGACCCCAACAGGCCCGCAGGTTGCGGGGAGGGTAATTCGTCTAAGTCTGGTATATGTTTGCTAGTATAAGTTGTTCTCTCTACCAAACAGGCAGCAGGAGTCTCAGCTGACATAATCCTCGAATGTTCCTAATACGTGAAAATCTGTTGAATGAGCACTGATCAGTCAGGAAGGGCATTTCAACCACAAAACAGTTCAAAGGATAGGTGAGCTCACCACTAAGACATATTTTCTCTTTCCTTCCTTCCTCCCTTCCTCCCTAACTTACTTCCTTTCTTTATTCTTTCTTTCTTCCTTCATAAAGAAGAGTACAGTCTCAGTTTTCACTGAGACCTGGGAAAAGGAACACTCAGGTTTATTTTGCTAAACTAAAAGCATGAGCCTTTGCCATCATGTCCCTGATAATTACACAAAGTCCTAGGAACAGAGAATGGAGCTTTGTGGTGTGCTCAGAAAACGAGCATTTGCAATTCTTAGTAAATAATCATTTTAGCTTTTCTTTGTTTATATCTTTTCTTCCTTTCATCTTTCAGTATTTCTCCTGCTTCTGTACTTATAAAAGGGATTTTGAACCTGGAAATAAATATTTCTGATTTTCCCCCTCCCTGCAAAAAAAGGAGTGGATTGTACTATTTTGGAAATATTTCAGATTACAGAATAATTTTTAATTTATAGAGTCTCTTTTTCATATTTCTGAAATATTCTACCATTATAATGTTGAAGCAGGTTAAATGTAAATACATGCGGTCTGGGGATTAAAGTATTCTGTAAGTTGAGTTCTTTAAGTAGTATTCTACAAATTGCTTACCTGTATAATTCCGTATGCCATTGGTTCCCAAACTTTGCTGAACTTTGGAATCACCCAGAAATCTTTTAAAATACTAACATGTGACTCCCACTCCCAGATTTTAATTGTTCTGGAGTACAACCTGGGCATCTAGATTTTCAAAAGCTCCCCGGGTGATTCCAGTGTGCAGCAAAGTTTGGGAACCACAGTCATGCAGATTTAAATGTTATTACATATGGGTCCTTGTTCTGGTTGCTCAAAACCTCAGTCTTACATTTTGACAACAACTTTTCAAATACCCAAAAAAATGCATAACTTTGGCAATTGCAGTTAAATGAAACTGAAGATAATCTGTATTCATCTTGTAGGTTTCCTTGCCCTTGCACACTTTAGTTCTTCACACATATCTTGGGAAGTAGATCTCTTGACTATTTCAAGACCTGAGGGAGACATATGGGTTTAGAAACTGATTTGAACAAACAGTGGCCCTCATTTCAGGTGGCTGCCCAGCCAGCACTTTATAGGAGAATTAGCACTTCTCAAAAGCACAGCCAAAGTGAGAATTTTAAGGCCAATATATATATATATATATATATATATATATATATATATATATGTATATGACACAGATATACATCTGGGTTGACCATATATATATATATGTGTGTGTGTGTGTGTATGTATATATATATATTTTTTTTTTTTTTTTAAAGATGTATGTGTGCCTAAGGAAATCTCTCTTGTCCCAAAGGTGAGAAACCTGGCTGAAGTTATTTTAAAAGTTTTGTCCCTTGAGTAAGGGTACCAAGAATTACAAAAACACTGGCCAAAAATTTTTTGATTAACTGGAATCCAGCTAACAGTAATCCTCAACTACCAGACAACATCAACCATATCTGGAACAAGGAGGAAGAAACCCCCATGGAGGTGAGTCCTGGGTTAGAATACCTGCCACTCACCTGTTCATCCTCCATCCTCAGTGAGCCCCTTGAAGCTCCAAACCCTACCCTAGAGACACTGTGGAGTCCTGAGTCACCAAAGCAGAATACAGGTGTGTCCCGCAGATTCTTCTTCCTAAGGCAAGAAAGTAGATTAAAATTTGATAAAATTTCTAAGTCTGTTTAACAAAAACTAATCAACAGTTAACAGAAATTCAATTAACTAGAGCATTCCAAGAGTAGAGATCTCAGGATTTAGCTTTATAAACATCAGACATTTTAAAAAGTGACTTCTACTTGCATTGGCTCTTTCATGTGAATGCCTACTGCTTTTGATAAACTTTAAATGCAAATCTGTTTCATGTTTTAGAAGTAACTCAGGAAAATAATTGAATAAGATAACCATATTCAAATAATCACCAAGTAAGTACGTGTTGAGCTCTAGTTATACATTGAGCCCTGTCCTGGGTGATGTTGGGGACACAGTAGAGAAATAAGACAACCATCTAAGAAAGGCCCTGTGGTGTAGTGTAGCATGCAGACTCCTGTGGGTGTTATTATTCGCATTTTAAAAGAGGAAACTGATGCCCATAGATGTTTTGTAGCTTGTCCAAGGTCACACAGCTCTACAGGGTTTTTGTGAAGACTAGAAATAATGTATAGGAAGCACATAGTGCTTGACTTGCATATAGTAAGGGCATACTAAATTGAAGACCACGGTCAGTAAGTAGCAGCAGATCGAATGATTCCTGGTCCAAGGACAAACTATTAAGACCTGAACCTTCATTAAAAGTTCCAGAGGAGGTGAGAGAAGCAAGAGAGCTGGTTCCTGGGGAGTGATTGAGAAGGAAATTTTTTACACACAATGAAAGAAAAATCTAATTGGAATAAGTGGAGACATGGGGGCCCATCCCAGGTCTCCTGCCCGTCATATGCCAGGTGGGAATCCACCTGGGCCAAGTTAGAGTACAGGAGGCTCACAAGGGCAGGGCAGGTAAGGGACAGACCTCAGCATGGAGATTAAATGTTACAGATGGAGAGAAATAAGCCAATGCAAAGGGATTGGCTCAGATTGTGGGTGGGATTCAAGACTGAAATAAGATGCAACCAGATGTTTTATCAAAGAAAAGAAGTGATTTTTGAAAAGGGATGATACTTGCTTATTTTTAAACAGTTAAAATGAGCTTATGGGTGGCGCAGTGGTTGAGAGTCTACCTGCCAATAAAGGGGACACGGGTTCGAGCCCTGGTCTGGGAGGATCCCACATGCCGCAGAGCAACTAAGCCCGTGCGCCACAGCTACTGAGCCTGCGCGTCTAGAGCCTGTGCTCCACAACAAAAGAGGCCGCGATAGTGAGAGGCCCGCGCACCGCCATGAAGAGTGGCCCCCACTCGCCGCAACTGGAGAAAGCCCTCGCACAGAAACGAAGACCCAACACAGCCAAAAATAAATAAATAAGTTAATTTAAAAAAAAAAAAAAAGAGCTTATGTTTTTAGAGAAAAATTTTATATATAAACAAAGTGAAACATCAGGGGAAACACAGACATATATGAGTGAACTATTCAGACAAAGAAGAACCAAGGAGAAGTCATTTTCATTCTTCTAGTTTGTCAGGGATTGTTTGAAATGTTTGTTTCTTAAAGGGGGAGATGGAATTAATAAACCGCTTGAAGGGGCTTAGAAGTGCCTTGCAAAGCAGGAGGTATGGATGATGTTTTCACAGGAAACAGTGATGAATGATTGATTTTAGGTGTAATTTTTCTTCTTTTCTTTTTTCGGCCACACCGCGAGGCATGCTAAATCTTAATTCCCCCACCAGGGATTGAACCTATGTCCCCTGCAGTGGAAGCACAGAGTCCTAACCACTGGACCGCCAGGGAAGTCCCTGATTTTAGGATTGTAAGCCACAAAGAGTTAAAAAGTATTCTCAATTGTTTACTTTGAATATCAAATTCAAGATGTTTCTCATTTAGGTGACCAGGCATGAATGTGAAATAATTGAATAATTTAAACTTTGCTTCTTAGGAATTGCTCATTTGAAATCACTGAGGGAATTCCCTGGAAGTCCAGCAGTTAAGGACTCTAGCCTCTGTGCACTTTCACTTTCACTTTCACCCAGTGCACTTTCACTGGGCACTGCAGTGGCCTGGGTTCAATCCCTGGTCGAGGAACTGTGATCCCACAAGCTGCGCAGTGCAGCCAAAAAAAAAAAAGAGAGAGAAAGAAAAAGAAATCAAAGAGAATACTACATCGATTTTTAAAGATCATTATTATTATATTGTGTTTATCATTATGGCAATTTAACTGATGTTAATTTTTGGACAGTAAAACATGATGAAAATAGTGAAAATATATAATACTCGCTTCTTAAATGATTGTTCTTGGCAGTTATAAGCCTTAAGAAGAAAAAAGATAGATACAAGATTTTTTTGGTGGTGGGGAGGCCAGCCTGGAAGATTTACCATATTAGCCATTTTGATCATCAAAAAAGTAAAAAGACTGAATTTTCTTGGATCATCTGGGAAAAATAATTGCAGTCGTTTAGGTTTAATTATTCTTCCAATAAATATTGGTGCCTGCCATGTGCCAGCCCTCATTTTAGTTTGGGGAGATATGCTGGGTTTTGCCCCTTTAAACTTTTTAGATTGGAAAGCACTTTTGTTCACCCTGTGTATCATTAAACCTTTATATCTCTCTGGGTAGAGATGAGTTTTGTTCTTTCCATTTTTTCCTAAGTTTTCTGCACTGAACATATCTTTCTTTTAAAAATCAAGAAAAGGTATATTTTTTAAAGCAAGGCAGGCCCTGTCATAATTGGAGCTGGGTGTGTGCCCAGGCTGGCTCTGGCAATAACCAGACCCTGAGGACCTCCTTCCTGGCCAAAAGACATGAACTAGCCTGGGTACCAGGAGTAAGTCCAGGACTCCCTGAGCCAACAGAGTCTCCCTGGACAGAGCCAGCAGTTGGTGCCTAAGGTTGAGCCAGATTAGTGGTCCCACAATCCAGACCATGAACTGTGGCTAGTTGGTGGCAAAGTTTTTACCAAACCTCAAAGGAAAAAAAGAAAGGACAATGCAGTGAATCAGGCGCTATGCTCTTATTTTATGACGTAGCTGAAATGTCTTCTTTTATGAAGTAGTTGATATTTGACAGAAGTAAAAATTGAAGACCAGTGACTATCCCTCGTGTATTTTTTTGAAATTTTACTGATGCATGAGATTTCAAAATCTGGAACCCACTGGACTGGACGACCTTGAAGGGCATTCCAACTGTAGGGAAACCGTGCTTCAGTGGGAAATGATGCATTTTCTAGAGGAAGATCTACAAACTTTTCCTGTAAAAGACCAGATAGTAAATATTTTAGACTTTGCAGATGACAACTACTTAACTCTGCCTTTGTAGTGGGAAAGCAGCCACAGACAAGGGAAAGGACCGACTCTGTCTGTGTGCCAATAAAGCTTTATTTACAAAAACAGGTGGTGGAGCTGGATTTGACCCACAAGCTGTAGTTTACTGATTGTAGTTGTAAATAAGTCTCATTATTAAACTGGCTGGGTTATCTGATTCTAACAGAGCTATTTCACAACTCTATAAATTCTAGATAACTAATTGGGACGTAAATTAATTCTTGTCTATAGATGTTCAAATAACCCTTCCCCACTGAATTAGTTTGTTAGGGCTATGATAACAAAGTACTGGGTGGTTTACACAACCGAAGTTTATCTCAGTTCTGGAGGCTGGAAGTCTGAGATCAAGGTGTCATGGGGATTGGTTTCTTATGAGGTCTCTGTCTTGCTTGACTTCTAGAGGGCCACCTTCTGTCTCATGGTTCTCCTTCTGTGTGGGTCTGTGTCCTAATTTCTTCTCCTTATAAGGACAACAGTCATATTGGATTAAGGCCCACCCTAATGACCTCATTTTAACTTGATTACCTCTTTAAAAACCTTATCTGCAAATACAGTCACAGTCTGAGGTACCTGAGGGTTAGGACTTTAACACATGAATTTGGGGAGACACAATTCAGCCTATGACACCCCTTAAGCCAATTTTATGTCCATTTGCTCATTCGTTTCAACATTCCTTTACCCCATATAAATCTGTGGGTCTTATTGCTTCTCTGAACTGGTTGGAACGCCAGTTTCCTCCTTAAAGAGTTAAATAAAATCTTTAACATGTTTTCATTTTTATTTCTGTATGACAGTCATGATTTTACCCTTTTTTTTTTTTTTTTGAGAATTATCTATTAGCACAAGGCAGAATGTCACAATGCCATCATGGAACCTGGGGCACATTTTTACAATTCTGCTTCCATAAGCAAAAGTTCTCAGCAAGAGCCCTCTCTCTTTTTGTTCTCTTATGAAACACACAGCAGAGAGCAGAGCCCCTAAACAGAGGGCTGGTGGGAGCGGTGGTGAGCCCAGAAAGCCGCTAGCATTTCCCAGGGAGTTTGGTTGAGGTGCATGGGGCCAGCTGACTAGTCTATATTTTTAAACCTATTCTCCTCACCCTGCCTCTCCTGTCTGCATGGCCAGCTGTCACACACATTCCTGCCGTGCCCACACCTCCTGCATACAGCAGGGGAAGCTATCAGAGAAGAAGAGGCAGGGAGGAGAGAGCCAGGAGCCACAAGAACCGAAGACAGCTTCAGAAGTCCACCTGCTATTAGGGCAGGGTGCTGAGCCTGAGGCCATCAGTGCAAACGTGCATTCCAGAGTCACACCCAGCAGCAGGCAACATTTCAGAGTCCCTGGACTAATGACTCCCCTCCGAGGTTTGCCAGTTCAAATGTATGATGTCCTGTTAAATTTGAATTGCAGAAAACAACTAATTAATTTTTTTTCTGATATAAGTGTGTCCCAAATGTTGCATGGGATATGCTTATACTAAAAACATATCTCTTGTCCACGAGTATATTTACATAATCAACTAAGAATAATCAGTGGCTGGGATTAAAGAAAATGCAGGAAAACTCCCAGCACAGCACCTGGCACACAGTCAGAGCTCTGCCTGGCTTGCCTAAACATGTCGGCTCTGTCCTCCTACACAGCTGCTGTGAATTTTTTTCGACAAGTGCGTATGTGTGCTCTATTTCACCTAAAGAGTTGGCTAAGTGGCATCGCCAGCATCACCACTAATAGTAACACAGTAAAGACTCCCGTTTATTGAGCACTTACTATGTGCCGGGTGCTGCACTTGGCAGTTTTTGTATATTATCCCAATGCTCACAATCGTCCTGTGAAGTGGGTATTCTTATCTGCATTTTATGGACGAAGAAGGAAAGCTCCAGAGGTTAACGGACTTATCCAAGTACACAGTAAGTGCTGAGTAAACCCAGGTCTACCTGACAGCTCTTGGCTGTGTGGTCACTGGTTTCCTAGGTAAGAACAGCCTCTGTTCCTATTCCCTAAAACATCTGTGTTTCAGAGCAGAGTTAGTGGACCAAGCCCAAAGGGGAAACAATTTTTTAATATATATTTTGTCGGTTCTAATTGGACTATCAGGGCGGGGGTAGGAGTGAGGTGAGTGAGGCAGCAGGGCACAATATTTAGGACATGTAAGATGGCACTCACTCTCAGGATCATGCCAGTAAGTGCAGCCTTGGAACTTGCATAAAACTGGAAGTGAGTGCCTCCTTCAGTTCTGTACCTTAGACCTTTCATTCCACTCACCCTAACTCTGGGCCTGTGGCCTAGACAGCTCAGGTGTAGATACTTAGCAAAATCCTTTCGAAGCTGCATTTCTTTATTTCTCTGCATCTTCACAATCATCTACATTCATTCATAGAACAAATTCTAATTGAGGCCTTACCATATGCTAGGCCTTGCTGTAGGAGATGGGAATACCACCCAAGACGGACCACGCACGTCCAGAACGTGTCCCCTTTTGGCTGCATCTCTGTTAGGCAATATCGATCAATATATTTTTAAAATTTTATTTATTTTTGGCTGTGTTGGGTCTTCGTTGCAGTGCGCAGGCTTCTCATTGTGGTGGCTTCTCTTGCAGAGCACGGGCTCTAGGCGTGCAGGCTTCAGTAGTCGTGGTGTGTGGGCTCAGTAGTTATGGCGCATGGGCTTAGTTGCTCCACGGCATGTGGGATCTTCCCGGATAAGGGATGGAACCCACGTCTCTTGCATTGGCAGGTGGATTCTTAACCACTGTGCCATCAGGAAAGTCCCACGATCAGTCATTTTTCCTCCTTCTCTTATCATCCTTTAGTTGATGCCAAGGACTCAGAAGCACAATGCCCAGGGGGTAGGTAGTTAAGAACTGAAATTCAGTTTCCCTTCTTCCGTTCCTCTTTAAAAAATTTCTCCCAGGGACTTCTCTGGTGGTCCAGTGGTTAGGACTCCGAGCTTCCACTGCAGGGGGCACGGGTTCAATCCGTGGTCGGGGAACTAAGATCCCACATGCTGCGCGGCGTGGCCAATAAATAAATAAATAATAAAATTTCTCCCAGGTTTATGCTTTAAAATCCTTGTCCTTAAAAAGCTGTGAAATCAAGACTTGTAAACTCCTTGTTACATCTCCCTGAAAGTGGAAAGTTACAGGCAGGCCAAAAGACACATCCAGATCAGATCTTGGTGAATGTTGTTTTAACAAATGCCAGTGGAATGAAGGGGGCAAAGCCTGCCCTGGCACGTGTCATAACTGGTAACGAGGCAAACAATGGTGAAACAGCAGCTCAACCAAACAAACATTCGGATGCCCTCGTCTGCGCCTCGCTTCCCAGGGAGTGGGGTGCCCTCCGGCCCTCGCCTCTGCCTCGTTGTATTCTGGGCTAGGCCCGTAAAATAGCACAGCACATACCGCAGGGCAGAGCTTGGCCCAGACATGTGGAGTTTTCATGATTATGATTACTTTATGACAATGTCGGCATTTCCTGTCACAGTTGAGTGCTTGATCAATTCTAAGTCACTTAAGACTCACATGCAGTTTGTAGACTCTCTGGCCACCTTGCCTCTCCCTCCTACAGTGCATTTTGGGTCACTTTGTCACTCACTGTGCCCTACCCCATTGTGTGCAGGGCTGCAGAAAGGAAGAGAAATAAATCCGTTCCATTTTGGAACAGGAATTTAAGAAGAGGGCCAAAACCATTAACTGGATTCCGGATTCTTAGCACTTAAATGACTTACTCTATCTGCTCACATCTCCCACCCACCCCCCTTTCTTTTATGAAAAGATAACTCAGCTAATTCACCTCAGAGGCTACATTAAGTTGGAATTTTCTTGTATGTAACACATGAGACACACAGGAGCTGGATCGCCTATATTTAGCTCTTTTCCTCCCTGGCATGGTGACCATCTTGCCAGTAAAAGTGACTGTAAGCCAGCACCCTTGACACAAGGAAGAAGGAGGGGCAGTGGGAAAGACTAAAAGCAAAGTGCAATTCCGCATCAAAGCTTACTTCTAATCATACCCTTGCACCAAAGACTAACTCGGGAAGAATGTGAGAGCGTGGAAGCTTTCCTTTAGAAAAAATTCCAGAGAGAATGTGTTTGACTAGTTCTTCCCCGTTTCGGTAGAGGCGGACTATTGAAATATTGTGTCATGAGGACGTGTCTGCACTGGCCCCGCGGTGTGTGCATCTCTCCCCAACTCCACAGTCTAGGTGACCTCAGTAGCTTGGATTGGACAGCAGTGGGTGTATCTGCATCACGAAAATTGGCAAATCCTACAAATCGGGTTTGTTTTTTTCTAGAGAGAAGGTTGTTAAGCATTACCAGCTTTTCACTGACTTGTCCCTGGAACATACTGTGTCTGGTTAAGTTATGACTCTGCCCGGGACCCCACAAGTTCTGCCCCAAGACTTGCTTCTGTTTGCAGGGGGTGGGCAAGGCTGCAGGGGAGAAACCAGCTAAAGAGTCACAAGCCACTGCCCATGGGAGATACTCACCAGCCAGAGAAGCTGAGAAATGCCAGGGAAAGCTGGATGCAAGGCTACCAATATCTGAAAGATGACCGTAAGAGAACGTGAAAGAGGGGCAACCACCAAAACCAGAACAAAAGGAAAGAAAGGCAGGGGGAGGAAAACGGTCCAAGTGGTCTGTAAGTTCACTACAAAACTTTACTTAACGTCCTAAGATGTCCTGTGGAATCATCACTCCACAATAAGGATTCATTAAAAATGTGACAAAGCTAATGTGGGCATGTGATTTGATGGAAGTTACTTCACGTTAATGGGATTTGCCACCTCTTCCATGTGCACTGACTTAAAGCAAATGTGATTCATTCCTCTGCAAAAATACAAAACACACAGAGTTAAAAATGTCCCCCCCCAAAAAAAAAAAAAATGTCCGCCACAGGTTCCCAAGAAAGACTTCCTTCTGCTAGGAGTTCTGTCCTTCAGGCACAAACATCACCCCAAGCATCTGCCACAAACCTAAGCCATAGACCCCAAGACCACACCTATGAGCTGCTGGGCTGCTGAACATCACTCAGAAGACATTAGAACTTTTCAGAAACTTTTGAGATTGGAGGATCAGGTATTAGGGTGGGTGGTAGGCTGATTAATAGCCCCCAGAGATATTCATGTCCTAATTCCTGGTCAGTGTTAACCTTATATGGCAAAAGGGACTTTGCAGGTGTGATTAACATAAGAATCTCAAGTCTGCGTGTGGCTGTCAGTTCCATTCCAGTGCTACAGGAGTTCCAGCACCATGTGACTGACTGATTGGTGGCTTTCAGTTTTAGGTCTTGGAGACAAAGTGAAAAAAAAAAAAAAAAAGGATCTTGAGATACGGAGATTATCCTGCATTAATAATCACAACCTTCATTCTGAGAGGGATGCAAGAGTCTGTCAGAGAAGGCTGTGGGATATAGGGAAGCAGATGCCATTGGTGGAATTACCCACATTGAAGATGGGGGAAGGGGCACTAAGCTACCAGAAACTGAATAAAGCAAGGAAATGGATTCTCCCTGGATTCTCAAGAAGCAACCTGTCCGGCCAACAACTTGACTTTTAGCCCAGTGAAACAGATTTTGGATTTCTGGAATCCAGAGCTATAAGTGAATAAATTTGTGTTAAGTCATCAACTTTGTGGTAATTTGTTACAGCAGACATAGGAAACTAATACAAGGTACAATATATTTTCTGGCCTTGGAATTAAAGAACTTCCGGAGGCTTTAGGAGAATTAGGAAAATACAGAGGTCAATTATTCTGCAAAGGAATAACTATAAATTGTGTTAATTAGCAAACGATGCCCCCTATTCTCCAATCCTGACCTTGACCCTGCCCCAGGGGAGGGCAGGTTTTTTTTTAGGCCTTTTGGGAGGAAGGACATGAGAAGAAGGAGGAAGAGGTTACATGACAGCCTACCCAACAGCCACCTCTTCTTCTTCATTGCACACGGATGCTAAATATTGCTCAGGGAAGCTGCATGCCCTTGCCTAGGGAATGAATCTTGATTGGTCTAAGCCCAGCATCCCTTTTGCCAATAATTGGTCTAGGCATGGTCATGTGACCTCTTCCTGGCCAATGAGAAGTAAACAGATGCCTGTTGAGATGCTTTTTGGATGGATTTTTTGGTCATTGTTCTAAATAAAAAGAACCACATGAAAAAGAAGTCCTTTTGCCCACTTCTTTTTTAATGTTTAAGTTAGAAGAGGACGATGATGCCTTGCTCTGAAGTGGCCATCTTGAGACCATAGGGTATGAGCTTGAAGATAACAGCTAACACGTGAGGCAGAGTGGCAAGATGGAAAGGGCCTGGGTTCTTTTTTTTTTTTTTTCAGCCTCGCCCCAGACCTTTGACCTTGAGAGCACAGAGTCCTAACCACTGGACCACCAGGGAATTCTCAGGGCCTGGGTTCTTGATGATACTATTGAGCTGTCAAACCTACCACCCTCAGACTTCTGAAGAACATAATAGGCCTCTTAAGGCTTAGATTTGCACTGATCGTCAAGATTATGGTTACTTGCTGCCAAACACACTTAAAGAATAAAAGAGAGAAGAAGGAAGATGGAAATCCAGAGGAATGCACATCATGCTTTTACAGAAGCGGGCTGTCAGAAAACAAACGCATAGAAGCAGAGAACAGAGGAGCGGTTACCAGGGGGGAAGGGACGGGAGGTGGAGAGGAGGGTGAGACGGGTAAAGAGGATCAACTGTGTGATGACAGATGGAAACTAAATTCTTGGTGGTGAGTACACTGCAGGGTATCCAGAAGTAGAAATATAATGTTGTACACGTGAAACTTGTATAGTGTTATAAACCAATGTCACCTCAGTAAAAAATAAATCTAAAATTGTTGAAACTTCACCATTAAGTATTCAATTTGATGAATTTTGTATTAGGTATATAACTGTGTAACCACCACCCCAATAAAGACATTGAACATTTGAATCACCCTTTTTTTGTTTTGCCACACCACACAGCTTGTGGAATCTTAGTTCCCCAACCAGGGATTGAACCTGGGCCACAGCAGTGAGAGCACTGAGTCCTAACCAATGGACTTCCAGGGAGTTCCCTGAATCACCCTTTAAAAAAAAAAGTGGACTGTCAGGCCTACAGTTGCTGCCAAAGCTTTCAAAGTGAGCCCCCAAAGTTGACTGGAGGACGCCCTGTGGGGGACAGGGGACACCCAACACACCTTTGGCTGGTAGAACTACATCTGTGCACTCTTTGCCCACCTGAAATCCCTTTCCAAACCCTGGGGCCGGTTATCCAAGTGACAGACAAAGCGTTATTTACTTAGGGCACCAGCACCAGAAGCATGAGAAAAGCATGCAATAGCAAAAATCATAGTCGTCATAGGAAACATTTTTAAAATTTTTTAAATTTCTTACCCTCCTTCAGAACTTAGTGTGATTTGGATTTGGATTATAAATGGCCAGAGGCACAATACTTTTGGTGCTCAGAATCTCAAGCAATGGAATCACAGAGGGGTTCACTGCACCTAGGGCTAGGCTGCTTGGGTTTGAATCCTGTTCTATCACTTACTAGTTCTACAACCTTGGACGAGTTGCTTGATTTTTTCTTTTTTTTCTTTTTGCCTTCGTTTTCCCATCTCTAAAATAGGGTAATGATGCTAATACTAGCACCTACATCTTAGGGTTGTTGTGAGGCTTAAATGAGTGTATCTATACATGGTGTTTAGACAGTGCCTGGCACAGAGCAGGTGCTTTATGTTGAGAAGCTGTTGCTGTTAACATTATAGTGAGAACCTCTAACGACCTCAGTGTGGCCCTGGCTCTCTGCCCTCTGGTCATAGGGAAGTCACTTGACCCAAGGCCTACCAGACAGAGGCCACTCGAGGTTGTGTGACTGACAGCAGTGGGACTCCCCTTATCATTTGCTGAGAGCCTGTGAGCTGCTGCTCCTGTGACTTAGGTCAGAGGCATGAGAGGAGCATTAGGGTCCTGGGACACTAACCAATGGGCCGCCAGGGAATTCCCTGAATCCCCAGGGACACTTTACCTCTGTCTGCCCCCCACTCCCACTCCCATGGGATCACAAGAGCCAGTTGCTTCCCACCTTTACTTGGTAGCCGTGGGTTTCTGTACTTGTACCAGAAGCTACTCTTGACTGGTATGGTTGCCTGGTCAAGACCCGGCCTAGGTCTGTGCAGAATTGCTCTTACTTACTCCTGATATGATTAAAAATGCCACTGGACCACTATGAATCTTGAGCTAATTTCTTTATTATTTGTCCTGTAGTTGGGGTGAAATGAACAGTAATTCCTCTTATAAGGTGAGAGTCTTGAAAAAAAATTTTAAGTAGCATTTTTTTTTCCTATTAGAAAGTAATACAAGATGAAGCAAGATTGATCATGGGTTAAAAATTACTGAAATTCAGTGATGGGTAGATAGTGAAGAGGGGGGCTATCACAATTTTTTCTATTTTTTGTTTATGTTTTGATTTTTCAAAAACTAAAAGTTCAGAAAAAAAATATTCATTGGATAAAATTAGTAAAAAACCAAATACAAAAAAGAAACACTGTCTTAAGCAAACCATTTATATTTTGGTAGATTTTGATGGATACATTTAGTGGACTGGTTATATATTTGGTGGATTTGGTGAACTGTGGTGGAGAGACACATATTGGTTTTTAACCATTCTGGGGTCACAGTATATATATTGTTTGAGAATGTGTTTTCCATTTAACAATGCATTATAAGCATCTTCCCGTGTCAAAAAATTCCCTGTTAATCATTTTTACAACTGCATTTCATTCCATAGATGCACCATAATTTAACCAATCCTCTGTTTTGATTATCACTATTTTTTCAGTTTTTCCTTATTATAAATAATCCTGTAATGAACATCCTTGTAGCTATCTTGCAACATCTTTAATTATTATTTATCTTTGTCCTAGGATAAACTCCTAGAAATGGAATTTGGGGTATACATAATTTTAAGGCTTTGGATAAATATTGCCAGATTGACCTCCAGAAATGTTATACCAGGTTGCACTCTCATGAACCATGGGCTGTGATCTTCTGATAAGATAATAGAAAACTATTAGGAATCAAAGGCTCGGTGGCCAGCTACCTCCTCAGCCTGCTTGTTGCTAGGTTGCCATGTATCAGGAACAGGTACTACTAGGATGTATGATTCAGTATTTCCATTAAGAAAATGCAAAGAATGTAATTTGAGACCTTTAAGGTCAGTTCAGACCTTATCTGATCCAGCTTCCGAATATTACAGGTGAGAAAATTCAGCCCCAAGGTCCTACAGTTAATCGAAAACTTTCTGGAATTTCTGTGCTACAGAAGACTTATTACAATGATGTAGCCTAATAATAATAGCTAACATCTGTTGAGCACTTACTCCATGTTTTTCATGATTCATTATTTGGTCCCTCCCCATTTTACATTTGAGAAGTCACTTGTCAGTCACAATAATCTAAAAACTGAATATAGATCGAACTAAAAATTATATACAGGAGGATGGGGGAGGGATGTATTCATGTGGTTTAAAGTAGCAAGTAAGAGGACAAAATCTTCATCCTTCACACAGGGTATTCAATCAGAAAAAAAAAAGATTTATTAAAAATAAATTATTTAGCAATATGGATACACTCAAAGAAGCAGCTAAAATAGATGAAATGGGTTATCTTTGGGAAATAGGAATGGAGGGAGAAGGGGACCAGAGAGCTGTGTTTTTCACAATTGACCTTGTAGAACCATTTGACTTTTTAAAATTATGGATGTTTACCACTTCACTAAAAATAAAAGCTAAAGCGACAGAGAAGAAAAAAAAAAAAAAGAAGGCACTAAGAGGTGAAGTAACTAGACAAAGGACACACAGCAAATACTTTGAAGATCCCAGATTCAAATCCAGGCAAATAACGTCCAAAACCCCAATTTAACCATCAGCACATCCCTTATTTTTAATCCTGGAAGGGAAACTGAATCAATAATTCCTTTCAGGGACTTCCCTTGTGGCTCATTGGTTAAGAATCCACCTGCCAATTCAGGGGACACAGATTCGATCACTGGTCCAGGAAGATCCCACATGCCATGGAGTAATTAAGCCCGTGAGCCACAACTATGGAGCCTGGGCTATAGAGCCCGCGAGCCACAACTACTGAGCCCACGTGCTACAACTACTGAAGCCTGCGCGCCTAGAGCCTGTGCTTCGCCACAAGAGAAGCCACCGCAACGAGAAGCCCACGCACCTCAACGAAGAGTAGCCCCCGCTCGCCGCAACTAGAGAAAGCCCGTGCGCAGCAGCAAAGACCCAACGCAGCCAATAAATAAATAAATAAATAAATAAATAAATAAAATTCCTTTCAGGCCAGGCTGGTCCCCACCCCGTTTTCCAGGAGCACACGTGTGACCGGAATCTTGTCGCTGCTATTCTATACCTCCACCTCCCCTCACTCCTGTCACTGCTCACTTCCTCCTAATGGAAGGATTTTTATGGAACTTCATGTTTCTTAAACTTCTTTTCTGATCGATAATAGAAACTACTATTCCTTCTTTTTTTTAAGGGTTTTTTGATGTGGACCACTTTTAAAGTCTTTACTGAATTTGTTACAATATTGCTTCTGTTTTATGTTTTGGTTTTTTGGCCGTGAGGCATGTGGGATCTTAGCTCTGCGACCAGGGATCGAACCCGCCCCCTGCATTGGAAGGCGAAGTCCTAACCACTGGACCGCCAGGGAAGTCCCAGAAACTACTATTCTCAAAGCAAACCCTCTCCGGGTAGAACCCGAGGGGACAATGTTTGTGATTTCCCCCTCGTTAATCCAGTTAGAGCTGGATGTCCAAAATTTAGCTCTTCCGCAGCACTGGAAACGATGATAGACACGCACCAATTGTATGTTGTGAATGGTTACTAATTGACAGCTCTTCCTGGGGTCTTCCTGTCAAAAAGAAAAAGTCCTGGCTACTCCTGGACTATTATTTGCTTAAAACAATGAAAGCCCTCACAATAGCAGGGGAAAATGTTACTGGACCGGGAAAGCAAGTAACCAGCAAATAATCCCCAGGTCTCTTTGGAGCAAACCAAGGCAGAATTTTAAAAGCTCTTTCCTCCTTGTGTCTTCCAAGGTGGAAAAACCTAATGAATTACATCACCTGGGCAGGGTTGCAAGGCTGGCAACAAGGTCATGGCCACAGCGCTCACAGAAAGGGAAGGCACAGGTGAAGGACCCACTTATAACAAAAGTCCTTCCCTTCAACTTTTTTCCCCCTTCCAGACCTAACTTACACTTCAAATTCTGAAGGAGAACTTAGTCATTAAAGAACAAGACAGCCACCAGAAGATTACAATCTTATAATAATAATACTTTTGCCGGAAAGGAGCACCCCACCTTATGAATCATCCAACCACTATTCTTTGTCTGGCCTTTTCTCAGCTCGTTTCCTTAGTTCTGTCAATTGCCAATTTTTTTTTCTGCTGGAGGAAAAACCTCACTTTGAGTTAATCCTCTGTCTCTGGTGCCAAAGCCTGCCTGCAGCACAGCTCAGGTAGGGTGCATCTTAATCATCTGTAGCAGAAAGGAGCCGTGGTTGACAGGTTCTGTGATGTCTGGGACTTGGAGCTGGGGGACAGAGAGCCTGGACACCCTTCCCTTTCTCCAGGGCATCAGCACAAAGTCAGACATACAGCCCACTTGCCAATTCACCCACTTCCGGCTGACGCTCAGAAGGTAATTTTAAAAAGGATGTTAAGAAAGCAGGATAGAGAGTAACCTGGTCAAACAAACCAAATTGTCTTTACCTATCCGTGTGTTTTGGTGGGCTGTGCTGACATATCTTAATGGATATTAATTAAACATCATTATTTTTGTCAAAGTGCACCATGCTGTCTCCAACATCGCACGTTACCAGGAATGGTGCCTGTTGATTACAGCTCGGATGAGCCCCATGGTTCTCAGGCTCTGCATCTTTCCCAGGCTCTCCTCTGTCTTCCCTCTTTTCTCCGCTTCACCATCATCACAGACCTTCATTCAGTCCTACCTGTTGCCTTTATCATCGGTGGTTTCATTAGGATTTCTCAAAGTTCTTGAACATGGGTCAGCCATTTTTATGTTTTTTGAAACTCTCAAAGCTATGAACAAGTAAATAAACATTCAGAAACACCTCTCAGAGATACAGGTGACCCTCACCTGTATTCTACATGTGGCATTGAATTCAAAATTGGTGATGAAAGTTTGGCTTTAAGAAGTGTAGAGATTCTAGGCTGAATTTGAAAAAGATAAAGTAAATAATCAGTCTCTGCTTGTAAACGGTCACTGTCATTGATAAAATTAACCAGACTGAAAGATAGTAGAGAGAAATGGATAAGCATGTGAACTCTAGGATCAGACCTGCCTGGGTTCAAATTCCACCTTGTACTAGCTATGTGACCTTGGTTAGGTTACCTAAGGTCTCCGCATCTGTAAAATGGAGGTGAGCAAAGTAGCATATCTCACAGGATTGTTGTGATGATTAACAATATTTTTATAATAATTAATTTAATAGTAAGAAATCATATAAAGTACTTATAAAAGTGTCTGACACATGGTAAGCACAGAAGAAGTGTTAGCTATTAACACTTTCAGAGGAGCACAAGATGCCAGGAGAATGTGAATGATTTTGTTAATGAAGCCAGTCCTTTGTTCATAGAGTTTTCCCAGAAGATGGGCTCATCCTTGCCCCCTGAAATTTGCTACCAGCAGATACTAGTCATCCTAGAGTTTGTGTTAACAATTCCATGCTTATTAACAATAAACCAACGTTTGGCCTAACAGTATATACATATACTCTAGGCTTAATGGTTGTTCTAAGTAACTTCCAGGAATTTTCCTTTAGTCCTCTGTGCCCCAGGCTTGGGAGTGGTCTCATAGCACAAAAGGAAAGGTCATGATTCCTTCTTTTACCCACAGACAGGAGCCAAGTATTAAATTTTCCCTGGGATACATGTGCACGCACACACACACACACACACACACACACACACGGTCTTACGTGTGTGTAATGCTGAACAATTTATAAAGAACTTTCAAATACACCTTCCTTCCATCCTTGGAATAACACTTTGAAAAAAGCAAGGCAGCTTTTCTTACTTTCAGCCCCATGCGTGTGGAACTTGATGCTTAGTATAGTTCAGTGACTTAATCGTTCACCAACCATTCCCCTGTGATTCTGCAAATTTTCACACCTCCTAGGCTGGTCTGTGCTCTCTCTTCTGCCTAACATATCCCTCATCTTCTTCAAGGATTAGCTCAAAAGTCACATCCTCTGTGACAAGCCTTCCCACCCAGCCGTGTACCCGCTGCCTCCCCTGAGCTCCCAGAGGAAACTTCTATTACAACACAGCTTGTGGGGAGGTGGCGCCCTGAGCTCCAAAAGGGAAATGCCCAGGCTTGACTCTCTAGTCCTCCCCTTGCTAGCTGGGTGACCTTGGGCAAGTCCCAGCCAGACCCGGGCTCTGTGTCTTCTGAGTAAAATGAGGATACTATATCTACCATTTATTATCTACACGTTTCAGGCGCTTTACCGATTAGCTCGCTTATTCCTCTCCAAAGCCCTAGAAGAAGGGATTATTCTGCTCTGTCTTACAGAGCTCTCAGGCTTGGACAAGTTTTGACTCCAGGCTATTTGACTCCATTTCTTTCTAGTAGATTATGCTCCACGTTTTAAACAGGAATGATTCTTTTGTGATTCCCACTGCTCTAGTCTTTGAGAAGGTAAAATAGGTAAGTATGTCAACAGCTTTGTGACTCAGTGGTTGGGTTGCTCTCCTTCTTTTTCTGCCCTGTCACACAGTCCTAATTGTCCTTCACCAGGGTGGTCTAACATGTGTGGCCTCAGAGTGGTCCTCGAAATACATCACAGACATAGAACGTTTGCATCAGCTAGTGACTGACT
Organism: Balaenoptera musculus; assembly: GCF_009873245.2. Taxonomy (NCBI): domain Eukaryota; kingdom Metazoa; phylum Chordata; class Mammalia; order Artiodactyla; family Balaenopteridae; genus Balaenoptera; species Balaenoptera musculus. The sequence continues at coordinate 22,704,811 of NC_045788.1, forward strand.
CTGGAAAATAGTGACTCTTAATCTTTCTAAACATACACAGACACAAAAACACACAGACACACTTTTCAAGTTGTGAAAAACAACAGACATACCTAAAAATGGACAAAACATAGAATGCAAGCTTGAAGAATTATGATAAAGTAAAAATCCATACAACTATCTCCCAGGTCAAGAAATAGCTCATCACCATAAATAAGCTATAAGGATATATTGTGCAACATGGAGAATATAGACAATATTTTATAATAACTATAAATGGAATATAACCTTTAAAAATTGTGAATCATGGGACTTCCCTGGTGGTCCAGTGGCTAAGACTCCACGTTCCCAATGCAGGGGGCCCGGGTTTGATCCCTGGTCAGGGAACTAGATCCCACATGCCACAACTAAGAGTTTGCATGCCACAACTAAAGATCCTGCAGGCCACAACAAAGATCCCGTGTACTGCAACTAAGACCTGGCACAGCCAAATAAATAAATATTTTTTTTAAAATTGTGAATCACTATGTTGTACACCTGAAACTTATATAATATTGTACATCAACTACACCTCAATTAAAAAAAAAAGAAATAGCTCATCACCAGCAACCAGAAGTCCCATCATGCCCCCTCCCAATCACCGTCTCTTCTACCAGAGGTAACTACTACCTTGACTTTTATGGAAATCACTTGTTTGCTTTTCTTTTCTTTTTTTAATAAGACAAATGATCTGGCATCATTTTTTTGACTTTTTCTTTTTTTTTTTTAATTAATTAATTAATTATTTATTTATTTATTTATAGCTGTCCTGGGTCTTCGTTTCTGTGCGAGGGCTTTCTCTAGTTGCTGCAAGTGGGGGCCACTCTTCATCGCGGTGCACGGGCCTCTCACTATCGCGGCCTCTCTTGTTGCGGAGCACAGGCTCCAGACGCGCAGGCTCAGTAATTGTGGCTCACGGACCTAGTTGCTCCGCGGCATGTGGGATCTTCCCAGACCAGGGCTCGAACCGGTGTCCCCTGCATTGGCAGGCAGATTCTCAACCACTGCGCCACCAGGGAAGCCCTGTTTGCTTTTCTTAATAGTGTATTACCCAATAGGCATTCCTAAACACTATACGGTAAGTCCTCTTCACACGAACCTTCAAGCTGCGATCTTTCAAAGATGCGAACGTGCGTTCCCATGTCCAATCACATAAGTTAGTTCATGTGTCTGGAAAACACTGTCACATGCATGCATCCTCTACAAGTGGTTGTGCTTTTGTGTACTTTACTGTATAGTACTGTATAGAGCATAGTAGTACAATATCTTTATTTCAAGCTCAGGATGTCCAGAAGCAAGCGTAAAAGCAGTGGTGATGTAAGCTGGTACTGCTAAGAAGCGCCAAGAGAGACAAGAGGAAGAAGTAACTGAAGAACTGAAGAGATTCACAAAGCAGGAAACGGCAAGGGGATTTTCTTTATTTGAGGAGGCACTGTTAGTTTTTGAGGCACAGGACCCGAACGTAGAACTGTACACAAAGGTTGCAGCAGCTGTTCAAAATGCAATTCAGTGCTACTATGTCATCTATGACCAAAAAAAAGAGCTACTAGCCAGACATCACTGGATTGTTTTTTCAAGAGGGTAGATAGAATTGAATCCAGCAAGGAACCAGAATCTGTGCCATCAAAGTCAGGTGTGAGTGAAATTGCAGCTTGCCCTCCGTCTCCTATTGCTGACGATCCTTCAGCTCTACCATCTCCCACCTCCTCTCCCTCCTCCAGTCAGTAACTCTTCTTGCCTGTTCACTCGATGCCAGCCCCTGTATGCCAGCTGTTGTACTGTACTACTGCACTTTTCACGGTACTGTACTGTACGATTAAAAATGTTTTCTTTATTTTTTGTGTTTGTTTTTTATGTATTACTTGCATGAAAAGTATTATAAACCTATTAAAGTACACAGCCGATTGTGTTAGTTGGATACCTCGGCTAACTTTGTTGGACTTACGAACAAACTGGACTTATGAATGTGTACTCAGAATGGAACTCATTTGTATATAGGGGACTTACTGTAGTTACATCTTGCCTCTTACTGAACTTTGTATAAATGGGGTCATATGATACCCAGAGTCAGGCTGGGTCAGGCTTCTTTTACCCAACATCATGTTTGTGAGAGCCACCCATGTTCTGTGTAAATGGGATTTGTTCTTTTTCATGGCTGTATAGTATTCTGTTGCGTGACTATACCACAATTTACTTACCTGCTATGGATAGACATGGGGATTGATTCTTCCACTTTGGGGCTATAATGAAGAACAGTGTGAAGACGCCTAGGATATTGAGTCCAGTGGTCTTTTTCACTAATCCACAGGTGCTTTCTATGTCTCTACTGTCCAGAAATGATGCTTTCTCCCCAACACACACCACGCCACCCCCTACCACATCATCTGCTGTTTAGCCTGGAAATGGCAAAACATTACAGTACAAGCTGGGAACCAAAAGCTATTGAAGAAATAAGAGGTCAAAGACTTTCCAGAGGCCTCCCTTCCTTTCTGCTTCAGATTTGACTCCTGATAACCATAGCAACAACAACAACAAATACTTGAAAGCATGAAAAGAATTGTTATTCATTTCCTCTAGGTCTTGGGGTGGTGGTGGGGAATAGGAGAGAAAGTGCTGACCTTGTCAGTACTGCTGGTGAGGCCGGGCCCAGGTTCATTAAAAACCTCAAGCAGGGTTGGGGGTTGGGGGAGGGGGGGTGGATCCACTTCTGCATAAGGGGAGGAGAAAGGACTGGGCTTCCGCTCCTTTGCAGGACCTGATCCACAGCCAGTTTTCAGATAATCTGGGGGCGAAGGACAGCGAGGCCGGCAGCAAAGAGGCTCATTCTAGCTGCAGGTCATGCAGGAAGCTGGCCGGGCTGGCTGGGTTACCAGTTCACGCTATCAGCCTGGCTCCTAGAAGGTGGGCCTGGCTGAGCTAGCGGGAGTGTCTCCCACCCTGCTCACGCCAAGAGGTACCGCATTGGAGGGGGGTGTATCTGACCCAGTGGGCTTCTTACTGGGGAAATGAAACATGGACGCTTACAGCAGTTTACAAATGACAAGGTTCTAGTAAAGTAAGACTTCCCTTCAGGGCCTGAACCAGCCCACGAATCTCCCTCCTCAACTCCAAGTTTCCTGGGTCATCTGGCAGAGAAACCATCCAGCTGCTGTCATTTATTTTGCATTTTCATGGTTTCAGTACGTTGGACTTCAATTTTTTTCGACAATACACCGCTGGCAGAAACATAATTGGTACCATTTTTCTGGAGGGCTTTTTGGTAACAAGAATCAGAAGCCTGGAAAACAAGCTTTCCCTTTGACCCAGCAATTCTACTTCTAGGAAGCCATCCTAAGGGAATAATCAGAAATAGACACAAGAATATTCATCACAGTATTGTTTATAATATGGAAAAACTGGAGCCAACCCAGACAGACACAATAAGGAACCAGTTAAGTAAATCTCTGGACATCGTTATAGGAATGTTATCAAAGACTGTGTAATAGCACGGAGTGGTGTTAACTCATATTATAACATGATGGTCAGCAGTATCATCCCAAAGGGGGAAAAACACTGAAAGGATATCCGTCTTCGTAGAAACACGCTTATGGGTTCATGTGTAATTACAGAATCAGTGTATACTATGTGTAATGTTTTAAAATCTTTACTTTTTTTATTGCAAAGTTAATACATGCTCATTGAAAAGAATTCAAAGTTTTTATTCAAGGCCACTCCTTGGGAGTAACCACTGTCAACAGTTTGGTCTATTCCCTTCCAGACCTATTTATATTTTCAAGTGTTTTACAAAACAAACATCCCTAGTTCTCTCAATAACCCCTGTGGTATAGTATTTTTATTTTCCCGATTTTTAGAGCTAAAGAAACAGACTCAAAATGGTTAAATCTGGAACACCTTCACCATCTTCTGGAATACAAAATGGACGTGAACATGAAGAGTCATATCCTTGGCTAGTCCTAGACCACTTTGTATTGTCAGTTCTTGGGCCCTTGGGAGGTGAGATTTGGAAGAGGTGCTGGCCTTCAACTCCATCACAGTGCAGGAGTTCCCTTTGCTCCATTCGGAGAGGTGACCCTCCAGTCACTTCTAGCATATGCCCAGTGACGGGGTGAAGGACAGCCTCCTTCACTTCCTGGAGCTGAAACCTACCCCCTGCGATTTGAATTCCTTGGTCCCAGTTTCTCTTCTGAGTCCAAGTCCTACTGGTGAGTCCTGGCAAACCCAGCAAGGTATTTACCCAGAAGCAGCTGGAGGCAGTCTTCTAGGGGGAAAATGCAGTCAGGATGAAGGAAGAAGTTGCTAGGTCAAAGGTTGGACCAAGGGTTGGATCTGAGAGCCAGCTTCCAGGCCTCAAATAGCAAATGAGTCAAATGAACTGGGGCCTGAAGGAATTAAAAAAAAAAAAAAAACCAGTTCATAAGTTGTCTGTGCATTAGAGCAAGCATGCTGGTGTTGGACTGCATCCAACATCTAGCCCTGCAGAGAGTCGGGCTAGACACTCTGGAATGATGCAGAAATTCACTCGTTCTCCCACATAAGAGCACTCCACATATTTGCACTGCACCCCTCCCCGCATCATGACTCACCTTAATCTTCTCTTCTAAACACCCCTGCAAGGATCTCAATGTCCTTTCCCATCCAGTTACTGTTTCTGGATATATGGTGCATTGAATCTTGTCCTTGTTAATTTGTTTTGTTTTGTTTTATGATTTTTTAAAATTAATTAATTAATTTATTTTTGGTTGCATTGGGTCTTTGTTGCTGTGCGCTGGCTTTCTCTAGTTGAGGCAAGCAGGGGCTACTCTTCATTGAGGTGTGCGGGCTTCTCATTGCGGTGCCTTCTCTTGTTGCAGAGCACGGGCTCTAGGCATGTGGGCTTCAGTAGTTGTGGCACACAGGCTCAGTAGTTGTGGCTCGCGGGCTTAGTGGCTCTGCGGCATGTGGGATCTTCCCGGACCAGGGCTCGAACCCGTGTCCCCTGCATGAGCAGGTGGGTTCTTAACCACTACGCCACCAGGGAAGCCCTGTTAATTTGGTTTTAATTAACCATGTAAACTAGTCAGTTTCTTCCACTCACCCACAATCTACCATGTTAGCTAAGTGGCAACCTGGTAAATTTCCATCTTCTTTGGGGCTACAGAGGAATACACTCTAAAGGCTGGATGGTCTTCACCTCTAAGGAAAGCAGACTTTTTAATGAAAAAGCTGGTTGACCCTTAGGTCTTATTCTTTCCTTGGGCTTCCTCCTGAATTAGTGGAACTATAAGGAGGTTAGTTGATGATGCCAAACCATAGAGTGAAATACTTGATGCTGAACCCCAAGTGGTCTTTTCACCTACACACACACACACACACACACACACACGCACACACATATATATATATATCTGCCAAATAGGCAGTATCCAAATGAGATCCAATGTCTTAGGTTGATGATTTGGCAAGACTGGTAGAAAATTCCAGGTTACATTCCTTTTATAAATGAGAAGGCAGAGAGTGTGAGGTCTAATGATATCTAATTTAAATTTTCTAGTCTTTTTATTTCTGATCCAAAACACCCTACAGAGGAAAATGTCCATCACCTAGCTCTTTGGTGTCTTGAAGACAAAACCCCCCTGAATTGTTACTTGATTGAAGCCAGTCTTTTCATCTTTATAGTCAAGATATAGGCTAATGATAAAAGATGCTAGTAACAATACTATTAAAGTTATAAAACATATCTTTCAAATAATTCACTCATTCATTTGTTCACTCATTCAGTTCTGAAAGATAACGAGCCAGCCATGCACACATCTAGGAAAGAGCATTCCATGCAGCAGAAACAGCAAAACCAAAGGCTCTAAGTGCAATTGAGCTTGGGACTTCCTGAGAAAGCAAGAGACCAGTGAAGCTAGAGCATGGTAAGGTGAGGGGAAGAGAGGTAAGAGATGAAGTCATCAGATTGGGCAATTGATTACGGGTCAGGGGAGAGGTCCAGGCTGGAGGTATATATTTGAAGGTCAGCAGCAAATAGATGGTATTTAAAGCCTTGAGATTGGGTGTGAACATCTATTGAGTATGGCCACTGCTCTGGGAGATGTCAACCTTTAGAGATTTGGCATGATGAGACAAGTCTAAAGAGGAATGACTAGAAAAGTGAAAGGACAACCAAGAGTGGAGTCTAGATGTCAAACGAAGAAGGTGCTGCAATGAGGAGAGAGGGATCTTGTGTGTCCAGTGCTGTTGAAAAAGTCTAGTAAGAATAAGGACCAAGAAATACCCAGTGGACTTGGGAGTATAAAGGCCCTTGGGACATCAACAAGAGCTATTTCTATGGAGTAGAGGAGATAAAAGCGGTGCTGGAGTGGATGCAAGGGAGGAGGAACAGTGAAGACAGGAAGGGTAGATAACTCAAGGAGCGTTGCTATGAAGGGAGCAAAGAAACGGGGCAGTAGCTGGGGTCCAGAACATTTTTTTTTTTTAAGATGGGAGAAATTGCAGCATGCTTGCATATTGATGGGAATGATCCAGGCAAGAGGGAAAAACTGGTGATGGTGCAATATCCAAGAGTAACAGGGCTTACATTTACCAAAAGACACGTACAAGAATATTCGTAGCCACTTTATTCCTAATAGCCAGAAATTGGAAACAACCGAAATATTTAACAGTAGTTTTCTGGTTATTAATTGTTGTGTAACAAACAATTCCCAAATTTAGAGGCTTAACACAACAGTATATCAGTATTATTATATCTTATGGTTCTGTGGGTCAGGAAATCAGACAGGGCACACATCTTTGCTCTGTGATCTCTGGGGCCTCAGTGGGATGACTTGAAGGTGTGGGGATTGGCAAGGAAGCTCTCTTTGTCTACCCTCAGCCTCTTCACATGGCTAGCTCGGGCTTCTGTGCAACATAGCGCCTTCAGAGTAGTCAGTCTTCTTATATAGCGGTTCCGGGCTCCAAGAGGAAAGAAGCAGAAACTGCCCAACCTCTTAAAAGCTAGGTTTGCAACCAGCTTAGGCTCACCTCCACCATACTCTATTGGCCAAAGCAGTCACAGGCCAGCCCAATTCAAGGAGACAGGGACTCCACTGTCAGTGGGAGGAGTGTCAAAGAATTTACAGCCATCTTAAATCTGCCAAAATCAATAAAATAGGTAAACAAATTGTTGTGCACTCATACAATGGAATACTGCACAGCAATAAAAAAAATGAATTACTGCTACTTGTGGTGAGTGAACCTCACAGGCATAAAGTTAAATGAAATGTCAGGCACAAAAGAAGTACATTCTGTCATATTCCATTTATATGAAGTTTTATTTGCATAATCAATCTAGGGTGATAGAGGTCAGAATAGTAGATACCCTTGAGGGGGTACTTACTTGGATGAAGCATGAGGGAGCCTTCAGGAGTGCTGGAAGTGTTCTTTGTCTTGAATGGTAATAACAGAGGTATATACATATGCAAAAATTCATCAAACCTTACACTTAAGATTGGTGTGTTTTGCTCTATTTAAAAGTATACATACATTTTAAAAAATCTAAAAGAAAACAAAAATGATGCAGGAAAGAGGAGACAGTTGTTGGAAGGTTGTGTAAGAGGTAAGAGTGGATGGGGTGAGTGCATAGTTTGGCTGGTGTGATAGTAGAAGTGCATGGAATTGTTCTTTGGATGGTTGCTATTTTCTCATTGGAAACAGGTAGCCCGTCAGAAGCTGATACAGAGGAGAGGGAAAGAAGTGGAGAGTTGAAGAGAAGAAAAATTGGCAAGAGCAGTGTGGAATGGAAATGTAGGAGGATTTCCTGGCAGTACTAAATGCCCTAGTAAAGTATTTGGTCATTCATTTAAAGTGAGGCAAATCAGCATGGTTCTGGGTGTCCACATTCACTGACTGCAGGCAGGGAGGTGGACTCCACCCCAGTGGGGGTTTGCTAGGAAAGCACAGTGGAAGGAGGCGAGGACCAGGGAGCTGAGGGTGTATACAAGGCAGTAAGAGCCAGAGAATGAGGGTCCATGGGTGAGGAAGAAAGTGGGGATGGCAAATTATTAGAGTTTTGATATTAGAAGAAAGGAGCTGAAAATATAGCAAGTGAGAAAAAGAGGAAGATTGAAATGGAGGTTAGGGGGGAGGCAGAGCTATTGGTAACAACGTGTAAATGTGGGTGTGGCTAAGGCTGTATATTGGGCAGATGAGCTGTGTAACAAACACGGAGTTTGCTTCTCGCTCATGCCACAGTCCCATGCTTATGGATGGGGTGGGGGCAAAAGTCAGTTCCCTAAAGTCATTTCCAGTCCTAGGCTCTTTCCACGGCAGCTCAGATTCTAGGCCCACACTCTTCAACACTGAGCACCCAAAACGTGACTTGTGCAACTAAGAAACTGAATTTAAAATTTTATTTATACTTAATTCATTTAAAAATTTGAAAGAATATTTGAGGGGGGAGAGATAAATTGGGAGGTTGGGATTAACATATACACTATATATAAAATATAAATATATAATTATGTAAAATAGATAACCAACAAGGACCTACTGTATAGCACAAGGAACTACACTCAGTATTTTGTAATAACCTATAAGGGAAAAGAATCTGAAAAAGAATATATATATATGTATATACATTTATATATGAAAAGAATATATATATATATATCTGGATCACTGTGCTGTATACCTGAAACTAACATGATATTATAAATCCATTATACTTCAATTAAGTATATAAGATGCTATGGAAGTCCAAGTCCCCTCCCCCCAAGAAAGAATGTTTGGAATGATTTTAGTGTGTGCCTCTACTTTATGAAATTATATACAGATCAAGTGTTTTTTATGGGAACTTAGCATCTGAATTGATTTGTGCTAAAAGTGCAAATTACCAGATTCCAAAGACTTAATATGAAAAAAGAATACAAAATACCTCTTTAATAATTTTTATATTGATCACAGGTTGAAATCATAATGTCTTTGGTATATTGGGTTAAATAAAATATATTATTAAAATCAATTTCCCAAGTTTCTTTTTGTGTTTTCTTTTAAAGCAACTACCAGAAAATTTAAAATCACTTGTGAGGGCTTCCCTGTTGGCGCAGTGGTTAAGAACCCGCCTGCCAATGCAGGGGACATGGGTTCGAGCCCTGGTCCGGGAAGGTCCCACATGCTGCGGAGCAACTAAGCCCATGTGCCACAACTACTTAGCCTGCACTCTAGAGCCCGCGAGCCACAACTACTGAGCCCACGTGCCACAACTACTGAGCCCACGTGCCACAACTACTGAAGCCTGCACACCTAGAGCCAGTGCTCTGAAACAAGAGAGGCCACTGCAGTGAGAAGCCCACACACCACACACCGCAACAAAGAGTACCCCGGACTCGCCACAGCTAGAGAAAGCCCGTGCGCAGCAACAAAGACCCAATGCAGCCATAAATAAATAAATAAATAAATTTTTAAAAAATAAATTAAATAAAATCACGTGACATTTCTGTTGGACAGTGCTGTTGTAGGGCCTCAGAACCCTCCATTGGACGCTCTCCACCTGGCTGCAGATAACAGAGCAAACAGAGGGCAGTTTCCATATTCCTTTGTGCAGAACTCAGTCACGATGCCACATCTAACTACAAATGAGTAGGGGAAATGTCATCTGCCCAGGAAGGAGAGGAAACAGATTTGGGGAGTCACAGCTGGCCTCTGGCACAGGTAAGGGGAAAGAACGAGATCACTGAAAAGAGGAGGCTGAGGTGCTGGCAGACAGGGATTGGAAAGGTTGTGCATATGAGTTTTGAAATTACCATGAATTTGGAAAATGTGACAGAGAACAAAAATCTTTAAGACCCCCAGGGTCTACAGCTGATGCAACAAAGAGGAATATTTAGCAAGTAGAGTTTAGTAAATATTTAGCAAATAGGGTTCAGTGTGTTACCATAAGCAAGTTATTTAACCATTCTGTTTGAGGTTTCCTTATCTTAAAATAGGGATAATAATAATACTACTTATCTTATGGGGTTGTTGCATTAAATGCTAAAATACCTGTAAAGTATTTAGCATGTAGAAATGACAATATAAAACAATTTCCTAATGTAGTACTAAAAGCACATTGGTTTCTCCTTTGTTTATATCTTCTTCTTTGTGTATTTACTTTCATTGGTGTGTGCCTTCGTCTGGCCTTGCCCTCAGATAAATGAAAGCAGTCTGTTAATTCTGTTCTAGGACATGATTGTTCTAGGACATGATTCACTAGCAAAAATCACCAGTTCCATGAACATTTATGTTGCCATTCCGAAGAAAGGATTGGCTTTCACCTGATGTGAAATTGATTTAATTGTAGACTGTAATTGGAGAAAGGAGCACACGTTTCTTTTATAAATAGAATAAAAATCTCATTTTCAAAAGGAAAAAGCTTTGTGGGGGAAGAGGGAACTTCTGAGAAGAGGGTGTGGCTACTTTCCAGATCACAGTTGAGGAAATTGCAGCGACTTTTTCCCTGTTGCCTAATAAGGACTTGTATATAAATGGAAAAATGAGGAGAGATGTTGGGCAGTCCTTCCGATGTTCCATTTTTTCCACACCATTTCCAAAGCAGTCCCCAGAGAAATCAGTGGCTTCCGTTAATGTTGTCTATAATAAAATATCGAAGCTGAACTTTCTGCGCATAAGAATTAAATTCGTGCTCTGTAGTACTGTTTGCTTTCCAGAGGGGACATTCCACAAATCACTCTTCAGATCTCCAACCAGAAACTAAGGAGTTCTTTAGACAGTCCTCTAGAATGTGATCATGCCAAGGAACAGCTGCTGGTCCAAGCTCAGGTTAGGAAAAGAGGTAAGTGATTCTTCGCTCTCGGTAGCTAGATGAGAACAGCAAAACCCAGCCTATCAATTAGAAAGCTCCAACCTGTGCATAATTTTTTTTAAAATCTCTTATAAGTTACTTGTTCTAGGAGAGGGGGATTCTGACCCTTTGTGATGGTTTTGTGAGTTTCCATCCTCCAAGTCTGGCATGCCAAGGCGCTGCTCCGAGCAGTGGGTGGGGCTGTCAGACCTACCCATCCACCCTCTGTACCAGGAAGTCACAGACAAGTCCTGATTTTAAAAATTAGAACTGAATCCATGCATCTCCAGAACCCGAAACATTTTTAACTTATTAATTTTTCACAGGTTTCATTTACATGGGGCTTCACAGCACTTTCCTGTAAATCCTCACCAAAGCCCCGTAAGGAAGGTGTTCGTGTCCTTGCTTTACAGATGAGGGACTTGAATCTTGGAGAGGTTGTGTCTTTCCTAAGGTCACGTGGTGATAAGAGGGGAGCAGAGGCTGGGTCAAAGCGGCCCTCTTGTGCTCTTGCACAATGCCCACCCTCGCTTGTGATTAAAAACTAAACTAAACCAAAATGAAATTAAGTACTGCTTCCTCATGTAGCTAATTTTATCACAGAATCACTGTGACCAGTGATTCAGAGTACATGTTACCCACTTTCTCAACTAGGTAGTAGCCACAGCCAGCAGTGGCTCCTGTGTACTCCAAGATATTCTCAGTGTCTGAAATCTCTTTTTTTTCAATTGAAGTACAGTTGATTTATAATGTGTTAGTTTCAGGTGTACAGCAAAGTGATTAAGTTATACATATATACATATCTTTTCTTTTCGAGATTCTCTTCCATTATAGGTTATTATAAGATATTGAATACAGTTCCTTGTGCTATACAGTAGGTCCTTGTTGTTTATCTATTTTATATATATATAGTAGAGTATATCTGTTAATCCCAAACTCCTAATTTATCCCTCCTACCCTCCTTTCCCCTTTGGTAACCGTAAATTTGTTTTCTATGTCTGTGAGTCTTGATTATTTCCGTTTTGTAAATAAGTTCATTTGTATCATTTTTTTAGATTCCACATATAAGTGATATCATATGATATTTGTCTTTGTCTGGCTTACTTCACTTAATATGATAATCTCTAGGTCCATCCATGTTGCTGCAAATGACATTATTTTATTCATTTTTATGGCTGAGTAATATTCCATTGTGTATATATACCAATCTTCTTGATCCATTCATCTGTCAGTGGATGCTTAGGTTGTTTCCGTGTCTTGGCTATTGTAAACAGTGCTGCAGTGAATATTGGAACACATATTGGAACATTATCCTGCCTTTCTAGTAGCAACTTTATTGCAGAAACCAAATGTCTCCATTTAGAAGGAGAAGCTCTACTGTACAGAAGAGTCATTTTATAGTACCTAATGAAATTATTGATTCAGGCAAGGATCATCAATTGTTGTTAAAACCTCTATGGAAGGATACTTGATTATTCATAGCCTATTAAAGTGATAACGTTTGGGTTACTTTCTGGTCGCAAGAGATAAAAAACATAACGATATAATGGAGGCATCAGGCTGCTCCCACTTTAACCTAGTGGTCCTCTATCCCATTAGCATGGCTAATGGTGAGATAACCAACTGTATGTGTCTTCTGATGCGATACAATACAAAGCACACAATATAACATATACTGTATTCTAGCCAAAAATGTTTAACTTGAACCTAACCAAATGTTTAGATCTAACTTATTTACTGAAATGGGGGGATACAGGGACAAGCTAAACAAAAATATGGGGAAACAAACAAATCTAAAAGATGGCACATTCTTTAGGACAGCTGGCCCGGGCTCTTCAACAAATTAGTGTAAAGGGACTCTTCTAGGTTAAAAGACAGTTTAAAAACTTAAATGGAATATGTGGCTCTGGATCGGTTCCTGGTTTGTACAAACCAGCTATGAAGGACATTTTGGGCCAAATGAAGAAATTCAAATATGTGTTAAGTATTGGATAATATTAAGAAATCATCATTAATTTTTTTTAGATGTGAAATGTCATTTTGGGCTACATAGGAAGAAGTTTTGTTTTTTTTTTTTTAATTGATTAATTAATTAATTTATTTTTGGCTGTGTTGGGTCTTCGTTTCTGTGCGAGGGCTTTCTCTAGTTGCGGCAAGCGGGGGCCACTCTTCATCGCGGTGCCCGGGCCTCTCACTATCGCGGCCTCTCTTGTTGCGGAGCACAGGCTCCAGACGCGCAAGCTCAGTAGTCGTGGCGCACGGGCCCAGTTGCTCCGCGGCATGTGGGATCTTCCCAGACCAGGGCTCGAACCCGTGTCCCCTGCATTGGCGGGCAGACTCTCAACCACTGCGCCACCAGGGAAGCCCAAGGAAGAAGTTCTTATCCTTCAGAAATGCGTGCTGAAGCATTTACGTCTGTTTCAGGAGTTTAGAACAACGATCATTTATTTCTCATTCACACTACGTCACTATCCCAGGTCAGTGGCCGCTCTCTTGTCACCTTCAGTCTGGTGTGCAGACCGAAGAAGCAGCCCTATCTAGGACTTTGCTTGTCTTTTTGCCAAAGGAAAAGAAAGATGATGGAACCACACTATGACTCATAAAATGTAGGCTTCGTCTCTACTCGTATTTTATTGACTAAAGTATAAGTTGCGTGGCCAAGTCTAGCATCAATGGGATAAGGAAGTATAATTCTCCCACAGGGTGGGGCAGTAGAATTATTTAGAAATCAGTGACAATGGGAACAAAGCATCTCAGCTCTTGAGTCATAACAAAATATTTTCTCAGGGAGCAGATTATAATGTTAAATCCAGATGTTAGAAAGCAAGAAAGGTTGAAAATAAATGAACTTAGCATTCAGCTCCAGAAACCAGAGAAGAAATAAAAAAATAAACCAAAGAAGGTAGAAGGAAGGAATTAATAAAGATATAATAGATCGTATGAAATAGAACGCCAAAAAACAATAGCTTTAACTTCTATGTTCTGACAAGATCAAAACATAGAAAGCCTTTGGCAAGTCTGTTCCAGAAAAGAAAGAAGCAAAAAGACACAATAACATTCATTAGAAATGAAAACAGGATGCAGATATTTAAAAAAAAATTTTTTTTTAATGTTACATACAGCTTCATTCCAGTGACTTGAAAAATCTAGACCATGGGGAATGACTTTCCAGAAAAATACAAATTACCAAACTTGACTAAATAAATAGAAAGCCTGAAATCACCAATAATAACATAAGGAATAGGTAGTCAAAGGTCTACCTTTACAAAAGAAAGTCCACGTGGCCCGTAAGGTTGAGTACTATCAAGACTTCAAGGAGGAGATGAACCTCATGTAATATGAAATGTTCCATGGGTTGGTAAAATGTGGAAAGCTTGCCAGTAGCAGACTATCACTTTTCAGTGAACAATGCTGTAGGATCAAGTTCTGGTCAATGAAAGAAGGGGAAAGAGAGTTACATGCTTTGGGGAAAGGTTTTCTTCTCCAATAAAATGAGAGGGATGTGTGAGGAGACCCTGCTCCCTCCTCCCTGCTTGGGGCCATGTCCCTGTGGACCTGTTGCTGCCGTCATGTGACCCTGAGGGAACACTCGGCTGAGCCATTGAGAATGAGATAGGAAGAACTTGGATTCTCTGTGACACTGCTGAGCGCTGAGCCAACTCTGGGCCCTCCTCCATGAGCAAAATATATTCTTGTCATATAAACCACTTTTCTTTGATTTTTTGGTGAATGGCAGCTGAGAATGCCCGAAGTAAAATATGTGAGGTCTATCAAACTTTTACAGCATAAATACCCCAGGTAATATCAATGGTTTCAGAACCCAAAAAAGTTCAAGAGCTTTGCAGCTAATTTTGCCTGTGCTGGTCTTGCATAATTCTGTTAGTACAACTAGATACTTTCATATACCATTTCTAAAGGGAATTTTGTCTTTTAAATCCTATACTGCAATTGGTCTATTGAACTATTTCATTGATGAAATAGAGACAGAAACCCCTGTCTTTTTTTGTTGTTGTTGTTGTTGAGGTATAGTTGATTTATAATGTTGTGTTAATTTCTGTGATACAGCAAAGTGATTTAGCTACATATAGATATATATATATATTCTTTTTTTATATTTTTTCCATTATGGTTTATCACAAGATATTGAGTATAGTTCCCTGTGCTATATAGTAGGACCTTGTTGTTTATCCATTCTACATATGCTAGTTTGCATCTGCTAACCCCAAATTCCCAATCCCTCCCTCCCCTATTCCCCCTCCCCCTTGGCAACCACAAGTCTGTTCTCTATATCTGTGAGTCTGCAGAAACCCCTGTCTTTAAGAAAGATGCTCCAAAAAAATTCTTATCTGCAAAACTGTATCACATTTCTTTTTTTTTCTGCCAAGATAACTCAGAGAAAAAACAGAGTATACCAATGTTTTTTTCTTCCTGTTTTAAGCAGTGAGATGATTATGGAAATTGTTATGCCTATGATTCTTAATTCTTAAGCTTTTGATCTCTTGTAAAAACTAAAATAGGATTCTTGACCAGATGGCTGTTATAACTAGTTCAGATTTTATTGAAGTGTTTGCACTTCTTTTTGTCCATATCACACCGCTTATGTTATGAGGTGTTAAGTGATCATCCAGTTTTTTGTTTTTTTTTTAGCCCACCTTGTTTTTGTTCCTGTCAGATGATATAATTCAATGCTACAAAGTTAATGAGTTGTTTTCAGTGAGATTCAGGGCATGCAAGAAATGTACTAGCTCTGGGACTTCCCTGGTGGTCCAGTGGTTAAGACTCTGCACTTCCACTGCAGGGGGCGCAGGTTCGATCCTTGGTTGGGGAGCTAAGATTAAAAACAAGCTAAGTAGAATACATGCCCCAATAAAAACACGAACACTCTTACACCTGTGTTAGGTGAATGATTCCATGCCAAGGAGAGGAGAAATGTATGCAGATAACTCAGGTGTAGGAGTTTAGGAGTCAAGGTCAGACAAATGTAGTCACTGGAGAGAACAGAGGGCAATAACCTCCCTGTGAAACTGGGAGGGAAATGCAATTACCAGGGACTCAGGAACAGAGCAAGGGTCAGCCAAGAACAAGAAGATAGATAACCAACTTATCTTGGTTACTGGAAAAGTTCTTGGTTACTAGAAATCCAGAAACCAAGGTCAAGGCAGTCGCGGGAAAGAGCAAGACCAACTCTATCCCGAGCTGATGAATTTCCAACAAGGGCTTTGGAGTCTCCTGCCCATAAGCATCCTGCCTAGAGTGGGAGGGAGACTGAGCCTGGAGGTGGGAGGTGGGAGTGGTCAGGAGCCAAGGAAGAGCTCTAAGACAAGTTCACTACACTAAACAAATGAACTGCTTCCTCAGAACCTCAACTGCTGACTGATAAATTACTGCTACAAGAAGACTTATTTATCTCCTAGATCTAAAAGGAGCTGACTCTGGAAAAAATTATGAAGACAATGTCTTGTGTTCAATGTATGAAAACCCTCTTCCAACCCCCAAGTTAACTTCAAAAATCAAAACACATTCACTTTAGGGACTTCCTTCATGGTCCAGCGGTTAAGACTCTGCGCTCCCAATGGAGGGGGCCCAGGTTTGATCCCTGGTCTGGGAACTAGTGTGCATGCCACAACTAAAGATCCCGTGTGCCACAACTAAGACCCGGCACAGCCTAAATAAATAAATGTTAAAAAAAAAAAAAGACCTCACATATGGAGAGCCCTGAAGAAATGTTAGTTGAATGAATCAATGAAGGCAAGAATGACTCTAGGTTGAAATGTTAGTTATTGTTTTGGGGGGGGTTGGTTTCGTGGGGTTTTGTTTGTTTGTTTTTTGGCCAGGCTGTGCGCCTTGTGGGATCTTAGTTCCCTGACCAGGGGTCAAACCCGGGCCCCCTGCAGTGGAAGTGCAGAGTCCTAACCACTGGACCGTCAGGGAAGTCCCTGAAATTTTAGTTTTTGAAGGCAGTTATTTAAATAGAAGTCTGTAGGATTTATCTCCCCTTCCCTCTTCCTAACACTATTCCAAATTTTTGAACCATGCAATTGAGAGAGACTGACCCCAACCCCAGGTCAAGAGTGGACCCTCCTGGGCTTGATCTAATCAGTATATCCCATCTCCCTCTCTGGTCTTCACAGTTGGTTTAGGACAAACACAGTACCCAAGTCAGGGCAGTGGGTGTGTCAATGAGGCTACATTTGGGAGTTTTATTTAAGCTATTGAGGATGCTGAGTCTCTCTTTTCTTCTGGATTTGAACATGGAAATAAGTAGGCCCAGAAGCTTCTGGAAACTAATCCTAAAAACTAATAAATGGAAAGCAAGAATCCAGGATTTATAGACTTCATTTGGGCCCTGGGTTAAACCTTTCTCAAAGCTGGACTTTACACTATGTTCACCTGTACATTTTCCTTATTGTTTAAGTCACTAGGAGTTTGCTTTCTGTTTCTTGCTATGGAAAGATCATTAGCTGATATAAGCTTACGTGATTTGCAGGAAGTTGAAACACAATATTCATTTATGGGGATTTCCTAACTCCCAAACCATCATTTAACCAAAAGACCATTCTCCTCATAATATATCCAGTAAGGCAGTTATATACTTGTACACAATGCATGAGAGTTAATGAATTTGTGTAAAACTAATTAAGCTATGGTAGCTGTGGTCATGTCAGGAGTCGGTTGCAACACAATAATTAGAGTCAAGCAACTTGAATTCCCATGGCCCTGGAGATATTATCAAGTCTCTTAGGAAATACTGTTGCAATACTACCTAAAGGGACATTTAAACCTTCCTTCATGTTCCTCTTAGTCAGACTGTGACAGATAGTTCCTGCTTAAAAGAAAATAGTCACTTCTCTGACACAATTATTTTCCACTGAAAACAAAACATCAAACTGAAAGGAAAAGAGATTGTTTAAATAATAAGTCAGTTATTTATTAATGCTATCAGGTAATGCAATCCTGGCAACTAAAAAATTGGATTCAAGTTTTGAATTGCTCCAATTTTGCCCTAGAAGTTGTCTGGCAAACATACCAGAAGCCTACAGCTTATTTGAATAGAGGGAAATGAGTCCTGATCACTATTTGTGAGACACCTTTGTTCAAATAAAGATGAAATATGGAAAGATAGGGTCTACTATTCTTTTAGCCCACATTTCCTTTTTCACTGAAGGATGCCCCAGACTTCAAGATATGGAAAGTATTTTGTTTACCACCATTATTCCTGACCTCTGAGGGGCAACATTTTTTTTATTTATAGAATTTCTGGAGAATCATGATTTTCTGGGTTTACAAAAGTCCATTTTTGACTAGTTTTTTTAAAATAAAAAAAAAACCCTGGATTTTTTTTTTTTTTTTTTTTTTTTTTTTTTATAATGAAATGGCTAGTAGTCATTGAGAACTCATTGTGTTCTTAGGGGGGTTTTTGTTTTTTTTAAATATTTTAATGAGATTCTTGTCTACTTACATTCTTTTTTTAAAAATTTATGTATGTATGTATGTATGTATGGCTGTGTTGGGTCTTCGTTTCTGTGCGAGGGCTTTCTCTAGTTGTGGCAAGCGGGGGCCACTCTTCATCGCGGTGCGCGGGCCTCTCACTATCGCGGCCTCTCTTGTTGCGGAGCACAGGCTCCAGTGCGCAGCCTCAGTAGCTGTGGCACACGGGCCCAGTTGCTCCGCGGCATGTGGGATCTTCCCAGACCAGGGCTCGAACCCGTGTCCGCTGCATTGGCGGGCAGATTCTCAACCACTGCGCCACCAGGGAAGCCCAACCCTGGATATTTTTGATGGTGAATTTCTGAGTTAAGGAAACAGCACAGTATAACAGAAAAAAGGTCTCACCGGGAGCTGAACACTCTCTGGTCACTTTATGTATCTCATTAACTTTCTGTGTAGACTAAATTTCTCAGTCTCTTTAGGCCTCAGTTTCCTCGTTTGTGAACAGATCAGCTGAACTTGAGGGTCCCTTCTCTAGAGATCGAGGAGTCTATGAGCAACATGCTTATCCAACTATAATATCAAGAACTATAATTTGAAACTACACATCCTCTACAGCTTTTAGTCCTTCATAGTAACAATCAGGAATAAATTGTCTAGTATAGGATGAAAATATTCGAGAAGGATTCTCAGTTAGGGAATCAAATACCTCAAATTTGGGAGGAGCATTGAGTTTTATTTAAAAAAAAAAAAAAAAAAAAGCCTAGGGCTAACTTTTGAGATTCAGGTACTTTCAAGGTTTGCTGAAAAACAGTGATTAAGTATAAGACATTGTTCTTAAGTCTACCTTGCCCTTGTATAAGGAAATTCTTCCTGGCCCCCCTTTGGTTAGAGTTTGTCATGAAAGAAATAAATAGAAAAATTGCAGGGTATATTACTTCAGCATATTACATGTACAAGGGGCCTGAATATTAAATAGATGGCTTCATGTGACATCTTTTTAGTTTCAAATTTGAGTTAAATTAGCAGGTTGCTTTGTAAGAGACATACCAAACAAAAGAAAACCAAGCAACCATACTCCAATAAAAATTAATTTAAAAAAAAGTAAACCAAAATTCTCTGGAGACTGATGGCTTAGCCCTTTCTATAATTGAAAATAGTTTTGTGTTTTTGACAGAGCTCTGTGGGGTTTAATTTTTTTTTTAATTAAATTAAGTAGAAAAATCAATATAAAAGACTAAATGTATGGTGCCTAACAGGCTACAATTACAGTTCTGGCTTCACTTGCACTTTTTTAGTGAAAAAAGCATATATTAATTTGAATGATATGAAATTGCTATCTTCATAGGTCAAAATTTCATTTGTTTTCACATAATACCTTGTAACTCATTTATTAAGGTGTTAGTTCTCAGCCTGTTACTGAAGAACTTAAATCTTCCTTTAAGGAGGAAAAAAAAAGGTTTGCAGTTAGGAATTGTGGGTCTCAGGGTTTGTAATGGGAGGAGCCAGTTACACTAAAGTGCTTTTTTCCCAACCACTTAAACTATCAAAGTAGAACAACATGTACATGGTTTAAAAAAAAATCAAACTACAAGATGAAATGAACTACAAATGAAAAGTACACGTATCCTCTCTCCTATCCCACTGGAAAAACATACATGATTTTCACTGAACTCCCTAGAGGTAATCACTTTAAATCTTTTCTAGCTTTATTTCATTTGGTCACTGCTATGGTCTGAATGTTTGTGCCCCCCCAAGTCCATAAATTCAAATCTTAACCCCTAAGATGATTGTATTAGGGGGTGGGGCCCTTGGGAGGTGATTAGGTCACGAGGGTGAAACCCTCATAAATGGGAGTGGTGCCCTTCCAAAAGAGGCTACAGAGAGATCCCTCCCCTCTCGGCCTTGTGAGGGTACAATTAGAAGTCTGCAACCTGGAAGAGGGCTCTCACATCACCATGTCAGCACACTGATCTTGGACTTCCAGCCTTCAGAACTGTGAGAAATAAATTTCTGTTGTTTATAAGCCACCTGGTCTATGGTATTTTGTTATAGCAGCCTGAATGGATTAAGGAAGTCAGTCACTCTCTCCTTAGCTCCAAATAATATGCTTATATACATTTTTTTTTTTGGCCACTTTGCATGGCTTACAGGATCTTAGTTCCCTCCCCAACCTGGGACTGAACCGATGGCCTTGGCACTGAAAGCAGGGAATCCTAACCACTGGACCACCAGGGAATTCCTGATATACCTATCTTTTTATTTGTCAAATTTTAACACTATTAACTCTCTGCCAAGGAAGATGATAAATGAGCTATTTATGTACTATATCCCACTTTATCCTCCATTTCATGTTTTTTTAGCCATAGTATTATTTTATTATTAATAATATGTAGTATTATCCAGTTTTTGTTTGTGTTTTGGCTTCGTTGGATTTTTGTTGCTGCGCACAGGCTTTCTCTAGTTGTGGTGAGTGGGGACTACTCTTTGTTGTGGTACATGGACTTCTCATTGCAGTGGCTTCTCTTGTTGTGGAGCACAGGCTCTAGGCACGCAGGCTTCAGTAGTTGTGGCACGCGGGCTCAGTAGTTGTGGCTCGCGGGCTCTAGAGCGCAGGCTCAGCAGTTGCAGTGCATGGGCTTAGTTGCTCCACAGCATGTGGGATCTTTCCCTACCAGGGCTCAAACCCTTGTCCCCTGCATTGGCAGGCATATTGTTAACCACTGCACCACCAGGGAAGTCCTATTATTTAGTATTTACTTTATTTTTCCATTGGTTATAGTTACAACTTTAAAGAACATACTTAAACCTCCATTCCAGTTCCACCATCTTTAAACTCTTTAACTCTTAACATTTCTTACCTCCTTATTTATTATATAAAAAAAAAACTTCTACACTTCCTTTCAACGTTTTTCCTTCAACTCTCTCCTCCATAAAGCCCTTGACTTCTGTCAACCCCACCATTACTTTTATATTGTCATAATTTACAACATTTACATTTTGTTCTGTGAATGATCATTCAGTTGACTCTGAAATATTGAAAGTCAATAAGCTGCAATTTTACTATTTTGATTATGAAAATAGTATTCACTGTAGAACAAAATGCATCTGTTAGAAAAAGTAAATCTATACATAAAATAGATAATCAACAAGGACCTACTGTATAGCACAGGGAATTCTACTCAATATTCTGTAATAACCTATATGGGAAAAGAATCTGAAGAAGAATGAATATATGTATATGTAGAACTGAACCACTTTGCTGTACACCTGAAACTAACACAACATTGTAAATCAACTATACCCCAATATAAAATAAAAATTAAATTAAAAAAAATGAAAAAGTAAATCCATATCACTAGCCCTGTGCCAATAGAAAGGATGCTCCAGGGCTTCCCTGGTGGCGCAGTGGTTAAGAATCTGCCTGCCAGTACAGGGGATATGGGTTGGAGCCCTGGTCTGGGAAGATCCCATATGCCGCGGAGCAACTCGGTCTGAGGGCCACAGCTACTGAGCCTGCGCTCTGGAGCCTGCGAGCCACAACTACTGAGCCCGTGTGCCACAACTACTGAAGCCCGCGTGCTTAGAGCCTGTGCTCCGCAACCAGAGAAGCCATCGCAGTGAGAAGCCCGCGCACTGCAATGAAGAGTAGCCCCCTCTCGCTGCAACTAGAGAAAGCCCGCGTGCAGCAACAAAGACACAACACAGCCAAAAATTAAAAATAATTAATTAATTTATAAAAAATAAAGGATGCTCCAAACATTGAGATTATATAATTACATTTTCAAATGCTCCATGAGTTGCCACATTTTAGTTTGCTTTATATTTGGAACACAGTTTTCTGCTGGTTTTAATTGCCTTCCATTTAACAAAAGAAGCACATGCCTTCATCATATGACTAAATTTGTTCAGGATCTTAATTCCAGTCTCCACGGCCATGGAATCTACTTTCTGCTTGAAGATATTCTTCTCCCTTTAAAATCAGTTGTTCTCTTAGCCTGCTGTACAGTTGTTATTTTAGACCTTCCCTTCATAGCACTCCTGGGTTAGGACCAGTGTTTCTTGCACCCCAGGTTTCTCTCTTTCTTGGATTCCTTTTCCTTTTTACTGGTCCATCTTTAACTGATGTTTTCAGAAAGGGTTTTTGAGAGGTAGACTTTCTGAGTTCTTACATGTCTGAACGTGTTTTCACTTTACCCTTAGAGCTGAGTGATAGCTTAGCTGGGTATGGAATTCTGATGCTCAGAACTCTGCAGGCAGTCCACCACTGTCTCTAGCACTGTTGTTGATGAGAAGACTGGTGCCAATCCGGTTTTCGTTCTGTTGTGCTGTTGTGGTTGACCTGTTGTTTGTTCTCTGGAAGCTTTTAAGAACTTCTCTTAGTATTTAATGTATATAAAATCACAAGGTTAGGGTTAAGTATGGGTCTATTTTTATTTATTTTGCTTGGCACTCAGTAAGCTCTTTCAGTTTGAAGACTCCTATCTTTTCTCAACTCTAGGACATTTTTTTTCTGTATTTCTCTCACTATTTTCTCCCCCACATTTTCTTATCTCCTTCTGGAACTATTAGTTCACTATTGTCCCTCCTGGATTGAACCTAGATAGTTTTTGGACTTTTAAAAATACAGTATTTCTTTCCTTTTGTCTCTTTGCTTTACACTCTGGGAGATTCCATTGACCTTTTCTTTCAGCCCTTATGTTGATTTTTTAAATTATAGGAATTAATTATATTTTAAATTTCCAATAATTTTTTGTCTCATATATATACATGCATACATATATATTTATATACATATACTTGTCTTTGTCTTATGGATACAATAGCTTCTCAAATTTACCTCTGGTTACTAATTAGAATACAAAAAAATTATCTTATGTTCCCAGAATTATCTGTTTCCCATTAGTTCAGCTATTTTTTTTTTTAAATCGTTCTTTTGAAAACATTATATCTATACCTTCTTCCGGTTATTTTTCAACTAAGTGAACTTTTCTTGTGCATCAAGAAAATTTCCTATCCTTTGCCCCCAGTTTAAAAAAACATTCCATTCTGGAAAATTTCAAGGATATACAAAGTAAACAAAGTATAATGAACTTCATCCACCCATCACCCAGCTTCAATAAACATCAATATTCTGCCATTCTTGTTTCACTTACAACTTCACCTACTCCTGTAAAGTTTTATAACCAAATTATTAATTAAATACTCTTTCATATTGATTTGGTCTTTTGAATTTATTTTTCATTTAGTAAAAAATCCTGTTAGATCATATCATACACTTTTTCATAAAACACCTAACACAGTATTTATTATGACAGTATTAGAAATCACACCCAAAAAACCCCTACCATTTACAGAGCGCTTTCTGTGCCAGACACTGTGCTCATGCTTTATGAAAGCACGGGTTCATTTTATTCAAGATAATCAACAATGCAAGTGTCTGCCCTTTAACCTGCAAAGTATGTAGAGATGCTGTTTGTTAAAGGATTAGTAAAAGTATTCAATATTAAAATCAATGTGTGGAAAAGGACATTTTCTGTGAAGAGAATATATATTCATGACTGTGTTTCTCAGATACAATAAAATGCCAACACAATTATAGCTGTTGCTTGCGGGGAAGAAGGGACTATTTCTAAGGAAATCTTAATATCTATTCTCTGAGGGACAATGGTCTTTCAGTGATTTAGTATCACAGTCCTAGTTATAACACCAAGTTATAAATAAGATGCTGTTTTAAGAACTAAAATACTTTTTTCTGTATACACGATTCTAAAATTCAGGAATAGGAACTTCCCTAGTGGTCCAGTGGGTAAGACTCCGTGCTCCCAATGCAGGGGGTCCGGGTTCGATCTCTGGTCAGGGAACTAGATCCCGCATGCATGCTGCAACTAAAGATCCCACATGCCACAACAAAGATCCCACATGCTGCAATGAAGACCTGGCGCAGCCTAAATAAATAATAAAATAAATAAATAAATAACATTAAAAAATAAAATTTGGGAATAAACAAAGAGTTTTAGAAAATTAAGAGCCAAAATACCTTGTTTATGCCCACAGAAAGTAGAAAATGGATTCTGCTGATTGGAGAGCATACTCAGCCAGTGGCCTACAACCATTTCTCTCTCATTCTGCCTCATTCAGCTTTGTGAAGTTTTCCCAGAACTGTGCCGTCCTTCACTGTGGAAGCAGTATTGGGTGGTGGAGGAGAGATGGGCACTGAAACACTGTGCTGCTGTTTGATACCTTTTCGATGATGGGTAAGTCACTTAATTTCTCTAAACCTCAGTTTCCTCATTTACAAAATTAGGGAACTAATACCTTCTTCTTAGGGTATTTGTGAAGATTAAGAAATAAATCACACTAAGCAAGTGGTCCAGGGCCTAGGACTTGGTATGTATAAATGATCATTGTTATTATTGCTGTGGGATTCATAGGTATCTTCTACAGTAGGGAAGCCAGATTTAGCAAATCAGAAAACAAGGCATCCGGTTAAATTTGATTTTCAGATAGACAAGAATCATTTTTTTTAATGTAAGTATGTCTCAAATATTACATGGAATATACTTATACATATCACCTATCTGAAATTCAAATTTAAGTGGGCATCCTGTATTTTATCTGACAAAATAACTTCTCTTTTAAAAGGGAGACTTGGGTATGGTAAAGTAAATCTACAGGGAATAAAGCTGTGATTAAATTTGATATTTCATCTGCTCATACTTGGTAGGCCAATATCCCCCAAAACACTTAGTACTTTCTCTTGCAAGTAATGCTCAAGTATCATGTATCAGAGAAACAAATAGTTCCTGTATTTTGGATTAGGAATCAGACTCCCTGACTTCAGGCTATACTACAAAGCTACAGTAATCAAGACAATATGGTACTGGCACAAAAGCAGAAACATAGATCAATGGAACAAGATAGAAAGCCCAGAGATAAACCCACGCACCTATGGTCAACTAATCTATGACAAAGGAGGCAAGGGTTTACAATGGAGAAAAGACAGTCTCTTCAATAAGTGGTGCTGGGAAAACTGGACAGCTACATGTAAAAGAATGAAATCAGAGCACTCCCTAACACCATACACAAAAGTAAACTCAAAATGGATTAGAGGCCTAAGTGTAATACCAGACACTATAAAACTCTTAGAGGAAAACATAGGAAGAACACTCTTTGACATAAATCACAGCAAGATCTTTTGTGATCCACCTCTTAGAGTAATGGAAATAAAAACAAAAATAAACAAATGGGACCTAATGAAACTTCAAAGCTTTTGCACAGCAAAGGAAACCATAAACAAGACGAAAAGACAACCCTCAGAATGGGAGAAAATATTTGCCAATGAATCAACGGACAAAGGATTAATCTCCAAAATATATAAACAGCTCATACAGCTCAATATTAAAAAAAAAACAACCCAATCCAAAAATGGGCAGAAGACCTAAATACACATTTCTCCAAAGAAGACATACAGATGGCCAAGAAGCACATGAAAAGCTGCTCAACATCACTAATTATTAGAGAAATGCAAATCAAACCTACAATGAGGTATCACCTCACACCAGTTAGAAAGGGCATCATCAGATAATCTACAAACAACAAATGCTGGAGAGGGTGTGGAGAAAAGGGAACCCTCTTGCACTGTTGGTGGGAATGTAAATTGATACAGCCACTATGGAGAACAGTATGGAGGTTCCTTAAAAAACTAAAAATAGAACTACCACATGACCCAGCAATCCCACTACTGGGCATATACCCTGAGAAAACCATAATTCAAAAAGACACATGCATCCCAATATTCATTGCAGCACTATTTACAATAGCCAGGTAATGGAAGCAACCTAAATGCCCATTGACAGATGAATGGATAAAGAAGATGTGGTCCATACATACAATGGAATATTACTCAGCCATAGAAAGGAACGAAATTGGGTCATTTGTAGAGATGTGGATGGATCTAGAGACTGTCATACAGAGTGAAGTAAGTCAGAAAGAGAAAAACAAATATCGTATATTAACACATATATGTGGAACCTAGAAAAATGGTACAGATGAACCGCTTTGCAGGGCAGAAATTGAGACACAGATGTAGAGAACAAATGTATGGACACCAGTGGGGGAAAGCGGCAGGGGGGTGGAGGTGGTGGTGTGATGAATTGGGCAATTGGGATTGACATGTATACACTCATGTGTATAAAATTGATGACTAATAAGGACCTGCTGTATAAAAAAATAAATTAAATTCAAAAATTAAAAAATAAAATTAAAAGGGAGACTTGGGTATGGTAAAGTAAATCTACAGGGAATAAAGTGCTGATTAAATTTGATATTTCATCTGTTCATACTTGGTAGGTCAATATCCCCCAAAACACTTAGTATCTTCTCTTGCAAGTAATGCTCAAGTATCATGTATCACAGAAACAAATAGTTCCTGTATTTTGGATTAGGATGTAAACTTTTCCCCAAACTGAAATCTGTTGGATCAGGTATTATACTAAACTAAGCATGAGTTTTGAAAATACTTACTGAATTATATTTGTATTTAAATACTTAATTGGAAAACCACAAAGCACTACATATGAAAAGCATATTAATGACCACAAACGTCTGACAGCATTCAGTATCTTTGAAACACTATTTCATAATGTTCTTGTTTACCATGTTTTCATTGTATGTGCCAGGTAATTATTTCTTGAAGTGTGCTTATTGTGTTATTGTGTGTTATTAACTCACACACAAAATAAATAAAGCAGAGGGTTTTTTGTGGGTTTTTTGCTGCGTTGGGTCTCCGTTGCTGCTCTAGTTGCGGCGAGTGGGGGCTACTCCTCGTTGCGGTGCGTGGGCTTCTCATTGAGGTGGCTTCCCTTGTTGCGGCGCGTGGGCTCAGTAGTTGTGGCACGCGGGCTCCAGCGCGCAGCCTCAGTAGCTGTGGCACACGGGCCCAGTTGCTCCGCGGCATGTGGGATCTTCCCGGACCAGGGCTCGAACCCGTGTTCCCTGCATTGGCAGGCAGATTCTTAACCACTGCACCACCAGGGAAGTCCAAGCAGTTTTATATTTTATTCCAAACAGACTCTGTATCTTCCCTCTTACCCAAACTAGAAAGCCTGTTATCAGCCCTACCAATATTAAAAATTGGTAAAATATTGGACAGCTAAAAGCTGTCCTCTAATTGTAGTTAGATTTTTAATGAGACAAAAATAGTTAACTACTTCCATTCCTCAGTTCCCTTTCGACCTTATTTATGAACTAAAGAAATGCATTCTAGTCCGCTTGCACGATGTTTTGCTATTTGTAATACTATTTTCATGCCAAATTTTACAAAATGCTTCTACAAATCTTTTGCTGTCATTGGCTCAACAAAGTAACTGGATTTGGTTATCATTCCCAAGGTCATAATTTTAAATTTAGCTTTCGTAAGCGCAGGGGGAAAAATCATTTTATAATAATATATTCTATTCCTTTTCCATTTGTGAAAGACATAATTCATAATTCCTTGCTTTGATAAACAAAGTGAGGAAACAAAAGCAACGCCAGAATTTCGTTATCCATTTACTGCTTTAAAGCATTTGCAGGCTGTTTAAACTGTCGGATGGATCACAATGCATCATTCCAAACGGTAAGATGTGTGCTACATTTCTTCATTCATAATTTTTTATTTGCTAATAAAACATAGGCAGTGCTCCATTTCTTTTTTACAAAAAAAGAAAAAAGAAAAGAAAGCACCTCCTGCCCAAACTCCTAACTCTTTTCATGCTGTCCCAACAGTCTCAAAGCACTGTACTCTTCAGCTCCATCTCGTGTAGGAAAACATCGACTGCACCCTCAGCTCTGACCAACGGGAGCAACCAATACAGTGGAAAAGATGAAAAGCCGCGAACAGTATTTAGGCATCAACACTAAACGAAGAATTGATTTCCTGTAAAGAGTCTGAGTGTTTGAGAAAAAGCAGGTCTTGCGGTTGACAGGAAACTCAGGAAAGCATGTGTATTGATTTCACTGATAAATTCAATTAAATCTGGGGAAAACTATACTGCATTTACTTAATACTGGCATGTTTAGGATGAAATTCTCATTGACCCGAGATTCTCAGTTGACTCCTTCAAAAGAGCGAAGTCAGGGCATTCTCTGAGCAGAGGTATGTAATACACCGTGCACCCTCACGAGATACTACAGCAGATTATCTTTTAGTCACGTCATAGAGCCCAGAGGAGAACGCCTGGAAACGGTTTGGGGAGAGGGTAGTGAAGTCCCCTCCTCCGTGGACTGGAGTCGTTTCCGCTCTCTGCTAGTCTCGCGCCGCCGCAGGCTAGGAAGCGAGGGGACTCCGGATCCCGGTTGCCCGCAGCATCTCCCCAGAGTTCTCCTGAAAAACCAGCGGGTTAGGGATGCTCATCTTTTGCTTGTCATTATAGATCTGCTTCTTATTAAGCCCTCATGATTTTTTAAGTTGCTATGCGTAGTTTTTGCTTCTTCTGGCCGGGCAGAGGGAGCCCCGAGTGTCCCGGAGCCAAGCCGGGTACCACGGAGCGGGGCCGTGGCCGTGGGCGGGGCGTCTTCACAGCGTCCGGCTGCGCCCCGCCGCCGGCGGGAGGCGGTAGCGGCGGCGGCGGGGCCTGAACGGCGCGGGGATTGGCTGCGGAGGGCGGAGACGTCAGGCTCCCGCGGCCGGAGCGGCGGCCCGGCTCGGCGCGGCGCAGCGCAGTCGGGTCGAGCGCTCACCACAGAGAGGAGGTTTCCTAGGCCGTCCCGCCTTCTGCCGCCGTCGCCGGGCTGCGCCGCTCGAGCCCGGACGCGCCTCTGCGCTCCTCGCCGCTTCCACCCCCGCGGCCGCCGCTCCCCCTCGACGTCCGCACACACACCATGACGAAGAAAGAGAAGAAGTCCTTCAACCAGAGCCTGGCCGAGTGGAAGCTCTTCATCTACAACCCGACCACCGGAGAGTTCCTGGGGCGCACCGCCAAGAGCTGGGGTGAGCGGGCGGCGGTTGGGCGCCGGGGCCGGCCGCAGTCCGGGGGGCGCCGGGCGGGGTCGGGTGGGAAGGGAAGGCGGGAGGCGGCTCCCCGCGCGGGGGCCCCGGGAGCCGCCGCTGCCTCCGCCCGCAGCGGTTTTCGCCGCGGCCGCCAGACTCGAACGCGGCCCCATTCATTTCTCGCGGAGTCGGCGGGCGGGCGAGCGAGGCTGCGGGGCCCGCTGGCAGCAGCCGCCGGGCCGCGCCGGTTCCTTCCTCCCTGCCGGGAGCGGGGCGCACGTGCTGCCCGGGCCTGCGGCGCCGGAAGCCGGTAACCCCTGTCCCAAACCCCGAGCGCGTGGGGGCCGAGCGCCCGGCCTCCTTTGTACGGAGCGCGCCGGCCCGGGGAGGCCCTGGCGGAGGCGGCCAGCGGCGCCGAGCTGTTTGGGGAAGCCCGACCTTGCCCCACGTCCGGGGAGAGGAAATTTCCACTCCCGCCGCTATCTTGTGACTCGTCCACGCTGCCACCCCAGCGGGTCGGAAGAGTGTGAGTGTTAAGTGTGTGGTCTGCACGCATGTTTTAAGCACACAAGTACGCGGTACACGAAAGTGCGCTTGAGTTTGGACAGTGAAAAGACCCTTTAAAAGGTTGCTTTCTCCCTAATTCCTTTTTAATGACACAGGTTTTCTTACCAACATGCTTCATTGGGGGAAAGTAAATCCGGTCTGAATGGCAGTTTTTTTCCTGTGCCTTCAAAACGTGTGATGATTGAATTTGCTAGCAGTTTTCCTCTGCATGGGTTCTTTGTTTTAAAAGAAATATTTAAACCATCCGCCAGTGTGGTGCTGCTTTAGAGTGACTTTTTATTTTTTTTTGGAAAAATTATGTTACTGTCTGAATAAGGACTAGTGCTCTTCCTCCTCCCCCCTTTACACTTAAGTAAACTACTTTTTCTTTCCTTTTGAAAGATATTTTGTTAGTTGGTCATGACAGACCTTTTTTTCTGAGTGAGAATATCTCTAGAGTTGAGAACTATTTGGGCACGACGTTGTCAAGAGAAGCACGAAGAGAGTAACTTTGCTCTGACTTAGAAAATAGACTGGCTGCTGCTTGAAATCGGCTCCTCCAGAGTGGAAAGGCGGCTTAAAGTCCTATCACAAGCGGAAAGGGACCTTGGAGGTTTTTTAGCCCAAACCCTGCTTTAGAGACGAGCAAAATGAGCCCCAGAGAGGCTGCGATTTTGCTTTGTGTAAAATTACATATTCCAAAGAGCCAAGAAAAGAACCAGTTGTCCTTTAATCCTAGTCCAGCGGTGGTATTATTTTACAGATGCCTTGCCTAACTGCATGGTAATCACTCATGATTTTTATTCGAATGGCTGTCTGTGGGGAGCCCACTAATGTGATGAGGAAATAGATCTTGCATCTGGAATTAAATGGGGGAAAAAACTGTAAACAGTTATTATTGTTTCTAGAGTGTACTAACTTTCTGCTGAAGGAATTTTTGAGTGGTGGAGAGGGGTTAATTTGTGTAGACTACCTTTCTCAGTGCCTTCTCATTTCCAGTAATAAGTATCTGCACTTTGTGTTAGAATGACATTTCTTAGTGCACGTTGTGCTCTAAAATTATATGCTTTTGGGATAGAGATGTTATTTGGTACGTGCATTTAAATAGATGACATGCACAAATTATCAGAGTATGCGGCATCATGTAAGGGCAGTGGGAGTAGTACAGGTAAAGTTGGGATTAGTTTTGGAAGGATTAAGGCAAGACCTTTTTTTCAAAATCGAAAATATCAACAAATAGTAAATTTCTGGGTTTATTGTAACAATAGTAAGCCAGCGGAGAATGGCATAAATAGGTGAAAACTATCCATAATCCTATCCCAATATAAGGGCACTCACTCCAAGGAAATGTGGAGGAGTGGTGCCTGGAGGCTGAAATCCATACTCAGCTCACTGGGCTGTGTACCCTAGAGCATGGGGTCTGCCTGGAGAAAGCATATCTTCTTGTAGTTCTCAGAAAGGCAGTGTATGAGCGAGCTGCCTGATCTCATCACCCCAGAGATGTTCACTATTCATATTTCGGTGTATGTCTGGGCAGACTTAAAAAATGTGTATAATGTTGTTATTAATTTTTTTTAACAAAAAGAGATCATACCGTAAGTGTTGCTTTATAATCTTTTGAGTATATTGTGGGCATCCTCCCATGTTAATAAATAAAGACCTATATCACCACTTTTAATAGCTGGCTAGCGTTCCATTGTATGGTTAGACGTACTGGGATTTTTTTGTTTTTTTAAGTTTACTAATGTGAACCATATGTATACATGGGAGATACCCAGGGTAATAGGAGTAACTCCTGATTTTTTTTTTAACCAGTGCATTATTGTATGTATTGGTCCCTCCTCCTCCCATTCCCTTCATGCTTGTACATTTTTGCAAATTTATTTCCTTGAGATATGTTTCTACTGGTGGAATTTCTGGGTTGTGGAAAATATATGTACCTTTTATATTCTGAAAGCATGTTATAGGCTTTTTTTTTAAACCTCATTTGTGCAAATTTTTTCTTTTAGTCGCTTTTGAAATTAATGGCGGCGGGGGGGGTAATTATTACATTTTTTTTTGACCTAGGTAAATTTGCTGGGCTGTTGGCATATAGAGAAAACCTTTCTCTACCTCAGGGATTCTATAAAGACATTCATTTAAGATGTTTCCTAATTTTATTTTTTACATTCAAGTCTTTAGTATATTTGTCTCATGTAATCTGAGGTTCCTCTCCAAGTGCATTATATATATTAAAAACACATGTTTAAAAAGCAATTTTGCAGTTTACCTTGGGGTTAAAGTGAAAATACATGTTTCATCTCATTGCCTTATTTAAAACAGCTATGTGAAGACTTTGATTAGCTTCTTGTATATTTGGCTAATATGTTACACTTGGTTACGGCAGTTTCAAAATGCTTATATACGTGTACTTACCTCATTCCATTTTCACAACTTTCTAATGCACACCATGTAGGTGATCAAAGTGTTCCTAAGAGCTGTTTTCTCAAGCTGGACAGTAAGGATGCATCAGGAATAAGTAGTTGCCTTTTATGAAAACACGGGACAAAGAAAATTTAGCACCTTGTGGCTGTGTTGCATATATTAAACCTAAATGCATTACGTACAATTAGAGTAAAAGGCAGCTCAAAGATCATCTAGTGTTATTTAATTGTAAACAGTGGACCATGTGTTGCAATTAACATTTTTAAAAATAATGAAATA
Source organism: Balaenoptera musculus (assembly GCF_009873245.2). Lineage (NCBI taxonomy): Eukaryota > Metazoa > Chordata > Mammalia > Artiodactyla > Balaenopteridae > Balaenoptera > Balaenoptera musculus. The sequence continues at coordinate 22,737,276 of NC_045788.1, forward strand.
GAATAGAAAAATTATCAAAGTTTATTCTGCCTGATAAGTTTATTCTAAGGGAAAATGTCATTCTGTGAAACTTTTTGTATTTTGGACATTCAGATACCCTGATGTAAAATGTATTTCTTACTGTGGCTCACAATCAAGAAAAGCTTGAAAGCCACTAATCTAGCCCTGTGCCCTCATTTTCATACATGAGAAAATTGAACCCACAGATCTGATCTGTCAGAATTCACTTACTCAGCTAGTGATAGAATCCTTGGCCTCAGACTGTCCAAGGACAGAGCTTTTTTTTTTTTTTTTAAACATGATGTGATGTCATTTAATGACATCTGCTTGTGGGCTTCTTTGGAGTTCATTATCTTCAGATTATCTGTCAATACATGCTTTATTTTAACATTGACCTAAAACTCAAGTTACTGATTCCAAGCAGGGTCAGGATTCTGGACCAAAACTACTAATATCTACATTTTGTTCATGTGCTTCTCTTTTATTATAGGTCCATGAAGTGCTATTTTTTCAGTCACCTGCTCCCATTCTGGGTCATGCCTCAGTAAATGCTCTGCTTTGGAGATCAGGCTCCATCCCATCTTGGGTGTCTGACTGTAGGGGAGAAGGCAAGTGTGTTTATTTTCCCAGTTTTGTAAGGTATTCTTTGTCCTGTGGAGTGACATATTAAAGAAACTTTACAAAACTTTGCACTGTTGGGAAAGTAACAGGACTTGCCTTACCCTGTGTGCAGGCTGTAAATGAAGGGCAGTGGTGGGTGTGGCAGCGGCAGCAGCTGAGGCTAATCGAGCTTTCCCCCGGCAGGAGGCAGCACTTCTGGACCGCTAGTGGAAGGGAGGGAGGGGGCAAGTGTGTGTGTGATGTTCCAGATCCCTTTGTGATTACTGTAGTATGTGCTTTACTGTGTTAAAGAGCAGCCTCCCCTCACCCCCGGAGTAATTCCACTTCTTTGAAATTGACTTTTGAATTTATATGTTTAGAATTAATTTAGTTGTACTAAAAGAAGTTAAAAAACCCTCCTGTCCTTAGTAACAACTTTACTGTGATTTATCATCGCATTTGCTTAAGGACCGTTTAACGCTTTTATGTTCCAAACACTTTTATTGAAATATGCCAAGAGTACATGGGCAGCACACATGTATGAGCAGGAAAAAAAAATCACATGTACAATAATTTTAAAAAGTGAAGGTTAGTCTTAGGAGATATCAGTTCCCCTTCCCCTCCCTCTTTCGACTTCCAGCATTTCCATTATGGTTAAGCCTCTACTAACCTAGCATTTAAAAAAAAGGAATTGTGTAATAGGAGAAAAAAAAAATTAACTTTGGAAGATAAATTTATTATGTTCTAATTATGCATTGATTACATTGATTTTGAAGTAAAACCTGTCATCTTTAATCATATAGAGTAACCACTGTTAACATTTTCCTATGTATAAAGTTTTTTCAAATGTATAAATAAAATTTGAAAATACACAGTTAGATACCTAGTTTTATCACTTAACGTTTAAGGGGAATGTTTTTTATTCCTCTGCCACTTTCTGTTGAGGTATCCCTGGCCCTCTCCATCACCTCTGTGGGGACTGTCCACACTTCCTGCTAGAACTTACATGTTCTGGTGGCTTTAGTTATTATCTCCATTTGAGACTCCCAAATATGCATTTCTAGTCCCTAAGGCTTTTTTGCATTCTTATTACCAAATGCCTGTCAGAAATCTTCAGTTGGATGTTTCATGGGCACCTCTTCGTGTAACTCTGTTGCCCTCGGGGCTCCTTAACATGACGTGCAGACTCTTTGCAGTCTGGTTGGCACACTTCTCTCCTGTCATCTCTGCTCTTCCACATAGTTCTCTCCCACCGCTTTTGGGCCTGTTTCCTAGCTTCTGAGCCTCTCCTTCCTTCAACTTGGCCTGGCTACTCAGATGTCAGCTGTGATGGCCTGATCTCTGGTAAACATTTTCGAACCATTCTTTGCCTTGATACTGGGTCAAGTGCTCCAGTGTATTCTATGACACCTTTTTCTAGTATAGTATTTATGACTTCAACAGTATTGTTGTTGCCCGCTTATTAGACATAAGCTTCTTATTCACATCTTACCTGTCTTGAATTCCCTAACACCTAGCCTGTTGCCCGGCACGTAGTGGGAATGTAATAAAAATTGGTTGAACGAATGAACAGTATTATGAGATGTTCCCAGTCTAGTTAAATGTAATTAGTCTTCTGCAACATTGTTTTTAATGTCTTTGATGGTTTTGGTGTATCATAGCCTAATGGTTCACCCAGTGTTTGGGCATTTTCCTTTTTTTTTTTTTTTCCTTTTTGCTACAGCACTGATGGTTTTCATAGTTCAGTGTTCAGAAAAAGCTTCCACTTAACTTTCTCAGGGGAGACTCAGCTGAGTTTGACATGCCTGGGTCGTGCATCTGATTAGGATATCAGAACCAGGGTAATTATCCAGGCCTCCTGTGTCCTGCTTTATTGCTCTATTCCGCTTCTTATATGGCTCTTACGAGAACTTCATAAAGATTTTTTTTTTTCTTTTTAAACTTACCTGCTCTCAGGTTTAATGGGGGTTTATTTAATAGTGTCATCCTCTCCCTACAGGGTGCTATTTAACTAATAATATTTTTAAAAAGAATTCCCTAACTTAACAACCTCCCCATATCTGTTTAAACTTTGTTACTGAGTCATTGGTGGAGCTGGCTCTTACTTATGACTTCCTCCTAGTATTTTGCTGATGCCATGGTAAGGAATTGACCCTTGTCCACAGCATGAGGTACTTTTCTTTTGATGGTTTCTGGCCGGTTGGCAGTATCTGGTCCATAAAAAGTGGCCCTTACCCCTACTCCATACTTCTCTAGCCATTCCTTTCCTGGTTCTCTTGTTTCCTAAATGTAGATTTCCCAGGTGCTGTCTTTGGCCTTGTTTTCTCTTCATCTTCTTCATCTCATAAAACAATTGCAAAGATTACTGACAGATTTTACTTCTCGGTTAACATCTCTCTGAGATTCCAGTTGCTTCTTGCATATCCCATAAACCTGAGAGTGAGGCTTAGACAACTCCAGTACCTTGTTTATCAGCTGATAAACAGAGCTCTTTCCCCTTCCTCCACTGAAGTTGTGAGTGGCTTCTGTATTTGCAGTTTTTGAAGACTGTCACTACCATTTCTGTCATCTGGGCTCTGAACCTGGCCAAACCATGCCAGTTGTGCTTCCATAACATCTCTTGAATCTCTTGGTGACCCACACCCTCATTACCACTGCTACAGTTAATTCAGGAATTAATTTTCTCTGACCTACTCACCACTCCCCCACCTCACCCCACCCTCCAGTATCTTGTGAAAACAGGCATTCACAGGGAGCCCAGGGTGCTTGTTTTTCCTAGCTTCATAATGCTAACCACCTGTTGCACATTGCAGAGCCCTCAACATTCCCACCAACCCTGCCCTACTTCTTCAGGATCTGGTAGTGCCTTTTCTTGTAAATTCTCTGATTAAAAAACTTAAAGCACCAGATGAAGATCTTTTGTAAATTTCTTTCAAAATTGGTCTGAGTTTAAAGAGACCACTGGCTTTCCAACTTTTATCTGCTGCTTATAAAAAGTGTAGTGTTGTTGACTGGGGAAGTTGGGCTCTTCTGGTGCAGCCCCAGGAAGATCCAGGTAATCAGTTGGAATCATTGTGACCTAAACCAGTATAACTTCACTGCTATCAGTATTTCTAAGGCTGCAGCTTTGGTCAAGCTACTCCCTGTACCCCAAAGCTGTTGGGATCCCCACTGCTTTCAGAAGGTTTAAATCAGTTCCAGACAGCCTGGTATTCCGGATATATTACATATTGGCTTAGAACTACATTTCCAACCTTATATAATCTGTCATTTTACACCCTGCTCCCCGTATACCACATGTCATAGCCAAATGGGTATGTCTAAGGCCCCTTGGTCTAGAATGCCCTACTCATTCCCTCTCCCATGCCCTTCATTCTCTGCATCATAAATTCTCCCCTGCTTCATAGATCTAGTGCCCTCTCTGCCATAAGCCTTCTCAGACTTGCCCAGGTGAAAATAATACATTTATCGTCTATAACACCTAAAAATGTTGTATCCTGGATTAGAGTTGTTTATATACATTGCTCCTACTAGCTGGATGTTCTCACAGAGCAGGAATCACAGGTGCATTTTATGTCCCTACAACATCTAGCACATAGTAAGCACTTACTATTTTTTTGATGAATAAATTGTCATTTAGTCAGTTTCCACTTGTGATTCACCTGGTCGTGATTCACCTGGTCGTTGGGCTGAAGTTGAGAGTATTTTGATTAATTGGTATAGCTCCACACCATGAAAGTCTTGTTTGTGGAGAAACTTGTTCATCATTCCCCTCAGCTCACCATGATTCTGTTCCACTAAATTTCTAATTCATTTAAGTTTCCAGATAGGGCATCGTAGTCAAAGTGAGCCTGTGGGCCTATGTATTTTTGCTTGATAAGTCTTAGAAGTTTACCAGTATACTGAGAAGATGATCAGACTAGGACTCAGAATATAGACCTGAATTAGAATTCCACATCTCCATCTAAGCTTAGGTAAGTCATTAAAAATCTCTTGGTCTTAGTTTCCTCTGTAAGGGAGAAGTTGCACGAGATAGTTTCAGATGTCGCATTGGAATGAAAAAGAAGGCCTCTATAAATGCTTTTGAACAGGAGGCTGCAAACTTTTTCTTTAAAGGACCAGATAATATTTTAGCCTTTGCCGGGAATACAGTATGTGTTGCAGCTACTCAGCTCTGCTGTTAGTAGCTTGAAAGTGGCCGTAAATAATATGTAAACTAGTGGCCTAGCTGCGTTTCAGTATTTTATTTACAAAAACAGGCAGCAGCCGTGATTTGCTGACCTATGCTTTAGAAGTTAGTGGTCAGTGTAGGCTAATCCAAGAAACCTGAACGTGTCTTAAATGGAATATGGACTCTTGGCTTTGTTCTTTTCATATAACAAAAGTAACTTCATTATTTGAGTTTTTATAGTACAGATGTGACTAGTCAGTAAGTCCACTGTCATCCTCAGCTTCTTCCCTGGATAACCACTGTTACCTATATCATACTTTTAAAAACATATGTGGTATATCCACTTTGGATAAAGGTCTAACAATTTCCTGTAAAAGTAAATATACACTTCCCCATGATCCCCAGCAGTTGTAGGTGTTTACCCAAGAGAAATGAAAACATATGTCCACAAAAATACACAAAATATTCATAGTAGCTCCAAACTGGAAAGAGCCCAGGTGTCCGGCAGTAGAATGGATAAACAAACCAATGTCCACACAGTGGAATACTACTTAGCAGTAAAAAGGAGCAAACTACAGATAACACAAAACATGGGTGAATCCCACAATTAGGCTGAGCAGAAAAGAAGCTTTACCGAAGAGAATATACTACTGTATAATTTCATTTCTTTGAAATTCTAAATCAAGCAATACTTAACTATGCTGGGGAAAAGCCCAGGATGGTGTTTGCCTCTAGGATGGCGGTCATGGGGATTGACTGGGAAGGGGCATGAGAACTTTATAGGGTGATGGCAGCGTTCTGTATCTTGATAGCTGTTTGAATCATAGAGGTGAATGTATTTCTCAACAACCATGTCATGGTACCTTGGAGATTTGTATATTTCACTGAATGTAATTTTCCCTCAATTTTAGTTAATATGCATGTTGAAGTGTTTAGGGGTTAAGTGTACTGACATTGCAACTTGAAATTCTTAAAAAAAATAGGTAGTGAATAGATGAGATAAATATAGTAGACTTTACTGTAGAATCTAGGTGGGGTTTATGCGTGTTCACTCACATTTCTTTTAACTTTTCTGTGTATTTGTAAATATTCCTAATTGGATGTTGGAGAAAAAAGAATACATGAATATATTCATGTTTCTCTTCACTGCCTTCTACCAATCGCAGTCTTTCGCACAGATAATGATTGCTTATCAGTTTTCCTACCAGTCCTTTTTCAACACACTTATATATGTGTATATGTATATATATGTGTGTGTGTATGTATATGAGTATATATGGACTATGTAGGAATAATTAATTTTCTACTTTTACATGAGTAATAGGAAGAATGTATGTTCTAGAACTTCCTTTTTTTCACTTAATATGTCTTGACTGTTTCCATGTCTCTGTCCCTCTCTCTCCCCCGCCCCTATTTATTTATCTCATTCCTTTGAGTCATTGCATAATATTCCATAGTGTAGGGATATATATCCAAGATATATATATATATATTTCTTTGTGATGAATATTTAGATTGTTTCCAATTTTTCTCTTGCACATTGTGCAGTGCATGTGTGCAACTATTTATCCAGGGTAGACACTGAGAAATGGAATCACTGGTTTATAGTATATGTTTATTTTTATATTAATTTATTGTCCTCCAGTAAAGCTGTACCAATGTATACTCCCACCAGCAGGGATCAAATTACCTGTTTCCCTTCAACTTTCTGAGCATTGGTTATTATCACTCTTTAAAAATTTTTGCCAGTTTGATGGGACGCTGGTGTCTTGGTTGGTTTAATTTACAGTATCTCTGATAACTGCAACTTATGTTTGCTCAGTTTTCATTTCTTTACAGTGACCTGCTCATCTTTTTGCTGTCTTTTGTCTCTTAATTCTTTTATTTTAAAAATTGTACTTGTTTAAATAAATATTATCACAAATTTAAGTCTTTTATAGGCTGTTCCTGATCACTTATCCCAAAATATATTGAATAATTCATCATTTTCTCACTGATTTGAAATGCCAGCTTTGTTACATGGATATTATATGGATCCTTTCTTGATTATTGTTGTGTTTTGTTATTAATCTGTATCTCTGTTCCTGTGTCATTATCACTCTATAGCATGTAAGCTCTATGTAAGCATTTAAAATAAAATAAATTTGTGAAATTTGTGCGAGTACTGTCTGTTTAGTTTTGGTATCTGGAGAGTGCTAGCCTTATAAAGATTTAGGTAACTTACGGAGCATACAAAAAGGATAGCTTGTGTGTAGAGAAAGATCTACTTATTGAAAATTGGGAGAACTAACTAAAGCCATTTGGACATAGTGTCTCTTTTAGGGATAGAGCTCTGTTTATTTCTTGTAAGAACTTCTGATTTGAATGTGTTTATTTTCTTTAAAAATCATATATTTCATCTATTTTCGAACTTACTAGTTGGAAAGTGGTTTTATTGATAAAATTAATGATTTATTTTTGCATTTGTTTCCATTAACTTGTGCTTGTATCTTAAATCTCCTACTTTCCTTGAATTTATTTTAGTCTTGAATTTAAAACCTGGCTTTTTTGGTTTGTCTTGTTTTTTAGTGAATGCATATAAGGCTATGGATTTTCCTTTGTGTTCTGCTACGTGATTGTTTTGAATTTTGAATATTTGGGGTTTTGTTGTCTTTTTAATCCAAAGGTTATTTAGCAGTCCATTTTCTAAATTTTTGTTATACTTCTCTAACATACTTTGATTGTGAAAAATGTGGCCTTGATTTTTTTTTTTTTTTTTAGGTTTGTTATTTTTTATTTTGTTTGGGTTTGGTTTTTTGAAATTTAAGTCATGGTCAGTTTCGAGGCAATGTTCCAGGTTTATAAAGAGTATATTTTCTGGTGACTACAAAGTTTTACATATATTAAATAACTATTAGTTGTGTTTTTAAAATATTATCCTTTTTGTTATTGTTTACCTGATCTGTGGATTTCTGGAAGAGGTACGTTAAAATCTCTACAGATGATTATGATAAATTTTACTTTACATATCTTAAGCCACTTAGCATCACAAATGTTCATGGCTTTTATGCTGTATCTTCTTGATGTGTTTTGTTTACTTTTTATTAATAGAGATTATCTTTGCTTTGTTAATGCCTTTTGACTTGAATTCTAAATAGTTTGCTTACAGTAATAATGCCACATCTACATTTCTTTTTGTGAGCCAAGGTCTACTTTATTTTCAACCAGTATGTGTTATAATTTTAGGTTTTTGTCTATAAATAGCATTTATTTATAGTGCTATAAGGTTTTCTTTAACCCACTTTGAGAATGTCTTTTATTAGACTACTATTAAATTATTCCTACCTTAATATTTTTGGGATTTTAACTTGTTATTAAATTAAAGTCAATTTTTAACTATGTAAAATACAGACTAATGTAGTGGCAAAAGTAGATCATTGGCTGGCTGAAGGATGTACGGATTGCGAACGGGCACAAGGAACCTTTCAGAGGTGATAGAAATGTTCTGTATCATTAGTGTAGTGGTGGTTTCACAATACATGCAGCTGTCTACTCATTGGGATTGTGCACTTGGAATCAATGAAAATTATTGTGTGTAAGTTATTCCTCAGACCTGATAAGGAAAAGAAATTAAAATCAACACTTACTTAGATGTTACCAGCAAGTCTTACTGGTTTCTTTGCTCACCGTTGCTTTATATATTTTTCTTCTTTGTCTTAAATTTTTAAAGGAAACTTTAAAAAATGAAAAATGTACAATTATATTAGCTTTTTCTAGAATTTAGTCTGTGAACTTTGTCCTTTTTTTTCAGGTTAGATAATATATAAGTTTTTCTTCCAAAAAGAAGGAAATGAAGACAGTGTAGCTAAAACTTAAAGCCTCCTCAGTTTGGAATATACTGTTTTATTTTTGGCTGATGAGATATCTGTCAGTCATATTTCTCTGCTCTAGGTAAAACCCGTTCTATCTTTTTAGAAGCTTTAAGAAATTTTCACTTTATTTTTAGTATTCTGAAATTTTACCTATTTCTGTCTAGGTATAGAGTGTTTTCTAGTATTTTTTCAATCTTTTCCAATCTAGACACAAAATGTGTTATTTCTTTGGGCATTCCTCCCCATCCCCTTTTCTGGTGGAATTCTTGTTAGATTTGTTGTTATTCTGGTTCTGTCTCCCGTGTCTCAACAATCTCCATACTCTCTCTCTCTTTTTGCCCAGTATTGTAAAACACCTTGGTTTGATCTTTTAGCTCACTGAATTTTTCTTTGGCTTGGCTAGTTCTCTAGGTTAGGCCTTCTTCCAAATTTTTGTTTTTTAAATAGCTTTATTGAGGTATAATTGTGACATGTGGTAAACTGCACGTATTTAAAATTAAAATGTATAACTTGAGTTTTGGTGTATATTCACCTATATGCATATACACATATTGTACCCATGGAACTATCACTCTAATCAAGATAATGAAAATATTCATCACTCCCCAGATTTCCTCTTTCTCATTTGTAATTCTTTTCTTTCCCTACCTCCCCAGTATCCAGGCAAAAATAGATCTGCTTTTTTTTTTTTTTTTTTTTTAATTTATTTATTTATGGCTGTGTTGCGTCTTCGTTTCTGTACGAGAGCTTTCTCTAGTCGCGGCAAGCGGGGGCCACTCCTCATCGCGGTGCGCGGGCCTCTCACTATCGCGGCCTCTCCTGTTGCGGAGCACAGGCTCCAGACGCGCAGGCTCAGCAGCCGTGGCTCACGGGTCCAGTCGCCCCGCGGCACGCGGGATCCTCCCAGACCAGGGCTCGAACCCGTGTCCCCTGCATTGGCAGGCAGATTCTCAACCACTGCGCCGCCAGGGAAGCCCCTAGATCTGCTTTTGGACAGTTTAGATTAGTTTGTATTTTCTGAAACTTTAAATGCATGGAATCATGTAGCGTGTTCTCTTTGGGGTCAGGAGTGCTGAGTTCTTTCATTCAGCACAGTTATTTTGAGAAGTAGTTCATGAATAGTATTCCATTGTATTATATGCCAGAATTTATTTATTAATTCATCTGTAGATGTGCTTTTGGGTTGTTTGGAGTTTTTAATGATTACAAATAAAGCATTTACTAATATTCATATACTTTTTCTTCTGCGAACGTGTGCTTTCGTTTTTCTTGGTTAAATATTTAGGAATGGATTGGCTGGATCCTATCATAGGTATATGCTACTAACTTTTCAAAAAATTGTTTTCCAAAATCGGTTTTTGTTTTGGCACATTCCCACCAGCAGTGTATTAGAGTGTCAGTTGCTCCGCTTCTAGCTCATCACTTGGTATGGTCAGTCTTTAGAATTTCTAGCATTCTGGTGAGCATGTAGTGGTTTTGATTTGCCCGTCCTGGATAACTAGTGATGTTGAATATGTTTTCATGAGCTGTATTGTTTTGCAATTCTCATTACATCTTTGATGAAGTTTCTGTTCAAAACTTTTGTCCATGTTTTAGAAATTTGTTTTGTTGTAAGAGTTCTTTATATATTCCAGATGCAAATAAGTACTTTATTGGTTTCATATTATGCAAAATATTTTTCCCAGTCTTTGGTTTGCTCTTTTGTTAGGTGTCTGGATTTTTTTTATTATTATTATTTGACTCTTCTCCAGTTCAGCTTATCTACTAAGTTTTAAAATTTTAACAATCAGAATATGAAATCAGATTTTGAAAAATTATTCTCTTACCTTATACTCTGTATTTTAATTATACTCATGCTTCCCCCCCTTGTTCTGTACCCTGTTATAACCCAGTTTTTTCAGGCATTACTTTCTTTGTTGCGTTTGATACTTTATTGGATTAGTTTTTCTTCTCAATATTTTGTAATTATTGGTTCTCTGCACCTCCTCTTTGTATTTAGACTTCCCTGTCATAGCGTTCAGGGACAAGGCGTAGGTAGCCAAGAGCTGGTCAGGTATGGAGATTCTCTCCACTCCTTTAGATTTTTACCAACCCATCCAGGACCTTGCCCAGTTTTTATCCCAGGCCCCAGTGTTCCCTTCTTCATAGCATGTACAAAAATTAACACACAGTGGATCAAAGACCGAGACTTAAAGAGCTAAAACTAAAAATTCTTAGAAGAAAATATAATTGCAAGTCTTCATGACTTTGGATTAGGTAATGTTGTTTTAGATATGATACCAAAAGTCAAGCAACCAAGGAGAACGATAGGTAAGCTGGACTTCCTTGAGATTAAGAACTTTTCTGCTTTAAAGGACACTGTCGGCGCCCGGCGGGGCATGGCGTCCGAGCAAGGCGGGCGTCGGCTGGTGGCCAGTGCTGGGTCCCGGGCTGGGGCCGAGAGCCGGGGCAGGCGGGGCCGCTTCCTGCCTCTCGTGGCCGCGCCGGCGGCAGGCGCTAGCGAGGCCTGTGGGGAGTGGCGTTGCAGCCGGGCGGGTGGGACCGTCGCCCAGGCCCTGGCCCGCGCTTGGGGAGCTGGTGCAGTGGCTGGGCTTCGCTCCCTTCGAGGCCTTCGTGCACCTGTCGGCCCTGTCGGTGTTCTCCGTGCTGCTGGCCCTGCGTGTGGACGGCCTGGCTCCCGGCCTCTCCTGGTGGAACGTGTTCGTGCCCTTCTTCGCCGCTGACCGGCTCAGCACTTGCTTCACCACTGTCGTCTCCGTGCGCCTCTTCCCAGGACGGAGAGAAGCGGCTGGCCGTGCTCCGCCTTTTCTGGGTCCTCACGGTTCTTCGCCTGAAGTTCGTCTTGGAGATGTTGTTGTGCCAGAAGCTGGTGGAGCAGATTCGGAGCTCCGGTTCGGCCTGATCACGTCTCCGGTCTTCATTCTCCTGCAGCTGCGCATGAGCCCTGCCTGCCAGGTCAACTAGCCTCGCAGGAGATAAGCTAGAAGGCGGGACCCCACGCTGAGGTCCCACTTCCGCTGCACCAGAGAAGTCTTGGGCTGAAAGCCACCTTGTGCCCTGCTGAGTGCCCAGCTTTCTCTCTATCAGTCATGTTTGAAATTGTTCCCTCAGCAGGGCTGAAAAGAGCAGCCTTGATTCTTAAAACGTATTCCCTCTTATGCTTTGAATAGCTAATCTTGAATTGAGGTCCTGAGAAGGCCAGACAGTCCTGAACTCCTCTGACAGTTGGAAACTGCATATAAGTAAAATGTCCTGATGGGCTCTGAGTATTTTCATGGATCCTGGGAAAGTACCCACTGTGCAAAGGCTGCAAAGCTGGACTCGGGGTTTCCCCTGGCCAGCAGTGCTGACCTGAGAGCTTGCTGCCCCATCCCCCCAGACAAGACTTCCTTAGATGCTTGCGCTCTAAAAAGTGTGAACCAGATTGTGTCTCCTCCCCAGTGGCACTGGGGAGGATGGCTCTTTCTTCATTCCAGCCCAGGCAGACAGGAGTATGTTGAATAAGCATGATTAGGACCCTATCTGGGTATCTGTCGCCTGAGAAAAGAACTTGCTTTCAAGGCACTGCTTGGTTTCCTATCCCAGCAGACTGCAGTGTCACGACTTTTCCACCACCTCATGCCCAGCACTGTTAGTGCACCTGAGACCTTAGGCCACTCTAAGGGACTAGAGAGAGGAACAGGTGCTCTGATGCGCATAGCCATTGAGACCTACACATGGGAAGTTTGCAGATGGTCTCAGCCCATGCCTGTCGGCCTAAGGGCTTTGGTTTGATGCCAGTCGGGTGCCAAATGAGAACATTTGCTGAGATTAAAATAGGAATGTTTTACTGAAAAAAATAATAATAAAGGACACTGTCATGAAAGTGAAAAGACAACCCACAGAATGGGAGAAAATAATTGTACATCATGTATCTGACGAGAGGCTCGTGTCTATAATATATAAAGAACTCTTGGAACTCAATAAAAAGACAACCCAATATAAAAATGGGCCAAGGATCTGAATAGACAGTTCTCTAAAGAAGATACAAATGACCAATAAGCTCATGAAAAAATGCTCAACATCATTAGTCATTAGGGAAATGCAAATTAAACCCACTAGGAAGTATTAATGAGAATGTGGAGAAATTGGAATCCTGCTGGTGGGAATGTAGAATGTTATAGATGCTTTGGAAAACAGTTTGGTACTTAACTCAAAATACTAAACAGAGTTACCACATGACCAAGCAGTTCCACTCATAGGTGAATGAAATGTGAATTATACCTCAGTAAATAGCTCCTTATAAAAATTTGAATATACAAAGGACTTTAAATTTGTACTTGTCCATATAATTGATTTTTTTTAAGTTATACCTGCCTCTGCTTTAAGTTTTTTAAAACTATAAACAGGTTGTTAATTTATTTACCAAGGGGAAGTTGTTTCTCATCAGAATTCTCTGAGGATAAGGCATAGTCTTTCTATTGTCTAGGTACCCTCAGGTAACTAGGAAGTTTGCAGAAGTGTGTTGAACAGGTGTGGATGTCCAGGCCTTGATGAAGCCTAATGACTTACCTGTTCCCTGCTTACATTAACTAGCGCTGTGGCAGACATGGCACACTGAGCAGGTCCCATCTGCACTACCTATTACTCAGCTAGGGTAGCTCAATTCGTTTCATCCCTGTCATTGTCAGGAATGCATCTGAGTAAATAACTGCAAGATACCGATAATATGAGAACAGCAATTTACAACTTCTGTTTTTATTTTCAGGTATTTTTTTTCTTAGTGTAGGAGAAAGGCGGTTAAGTTGATAAAGTACTGCCATCCTTGTGAGTGGTCTCTCATATGTGGTTTTTATAAGTGAGATTAATTTTAGTTTTTAAATGTTAAGCTTGTTCTTGGCGAGAGGATCTTATCAAGCAGGGGAAATTGGCTTCAGTGCTGAAAATCGCTTATGGGTACACTCCCTACATTCAAAATTGACTTAATGGACACTAGTACATGGCATCAGGTTTGGGACATGGCTGTTAATCTGTGCATCTATTTTATGAACCTAACTTTTTTTTTTTTGAGATTTTTTTGATGTGGACCATTTTTTAATTATTTTATTTATTTATTTATTTTTGGCTGTGTTGGGTCTTCATTTCTGTGCGAGGGCTTTCTCTAGTTGCTGCGAGCGGGGGCCACTCTTCATCGCGGTGCGCGGGCCTCTCACTGTCACGGCCTCTCTTGTAGCGGAGCACCAGCTCCAAATGCACAGGCTCAGTAGTTGTGGCTCACGGGCCCAGCCGCTCCGCGGCACGTGGGATCCTCCCTGACCAGGGCTCGAACCTATGTCCCCAGCATTGGCAGGCAGATTCTCAACCACTGCGCCACCAGGGAAGCCCCTGATGTGGACCATTTTTAAAGCCTTTGTTGAATTTGCTACAATATTGCTTCTGTTTTATGTTGTGGTTTTTGTTTTGTTTTTTTGGCCCCGAGGCATGTGGGATCTTAGCTCCCTGACCAGGGATGGAACCCGCATCCCCTGCATTGGAAGGTGGAGTCTTAACTGCTGGACTGCCAGGGAAGTCCCAACCCAACTCTTTATAGGAAGTTTTTACACTTTTGTTCGTGTTTGCTATATGTTCATTTGCTTTGTAACCGTTTTTATAAATCCGCTTTATATTATTTTTCCTGAAAATTTAAAATCAAATTTGAAAGTGGTAAGCATATTTTCAGATGACTTTGAAACACCGCTAAATAATTAAACTCGTGGCACTTCTGTTTTAAACTTCTCCAGTTTAATATCTACTGCGTCAGTTGACAAACTACTGTGGCCTCCGTCTGCCTGCTCTGTAAGTGAGGCTTTATTGGGTGGAACACATCCCCCACTCATTATCACATTTATATATTTGTACCCTGGTCTGCTGTGTGGAGGATTTTATCCATTAGTTCCTACAAATACCCAGATCTGAAAGAATGGTTTTTCTCCTGTATCTCATTAAACCATCCTTTGGGCTTTGCACGTATCTCGTCTACCTCTGTAGTAAACTGATCACTTCTTTGAGATTGGTCTTCCTTTGTGTTTCTGCAGCAGGATCGCTCTGTGTGATAGGGGAGTGATGCTGTCTGGAGGCGACATCCTGTGCTCCTTTCTTCCTTCTGTCCTTTCGCTCCCTATTTTGGCCTCCTGGTAATTGGGGCAGGGGGAGGACGGGGAATGCTGGTCTAAATTAAAATGAAATTGCTTTAACTGTTTCCCCTTTGCTTAAAAAAAGGGGAGGCAGTTTCCTGGCCCGCAGGTAGCAAATGAAAGTTATCTAGCTTTTGCCACAATCTGTTTCGGGGTCACAGGGTCTTTTGAGCATCACAGGAACGTTGTAGAGCCACTCCGCAGAAGAAAAATGGGTATGTTCAGAAATGTATTATTCCAGAAGTCATAGAAGCTCTGAAGTTAATCCTTCTGGGGATGAGTGAGGGTGAAGGGTCCATAGAGTCCAGTTTAGGAACCCCTGCTCTAGCCCTTCTGCTAGGACAAATATTAATAAGCAGGTTTTGTGTTAAGACTGGAAAATAAAGCTGATGTTAATTCAACTTTGGGGAATTAAGTGTTCTTTACTATTGCTGTAACTGGGGATTTATTGAATATTCTTTGATCAGGTTTTTTTTTTTGGCTGTGCTGCGCGGCATGTGGGATCTTAGTTCCCCGACCAGGGATCCAACCCGTGCCCTCTGCATTGGAAGCGCGGAGTCTTAACCACTGGACTGCCAGGGAAGTCCCCTTTGATCACTTTTTAAATGTTCAAATATAAATGTGTGACGTTAACAATATATTCTAGTATATAATCTTGATGGTGACCACTTATGATGTTAGATCTTTGAATATAGACATTTGAGAAAAATAATTCTAGATGTTCACAAAATAAATCACTGGCTTAGGATAGATCTTAGTGTTTCCAGATTGTGAAGGAAAAAAGGTTAAGCCCTTGGTGTTGAAACTTGCGTCTGCCAGCTCTTGCTGCGTGCTTAGCAGTGGAGTCGTCAAGTCCCACTGGTTGGGATGCTCCTCTCTTCACTTTTGCATGACGCTTCCACTCAACCAGTTTTTCCTAAACTTTATTCATTGATACCACCTTCATGATTTACCTTCTCTGCATGTTTCCTGGCTATTCTCTAAATCAACTCACTTTTTAAAGCCCAAATTTATGCTAATAATTACTGTGAAATACAGGGTTGATGTGCTAATTCTTTTTTTTTTTTTTGGCCGCCTGTGAGGCATGCAGAACTTCCCCTAGGACTGAACCCATGGCTCCTGTAGTGGAAGCACAGAGTCTTAACCGCTGGACCACTGGGGAAGTCCTATGTGTTAATTTTTTTGTTTGTCACATATACATACTGGGGGTTTTGTCCAACCTAAAATCATCTTTTTTCTTTCTAGAGAGCATTAAATCCATTTCGGGAAATACTCCCTTATGTGCTGGAATTTTAAAGCTCTGATCTTGAATCAGTATGATCTGTGGAAGCTACTTGTACTTGGAAGTATCAGAGGAGAGGAGGGGGTCACAGGATGTGGGTGGGTGCTGCCTGCTGAAATACCCCTTGCTTGGGCGAATTCATATCGTTCTGAATATGAAGATACTTGGCTGTGTGCATGGCAGAGCTTGGAGTTGTAGCCTTGCAATGATGGGTCTGTTTTTTTACCCTGGCCCCATCACACACACACACACACACACACACACACACACACACACAATGTGTATATCTTCAACTTTATGAGTTTTATTTTCTTTTGCAGGTTTGATCTTGCTCTTCTACCTAGTCTTTTATGGGTTCCTGGCAGCACTCTTTTCATTCACGATGTGGGCTATGCTTCAGACTCTGAACGATGAGGTTCCAAAATATCGTGACCAGATTCCTAGTCCAGGTAATTAATTATGTTGTGATTAGCATGGCTTCTAACAAAATTGGGTTATACTTTATCTTCTCCGTAAGTCTGTATTATATAGCCGGTAGAAGATGTTAAACTTCAGGGTTAGATAATGTGAAAGTTTTGATTTTGTTTGTTGTTTAATATTTACATAGTGATATAAAGACCTTTAATATTTACATAGTGATATAAAGACCTTTAATATTTACATACTGATATAAAAACCTTTAATATTTACACAGTGATACAAAAACCTGGCTGATAAATCTTGAGTCTTTTGCCAAGAGTAAGCAGAAGTGAATATTGAGAGTTAAAGTGAAGCCAGATTGATGAATATAGTTATAGTTATGAATGGTGTTTATGAATATTGTGTAGTAGTTTCACTTTGCTCTGAGTAATTTACTTATAAAGTATATGTTTCAGCTCTGGTGTGGGTTAGAGCATTGGTCTTATAAAATACATGCTTCATGTTTTTAATTGCTTAGTATGGAAATGGTAAGAAGTCAATAGAGAATAAAATGAGTATACTCTTAATATGTTGAATTATTCTCTATTGATTGTCATAGGGAAAAAAATTTCCTCTAGGATACTGGAGAATGTACTTTCGTACGGAAGAAAATCTTAACTGGAGCACTTGTTTAAGTCACATTTTCTCCCTCCTGATTTTATTCTTTTCAAACAGTTGGTCTTTGAATGCTAGCTCCGCTTTCATTGGTGCACACGGCCCTTGTCCTCAAGGTGCTGGCAATTTTTATAGAAGTAAATAACAATAATGTGCAGAACTCCAGTGTATCTAATTCCCAGAAATATGAACAACTTCCAGAGATGGTAGCAAAGGGGCGGCTCTCCATGGAGGAGCGTGATTTGGGCAGCAGGCAGAGTGGGCACGCAGGCCAGGGAAGGTGGGAGTCTGCAGCAGGAGGTTTCTGTCTGCAGCAGTGGTTCTCTTCCAGCCGTGATTTGCCCCCCAAGGCCATTCAGCAGTGTCTGGAGACATTTTTGGTTGTCACAACTGCAGACGTGCTGCTGTGAGTAGAGGCCAGGGGTGCTGCTAAGCATCTCTACGGTGCATGGGACAACCTCCCACAACAAAGACTCATCCAGTCCAGAATGTCGTTAGGGCCACGGCTGAGGAACCCTAGCCTAGATCCTTGCCCACTGCATGGACTTCTCAGCTATATCAGCAGTGAGATTGAACCAGTTTCTCCACCAGTTTTCTTAGAAAATTTGTTCTAATGGCTTTTCCTTTGTTTGCAGCTAATATTTATCTAAATATCATGAATAACTCTTTTGGTCTGTTTGACCATGTATCTGAGACCAGCGCCATGCTAATTTTTTCCTCATCTCTCATTGTAGCCCTGTTTTCTTTCTACCTAGATGAATTCTAAGATAATTATTTCTCTTGCTGCCTTAAGTTATGTGACTATTACTATTGAACATAAGCTGATCTATTTCAGAAATATTAAACCGTTTATAATTGCATGAATAATATAAGCAGTAAAATGTGTTCAATATACTTTTTTAAGTATATAGTTTTAAACTGAGTTCCTTAAAATCATTCACCAAGTGTATTATAGTACTTAAAAACTAAATATTAGTTCAAATAAACAAATATATATGCACACTTATTCATATTATATATCAATATAATATTAGATGAAGGTATATTAGTTTGTTAAATATGATTTTCTCTTCATAAAGGAATTATGGGTAATTAAATTTTATTTCTACTTGTATTTTCTAAGGTTTTTTTTGTTTTTTTTTTAACAATGACCTTATTAAGTTTATTTTTAAATGGCATCATTTCAATAATGTATTTGCACCTGGTAAAATAAATGCTAGTTTGAAATTGGTATGTGTATTAACATATACATGCATATAACATAAACACGTACCATCCATGCACACCCCTATAGATGCACACACATGCATACACACATATTCATGCTCCGATGGTTTAAATTGTAAAGACGTAAGAGTTACTGTAGTTTTCACATTCTATTGATGTTCATGGTTTGGGGTAAGCTAAGACTTTATTTGGAGGACGTAGGTGTACTGCGTCAAAAATGCAGCTGTACGGCACACTCCTGCTGTGTTTTTTTTTACTTAAGGGTTTCAAACAGGCTGTTAAATGAACTAAGGCTCCAGGAGCATTGCTCAGCAAGATCTAAGAAGTAACTTGTATCAGAAATTCAGTTTTAGACATTCTGGTCTGCAGAGTTTTTGTAAATTGAGTCATTTAAAACTTCCCATAGAAATAAGTCATGTTAAAGGAATGTAATCTTTTTTTTTATAAAGCATAGACATTTTCATATTTTTCTTTAAAATTTCTTTCAAACTGGATGTTTTATTAAAAGTTGGGTTTTTCTTAAAGTTGGGTGTTTTTATACAGTTATGTATAAGCTGCCTTGATTCTGTTACTTTTTCACTTACAGTATATTATGTCTTGTTCCTCCTGTAAAACCTTAAAAATGAAAACATACAATTTCAGACATACACAGATGGTCATTTCATATACTGGATGGTCAGGCTTTATTTCTACATTGAACATTTTTATTAAAAAATCAGAAGGTTACTATTGATTTTATAGTTGGTGGAGGGGTAAGGAAAAATAGGCATATGAGATCATCCAAATCCAAGTGATCTGGTATGTTGAGGTAGTAGGTGAATGGGGAATCTAATTGGGGCTCTTTTGTGCTGTATATGGAATAAGATTTGCTCTGCCATTTGGGAACATTGAGTGTTTCATCATAGTTGAGTAGCATTGGATCTATTGTAGTTTAACTCAAGAACCATGCAGATCAACAAAGGCAAGTATTTAGGATTTGAAAGAAACTGGGTTTGATCTAAAACGAATTAGATGTTTATGAGCAGCAATTTTTTTTTTGTTTGTTTGCTGCATTGGGTCTTCATTGCTGCGCACGGGCTTTCTCTAGTTGCAGTGAGCAGGGGCTGCTCTTCGTTGTGCGCGGGCTTCTCATTATGATGGCTTCTCGTTGCGGAGCACGGGCTCTAGGCGCGCGGGCTCAGTAGTTGCAGCACGTGGGCTTCAGCAGTTGCAGTACATGGAGAGCAGCAAAAGCAATTTTAATGAAAACTAGAACAACCTTATTATTTATTTTCAGATTCAATGCAAGGCTTATCTATAATAACTTTGATATATGGGGAATGTTTAGAAACTAGTGAGAATTTTAGGATTTTTTTGTTTAAGTCTTTGTGCAAGGCTGAATGTAGATCTAATGCTTTTAAATTAAACAAAATTTTTTTATGAAGTAGAGTTGATTTACAATGCTGTGCTAACCTCTGCTGTACAGCACAGTGACTCAGTTATACACGTACAGACACACTTTTGATCTAATGCTTTTAAATCAAGGAAAGCTTAAAGTTGGACGCCTGATTGTTACAGATACATAGGCTTACATTTTCTGTTAATAAACTCATGTAAACATATTCTATATACATGGGTGTTGATTGCTAATATGAAATTGTTGGTGGTTATATGTCAATTCAGTATGAGAAAACCACATTTTAGTTATCGAGCAGTGTTTATTATTGAAGGAAGAATATTTAACTGTAGAGTTAAAATTGTATAGGCCTCTTTCATTGATAAGGTAAGCTTTCTTTACGAATGTTTTCATACAGTTGTAATTTGAATGACAAAAGTGCTTAGACTTTGATTTGCTAAAATTTTCTCCGTATATTAATGGCAAATTGGCAAAACCTAAAAATATTTAATAGAAAAATGAATGTAGAAAGTACAAAGTAAAACTTGCATCTTTTAAATTAAGGAACAGAGCAATTCTAACTAAGATTTAGAGGAGGTTTCTTTTTTTTTTTTTAAATATTTATTTATTTATTTATTTATTTATTTTGGCTGTGCCGGGTCTTAGTTGCGGCATGTGGGATCCTCAGTTGCAGCATGCATGTGGGATCCAGTTCCCCGACCAGGGATGGAACCCGGGCCCCCTGCATTGGGAGTACGAGGTCCTACCCACTGGACCACCAGGGAAGCCCCCTAGAGGAGGTTTCTAATTGGTAATGTCCGACGTGATTTTGAAGACGTGGAATTTTTTCATTTTAGATGTCTCTTCATAGTCAGATAGAAGTGGGAGGTTCTTGATAATTTCAACCTACCCGTGAACACAATTTCCACATAGTTTACTGAGATCTTCCTTTTTAGAGATAAGAGGAAGGAGAAGGAAGGAGAGAAGGGAATTTGCTGTAATTAATTTCCCCCCTTTTCTTTTATCTCTATAGGGCTTATGGTTTTTCCAAAACCGGTGACGGCATTGGATTTTTCATTCAGCGTGTCTAATCCAGAGTCCTATAGAGGGTACATTAATGACCTTAAGAAATTTCTAAAGTGTAAGTATGTTTTTTTTAGAGTAAGTTAAAGATTTTAGTTATTGCAGAAACTAGGACCAAATTATGATGACTTTTAGAAACATTATTATTAGAGTTTGTCTTGCCTTTTTCTTTCTTTCTGTGAAACACAGTCAATTGAGAGGACTTAGCAAGTAGAATTTACGATTACTCATGATGAATTTATGATTAGTCCGTATTCTGACTGACGGAAAGCATAGGGGCCTAACCCTAATGGGCAGTTGATTTGATTTTTTTTATCTACCCTTTAATAAGTACATGAGTAAGTTCATTGCAGCATAACATTTATATCTGCATCAAAACAAATAGCATGTGACTAATGGAGCAGAACTGTATTATAAAACGGTGCCCGTAAGGATCTGGATCTTTGGATCCAGTGTAGTGCTTGCGGCGTGGGGACGAGGAATGGTGTTCGTCATTAAAAGAAAAAGAAGTTTGTGTATCGGTTGTGAGTTTTTCAGAGCTACTGGTTTGCAGTGCTTCCTAATAGCCGTCCTGGCCCAGTTCTCTCTTCCGTTTTGTCTGCCCTGACTCCGTGTTATTAACATTCACACGAATAGCCATCAAGCGCCATGGCCTCTGGGTTCGCGGTTGCCGCGGCTCTTCCTCAGCCACGCTCTCCTGCAGCTGCTTCTTAGCATGTGCAGGACTCCATTGCCAAGGTCGCTGATGGGGCTCCTACACAACCTTCTCGTGTGCTTAACTTGCCCTCGCTCTTTGTCTCCCTCACTGGGACTTCCAGTTCACTGACCCTTTTATTTTATCCCAGCCTCTCCCCGCTCAGCTTCCCTTCTGGTCAAGCTTGTCAATTCCATAGTCTTTCATTTCATTTTTACTCAAGCCAGTACTCTAAAATCCCTCGCCTCTTAGTCTGTTTGTCATAAAACTTGCAAGTAGATGAAGCCGTGTAATGCCCCTAGATGAAGCCCTGTAATTCCTGGATGGAGCTCTTCCTTTGAGCCTGCCCTCTGTAGACTAATTAGCACTGTGAATACTTGATCACCTCCCTCAAATGGATCCCATCTACTGCCTGGCAATCCTGCTGAATTTCCCTGGGTAATTCTCTGAAGGGATTATTTCCAGCCTCTACTCAAAACTCTAGCTCCTTACCTTTTCCCCTATAACTCACTTTCTTCATATAACCTGGTTTCCTACTTCGAGAGAAACTAGAAGTACTCAGGTGGAAACTCCCCCAGTTTCCTCGTTACCAGTAAAACCAGCCTTCAGTTGCAGCCTTTTTGTCTGTGATTTTCCTCCTGCTCTGACAAGGGGGGCTGCCCTTCCTCTTATCTAAGTCCACCTGTCCCGGTCACGTTTTGCATCTCATCCCCTCTCACTGCCTCAAGCATTATGCTAATTACTAATCCTTCTCATATATGTTTAGCCTCTCTGTTGGATCCTTTCTGTCAACATGTAGAAATCCTCAACTCCCTCCTATCTTAAATCAAAAACCTTTCGATCCTGCGTCTTCTACTACCTACCTTCCTAAATCTCTTTCCCTTGAAAGTTAAATATATATTTATTATTTAAATAGAGGTGTTTTTGTGAGAGTATAATCCATGGTTTGAAAACCAAATAGTAAAGAAAGGCTTATAAGTAGAACAGTAGTTCCCTGCCATACTCTGTTCTAGCTGCAGTCCTGTTCCTTTATTCAACAAATACTTCTTTTTGAGGGTCTTTTTTGTGTCAAGCACTCTTCTAATTTCCATCAGTGAACAAACAGAAAATTTCTGTGTTTGTGGAGTTTTTATAATCTAGTGGTGTGTTAGAAGGTAATAAGTGCTGTGGAGGAAAATAAGGCAGAGAAGGGAAATAGGGAGAGTTGAGAGGGCTGCAATTTTAAGCAGAGTGGTCTGGGAAGACCTCATTGAAAGGGAATGTTTGAGGAAAGATCTAAGGATGAGGGAAGTAGCCATGGAACTACCCAGCAGTAGGTGCAAAGGCCCTGAGGCTCACAATGTCCAGTGTGTTCAGGGTTCATCAAGGAAGTCAGAGGGGCTGGATGGAGTAAGTGGGGAGAGAGTAGTAGGAGATTGAGGTCAGGGAGGTAAAGGAGGACCAGATTGTGTAGGCCTTAGAGGCTGTTGTTCAGTTCTTTGACTTTCACAGTGACCAAGATGGAGGTTCTTAAGCAGAGAATTAACATCATCTCACTCAGATTTTTAAAGGATCACTCAGGCTGTGTTTTGAGACTAGACTGTAGGGGGGAATCAGGGAAGCTGGTGCGGAGGCCATTGCAGTCACCCAGATGAGTGGAGATAGTGGCTTGGCAAGGTCGGGAGCAGTGAGGCTGTGAGAAATCGTCTGATTCTGGATACATTTCCAACAGGAAATAACTTCATGCTTTTGAACTTTTTCTTACGGGATTTTTCTTCTGTATCTTTAAATACAATCTGTTGGCTCTTGATTTATCACTTTTATAGGTTGTCTTTACTTCCTGCCATGTTAGATGAGGATTTAGCTCACATGCCTCAGACCTTCCCCTAATCTCAATTCAAAAGTAATTGAATTACTATTTTATTTTCATTATTGGTTGCCCTCTTATACTTGTCTTTACGTCATATTCTACCATCTGTAGAGACTCTCGTCTAACTCCCTTATTTGTATACTGTCGTTTGAGATGTTCTCTTACATCCCTTTTTTTCTGGAGAACTCCTCCCTAGAGTCCTTCCCCTCTGCTGCAGTCTGTACTGGTTCCTGTTTAGGGCTTCTACTACCCAGCTGTCATTTGGGGAGTTCGTTTGATCCCTTTCGGATTGGATTCACTGTTTCTTGGCTCCTGCCTTCTTTTTCTTTATTTATTCCCTAGTTTTTGTTTTTGTTTTTTTTATAAATTTATTTATTTATTTATTTATGGCTGTGTTGGGTCTTCATTTCTGTGGGAGGGCTTTCTTTAGTTGCGGCAAGCGGGGGCCACTCTTCATCGCAGTGCGCGGGCCTCTCACTGTCGCGGCCTCTCTTGTCGCGGAGCCCAGGCTCCAGACGCGCAGGCTCAGTAGTTGTGGCACACGGGGCTTAGTTGCTCCGCGGCATGTGGGATCTTCCCAGACCAGGGCTCGAACCCGTGTCCCCTGCATTGGCTGGCAGATTCTCAACCACTGCGCCACCGGGGAAGCCCCTATTCCCTAGTTTTGATGGAGTATATTCTCAAATAACTTTGTAAGGAAAGATACATGAATACTCTTCCATTGTATGTATACCACTATACTACTTAGCCATAAGAAAGAATGAAATCTTCCTATTTGCAGCAACATGGATGGACCTTAAGGGCATGATGCTAAGTGAAATAAACAAAGACAAATACCAAATGATCTCACTTATATGTGGAATCTAAGAAACAAAACAAATAAGAAAACCAAGCTCATAGATGCAGAGGACAGATAGATTGGTTGTTGCCAGAGGCAGCAGGGGGCAGGGCTGAAGTGGTGAAGGAAGGTCAAAAGGTACACACTTCCAGTTAGAAATAAATAAGCCCTGGGGATGTAATGTACAGCATGGTGATGATAGTTAACACTACTGTATTGCGTATTGGGACATTCCTAAGAGAGTAGATCTTAAAAGTCCTCATCACAAGAAAAAGATTTGTAACTATACATAGGGACAAGATGTTAACTAGACTTGCCGTGGTGATCATTTCACAACGTGTACAAATATTCAAGCATTCATTGTGTTGTACACCTGAAACTAATGTTATATGTGAATTATATCTCAATTTGTATTTAAATTAAAAAAAATTTTTTAAGATACATGGAATGTAGGTTTTTAGTCCTTTCATTTCTGAAAATGACTTAATTCTGCTTTTATTGTTCGTAGTTTAGCTGTGTATAGAGTTTTAGTTCCTTTGTATTTGCCTTTTTCTGCTCAACAGTGTTGGTTTTTTGTTTTTGTTTTTAAATGTACTTCCTTAGGGTTCTAAAATTTCCAAGTGTTGGTGTCAGTCTCTAAAATATCACTTTGCTGGAAACTTGATGGGGTCTTTCAGGATGAAGAGTTAGATTCTCCAGTGGAGGAAACATTATTGAAAATTTCCTCACCTCAGTTTTCTGGTTCTCTTTCTAGAGCTATTCTGTTAGTTGTTGGGTTTTGGATCTCTTGTTTTTCTCTCATTTTCTACTTTTGCTTTATTACACTGGGGATTTACTTTTAGATCTTTAAAGTTCAGCATGCCCTCCCCCCTCCCTTTTTTTAAACTTTGAATTGTCATTGTTGCTCTTAGGAATGCCTTTCTGGTGTTTAAAAGATACAGTCTCTTGTTAAAAGATACATTATCTGCTCTGGGTTGTTTTCTTTTTTTTTTCCCCCTTGAATACTAATTAGAATTTAAAATCTTATATTGTTCAAGTTATCTCTTTCAGGTCTTTCCCCCCCTGTTTACCTACACCTTTTTCTGTCTTACTTTAGGCTTTCCTCAGGAATGTGGGGTTCTGTGCTCTCTCTGGGAATGGTGACCTTTCTCTGTTCCCATCATGCGCTAGGCAGGGGTCTTCATATTCTGACCATTCATCATCCAACTCCTTGACTTAGAGCGGTTTTGTGTAGAAGTGGAAGTTGGCATCATACAAAAACGGTCCCTGATGAACTGTACCAACAGAGTATATGCAGGAGAAGCCCTTGGAGGAAACTGATGTAGGCCTTGAATATTTTCTGCCGAATGACATTCATGATTGTGCCACAAAAGTCAAAAAGGAGTGACGGATGTCAATGGTACTGTTTTGTTGTAAAAGTTTACTCCTATCCCCCCTCCCCAATACCTGAGTCATTCTTGGCTATTTAATGGGTACATAGTTCCCATGATATCCTAATTTTTGATAAATAAAAGTTGAAACCAAAATTTTTGACTTTTTTTTTTTTTTTAAAGGGAAAGATCCATACCTCCTTTTAAATGTGTTTACTTTGGGACTTCCCTGGTGGTCCAGTGGTTTAGCACTTTCCCTGCCAGGGCCTGGGTTCAATCCCTGGCCCGGAAACTAAGATCCCACAAGCCTCTCGGCATGGCAAGCATGCAAACGAACAAATTTAAATAAATTTAAATGAACAAATAAAGTTAAATAAGTAAATGTGAGTACTTTGAAATTTTGGTTCCTGTTTTTGGTTGAATTCATTTTAGGTTGGCCTTTTTTTGGTACCAGTTATACCCACACACCAACAGGTCTCACTGAGGCATTGTGGCACCATGTTTATTAGTGAGTGCCTTGCAGTAGCCTAAGCTCACTGAGGGCAGGGTCCACAGCAGACTGGCTCCCCGTTATGCCCCTTTTGTCTAACACTGTGCCAAGTGCACAGCAAACATTCGAAAAATCGTTGAATTGTCCCCCTGTCCTTCCTTCCCTATCTCCAAGTTGTAACCATTTTACTCCCTCATCCCCTTTGGATCTATCTCGTTACCTCCATCTCTGCTGAAAACACCCTTTTGTAAGCTAACATTAACTCACATGTACCCCTTTCTTTAGGCCCTTCATTTATAATTTTATCCTCAACACCTGTCTTACCCACTACACTGTAAATTACCTCCATAAGGGCAGAGGTAATGTGTTTTTATGTCCTCACCATTGTATCTTTTGGGCCAAGAGCATCGAAGGCATTCAGATAATGCTGTAGCCATGGCTGGTGCCACCTAATGGTGACAAAAGAGATCCGTCTGTCACCCAGTTTGTATTGGAATGAAATAAACTGCAACGCGCTAGATAGCAGTTAGACTTTAAAGGAACAGACTTAACATTCTTTCCCTAAAATTTTCCAGTGAATGGCATTGCTGTTTTTGTCTTTGAAGAATGTTGTCCAAAGGATGATATATTTCTGGTTGTGTTTAAGGTCCTTTTTGGCTGTTTCCTTTTTAGCATATGGCTTAGAAGAACAGAAGAATCTCACAGATTGTCCCAGTGGAGCGTTTCATGAGCAGAAGGGTCCAGAATATACTTCATGTCAGTTTCCTCTTGTCTTACTTGAAGCATGCAGTGGTGTGAATGATCCCGAGTTTGGCTACTCCACAGGAAGCCCTTGTATTCTTGTGAAAATGAACAGAGTATGTACATAATTTATTGCTGCTGCTGCTTTTTCCAAATCTCTTCTATTAAGAAGCTGGCAACTATTTATTCAGTGCTCTCTCACTTGGTGGTAGCTTGTGTAAAAAGCTAACAGTGATACTGACCTTTGGAAAATTAATACAGAAAAAAACAATTGGTTCATAAATTAGTCGTAAATTAGGGAGTAACACAACTTCAGTTTTTCTCTTTTGGAACTAGCTACATGCACTTAAGCGTAGATCAGAGCTTCAGGGATCAGGTATTCTGGGGATCGTGCCCACAGCATGGTTGTGTTAATGTGCTGTGCTCACCTTTGCGTCCTGTGTGGCAATGTAATTTAAAATCCCACGGCAAACTTATAAAGTTTTGGCTTATTTAACTTTTTCTGAATATTTAGTAGCAAAGCATAGCTTTATAGTATATGTCTATGTAATTAAATAGTAGAAATAGAGATAAATTTGCATTAAAATGAACCCAGCAGCATTTTGCCATGTTGTCCAGAGAACGTGCCTGAATTGTATAGCCATTAGCAAACCAAGAAGCTAATGTTCTCTACGTCTAAGTAACAATGTTGTGGAGTCATTGTGCAAAAGGAAGGTGCTTTCCTTGCATAATGAAGTGATCTCCAAACCCTGTGCCTTGCTGCTCTATAAATGGTACTGCAGAGTTGTGTTCTGATACAGTTAACCTGTTGAGGCCTGTATGGTCTCCCTTGAAGAATGAGGTCATTCCTGGTCATTTACGCAGAGAAAAGGCAATCTCCTAAACAGCTGCAGGCCTCTCAAGGTCTTGAGTTTACATATCACAAAAGTTACCATCCCTAATAAAAGTAAAACTTGAGTCTTCTGAAGTTGGTACTGCTAAATAAGGAGTTTCCCTGTAGGGAGAGCCAGCTAGACCCTTAAGCGCCCAGACTGGCTTCCCTCCAGCCTCTCCTTCCCCTGTCCCCATGGTCAGCGACAGTTTCTGATTATCCCATAGCACTCTGGAAATCATTCTGAAACATTGCCTGGCACATAGTAGGCGCTCAATAAACATTTAATGGGATGTTTTAGCAACACTTAAGCACCAAGGTTAACAAAGTGGAGGTGAAACTGAAGGCAAAATGGGTAGGCCAGGAAGTGGGAGCAATCTGAACAACTATTTCAAGGGGACCCCTACTTTCCTCAGAAATGCTAGGGAGCTCATACATACCACATACTGTTAAATAAAGTAGAAATGAGTTTTCACAATCCACACAAGAAATCCAGATAGTTTATCCCTCGGTATCTGTGGGGAATTGATTCTAGGACCCCTGAGGACACCAAAATCTGGGGGTGCTCAAGTCCCGTATATAAAATGGCGTAGTATTTGCATATAACCTGCGCACATCCTCCTGTGTACGCAGAAGCATCTCTAGAGTACTTATACCTAATTCAGTGTAAGTGCTGTGTAAAAAGTTGTCAGCACACAGCAAATTCGAATTTTGCTTTTTGGAACTTTCTGGAGTTTTTTCCCTCAAATGTTTTTGATCTGCGATTGGTTGAATCCGCAGATGTGGAACCCCCCCTGGATAGGGAGGGCCAACTGTAATGTGAAACCAGGTGATCTAGCTTGTAAGATGAATTAAATCCATTCTCTCCAACAGGGATGCCTTTTGCAATCCCTGCCTCCTAGGAGTATCTTCACAACACCTAGATTGATGGAAAATCTGTTCCCAATATAAAGCCAAGAGAAGAAATTCCAGTTCCTTCTCCCACAGGACCAACCTTCTGAGTTTATTTGCTTTGTCAGTATGTCCTCTGAATGATGAGGATGTGAGATTATACTTGCTGATAGAGCAGAGCTTTGCAGGCATGACAGGAAGGCATCATCAGGCGCACAGGGATCGGCAGTGAGATGTTGCATAAGGGTGTAGCAGGGCACTTAATCCCAGTGTAGTTTGTTCCAAAATCATTGCGAGGGCACCGATAGTTATTGCTCTCGAAATTATTATTTCGGTTGCAACAGTGCTTATTTTTCAGGAGGAGTACTTACATTTTACAGGCATTCACATTAAAATGTATATAAATTATAAAACTATAAAATATAAATTAAAACGCATATAATTCAAAAGGCAAAAAAATCCTCTCACAAAATATATGGATAAATATGTTATCATTCATACAGAGTTAGTTATATCAACCACATAAATGAAAGCCTCCTTACATAGAACTGAATGGTGCTGTGAGAGTCCTCAAAATGGGATTCATTAAGTGTATGTGTTTTGTAGAACAGATAGATGTGAAATACAGCAGGGCTCTGTGGAAGCCTTACGGAAACATGGTAGGGTTGTGACCTAATATATTTCCATGAAGAACAGTTATTATATTTTGCCTTTGCCATTCTTATTTGCATTAATGATGTGTTCATATAAATAATGAAATGTAAAGGTTTCTATTTATTTCTTGTTTTAGGGTAGCAAAGTGCAATGCTGTTTTGTTTTGGTCAATTCTTTGATAACTGATTTATTTTCTAAATTGCCCCAGTGCTATAATAAGATAGATAATTGGTAAGATTATTATATTGAAAAGTCTGTTCTAATCCTCTAAAATAAAATTAAAGTAAAAGGCAGAGGTAACAGGGTTTTAATGCAGTGTTAGTGTCCATCTCAACCCTCCCGCCCCTGTGTCCCCAGCAACGAAGGAAGAGGTTCTGTTGTATACAGTTGTGATGTTTCAATTAATCAACGTTTCTTTACCTTAGATAATTGGATTAAAGCCTCAAGGAGAACCAAGGATAGAATGTATTTTGAAGGTTAGTATTCAGAAAATAACCCAATTTCTGTTAAAGCTTTAGTGTATCTTAAAAATACTTTAAAAATCTAATGAATTTAGTCATTTTTTTCTTCCCTGTCACATTTTTAAAGTCCATTGTAGTGCCATTCTTAGAAGAATAAAACTCCACCAACCTTTGGGGGTAGCCCTTCTCTGTTTGCTAATGATAATTCAAAAAGACTTATTTTCCATGTGCATTTGATTTCACATACTTTGCCTTTATATTTACATATACCATATTTCACTGATTTTAAGATTCATTTTCTTTTTTCTAGCTTGATGACACCAAAATTGGGGTTGGCCTTATAACTGATAGTGTCTTAATAGTGTATAAGATTTTTTCTTTCTTAATAGTACATAAATTGGTGTACATCAGTGGCATCTGAGATTTAATGAAACATGGTACATTTTCCTTAAGGTAGAGGCATTATTTTGCTCTCTCATCCCTACTTTATTTTTTCCAGAGCGCTGTGCTGTTTTCCTTTCATAATTTCTTTTGTTTTCTCTCCATGCTGCAAAGTTCAACTAAGACAAATATGTAAATGATGGGTAAGAGTTCTCAGGAGAAACTGTTAAGTTCTAAATTTAATTTTATCATTGTGTAAAATATTAGCATTCCAGCTCCAGTTAATATGTCAGAAGTGTCTTACTTGAAATGTTACATTGAAATCACTTCTAAAGTTGTTTGCCAAAGAAAACTGTAATCCCTTTTAACGATGAATGGATTTCTTATTTGGGCAGAAACTTCTTGCTGGGTGGTTCTCAAATCTGATCATGCATCAGAATCACTTGGAGGGTTTCTTAGGTCCCAGTTCTGCAGTTTCTGACTCAGTAGGTCTGGGGTGAGGCTGCAAAATTTGCGTTTTTAACTAAAGTGTCCAGGTGATGGTGATGCTGCTGGTCTGGGACCCACACTCTGAGAACTCCTGCTCTAGAATATCCTATTGATTTATTTTGAGTATTTCTTCACGATTTAGAATAGAATGAAAAGCTGGGAAGTTTGTGGTTTTCTCATCCGGGTTGAAGTATGCATGTGTGACCGTAGGCAACTCAGTTTATCTCCTTATGCCATAGTCAGCTCAGCAGGAAACTTGGATAAAAAATCAGAATCTCACTTAAAACCAGATGCTGCATCTAAGCTGAGTTTTTCTTGGTATACAAATCCTTCTAAAAATCTAGTGAGCTTCTACTGTCATCTCAAAACAGGAGAAAACATTACACCTACAAGACAGATTTAAGAAATGTATTGTGTAACTCTCTGATCCCCCTTGCTTGCAATTCTTTCCAGTAGAAGGTTCCCGAGGCTGGGTGTGAGCCTTCAGCCAGGTGGAAGTGCTGATTTTATGACAGTGTCCTGTGTGCAGGAACTTTTGCCTCTGCATGTGAGCAGACAGTGTAGATATACTTGGAACGGTGGGTCTGTGGAGCCAGCACCATCAAGAAAAGAAAACACACACACACACACACACACACACACCCATCCCCCCACCCCACCCCCCCACCCATAAGGGCAAAAGCCTTCCACTGGTTTCCTAAGGTTTCACTTCTGTTAAGCCTTTGGCCAGTATAAACTACTCCATGTTAACTCTTCACTTAGGATTATAAATGGATTTTTCTCCTTGTTATCTGTTATGTATCTTTTGCTTCTAGAATGGTTGGGGGAACTATTCTAGAATAGTTGGGGGGGGAACATCTGGTCTAATGACTCAGATTTCAATTTGCTGTCCCTTTTGCTTTGAAGAGTTGTGTGGAAAGTACATAAAATAATCCAAATAATAGATGGGGTTTTTGTTTTGTTTATTTAGTTGTGGAATATTTTTGTTTTTAGAAACAACACACAAAATTGGCGGAAATCTTTGTAAAACTGCATTTTACTCGTAGGCTAGTCACAAAGGAGTAATCAGGTGGAATCCATAAGTCTTCGAGGTGTGGCTCTGAACAGATGGCAACATTTACTGCTTATCACCCTATTGCTGTTTTCCAGTAGATTCGTCTATAATCAAGTGTTCTTAGTGTAAATTCTTTAGTTGACTTACCTTTTATATAATACGTTTGTCTTTTATTTTGTCTTGTATTCTTAACTTTGATCTGCTTTTATTTATTTATTTATTTTTAAGGATTTTTTTGGTCTTGTTTTTTTATTTATTTATTTGGTTGGGCCTGGTCTTACTTGCGGCAGGTGGGCTTCTTAGTTGCAGCTTGCCGGCCCCTTAGTTGCAGCACGTGGGCTCCTTAGTTGTGGCATGCGAACTCTTAGTTGAGGCACGCATGTGGGATCTAGTTCCCCGACCAGGAATCAAACCCTGGCGCCCTGCATCGGGAGCACGGAGTCGTATCCACTGTGCCACTGGGGCAGTCCCTTAATTGCTTTCATACAAGTTAAGAGTCCTAGAAACACAAACACTGATGACAGAACATGCTTTTAGAGGTGGCCTTTAATTTTAAAGGATGGTTCCTGCAAAAGATGTAATATTCATATTTATGTCATTAGTGTTTTTTTTAATTTTCTTAACAAAAATCATGTTCATTTAAGAAAATTTAGAAAAATGCAGAAGGAAAACATTTGGTAAATGCTACCCAGAGTTAATCACTGCTTAGAACATTTGGTATGTGTTCTTCAAGTTATTTACAGGTGATGACTATACAGAAGAACCAAAATACATTAGTTTTAAACCTTTATTTTGTTTTCAGTGGAACTTAGTGACTGCTAATAGACTCTTGGACCTAGTTGCTCATGGTTTCCAATATGATACCATTCGTATACTTAGAAAACCATGATATGTAGCTTCACTGTAAAAGTTATCTCATCATTGTTCAGATATGCATTTTATTATTTCACAATTTCTAAATGTTAATTTTAAGTAAAAGTCTGCCAACGTGATGGCTTAGGCACACACCCGTAGAACAATTAATTGAGCATGTGACCATAACTCTGAGCCTCAGTTTCCCTCTCTATAACTGATCCTACACACTTAAGGGTTTTAGGCCTAAATGAGGTAAATATAAACTGAGTGTGGTATCTGGCTGAAAATGTACACTGAAGTGCTCAGTAAACTGTAACCCAGGACTTCCCTGGTGGCACAGTAGTTAAGAATCCACCTGCCAGCGCCGGGGACATGGGTTCAATCCCTGGTCCGGGAAGATCCCACATGCCACGGAGCAGGTAAGCCCATGCACCACAGCTACTGAAGCCCGCGCGTACGTGCTGCAACTACTGAGCCTGAGTGCTGCCCATGCTCTGCAACAAGAGAAGCCACCGCAATGAGAAGCCCACGCACCGCAATGAAGAGTAGCCCCTGCTCGCCGCAACTAGAGAAAGCCTGCGCGCAGCAACGAAGACCCAACACAGCCAAAACGAAATAAATTAATTAATTAATTAATTAATTAAAGAAAACCTTTAATTTACATTTTGGGGAACATCTCTGTGTTTGTATGAATTATTAAGGAAAAATAGGTTAAAAGTAATTAATGTACGAAAGTACTTATATCAAAGTGACTATTTTTTTCTCCTATATAAAATGTTATTTTAGACCTTTTTTTAGCATGTATTCTGTTTTTATTTATTTGTTTTTCATTTTTATTGGAGTATAGTTGATTTACAATGTTGTGTTAGTTTCAGGTGTACAGCAAAGTGAATCAGTTATACATACACTTATATCCACTCCTTTTTAGATTCTTTTTAGACTTAACTTTTTTTAAATTAAGGCGTACAGACGTAGGGTGGTGTTTGAATAGTGATTGAAAAATGGCTTCTACAGTTTCCCTTAGCCTTGTTATCTCCTGTTCTTTATTATTATTTTTTTTTAATAAATTTATTTATTTATTTATTTTTGGCTGCATTGGGTCTTCGTTCAAGCGGGCGCTACTCTTCCTTGCAGTGCACGGGCTTCTCATTGCAGCAGCTTCGCTTGTTGCAGAGCACGGGCTCTAGGCGCGCCGTGCTTGTGGCACGTGGGCTTAGTTGCTCCACGACGTGGGGTCTTCCCTGACCAGGGCTCGAACCCATGTCCCCTGCGTTGGCAGGCGGACTCTTAACCACTGTGCCACCATGGAAGCTCCTCTCCTGTTCTTTTTAAATATTGTTCATCTGGATCGTTAGAACTTGCCCTTTTTGTGGGTGGTCATCGCTTTATGCTTTGCTGTCTTGCCTGTGTCGCTTGTCCATGTGTTTCTCTCACCCCGTGCACATCTGCTACTTCGTGGTCGTTAAGTGAAGTAAGCAGAGAGTACGGCTTCCCTTAGAGGAGATTCTTAGTTTTGCTATAGTGTTTCATGTATGCTTTCAAAAGTAGAAATTCATTTATTCAAATCTAGAATGCAAACATTTAGTAATGTTTTATTTTAATTAGTGCCTTGTGAAGTTGCCACTGATTTTAATCATTGTTGTCTGTCATCTACTCAGTATGTGTAAAGGTTACAGTCATTAATATTGGGCCTATTCAGAATGTGTTACATGAGAATTTTCATAAATTGCTTATTTTTCAAGAAGAATACTAGATTTATATCGTTATCATGTATATCAGTTTTTTTTGAGGTATGATTGATTTATAATATTACCTCAGTTTCAGGTGTGCAACACAGTGATTCACAATTGTTAAATATTATATACTCCATGTATAGTTATTATAAAATATTGGCTATATTCCCTGTGCTGTACAATTTATCCTTGTAGCTTATTTATTTTTTATTTTTATTTTTTTTATAAATTTATTTTATTTTATTTATTGTTTTTGGCTGCGTTGGGTCTTCGTTGCTGCACGTGGGCTTTCTCTTGTTGCGGTGAGCAGGGGCTACTCTTTGTTGCGCTGAGTGGGTTTCTCATTGTGGTAGTTTCTCTTGTTGCAGAGCACAGGCTGTAGGCACGTGGGCTTCAGTAGTTGTGGCATGCGGGCTCAGTAGTTGTGGCTCGTGGGCTCTAGAGCACAGGCTCAGTAGTTGTGGCGCACGGACTTAGTTGCTCCGCGGCATGTGGGATCTTCCTGGACCAGGGCTCGAACCCGTGTCCCCTGCATTGGCAGGCGGATTCCCAACCACTGCGCCACCAGGGAAGCCCAGCTTATTTATTTTATACATGGTAGTTTGTACCTCTTAATCCCCTACCCCTATATTGCCCCTCTCCCCTTCCCTCTCCCCAAAGGTAACTACTAATTTGTTTTCTATATCTGAGAGTCTGTTTCTTTTTTGTTGTATCAGTTTTTTGTTTGCTTGTTTAAATTTATTTTTTGGCTGTGCCTAGCGGCATCCCGGATCTTAGTTCCCTGACCAGGGATGGAACCCGTGCCCCCTGCAGTGGAAGTGCAGAGTCTTAACCACTGGACCGCCAGGGAAGTCCCTGTATCAGTTTTTTTTAATACATGGAATATAACTGCAGTAGACATATAATACTTCTAACTGATTTACATGTGCTCATAAAAATTATTCAAGGGAAATGTGGTATTTAAATTGGTTAAGAAGGGTATTCCTTGGAGTACTTTAAATTTTCCCTAACAGTTTGTCAGCTGCATCATAGTTTCCACCTCTGGTTACAGTTATCATGGTTGTTAATCATGTGAAACTTTTGGACCTGCTGCCTCCCAGGCCTGAGTGGTACCTTCTAGGTGTGGCAGCTATTGCTTTCCAGTCTGGAAGCACAATATTTTATTCATCTTAGCGTTCATTGGTCCCAGACCTACTTGTGCATTCCTGCTGTCAGTGGCTGGAGAACTGGCATTTGGTAGTTGGAAAGCAGATAAGATTTTACAGACATTGCATGAGTAGATCTGGCTGTAAGTTAAAGGGACTGTCATGGAAAAGTATATAAGATATATCAGGAAATCAGGATAGTTTGTGTCAAAGGGTTTAAATCAACATGAGTAAGTCTCTTTTCAAAAACACACTTGTAGTGGATGCAGTTGGAGCAGCATTGTAGTTTCCTCATACTGTCCATAACTGATACTGCTTTAATAAAAATACATTGTTTAAAACTATTTTTTGTGACCTAAAAACGGTTTGTTTTGTTTTCAACTTTAGGGTGAAAACACAGCAGTGCTATCAACTTATCCTTCCAATGGAACGATAGATTTAAAATATTTTCCATATTATGGGAAAAAACTGCATGTAAGTATTTAGAAGTTCTTAAGTGGTAGTGACTCTTGGAAAACTGGTAGTCTGTATTAAAATGCCAGTTGTCTGGATTAGGTAGACGTATGCCCTGTGTAACGTGTGCATCATCTATTCTGGTTTTTAAATACAAATGGTGATGGCAAATGGAGACTCCAGATCTTAACTACAAGCACAAAACCGAAGCAGCTAAGTTAGAGGATGATTATTTTCAAAATACAGTTTTCTCTTTCATTTCTTAGGGTGTGCTTATTTAAAGAATATAGAGAAGTATATAAATAGCATTTTGTATGTATACTAGTAAACTTTTTATTTTGAAATGATTTTAAACATAAAGTGGCTAGAATAGTACAAAGGGTTCCTAAAGACCCTTTACACAGATTTCCCATTTGTCTTATCAGTCTCCATATATATATATGTATGCATGTATGTATATGTATATATATGTATATAAAATATATATATATAATTTTTCCCCCTGAACCATCATTGGCACTCAGTGATAAACATGGTGCCTCTTTACACTAAATGCTCTTTACGTTAAATTTCCTAAAAATAAGGACATTATCATATATAACCATTAGCATTGATACTGTACTATTATCTAATCTACAG
This sequence comes from Balaenoptera musculus, assembly GCF_009873245.2. NCBI lineage: Eukaryota > Metazoa > Chordata > Mammalia > Artiodactyla > Balaenopteridae > Balaenoptera > Balaenoptera musculus. Next base: position 22,773,699 of record NC_045788.1, read on the forward strand.
ATCTTGTTGAAATGTCACCAGTTGTTCCAATAATGTCCTTTATTGCAAAAAAAAAAAGTTTTTTCCTGGTCTAGGATGTTACACTGTTAGTCACCTATAACCTGGAACAGTTCCTCCATCTGTCTGTTTCATGCCCTTGAGCTCTTCAAAAATGAGTACAGGCCTTTTTTGGCTTACTTTGTTGGTTTATGTTCCTCAGTTTGAGTTTATCTGATGTTTTTCATGATTAAATGTAGGTTGTACATCTTCGGCAGGAATGCCTCAGAAGAAATGTTATGTCCTTTTCAGAATAGCATATCAGGAGGGACGTGGTGTTGAGTCCCATTAATGGTGATGTTAACCTTGTTAAGGTGGTGGCAGCCAGATTTCCCTAATGTAAAGTTATACTTTTTTTTTCTTTGTAATCAATAAGTATCATGTGGGGCGAATACTTGGAGAGTTTATAAAATTATTTCTCCTATAACTTTAGCATTTGTCAATTCTTTCCACAATCAGTCACTAATAGAATTGTTCTCAAATGTTTTTTCTAATTTCATCTTTTCTTTCTCCATTTACTAGTTGGCATTCCACTCTAAGGAAGAGCTTTTCCTTTTCCACTGTTTATTATTTATATCAGTATATTCTCATGGATTCTTATTTGATTCAGGGGTTATATATTATAATCATTTATATTGGTGCTAATGTTGTCCCAGATTTGGCTGGTGGGAGACCTTCAGGCTGGCTCTGGCTCCTGTGTCCTTTATAGACATGTTCCCTTGATTCCTATAGCACTTCCTTACTTTCTGGCACCACAAGATGTTCCAGGTTCTTATACTTTCCCTGCCTCCGCCCTGGAATCAGCCCCTAGTTCCTTTTAGTGAAGAATTGTATTTAGAAACCACAGTGATGGCAAAACAATTATGAGTATATTTGTACAAAGTCACACAGCAACCATAAGTAAGGATGTTAGAAACCTAAGTAACATAATCAGTGAGGTAGATCTTCTGCATGTTTATCAAACATACTAATATATAGATAGATACAATACATATCTTTCTCAAACACCCAGAACAGTCACAAAACTTTATCATAAAAAATGCATGCTCAAGTTTCATAAAATAGAAATATATTACAACAATACTTTCTGATCACAATGCAGGAAAACTAGAAATTACTGAAATAAAAGGGCCCTTCCAAAAGAGGGAGGAGGTGGGAACTCTCTAATCAACTTTTGGGGAAAGGGGGAAACTCAAACCAAGATTATAGAATATCTAAAAAATAATGAAGCACAACATAATCACAACCTATGGAATACATTTAAAGCAGTGCTTAGAGGAAAATTCATAGTCATAAACACTTTTACCAATAAAAATTAAAGTGAAGATAAATGAATATCCAGCTAAGGGGGGAAAAAAGGTAGAGGATTAAAAAAATAATAGATCTAATTATTAAATTAAAATTTTGTTTTTTTAATTTTACAGAATAAACAAACTCCTGATAAAGTGTAAAGTTATTGCAGAATTTGAATTAATGTATTTTCCTTTATTTGCCAGGGGAGCTATCTACAGCCATTAGTTGCCGTCCAGCTCATCTTTGGTAATAGAAATGACGTAAATGAAGTCACAGTTGAGTGCAAGATTGATGGATCACCCAACCTAAAAAACCAGGATGATCGTGACAAATTTTTAGGACGAGTTGTATTCAAAATCACCATGCGTCCATAGTAGGAGTTAAGATATCTCCACAGAGTAAACGTTGTGTTGTCTGTCTTCATTTCGTATCAGCTGGACCTGCCATTCCAGAATTATGAGACCGCCTTGGAGAAAGGTGGAGTGGTACATGACACTGGGGTAGCATCATAATGTGCTTCCAGATCGTAGTGTTCAGTTTCCTTCAAAGTAACTGCCTGTTGCCTCTGCTGCGTTTTGAACGATGTACAGTCACCAGATAGGGACTGTGAACACCTGATTCTGAACATGTAGGATGGGGGTCTTGTCCAGTTTTTATGTGGTTTAATTGCCAAGTGTCTAAAGCTTAATGTGCTGTGCTATGTAAATATTTTATAGATTTAACACTGGTTAACTGTCATATTTTGATGCCAGCAAAGTTTTAGGGGATAAAATGGTACCTGACCAACGTCAAATGACTTTATAGCTGCAAGAAATGCAGTGTATGGAGAAGCTCTGTATGTGAGGAGGAAAAAGGAAAATAAAAGTGGATTTGAAAGGTTGTCTTGGATGTTTTGTAAAAATTATTTTTTACATGCTGAATTAGTCTGTGGATCTTTTTGACTAGGAGCACAACCTTTTTGTTGTAAAACATGTAAAAACAAACACACAAAAAAAGTGATGGGATTATTTTCAGTGCTGGAACTAAATCTTTTAAAGTATTAAGGTTAAAGTATTTTAGACCATAGATAAAAACTGCATTTTTAGGTTAGCCGGTATGAATATGTGCACCTAAATATTTATGAAATTAAATTCATAAGATTTAAATTGTATAATAGTTTGTGAAATCTTACTACTGCTTTTATTTAGCAGACTGTGGACTCTACAAATTTTGAAATATAAAAACTTGGAACTTATTCAAAGCTTCAAACCAAACAGTTTTATTTCAGCATTGTCTGATGAGTGTCATGAAATATTTCCTCCTTCAGTCTGAGGTGTTTGGTATGATTCTTTGTCATAATGTGAGCTACTTTCTCCTCTATTGAGAAAGGTGTGCTTCCCACATGATCTGTGTTTTTTTTTAAGCCCATTTTTTGAAATTGTTACTTTTCTCCTTAAAAAAAGGCAGGGCTAATATTCTTGAGGTTTTCTTTGTGTTGGTGCAAGCCAGGACGAGTGGGACCCAACCCAGCTGGCTCAGGAATGGCTGTCTGGAGAAAACAGGAGTGCTCTGGGTGGCCTTGACTGGCCAGATGGGCCTTGGTGGCCCAGGAGCAGCCTGAACGCTTCGCTAGTTGTCACTCAGCCCCACTGGGAGGTTTGCTCTGTCACTAAGATCTTAGTGATAACAGATTTTCATTTTAGAAGCCTCCCTTGCAACTGAAGAAAACGATTCTTGGAGTTGTTAATAAAGCAAACCTACCCTATCTCTTAAGAGTATAAAACAAGGAGAAAAGGTGCTGTGATGGCAGAGCAGTGTCAGAGGCTGCAACCAGGGCATCATTTTAGTTGGCCAGGTGTGAACAGGTCCTCAGCAGCTGTCAACTTTGGCTCGTGTGAAATCCATATCATTAAATTTTCAATTAAATTTGTATCTTTTGAAGTATAGTGTGGGTGGAATTTTTGTTTTAATGAGCTTAGGCAGAAGCAAAGTAGTTCTCAGAACATGTGACAAGAATTGAGCTATCCAAAATGGGTGAGTGGGTTTTGGGAAGAAAGAAAAAAGGGACATAGACATGAGTCCCATTTGTGCCTCCTTGGTTCAGAAGGTTGGCCGTGGCTTGGCCCCTGACTGCCTGTGACCTTAGTTGACCTACCCAACTCTTCCTGGCTCTCTTTTGTGTTGAAATTAGGGGAGTTTAGCAACTTTATCACAAGCCTGCTGTGGGCCAAGTAATGAGTTGCCAGACTCTTGAGGATAATGAGGATAAAGAGATGAAGAGACATGGTCTCTTGAAGATCTTAAACTAGGAGGGAACAGGCTCTGAGATGATGGCAGGTACGTGTGAGGGAGGTGGGTGGGGGGCCTGGGTTATTCCAAAGGTCCCCCGAGACAGTCAGTATGGGAAGGGGCTGGGTCTGTATGGGACCGATGTGAAGGGTGACTAGGAATGAAGGGGGCCCTGGACATGCTTTGAGTCTGCATTTCTGCTGCATTTCAGGTTTTCCTCAGAGCTTCACTGGGCATCTTGTTAACAGGCAGATTCTGATTCCATAGGAGAGATTCTGTACACTCAGCAACCTCCTAAGTGATGCCTAGCCTGCTATTCACAGACCACAGTTTGAATAGCAAGGGGACAAAGGACTAAAGACAATCAGCTTTGCATCCTCAAGCGGTTGAGTCTGGCACTAGTTTGATTACTGGATGGAGAAGATTCTACTGTCAGTTGACTTTAGCTGATACTTAAAATTCAACAGGTATGTTATATGTCTAGCTCAAAGAAAATTATGGGTTAGTTTCCTTAGATCTCCAAGCTGTTTTATACTTGGAATTTTTTTCTGCAAATGAACTCTATTTCACTTTGATCACTTCCATGGGTGGGAGGGAACAAATTACAGTATAGTTCAATCCCAATTTGGACATACAGACTCAGCCTTAGACTGTATCATAGTGTCTCTTAGTAGGGTTTTCTGTACAAGATACTCTCCCTACCTCGAACGTGTGTAGTTCGTCCTATAACTTAAGCCCCGTTGTCCTTTCTTAGTGGTAGCTTCCCCGCCATGTGCAGCAGTGAGATAAGAAAGGCTGGTCTGTCCTCTTCACGAAATCCAATAGGACTGCCTATCACTGAAGGTACAGTCTGTGAGGAGGACTTCCCAGATTCCGTGGAGAGTCTGTTGGAAGAGAGAAATTCATGGGAAATCCTCGATCATTCATTGCGGAAGGAGAGGGAGGGAAAATTGGCATTAAATCCTGATTTGCATTTGATTGTTTGGAAATCTTAGGCAGGGTACTTACCCTTCAGAGCTTCGGTTACCCTTCAGAGCTTCGGTTCTCATTTTAACTGTACAGTGAGGGTCTTGCCACCCTTCAGGGCTGTGAGGATTAAATGAGAAAATATATACGCCACGCCAACATGTAGTAGATGTTTATAAATGTTAGTTTCCAAAGGCTCCCCCTCCTTTCGAGGTTTCAGGTTTTTCGGGAGTGTTTCCTTCCTGGTAACTGGAAACAGGGTGTGTAAGTACAGTGTGGCTGCTGCATTGGCACGTTGTTTATCACCGGGAGGGGTGTGGTAAAGAAGGAGTTGAAAGTCTTTCCTGGCTGCCTGTGGCCTTGTGCAGCAGGTTTGTATGAGGGCGGAGGTCACAAATGGGTGAATTTGAAACTGTCGTCCATGTGGAATTGTTAATTTCCCTTGGCTTTTCTTGCTTTAATAAATTTGTCAAGTTGGAGTTTAAAGAAGACTCAACAGAATTTGCTATGTTGGTTTCAGAGTTTTTTAGCTCCATTGGTTCCCGCACAGAAGGAGCTGTGTTTTGAGCAGTGGGTCTCCGCGTGCACCTCCCTGAGACCGGCCTGCGGGTGACTGGTACTCCAGGGAGGGAGAATCTGTTCCCAGGAGGGCTTCCTTCATACTGGAGGTCACACAGAGAGATCAGTGTGTCTGCTTTTTGGACAAACCAATTTCCTCATGTTCCAGTGACTTGTCCTTCAAATAAGTCCCTTCAGAACTTTTCGGGAATGATTTTTGGATTTGCTTTCAGGAGCATGGAACAGCCTTTAACCCTTGTCACGGATGGCAGGATTTGTCCATTGAGGACGGGCTTGCTTTTTAGAAACAGAATTCACTAGGGAGTCAAGACTGGTAAGGGCTGATATTTAAGTATGAAAACCAAAGCGGAGAATGTCTCCTAACCCTCTCTTTCCAGATTATTTGTGTGGCCTTGGGATAACTCAGAAGGGCCTTCATAAGAATAAACTGGATTTGACTGGTGACCAACCAGCTAGTGACAGGCTAGCATTAGTTCTGGATTTGCTTGAAGACAGGACCACTCTATCCACTCAAATATGAGTCTGTCTGGAATTGGAGAGTATGCAGGGCTGCTGGCTCAGGTGATCTTGGGGTGGTGCTGAGCTCCCAGAGACCTTCTGCTGACACTCACTCGTCCAGTGCCCCTTCTGTTCTGCAGGTCAGAGCCCCAGGTCTCTAATGCCAGAGGTGAGGGAGAGTGAGGGGTGACATGAAGTGGCAGGCGTGGGTGCCATCTTTTTTTTGGCATTAGCCTTGTTCCTTGTGATCTTCCCTCTGGGTGGCTGAGTAGAGCTGAGATGGTGTGGAAAGGATGGACTTCCTGCAGGATTATGTGCACCCTCAGGTAAGAGCTCTCTTGGGTGGGAGGGAGTTGAGATGTGTTGAGACTGTATGGCAGGGTAGGGAGGGGCAGTGGTAACTGGAGTGAAACTAAGGGTCAGGCAGGAAGAACCAAATGAGGTGTGGCAGGGAGAGACGCTAACAGAGATGACCAAACATTCAGAGCACTTGGGGGTGCCCTTCTGAGACCATTCATCCGGGTTTGGACCTACTGCTGATGAAATCAACTGTGGTAAGCAGAATTTGGGCCCCCATGACCTCTGCCTTCTGGTGTCACACCTGTGCTTATGTTGCATCACGTGGCAATAGGGACTTTGCAGATGAAATTAAGGTTACTAATCAGTTGACCTTAAAATGGGGAGATTATCCTGGATCATCCAGAGGGCTCAGTGTAATCATGGGAGCCTGAAGCAGAAGTCAGGTCCGAAGTGTGAGAAGACACTGTTGCTCTTCTGATAATGAAGGGGGCCATGTGGAAACCGGAGAAGGAACCGAATTCTGGAAGCCCAGTCTTCCCCGAGCCTCCAGAGGAGAGCCCAGCCCAGCCCACCAAGACTGCGGACCACAGCCATGGAGAGGATAAATGAGTATTATCTGAAGCCACTAAATTTGGGGGCATTTGTTTCAGCAGCAGATAGAAAGCTAAGATGGTCATTTTCTCAATGAAGATTGTATGCTCCAACCCAGTACTTCTCAAGTCTCGGGTGCATGTGATTCATTCAAGGAATCCTGTTTAAAATGCATATTCTGATGCAGCCACGTCTAGGGTAGGGCCTGAGAGTCTGCATTCCTGACGAGCTCCTGTGTGCCGCTACTCTGAGGATCACCTTTGCCCACAAGGCTCTTGTGCACCATCCTGGTCAGTGCAGCACCTGGAATTCAGAGCCAGGGCAGAGGAGGGAGGAAAGGAGAACTGAGAGAAGAAAGGCCTAGGATACGTATTGTTCCACTGTGAACTAATATTCACAGAGGTTGAGGTGGAGGGGTGCCCTGTGTTGTGAGCCCCTGGCTTTTGGACCTTGAGCCTCACGTCTGTGATCCGTGGCCTGCACGGCAGGCAGGACCTGGCTACAGATGGGGCATTTCCATGTCCTTTGCTTATTTTCTGAGGCCCTGGGGGAGGACAGGAGCCTGCAGCCATGGTTCCAGCTTCCTGAGGACAGCATGGTGCCAGCCTGACCTTTAACAGCGTCCTCGCCAGCATACCCTTTCTCCCAGCTGAATAGAAGGTCAGCTTCTGGAGGCCACCAGCTTGGAGTTGACGGGAACCCACCTCATCAACAAAGAAAACTGCAAAGTTGCTATCACTAAGTGAGAAGGAATGGACTCATTCATTTAAAAAAAAAAATTTTTTTTTTTTTATCGAGCACCCAGTGTGTGCCAGGCAATGTACTAGGAGCTTGGGATACACTGGCGATCAAAACAAGATCCCTGCCCTCGTGGAACTTAACAGCCCAGCAACTACAGCAAGGCTGAAACTGCTTCTGGTAGGCTCTGTGTGTGGTGGCTGTCTTTGCTGCCCTTCCAGGAGGTGATGGCCTCTGGCCAGAGTAGGCTGGTCCACACGTTGCTCTCACCTTCAGTCCACAGCCCTCAGCCAGCACTCAGCAGGTCTGGGGAGCCTCTTTCTGAGGAGACATGTTGGAACTGACTTTAAATGGCTTTAAGTCTGGAGCCACCTAGAAGGATGGCAATAATCACACCTGCAGACACAGTCTTCAGGATACTTGCCTTTTATTTTATTTATTTTTTATTTTTTTGGCTGAGCCACGCGTCTTGTGAGATCTTAGTTCCCCAACCAGGGATCGAACCCACGCCCTCAGCAGTGAAAATGTGGAGTCCTAACCCCTAGACCGCCAGGGGATTCCCCCCCCCCTTTTTTTTAATTTGATATTTGCGTTTTATAAATGCTCTGAGAGAAAGGATTATAGAAGATTCTATCAGATCCTTAAATAACTCCAATGGACAAGAAATTTATCTGGTGTAGCGAGCAGAATTTAAAATCCGTATTAGTTGGAAGAGAATAGTGTGATGTTTATAAGTGCGTAACAAGTAAATACAAGAAACACATATTAGGGTTTAAAAGTAGCACAAAGGCTCCTTGAAAATCTCATCTGTGGTAATTTGACTATCATCTGGATCCCTCAGAAGCAGCTGTTTTAAAGAGGGACTGTCCCAAAATCCATCCAAGGAAGTTTGTTAACGAGGCATCCTAAGTAAGGTGGTTCCCTAGCAGACCCCAAGCATCGGCCAGATTCGGGGAGCCCCAGACCTCTGTGGCAGCTTTACTAGAGGAACCCCAACTAGTGGTTACCTTCCGTGTTGAAACTGCAGATGCGAACAGCAGCCACTGGTGCATTTTCTCCTTACAGTCTGAATGGGTTTCTTGGATGTCTTTTCCATGAAGAGCCTTCCGATTAGGGTTGGCCTGGGCAGGTAAGCACAGCCTGTTCTCTGAACTGTTGCAGAGACCGAGTGCAGACACGCCCAGCTGGGTGTTTTATTTATTTTTATTTTCTTTCAAAGTCTTTTGTTTTTATTGAAATATAGTTGATTTACAATATCGTGTAAGTTTCAGGTATACAGCACAGGAGAGATATATATATATCCTTTTTCAGATTCTTTTCCTGTATAGATTATTACAAAATATTGAGTATAGTTCCCTGTGCTATACAGTAGGTCCTTGTTGGTTATCTGTTTTATACATGGTAGCAGTCGGGTCTTTTCACCCTTTTCAGCTCTCTCCGTGTACTATGTCGCCATCTTTTGTGTGTCTCCTAATTACAGGGCCTCTGAAACGGGTGGTCCTCTGAGGTAGCACTCAGTCTCTTGCCGGCCCGACCGTCCCCTGCCTGCCAGGAATATGCCTCTGTCCACGGCTGTCCTGTCCCGGGGATGTGCGGCTCCACGCCCGCCCGCTGTGTTCGCAGGCCTATCCAGGTGCTGGCTGTTTGCTGGTCAGTGCTTCTCTGTTCTATTTAGACCTGATCGTTCGTGCCGTTTCCTGATGCAGAAGTATCAAGTCTGTGAAGTTATGTGTTAGTTTTCTCAGCTGTGATTGTCAGTCCCGCGAGCCCAGGAGCCTGCCCTCTGTGGCCCTCTGGTCTCCTCCCCTCCCACCCGGCGCTGCCTGTGACATTCCATCCTCCAAGGCCCCGGAGGCCCCTGCACTTGTCGTCTGTAGTACTGACTTCTGGCCATACTCACTTTGCCCCAGTTCCTGAGGGATTTTGCTCAGAATTGAACATTCCTGCAACAGGGCTAAGCACTTTCACATTCCTACTTCCCCTGAAATGCCTGTGAGGCATGGAGGGCAGAGGTGAGGCTCCCCCGTTCTGTAAGGATGGAAACAAGTCCAGCCCAGGGACTTACTTTTAGTGGAGGCGCACTGGAAATCCAGGTCTTTGCTCCAGACCTGCCATCCCATGAATTCCAGCGTTTCAACGCACTATTGAAAAGCATGGCAGTTTTTATAAGCGCCCGGACCACCACCACTGGGTTTAACTTCACAGCAGCACATAAAACAGTGCTGCTGTAGAATGCAAATGCTTTCGCTTTTAAGAGGGTCTCCTCCAGCAAGGCTGCTCTGGGTAAGTGCGGGTGTCCATGTCTCTTCCTGCCCTGACCCGTCTCTGCCAGGCCCATCACAGCGCCTTGATGTTCCCCACCTCAGGCCACGCGGTCCAGGCAGGGCTGCCACACCGACCTCTTTCCAAGGGCGAGGGGTTGCCCGGGCCGAGCTCATCCGCACGCTCTTTGCAGCCACACCGGTTGGTGTCGGGGTGGCATGTGGCCCAGGCTGGTCCAAGAAGAGTAAACCCCAAGACACTGGTCAGGAGAAGCGCTCACCTCTGGGCTGGAGGGCTGGAGGGCAGTGAGGAATCCAGCGGTTGCTGGGGACCATCTGGCCACCATTTGGGGAGAGCTTGCCTGAGAAAGAAACTCACAGGGTCAAGAGGTGGGCAGGGAGGCAAACACAGGAGACTTGTGGGCACAGCCATGCCACCTTCAGACACCGCCTGCTGGGGACCCCACTTCCAAAAGACGCTTCCCTCCCTGGGAGAGGCTGGCGCAGGAGAGAGAGGGGCTTTGTTCTCGACCTTAGTCATTCTTTCCTGGGCCACTGTCCCAGCTAACTGCACACATCTCAACACCAGGCTCTCGTTCCCCTCAAAACCCAGAGAACTGACCACCCTCACCCCGCCCCCAACTCACTCTGGGCCAAGTGACAGCCTGTTTGACCTGGATTTCTTTGTATAAAACTTAAGACTTAACACTTACCAGAATTGAAAAGACTGCCTTGGAGGGACTAGGGGCAGCTCTAATTTATCCTTAAGAGCACAGTCTGGAGCTAGGCTTCTCACTTTCAGTCCTTGCTCTGCCCCCTGCTCGAGCTGTGTGACCTTGGACAATAATCTCTCTGTTTTCTTAGTTTTGTTTGTAAACTAGGGTGAGTGCTTAGAAGAGTGCCTGGCAATTAGTGCTAGATGCCCTAGCTACTTATTATTACTGGTGTGTCCTTTTTTTTTTTTTTTTTTGGCCAAGTTTCATGGTTTTATTAACACGAACACAATGTGCACACGAGCTGTCTATCCATTTTCTTCACTGTGCAGCCTGGCGTTGGGATTGGTGACCGGCGGCCAGCTGGGCTGCTCTCTCCAAAATGGCTTTGCAGTTCTTGGAGGAGAGGTTGTGAGCAGTCTCAGCACAGAAAGATTTGTTGCACATCAGCAGCACTTCAAGCTCCTTGACGTTGTGGACCAGGAACTTCCAGAAGCCACTGGCAGCATGTGCTTTGTTTCCTTGTTGCTTCCATAACCGATGTGGGGCATCAACATTTGGCCCTTGAATCTCCTGCGCACCCTGTTGTCAATGCCTCTGGGTTTCCACCAGTTCCGCTTCAGTCTGACATATCGGTCTGACTGGTGCCTGATGAACTTCTTGGTTCGTCAGGTTTTGACCATCTTGGGCTTCACGAGTGGTCTGAGGGTAGCCATGATCCCAGGTAGGAGTTGCTGCCACCTCTGTAGGCAGCGCCGAAGAAGAGAGCTATTACTGTTAAAGAAGATCCGTTATTTAGGAACAAAGGATTTCTGTCTTCCCTCAGTGTCTCCCTGGTCCAGGCGCATCCCTGCACTCTGACCACTGTGGGCATCTGGAGCCAGTGCCCACTGTTCAGTTTGGGAGACTTGCTCGGGGTTGGTGGCAGTTCCCTGGGGTAGTAGAAAAGTATCTTGCCCCATCAAAGACTAGTCGCTAATTCAATCTACAAATGACTAAAAGAGTTTTGCCCCAAGAGAGGTGCATCCCTGGCCTGTGAATACACCTATGGGTGCAGAGACTAGGAAAACAGCTCTGTGCCTGGCCCAGGAAGCCTTTTATTTTTTTTAATTAATTTATTTTTTATAAATTTGTTTTATTTTTGGCTGCGTTGGGTCTTCGTTGCTGCGCACGGGCTTTCCCTAGTTGCAGCGAGCGGGGGCTACTCTTCGTTGTGGTGCGCGGGCTTCTCATTGCGGTGGCTTCTCTTGCTGCAGGGCACGTTGCTGCGCACGGGCTTTCCCTAGTTGCAGCGAGCGGGGGCTACTCTTCGTTGTGGTGCGCGGGCTTCTCGTTGTGGTGCGCGGGCTTCTCGTTGCGGTGGCTTCTCTTGCTGCAGGGCACGGGCTCTAGGCGCATGGGCTTCAGTAGTTGTGGCACGCGGGCTCAGTAGTTGTGGCACACAGGCTTAGTCGCTCCATGGCATGTGGGATCTTCCCGGTCCAGGGCTCAAACCCTTGTCCCCTGCATTGGAAGGCAGATTCCTAACCACTGCACCACCAGGGAAGCCCCCAGGAGGCCTTTTTTTTTTTTTAATTTTATAAATTTATTTATTTATTTTTGGCCGTGTTGGGTTTTCGTTTCTGTGCGAGGGCCTTCTCCAGTTGCGGCAAGCGGGGGCCACTCTTCATCGCGGTGCGCGGGCCTCTCACTATCGCAGCCTCTCTTGTTGCGGAGCACAGGCTCCAGACGCGCAGGCTCAGTAGTTGTGGCACACGGGCCCAGTTGCTCCGCGGCATGTGGGATCCTCCCAGACCAGGGCTCGAACCTGTGTCCCCTGCATTGGCAGGCGGATTCTCAACCACTGCGCCACCAGGGAAGCCCCCAGGAGGCCTTTTTAAACGGGCTTCTGAGTGAATGTCCCTGGGATGGGTTCACCTTTTAAACCAGGCATCTCAAACGTGACTCTGAACTTAAGGAGAGGGCTTGAGGGGAGCCTCGTGTTGGCTTTTCCCTCCCTGGATACAAAGATTGGGTGAGGTAAGCTCTCCGGCTGGAACTCTCTCTTTGCAAGTGATTTAGTCTCTTCATGACCTTAGGATAGTCCCTCACCTTCTCTCCCACTCAAGCTTCTCCTGTGGAGTTGTTACTGATAAATTCTCGTGGAAAGCAGCTGGGAGTGCTACGGACTTCTCCATGTAGTTCCTAGTCGTCTGTTGTTGACTGTGTAACAAGCTCACTCCTTCCCATGCTTGCTGGCTTCTCTGGGCAAGTGTTCTCTTGTTAACAGCTGCCCACTCTCAAGTATGGAAAAATCCAGTGGCTGCTGGTTAGAACAAGTGTGTTAATGGCAGCAGTGGAAAGACGGAACTAGCTGGTACTGGACTGGGGTGGGGTGGGGCATGAAGCAGCTGTTTCTGTATTGGAAACACAAACCATATTGGCTTGACACTTATCAGAGAGTGGGGCCCTCATCTTTCCATGGTCTCTTACTGGCTCATAGAAAATAAACTACTAACGTCCTGGTGGGGAGAGAAGTGTATAGTACGCAGGGGCCTGGGCTGGTTGCAAAAGCACAGTCGGGCCTGTGGGCGAGTTGCTAGAAAGGATTTGTCAGGTAGGACCCAGAGGCGGGTGACAGTGAGGCCTGCTACCCCCGACCTTCTCCCCAAGAGGCAGAGTTTTTCTCCTTGGATCAGCTTATTTGCTCCTATCACCCAGTTACTTCCAAAGCCAGGCAAATGTCTCACTCTTTTCACCATCTTGTCCTCTCCTGACTCAATCCAGCAGAACATAGGATGGTTAAGAGGCCAGTCTTTCCGGGTTAGCCAGGCTTTGGCCAGATCATTCATGTGGTAGGTGAGAGTGCTGTTTGGTTATTCGGGCTAAACAAAGGGTCAACATAAAGAGTGTGTAGTTCACCTGTTCGTTCATTCGTTCGTTCATTCACGCGTTCAATAAAGACTAAGAACCTCTCATTACATACCAGCTACTGTGCCAGGCCCTGAATTTACAAAGATGAAAGAAAGTCCATGTATAAGAAACAAGTTCCTGATTGTCGGTTATTTTCAGAGAACTTCTAATTTCTGAGAGACAAAGATTTTCCCTGGGTTCCCTCCCACTGACAGTGAAGCTTGAGAATTCCCGAGTGGGATGGGTGCTGGTTTGTGATGCTGGAGCCTGTGAGCTGCAAGGGCTTCCCTGCCTCCCCTTGCACGGAGGTCCCTCAGACGGCCCCAGCCAGCCCACCCCCACGTGCGCACATGCTCTCGTCAGTGGGAGGAAGACAGGTCAAGGTGTGCAAACTACACTCCCTACTTGCCTGCCTGTGTCTCTCTTCACTTAAAAATCTGCCAAGAAAGTCAACAGACTGTCAACTGCAGAGTGTGTTCTAATACTGCTTATTGAACATGACAAAATCCTACAGAAAAATTAGAATTTTGTTATCGGACGATGCCTAGGAATTACGGAATTTGTGTACACGCACGCAAATGTAAAAAAACGTCAACTAAAATTTCTCGAATGCCAGCTCATCCAAGCTCATCCAAGCTCATCCAGTGAGTAGACTGTGTTACTGGCTTGTCTGGTCAGTCCATTACCGTACACCCAGCAGGACTTAACTCCATCAGGGACTCCCAGTGCAGCAGCTGGTATTTGTTGAGTCTTACAAGCAAAAACCTAAGCAAAGCACACGGCCACCGCACAGGAGATAGTGCTGCTTTCCAGCCGCTACTGGCTGACGGGCCAGGCCCTCCAGCGCCTGCCTCCACGGCCCACATGGCTCATGCTACGTGGGTGTCGCAATTTTTCATTTCTGTGCTTGTTCTGCCCGTGGTGTTTCTCCCCGGACTTTTTTCTCCATCTGCTCCGTGTCCTTTATCATGACGCCTGGGAATGGTCCCAGCCTGCCCCAGCAGGCGCCTACCTCCCCGGCCTAACGCCAGCCAGCCCTGCAACTTGCTCGTGCTTTTGTCCTCCAGGCTCTGAGAAGACTTTCAAAAGGGATTCAGGGTGGGGAAGCCACGGGGGAAACTCTCTCCCCTCGGCAAGCGGATTTCTTTGGCCAGGCCTGTCCTTAACCTGCCCAGTCTACGTACAGGCCAGGTTCCTGGCACAGAGGCCCGACAGGGAGGCAACAGCTGCCCTGATACCGACCCTCAAGCCAGGGGTTTTAGAAATGCCTTTTGAGAAACTTGTCTCTGGAAGCCCTGGAGAAGGTGTTGCCCGTTAACAAACACTGTCTTTGAAGACCGAAGCCTCCTCCAAAGGTCTGCATCCAGGAGTGCAGGTGAGGAAGCCAGAGCCTGGGGCTTTTGAAGCTGCCTGTCTTCTCCGCGGTGCCTCCAGGGTCGGAGCCAACACCTAGGTGGGAGAAGCAGGCAGCCCCCGGCCCCCCCCCCCCCCCCCTCCGGCCCGCCTGCCTGGCTGACGAGGCGGGGGGACACCAACCGCCCCCAGGAGGAACTGCAGTTTGATGGTCTCCGTCTCCTTACATACATGCCTTTAGTCTGACTTTCACGAGTGTCCACTGGGCTCACGTTTTGGTTTGTGTCTTTTTTTTTTTTTGCCGTGCTGCACGGCATATGGGATCTTAGTTCCCCAGCCAGGTATCGAAGCAGTGCCCCCTGCAGTGGGAGCACGGAGTCTTAACCACTGGACAGCCAGGGAAATCCCTGGTTTTTGTTCTTAAAAAATAATTTCCACAAGTATTTTTAAAGTGAAAAATCTATCATTCTTGTAACTGTTAATAGTGATTTATAAACTGAATTTTGATAAACCTTGAGGAAACTGTTCATCTTTTAGATGATCGCAGGATGGGCAGGAGCGGAAGAGCCCAGCACTGCTCCAGTGGCAAAAAGGCCTTGGTCTTTGCTCCAAGGACCCGTCGCACGAAGCAGGCCGCACCTAGATGTTCTACAGACACCTTCTGTGAAAGCAGTTCTTCTTGTATTCAGATTAAAGATGCAATACAAGGGACTTCCTTGGTAGTCCAGTGGTTAAGAATACACACTTCCAATGCAGGGGACGTGGGTTCAACCCCTGGTCAGGGAACTAAGATTCCACATGCTGTGGGGCAACTAAGCCCATGCACTGCAACTACTGAGCATGCAAGACACAATTAGAGAGCCTGCATGCCGCAACTACAGAGCCCATGCGCTCCGGAGCCCATGCGCCACGACTAGAGAGCCCACGCACTGCAACTACTGAGCCCGCACGCCACAACTAGAGAGAAGCCCACGTGCCTCAACGAAGATCCCGTGTGTCGCAACTAAGACCCAATGCAGCCAAAAATAAATAAATTTTTTTTTTAAAAAGATGCAATACAAGCCTTTGTTCACTGGAGGTTCGAAAACAAATCTATTTATTTATTAGCAGATTCTGAAAATAATTCCTGTGGAGATGGTACCTTTTTAAGGACCATTATTTTGGGGCTTTAGTGCACACTCTTTTGGGGATTTCTAATTAAATTCTGGCTTTTGGGGGCCATGGCCAAGTGCTAGGGCATGAAAGCAAATCTCCTGACCTCAGTACGACAGGCATCCAGTACTCGAGGCCCTTGAGCAAGGCAGGAGACAAGCAAGCGAGAAGGAAGTGGCTGGTGATGGGAGCTGCGCCCCAGTGGCAAAGATGTCCCAGTGATTTGCATGAAAGTGAAAGAGGGATCATGACAAATTGTACTTTGCATTCAGTGGGATTGGTTTCACCCACCCTGATACAGGCCTTCCTTTACCACAGAGCATTTTATACACTTAGATTTCCTGAAAGCAAGTTTCAGCAAGAAGCTGGAAAGTCCTCTCAGGAAGAAGGCTGAGCTGGCAGTGAGCAGGGAGCTCCCGGGCATTTGGCAGTTGTTCACAATATGAACACACGGAGCCCTCTTCCCAGGCGAGAAACTGGGGAAGTTTCGAGGTGTCTTCAGGCGGAAGCAGCAGTAAGAGGTGCCAGCGTTCAAATAAATAAGACACAGAAATGGAAGAAGGATGGAACTACAGGAGCAGTTCGTCTGTCAGATGGAATGGGGAAAAACTAGCTTCTGGCAGTAGGAACCGAAAAAGGCAACAGTCGACTGTCAGATCAGTTCTGGCTTCTGGGGAAGACCCTTGCCTGAGTCTGTCTTTTCGCTGATGCCTTGTTGCCTCAGCAGAGCCCAGCTCAAGGAGCTGGGTATTGAAGTAAACAACTGCTGGGGCTCTGTGGACATCTCCCCGGTCAACCCCGTGGCCACTGGCTGTGTTGACAGCTACCAACGACACTCCCAGCAGTCTCTCACGACATCCCCCATGTGGCCACGAAAGCAAAGCACGTCCTCATGGCCAAATAAGTGATTCAGCGTTACTCGCGTGGGTCCCTGGACACGTTCGCCAAATGGCCCTAGGAAGTAGCTGGTCATGCTGCACAGCAGAGAGGACCTGCTTACCAGCTTGGGCTCACCACTCCGGGAAGTCCCTGGGAAAAGGGGCGGGCACTGGCTCCCCACTTCAACACTGGACAGTCCACAGCACCATCACTGACTTGTCTGCTCAACTCAAGTGAGAGTGTTTAAGGGAGGATGCCTTTCTTCCTGGACATTAACATTCTTTTTTTTTTCGCCATACAGCATGGCTTGCAGGATCTCAGTTCCACGACCAGGGATCGAACCCGTGCCCCCTGCAGTGGAAGCGTGGAGTCCTAACCACTGGACCCCCAGGGAGGTCCCACTGGACATTAACATTCAAGTGAGTGCTTCCTTAATCATTTCCTAGTGTCTCTTTAAGACGTGGCCCCATCCTGCGACCCCCAAATTGCTCCAAACCCTTCCTTCTGACCGTCCACGTGCCCACCATGCACCCAGCTCAGACTGCATATAAGACAGCGTTATCAAGGGCTCCCACCTCTCCCAAGGCAGGCGGAGACTGCTTGAGCAGGAGGTACTGGGGGCCACGGTGGCCTGCACTCATCACTGTAGCTCTTCTCTCTGATGCCGCTTTGGTTAAAGGGAAGATGAGCATTCTCCTTAAAACACTGTATTCCAGTCGGTCATTTCTGAGACTGTAGAGACATTATTCTTTAGGCGATTATCTTCTAAAGTGATCTCATAAAGATGTAAAATCATAGGTCTCCAACGCAGAGAACCTTTTCAATGTCTGCCATTTCCATCCTAGGTGGGACAGGGGGTGGATGTGCACTGAAGTGCTCTGGGGACGTGACCTGTAAGTAGTGAGCGGGGCAGGGTGGGGTGGAGGGTAGCTGAGCCTGACACAGCCGCCGGAGGCACCAGCCAATTCCCCGAGGCACTCTGATGCGGAGATGGCCCTTCAGATACCCCAACTGGGGCAAGGCGGCTGGGCCTCTTGTACCCCTCACTGGCTGCGTGTGGTATATAACCTTGGGTGAGGCAGCTCCCTTTTAAGGGCAATTCCTGGGGAGAGGGACTCAGATGGGGCCGGGGTCTGGGCACTGCACAGTATTCACTAACCACCACCGCCATCAGCCTGCTAATAATGAGACCACCATTATTTTAAATTATTTATTTTTTCTATAGTACATCTCATTCAAATCATGGAACAGTCTGATACATTTTTTTCCTCAAGCACAACTTAAACTCATTTCAAATGCTTATTCTTTCTTTCCTTCTTTAAATCTTTCAGGATGGACAAAGACACTCACACTTTAATGGACAAAAAAACCCACTCAGAGTTTATTAAAAATACAGCTTCCCAGGCTCCACCCCCCCCCCCAACCAGAGCTTTTGAGTGAGCCTCTGGGGTGGGTCCTAGGGAGGCAAAATTTTAAAACTCCCCCCATCAATTCTGCTGTGGGTGGTCCTTGAACCATCCTTACAGGAACACAGATTAGGACTTGTCCATTACCTATTGGAAGCAATTTCAGAAAACCCAGGAATAATTAAGTATACAGAAATAGCTCTTCTATAAAATTTCCATATAAAAATAATGGTATTTATTTACAAAGTTTGAGAATGCTACAAAATAATAATCATATTAGGTTAGATACTTCAATCTAATAAAGTCTACATTAGGCAGGTCAGATGTGGTGTTTGCATTTTCCCCTTATTTCTCTTGTTTAAACTGCTTAAAGCATGTGGCACCATGATGTTTCCTTCGTGCAGAAAAAAGCAGAACTATATTTTCTGGAAATAAAACCTAACAGCACATGATCAGAGTACGACATCTCCAAATGAAAAGGTGAACTAGCTGGGGATGTGGGCTCATGGCCTTTCTCTTTTGTCTACAGTCAGGGTGGTGATGGCAAATAGCCGCCTGGCGACCTCACAGTGCTGAACGGCGGGCCTCCGAGCTCCGGCGCGGCCGGTGGGTCCGCCTTTCGGGACACCGAGCGGTTCAAGCCGCCACGGTTCTACTGGGAAAAACAGAACTGCAACACGCTCAGAGAAGTCTCTCAGCAGAAGAGAATCTGGGTCCCCAGAGACTTTGGGTTTGAGAAAAATCTTTGACCCCAGTCGTGAACACGCAGAACCATCAGGCCGTTTGTTATTAGTGCCCGGCATGTTGAAGACAGCGCATGGGAAGTGACAACATGGTGAGTTTGAAGCGACAAAGCGATGGGTTTTAAAACCCAAACATGATCTGGGGACGTCTCCTTGTTGAGACGGACACGGACAGAAAAAAGCTAACATTGCTACAGAAGGGCCAGTTGACCTCCAATGTGCGTGAAGGTCTCTGCCCAGGGAGGGAGGAATGGGTTTCTTCTAAGCCTGGGTCTTCCGAGCCGGGAGAGGCCCGAAGCCGACACCACAGCCTCACGCCGGGACTCACGAGCAGTGTCCCACTCCTGCCCCTCAGCTGTTTAGCACTTGGGGTGACAGAGGGCTGATGCTAATCCAGAAGGCCTCTGGGAGGACCGGGGTGAGGGCTGGGTTTGTAGGAGGCAGCGGGGCCCCGGGAGGAGGGGGATTCGGGATGCAGGGCAGGCTCTGCCAGACAGGCTGAGGGGCGTCGGGCAGGTCAGGCCCCCGGCTGGTTTCACATGCCTGAGTGAGTGGGGAGGGTTCGCCCCTATTCTGAGGCCCTTGGTGGAGAAGGGGCGAGTCCTGCCCCCATGTGTCCGCTACACTGGCTTCTAAGGCAGCTACAAGCAGAGGACCAAAGTCCGATCTGCTGGGGTAGCAAGGGGTCACGACAGCATGGAATTCACAGGCCTTCGTGTAAAGCGAAGGCCCTGTAAGAACAATACAGGATTGTATCTGAAAGTACAGCTGCACAGAAGTAAGCGAATATACTTTCTTCTGTCACAAGAGCGAAGTCAGTGAACACCTGCGGCCACTGAAACGTCTGTACTTGTCAGGGACTCCCAGGTCAGAACCGGAGGGGCAGAGTTTATGCCCTCACCTTTTCTTCCTTAGCACAGTGTGAGTGTAGGAGTAGGTGGGAAAACGGGATCCCGAAGGTTATCTACGCACAGCTTTCCAGAGAGATCTTGGCTAATTCCTGAGAAATGTAATTTACGTGGGCATTAGCTTGATTCTTTTAGAAAACGGTAAAGTCAACGTCAGACACTTTTTCCTTTTGGGTAAGTGTTCGGCTTGAATGGAAGTTAAGCAAATGAACTGAACGTTGTATGACTGTGAATCAGAGGGCAGGGAGGCACGTTTCTGAGGGCCGCTCAAGAGGCGTCATGCGGGGCCCTGGCACACACCGTGGGTCTGGATAAATATGTGTGAGTGATCGTCAGTGCTGGGGGACCACTGCTTCGGGTGCCTGAAAATGGGGAACCTAGTGGGGGGAATGATCCTCAGGTAGTCTTCAGCTCTGCTAAAACTAGTCCATATGCAGGATAACAGATTCTCTTTTATACATCTAATATAAAAAGTAGATCTTTATGTATCTAACAACTCGTAAAACTAGAAGAAAACACCTAGAAAAGTTCTCCATTTCTACTCACTTTCCTATTGTGTAGGTTCAATTGGAAGGTAACAGAGCCAACAAGGAGACCTCCATGGGTTAGAATGTTCTCTTAGTTTACGGCTACTGCTGGTAGCTAAGTTTGGTTTTCTTTCATTAATAAATCTTAGAAATTCCCTGACAGACTCCAAAATGTACACTGAAAGCTGGAAGAGTGGGGCCTTTGGAATTTAGCAGAGATTTCCAAGTGCACGTTATGGGGGAGAGTGGCCTGGTAGGGAGACCTTTCAATTGTCTGATTCAGAACAAAAGTCACTTTCTCAGGGGGCCTTCCCTGGACACCGCCAGCCAAAGTAGCCTTTCCGCCACTGCCCCATGACCCTGTCATTTTTTCCATAGCACGAATCAACCTGAACGTCTTCTGTTCTGTATTCACTCAAACACTTACTGAAGGAATAAATCTTCCATTCACTGGCCAGCCCCTACCCTGCCGGGACCACTGTGGCAGTGCAGCCTTAAAGGCCACCTCACAGATGTGCCCGAGGGGAGGGGGCTGGCGAGGTGTCAAAGGCCACTTGAAGTGACTCACCCAGGCTTCTCCCCGTGTGTGGTTCTGGTAGGAAGAGCTGAGGCAGTCCCCTTCCTTTGCTAACCCCGCCCCACCCATGCCCGCTATGCTCTGACCGTCCCAGGGCCCAGGTTACACCCAAACTTTGCTGCCTCTACAACCTGAGCGGCCCAGAAAGGGCTGTGTTTTAGCAAACAGCCGAGTTTCTGATGTCTGCATGGCTAAAGTGAGCCACTCCTTTGTGGAGTATCTCCGCTTGAATGACCTGCAGGGGCTCGTGTGTATCTGGGGGCTGACCCCGGCATCATTTCTCAAGTAGGGCAGAGTATGGTGACAACTGTAAATTCTGCTAATGAAGAGAGTTACCCTCTTTATCCTGGTAAAATGGCAGCCAACTGCAGACAGTTTTCTCCCCACCACTTCTAGAAGACAGGGGTCATTTGTAAAGTTTTGCAGGGGGGCGGGCAGTGCTGAGAGGTGAGGAATCACCGTCTTAGCACCTCCTTTCCTGGCCCCTCCCCGAGGTCCTCCATGATCTTAAGGCACAGTTTATGTCAACACTTACTGAAGCTGCTCCCACCACCTTGTCATCACAAGAGAAAATGAAGCGGGTGAGACAGACGCACAGCGGGGAAGGGCAGGAAGTGTGGGCGGGTGCCTGGGCGCCGTAGGCACTGCCTGGACCCTCCCACATCAGGGCCAAAGACGGCAGGCTTGGCGCCACCTGCGTGGGTGCTAAACGGATCACGACTTCACGGACCGGGGGACGCTGTGCACCGGAAAGGTTACCGGATACACTGGCGCTTGAGGGAAAAGGGGACTCTTGAACTTCCCCCAAGCAGCGTGTAACCAGCACCCTCTGGGAGGGGTGTCCGCGGGTGTGTACACGTGCGTGCACAAATAACCCCAAGTGCTACTCCTATAGAGAAGCCTGGACCACAATTTCCTTTTTGTTTGTTTGATTTCTATATGAAATTGTGACTGAGTAATGAACTTTAGAACCACATAAGTCTGTTTAGGGGAGAAGCAGAAGAATGACAGAATTTCTCCTTCTAAACATCGGAGTCTAGCTTTCTGCTCAGGTAAAGCCTTACGCCAGTGACACGTCCTGTGACCACAGTGCGACTCTGTTGGGCGTCCTCAGCAGTAACCCAAGTGTGTCACTGAGGAACGGAGGGCCACTTCCTGCCAAACACCACACACCGCTGGCTGCCGTGGCCGATGGGGCACCAGTAATGAATGGTGAGAGTCTTTGGTTGCTTTTTCTTTTAAACCCATATTTTATCAGCAGCAGCAGAGAGAGAACAGAGAAAGGGATCAGTGCCCCTCGAACTCTGGCAAAGCTCCTGCTACCTGGTAGAGGAGTGCTCACGATTGGTGTGCCTGTCATGAACGCTGGTGTGCGGCCCTGGGACCTGCGGCATGGTAGTCTGACGTCTGAAAAGCCCGCCGTGGCCCTGGGCCTCTCCAGGTCCCCGCCGGGCCCCTTTCAAGTACAGGGGCAAGAAAAGCTGGGCTTGGGAGAGGGAAGGCAGCCTGAAGGAGACCTGGCTTTCCCTGATGGTGCAGCTGACACCTTCCAGGCAGAACGTGCCCTGGAGGCCCTCGGGCCCTCCCTCCCACCCGCCCACCCCGGCCTCAGGGGGGCCCTCCGGCACCTGCCTCCGCCTCTCCGGCCCCTCGGCACTCTGAGTCTGCGCTATGGGCTATGGCTTATTCCTGACGGAATGCGTTTGTCTCAAAGGAACTTAGCGCTGTACATCCTTGTGTACGTACTGGTTGGGTCAGCCAGGCCCCTCTCCGCCGGCTCCCCCGCGGGGCTTAGGAAAGAGCAGGTTTGGGCTGAGCTCAGCGCCGAGCCCATAGACGCTGGATGCGTAATCATCTCAGGGCAAATCCAAATGATTCAAGTCAGAGATTTAGAATTACTCTTCCACTATCGTTTGCTCCTTTCCAAGGCCTTAACTAATGTGCGCTTAAGTAAGTCGGGGTCTGGCCGTGGTGGCAGTGTCTCCACACTCGTATTCAGAGGGGCGGGAAGCGAACCCAGCAGTGAGCGGTTCCCAGCGGCATCTTTGGCTCTGACCTGACAGTCTATGTCCTGATCTGCACACCCAGTCACCTGGAGTGCTCAACCTTTTTTGGTGTTTCTGTGAAACACTGAATATCGGGTGACTTTGAAATGCGTTTGACCCAGGAATCAACCCAATATGGTCATTTTGATGAATGAGAATGTACCAAAGGTGACATGTACAGGAAAACATTGCTGTTCATATTCTGGAAATACTTTTCAGACAAAAGTAATGACAGTTCATTTTCACAAATTGCACACTGGGTGAAATCATACAATTACGGCAGGGAACTATAAGCAAGCAACTCGGTCACGAGGACTTGTTCCTTTGTTTTGTTCTAGGTGAAAAAGCTGTATGAAATGCATAGCTCTGATTAAAACGATAGAGACAATTTCCTTCTCTTGTAAAACTCCAGATTTAGGTTGCTGGCGAAAGGCAGTGCTGGCAAAGTATTTAATGCACGTGGAAATGCTATTCTATTTTGGCTTCCAGAAGTAGCCCTAGAAAATTCTATGCACCAATGCATTGGCTAATAGTGATCATTTCAGTTTGACTATAAATTATTCTAAATGTCACTTAAGTACTCAAGAATTAGCGTTCGCTCCTTTCTAGAAGCCGTCTAAGGCAGCTGATGCGTAAAGCACCTCGACTAGACTTGCACCTAGTTCAGCGGTTCAATCTGCGCTCCTTGGGCCACGAGGGTCTCCATCCCTCGCTGTACAGCTCCTCCCACCGGGAACCTCTCGTGTTCAGCTCCGCCTCGTGAAAGGCAGCCCAGAGCAGGGAGCGGGGCGTGGGGCACACGGCCGTCGGGGACTGTTCATGGAGCCACCTCGGCAACAAGGAGGGCTGCGTGGATTTGGGGGCCGCGGCGCCCCGCCTCACGGAAGATAAATGCGCTGCGCTCGTGCTGTCAATTCAGGGACTATCCCCTCCGCCACCTCCGAGTACATGCTTTGTTTGCCATGTGATCTACTGCTCTGTCGTTCAGAGTTTTCATTCACACTACGTTAACTTTCATCTCAATCCTCTCAGCCTTCAGGTAATTTGCTTATTGTGTTTCCCTAGTTTTCACTGAACACACAGTGCAAACAAAGGCAAAGACCGAAGCAATCGTTTCAAACACAAGAGCTCACACTAAAAACACACATGAGCATCAAAAAGTAGAACGTGGGTTTGCGCCTGTCTTTATTCTGGGGAGGAGGAATCCTCCTCGTCCTCTTCCTCGTCTTCGTCGTTGAAGGAACAGGGGGTCTCGCCTCGGGACTCAGAGCAGTGAGAGGCCGCACTGCCGGACTGGTGACTGTCTGGGGCAAGGAACCGCCCCGTTGCTAAGGCCACTTCAGCATCCAAGCACAACCCTTGGTTTACACTAGCAAACAATTGAAAACACACAGGCTCATTAACGTGGTAGATGTTTTAAGTTTTGGAAAACACAGGGAAAAGAACCCGGGGAAGCGGGGAGCCGCGGGCGAGCTCTGCCGGAGCCGCTTGGGACCCGGCCGGCGCAGCGCGCTGGCTCTCCCCTCCAGGGAGGGTCAGGGCTTCGCGGCTCGCCCTTCTAACCCTGAAAAAATACGTACCTTGATTGGGACAAGGTGGCACCAGTGGTCAGGTCTAAGTTTGAAACTGACTGGGTAGAGTTCAAAAGCAGTCCCTGATTTAACCACGACGGTCCTGTGGAGATATCTACAGGGAAAAACAAAAACAGATGGCAGCTCTGTAAGTTCCGTGGCTGCTTTTGTTATGGCATGAAGAAAACACAGACAAGTAAGGCCATCGGCCTGTTCTAAATTACAGCCGGACGAGTCTCCTGCCCTGGGAAGAACCCCGGTTTCTTCAGCTTGGAAAAAAGAAATTTCTAGAACATAAGCGCGGGGGAGTGGGGGAGAAAAATACAGGAAGGCAGACTACAGCAGGAAAGAATTCAAATTAAACCAATCGCAGACTCTCTTCGTTCTTTTTTCTTACAGAAGCCCTCGAGAGGGCAGCTCACACAGTAGAGAGAGCTGTACGACTCCTGGACACCCGCCGGACTCAGCACAAAAGCCTCTGGCCGGGGTGTTAACGAGCCGAGCACGAGTGGGTGGAGACAAAGTCAAGTCAGAGTATCTTGGGCTGGAAGGACAGACACATTTTTGCCAAAGCCCCCCAGCACGCCGTCTTTTCGTGCCCACTGGTGAACTCAGTGCTATTAGGCACCAGAGGTCTAGTCTTCTTCCTGGTACCCTCTGCTTTATAACTTGAACTAGACCTTATTTTAAAAGGCCACGCACAGTTGCGTTTTTCATGAGGGCGAGACAGGCATTGCTGTTTTAGTCTGTATGAACTATTTTGGCTACGTCCTTGCAATCTCATTTTCTATGCATTTACCATAGTTCTCCTATCACAACCTTGACCAATTCTTATTGTACTTCGACTTGTTTAACCCTTGTCTCCTTATCTAGAATGTTAGCTCAGAGAAGGCAGTGACTGGAACATCTAAGATCTAAGTGTTACTGCATGAAGGAGTATCATCTCTTTCAACGGTGAGTTTACAACACAGGTGGTAGGTACAGCAGAAATGCATTCCTAAAAAAGAATCTTATTTGACTTACGTTGTGAGATAAGACCAAGTGTATGCTGAGAAAGTGTAATTTGCCAAATGAGCTTTTATTATATTTAATCAAAATAGTTCTATAATCACTGTGCAAGAAGGAAAAGAAACTGTGTACTGGGATTGGAAACTCCACTATCCTGGCACTACCTGACCAAGTGAGAGGCTTCCCACGTAGGAAAAAAGTGAACTAAATGACTACATTCATTTTAAAATGGCCTTGTGGATCTTTTCTTCACAGGCGAACTAAGGCAGCTGTGGGAAAAAAAAAAAAACCCAACAAAAACCCTTCAATTCTAAGAAGAAGAGTAGACTTTAAACACATACAATAAGAACAAGTCCGTACATAATGAAATTAAAGCCAGAATCCTGTGCTAACTGTTATTAATTAGTATGTATGGAAACCTTCTGCCAGAACACATTTTCTTTTCACAATGGCTCTGAAAAGCCAACGTTTCTTTCCTTCCTAGCACCCACACAACGGTTCTCACAACGCTCAAGAGCTACCCTGTCCCTCCACATACAGAAGGCACACGCTTCTGCTTCTGAACTAACCAGAAAGTCTGCATCCCAGTCTGCAAACAAGGTCACGAAGAGATCAAAGCCACAGAGCCCGCCTAAGCGCCGTGAGTCTTTTCACTGAGAATGAGCTAAAATAAAGTCCTGGTGATTTATGGAGTAAGAGCTTTATGCAGACCCTGCTGGACGGCTAGGATGCCTGAGCTGCTAATAAAACAGGAGGTCCTTCTCTGGGGGGAGGGAGGGGAGAACGGAGCGGGTCGGGGTGAGGATGGCGGGCTGGGTCGCTGAGGGGCAAGAAGAGGGGGTCACATTTGCAGGAGGCGGGTGGTGTGAATTTAAGAACTAAATCCAACAGAAACCAAATCTCAATCAACAGACTCTTGTGTTGTGACTAAAGGGCCAAAACCATAAAACAAAATAAAAACTACCTCTTTGCTTATATTTGACTTAATATACTTTAGAATTTCTCATCATGTTTTAAAGGCATTTTAATATTAGTTCTAGGTAGTAATGCTTATAAATGAAGGAAACTGGCAAAAGCAAAGGCAAAAGAATGCTTTTGTCCAAACATCCAAGTTATATGTGCAGAATATACCACAGTCTTAGGAACTAGGACAATCATAAACAAGATTTCTGAATTAGTGAAAATCTGAATTTTAGAACATGCAAAACATAGTGTTTCCATTTTCAAGTATACTCACTATACTCTTAAAATAAAACACCCCAATTTAAAAATGGGCAAAGGATCTGAATAGACATTTCTACAAGGAAGATATACAAATCGCCAGTAAACACATGAAAAGATGCTCACCATCATCAGTCATTAGGGAAATGCAAATTGAAACCACGGTGAAACACCACTTCACATCCACCAGGATGGTTGCAATAAAAAAGATGAACAAGCGTTGAGAAGGATATGGAGAAATCAGAACCCTGGTACATTGCTGGTAGGATTGTAAAACAGTACAACTGCTTTGGAAAATAGTTTGGCAGTTCCTCAGAATGTTAAATACAGTTATCATATGACCCAGCAATTCCACTGCTTGGTATACACCCAACAGAACCAAAAGCTTATGTTCATAAAAAAAGTACAAGAATGTTTATAGCAACATCATTCATAATAGCTAAAAACTGAAAACAATCCCAATGTCCTCCAATTAACAAATGGATTTAAAAAATGTGGTATATCCACAAAATGGCAATAAAAAGGGATGAAGCAGGATGGATGAATCTTGAAAACATTACACTAATAAAAGAAGTCAGTCACCAAGGCTACATATTATATGATTCCATTTATATGAAAGGTCCAGAATGGACAAATCCACAGTGACAGGAAATAGATTAGTGGTTGCCAGGAGCCGGGAGGAAAGGAGGACTAAAGGGTGACTGCTAGTGTATGTGGGGTTTCTTTTTGGGGTGATAAGACGTTTTAGAATGAGATAATGGTTGGTGATGACTGCATAACCCTGTGAATATACTTAAAACCACTGAATTGTACACTTTAAAATGGTGTATTTTGGGCTTCCCTGGTGGCGCAGTGGTTAAGAATCCGCCTGCCAATGCAGGGGACACGGGTTCAAGCCCTGGTCTGGGAAGATCCTGCATGCCGCGGAGCAACTAAGCCTGCACACCACAACTACTGAGCCTGTGAGCCACGACTACTGAGCCCACGTGCCTGGAGCTCGTGCTCCGCAACAAGAGAAGCCGCCGCAATGAGAAGTCCACACACCGCAACGAAGAGTAGCCCTGCTTGCCGCAACTAGAGAAAGCCCGCGCGCAGCACCAAAGACCCAATGCAGCCAAAAATAAATAAATTTTTTAAAAAAATGGTGTATTTTATGGTACGTGAATTAAATCTCAATTTTTAAAAATTACAATACCATTTCGCATCCACCTGCTTGGGAAGATAAAACTCACTCTGCAGGTGAGAGTGTAACTTGGCAAAATCAAATTGGAAAGCTGTGGCATCATCTAGTAACGATGAAGATGCACCCGACTCTGACCCAGCAATCTCACTCTGTACACTTGCACACGGTCACCAGGATATAGTTACGGGAATGTTCGAGGCAGCACTGTTTAAATATCAAGAGACTGGAAACAAAACTAAAGGTTTATGATCAGTAAAATGAACAAATAAATTGTGCTTTACCCACATATTAGAATTCTATGCATACTAGAATTCTATGTAAAAGTGCATCAATTACAGCTATATGAAATCATGTGGACAAATCTAAAGCACATGATGTTGAGTGAAAAAAGTCAAATCACAAAAGAATATATCACTATGATTCTATTTTATGTAAAGGTGAGAATTAGGCAAAACTAATAAATTGTTCCTAGCTTACTATATTTGTTTGTGTTTGTGTCTCTAAAGAAAAGCAAGTAGTGATAAACAAGAAATTCAAGAGAGAGGTTACATTTTGGGGTAGGGAAGGGCACAGAATTGAGGACGGGCATACAGTGGGCTTTAATTTTCTATGAGAAAGGTTTTAGCAAGTTAGGGTCAGACATTTAATCAAGGACAACACTGAAAAAGCATGAGTTAACATACCTGTGATATAACCTTCTAAAGCCTTTGGCACCAGTGATTTAGCAAGTTTCAGATCCTCCAAGGAGCATTTGCCTGACTCCAGGCCAAAGGACATTCCCATCCGCTTCAGCACTTCTATGTCATCATGAATCTCAAAGGTGTTGTCAAAATTAAAAAGGTATTCAAACCTGCATCAGGAAACAAAGTTAGTGTTGGGTTTTCTGCGGTATTGGGGAGGTCTGAATAGTTCTGTACTCCGCATATTCAATAAAAGAATGAGGACCTAAGCCCAGCTACAGTACTAGAAATTGTTGCCGTTTAGGGCAATGAGTCATTCTGCTGGGTTCAGAAGAATGACATCTCACATAAACCACTTGCCAATTAAAACACCTTTCCTGTGACAGACAACAGGAGTCCATAAATTTCAGCCCTCATTAAGCTGTGGCAGACTGGAGACAGAAATTTTGGTCTAAATCTAATACTTTTCAAAGCTGTCTATAACTTTGTCACAAAAGATAAAATATTAAGGAAGCCTTTCCATGTAGGCATTTTTCCAAAGTAGATATACAGGTGAACAAAAGACACACGAAAAGATGCTCAACATCGCTAATCATCAGGAAAATGCAAATCAAAACCACAATAAGGTATCACCTCACACCTGTCAGAATGGCTATCATCAAAAAGACAACAAATAACAAATGCTGGAGAGGGTGTGGAGAAAAGGGAGCCCTTGTGCACTGTTGCTGGGAGTGTAAATTGGTGCAGCCACTATGGAAAATAGTATGGAGGTTTCCTCAAAAAATTAAAAATAGACTACCGTACAATCCAGCAATTCCACTTCTAGGTATTTACCTGAAGAAAACAAAAACACTAATTCAAAAAGATAAAGTGCACACCCAATGTTCACTGAAGCATTATTTACAGTAGCCATGATATGGAAGCAACTGAAGTGTCCATCAATAGATGAACGAATAAAGATGTGGTATGTACACACACATACAAAAACACAGAGGAATATTACTAGTCATCCATAAAAAAAACAAAACAAAAAACTTGCTGTTTGCGACAACATGGATAGATCTAGAGGGTATTATGCTAAATGAAATAAGCCAGGCAGAGAAAGACAAATATCATATGATCTCACTTATATGTGGAATCTAAAAAAATGAAACAAATAAAAATAGATTCATAGAGAACAAATGGGTGGTCTGTTGCCGGATGGGAGGGGCTGAAGGTGGTGGGTGAAATAAGTGAAGGGGATTAAAAGGTACAAACCTCCAATTATAAAGTAAGCCATGGGGATATAATATATAGCATAAGGAATATGGTCAATAATATTGTAATACGTTTATACAGGGAAAGATGGTTACTAGACTTATTACGGTGATCATTTTGTAATGCATGCAAATGTCAAATCCCTATGTTGTACACCTGAAACTAACATAATATTGTATGTCAACTATACTTCAATAAAAACAAATAAAGCAAGCAAAGCAGTCATTAAAAAAAAAAAAAAACGCAAAGAAAGCCTTTCCAATTTAATATCTAACTTTCCTACTATGAGTTGGCCTAACTAGGGTCGAGGAAAAAGCATGTTGGATGCTTACTTCATTTTCATGAGTCAAGTGTTAGCTACACCATACCTTAGATGAGCAGAAAATGGAAGACTTTTCACAAACTAACCAACCCCCAAATCCTGTCTTGAGGGCCTAAGGAGTAAAAACGCCACAAGAAAAAAGTGTCATATATAACACATAGCGCGTTTCCAAACGTTTCTGTAAAGTACCAAATCAGGATGCCCAGCTGCCTGGCACAGGCTTTCAATAAAGAGGTGACTGTAAGAAGAAACAGTCCATCTGACTCCCAGGCTATGCCCTGCAGCACCATCACCCAGAGCCTCAGCCCCTCAGGGACAGAGTGCAGGCAAAGTTCTGGGACAGGGGTGGGCTTACGTTGTCATGAAATTCTATTACAGTCACGTAGGGGTAAAACTTTTTATGCTAGATCTTAAGGGCAAAATTTAAAACTTAAAGCACAATGCCACATTTAAGTAATCTGAAGTATATGAATTTAAATAAGTACATTCACAGAAATTCAGAAAAAAAAGAAACCACACAAAATCTGGAGTGGATGCCTGCCCCAGGGGTGACCTCAGGCAGGCATACGTTAAAAGCTGAAGGTTTCCTAAATGTAATCGTCATTGTGGGAAAGCCTCCTGGCTAAGGGGAAAGGATTGCATCACCAAAGTAACTGAAAGACCAGGCTTTTGCACCCGGCCTTGAATAACAAGCTCCTACAAGCAGCTCAGAGCCTCCTTCCCTCCACTCAGGGGAGGGCGAGGAAAGGGCACGAGTCAGTAACCACCCAGGAAGGACAAGAATCCGTAATTCCCTTAGGTCTCTGGTCCCCACGCTTTCCTGCTACTCTTTTAGACCTCAAAGATTAACCAAAGAAGAGAATTTTAATGATTTCCCACTAAACAAGAGACTAACTAGAGAGAATAACTAGAATTCTAACAGTCTGTTTTTCCCGAAAATATGTTAACCATTCTCTATAATTCTCAGATTTATGAGAATATGTGACAAGTCCTTGCAGACACATGTTTCTGTAAAGAATTTTAAGTGTGTGAATAATAATACATCTACCATTTGGGCTGGTCCTTTATGAATTTAACGTCTGTAAACCAGCAAGTTAAATACTTTAATTCTTGTTTTTACAGAGGAAGAAATGAGATCTCAGGGAAGTTAAGAAACTATACAACTAGAGGAAAGATTGCAAAATGCATCTTCTGACGTCACAGCCCGCACGGTCCCTACTATTTCTACTTGTGTCTATAGCCTTAATTACCAAATACTCTAGAAATCCCTGTTGTTTCTCTTACTCTTCTTTTTCTTCTTTTTTTTGGTTCCTTCTTATTTAAGTGACCCATAATCTCTGTATGCAATCAAGACAGGGAAGCAACACTGCCAGAGAAAAGAGTGGGAAAAACCAGGAACGGTAAAGCCCCACGGTGATGCAGTAGCTCTAAGAGACTAGAAGTTCCAGTCCCCAGGACAGTCCTAGGCTATGCCTCTGGCACCGATGTGGTTACTGAGCCCTCTTTTGCTCTCAAACGTGTCCCAATTTGGATGATAAGTTATATGCTGACTCCTTGGAAAAGTAGCTAATATTTACAAAGCACTTTCCATGAGTCAGACCTCTTAGAGGCATAATATTATTTCATCCTCACAACAAGGCTAAGGAAGTGACAGAGGCCCTGGTATCATCCCCATTTGTTCTTTGGACACAGAGCTTTGAAGCAGTTAAATGGGGGAGCCACAACCCACACTTGTGTCTGCCTCACTCTGTACCCTATGCCCTTAACGACCTCGATACTGGTCACAGCCTGAAGACCACTACTGTTTCCACGAAGGGTAAAATAAGTTACAAATAAATTCTGTATCTTGAAAACTGCTATTTCTCACTTACTATGATAAATATTGCCATCAATCTTAGTTAAAATGAAAAACATGCTGGTGGGAATGTAAACTGGTGCAGCCACTGGAAAACAGTATGGAGGTTTCTCAAAAAATTAAAAATAGAACTATCATATGATCCAGCAATCCCACTTCTGGGTATACGTCTAAAGGAAATGAAGTAAGTATCCTGAAAAGATATCTGTACTCCCATGTTCATGGATTGCAGCATGATTTATAATAGCCGAGGCATGGAAACAACCTGTGTCCATCATTGGATGGGTGGATAAAGAAAATGTGGTGTACTTAGAAAATGGAATACTCAGCCATAAAAAAAGAAGGAAATTCTGCCATTTGCAATAACATGGATGATGGACCTTATATGTGTATCTTAAAAACCGAACTTATAGATGCAGAGAACAGACTGGTGGTTGCCAGAGGTTGGGGGTTTGTAAAATGAATGAAGGTCATAAAAAGTACAAACTTCAAGTTATAATAGGAAAGCAAGCAAGCAGAGAATGCATCTAGCACTTTCATGTCTATTCATTCATTATGAACAGAAGCACACTCAAATATGATATAGCAAAAGAAACAACGGCTTTAGTGCCACAGGTTGATCTCAACTATTTCCACCATAAATGATGACAGTAATCACTAGTGAACCTACCTTGTCCCAGACCCTAGTGATGCTCTACTTTACTGCAGTGACTTGCCCAGACTTACACCACATGCGTGTACATACATGCACATCCTGGCTTGGGCACCAGTATGCCTGTAGCACCGGCAGCACAGTGCCAGGCTCAAGAGAGGGGGCTGCGGAGGGTGAATGAGGAAGCAAGCGCTACTAGATGACAGCACTCCACGTCTGAAAAGCTGTTGCATGAGCCCCAAGGAAGTTAGCCTTGGTGGGCTCAGATAATGGGTACAACCTTCTTTATTTTGCAAATGATAGGAATCAGGTTAACAGAAGGTCAGCCCTGCCCTCTGCCGCTGGTTCTCCACTTACTTGTCACTGGAGATGCTGCAGTCTATGACTGTTTTTCTGCTTGTATTGATGATTATAAATGGCAGCTGAATGGTGGAATTCAGAGCTGGAGGGCCCTGGTTCTGCTGTTCATTTTGCCGATTTCTCTGTACCAGGTTTTTGAAAGCGATTTGCTGTAATGATCAACAAAATTACACATATAGTTATTTAACGTGGATAAGTGAGTTGGAACTAAATGAATTAAATACATTTAAAATATAGTTTAAAATTAGAGCATTTAAAGAGGCCCTTCACCTACGAGTTAATTAAACATTTAAGAAAAAAGATTAGAATGATCCAACTCAATAAATGTATTTCGAGGGAAAAAAGTATACATTTAAATGGTGTCAAACATATCCTAATACAAAAAATGGGGCCCATAGTTTCCATCAAACATAGAAACAGGATCTTACAAATCTGGGAGAGCCAGTGGCACCTGCAACTCTTCTTAAGAGTGATACAGCGAAAGGACTTGTTTTCTGTTTATCTAACACAGACTCCTGAGAGTTTAGGGTTAAATACGCCCCTTAGATTGTCTAGCCCAGAAATATGCAAACTTTATAAAGCCACAGAACGGTTTCTTCAAATGAAATCTTCTGGGACACCCACTGTTTATAAAACAGATGAAAGCATCCTCACTCTGGTTGGCTGCACTGGAGCTGAGTCCTGAGCCCGGCCAGCTCTGCCCTCATTCACCGCTTAGGTTCCTTCCCAGAACTTCTAAGCATCTTTAGGGCACAGTTTGGAATCTGGTCCAAGCCCCTCCCCACCTGATATTTTCCAGATGAGGGAACTGAGGCTTAGCATTGATTATAAGGTATATAAGGCCTGAATCTTTACAATGAATCTTGCTCCTACTTTTAGTTATAACCATTAATCAAAAGTCAAAGAAAGAGACCCTGCCACCCCCTTTTATTTTATTTATTAAAAAATTTTATTTTATTTATTTTTGGCTTTGTTGGGTCTTCGTTGCTGCGCACGGGCTCAGTAGTTGTGGCGCACGGGCTTAGTTGCTCCGCAGCATGTGGGATCTTCCCGGACCAGGGATCGGACCCGTGTCCCTTGCACTGGCAGGCGGATTCTCAACCACTGCACCACCAGGGAAGCCCCCCCACCCCCCTTTAAATAAGGCAAATGTATCTCAGAATTCCACAGCTAGAAAGACCTTACGCAGCCGAAGTCTTTCATCTGCTTGTGGAACAGATACTGGTTTAAAAAGCTCCTGAAGTCACAGCCTTTCAACCCTTCCATCAGCGTGTTCCCTCTTCTCACCCAGTAGTGATGCATTTAAATTATTTTCTATGTTTTAGCAACCTTACCCTACGAGTGTTTATTTTAGGTCCTGGGCCTTAACTGAAGCTTGATTAAAATTACTGTCATCTTAAAATGGCTGGGTGCTATCTCCCTAGAAAGTAAACATTTTACTCTTTTAAAATGCACAAAACAGAAGGGAAACCAATTTATTCTAGCCCTGACAGTGTGTCCAGAACCACCACTGTCAACACCATTCATTACCAAACATTACTTAAGTCATACTTATTAATTTGTTCTTTTCTGCTGCTAACAAACTAAGGCTATTTTATATTCAATGCTTAGTTCACTTAATAGAGGAAAAATATGCTGAAACTCTAACATTGGGAAAAAGAATTATATGTTTGAATACTTCTGCCTAGCTTCCTTACTCTTCTAGAAAAAGCATCTCGGAGACACTCCCATACTCTTCCTAGCTTTGTGGTCCTAGTGCCATGGGAGGGCCTCGGTAGAGGGGGGAATATAAACAGCGGTAAGTAAAAGTTTTTATATATGTATGATTCATTGTTAAATACTGTGTACATTTAATAGCATCAAAGATTTTTCTTGTGCAAAGCACTGTGAATACATATATAATGTTATTTGGATAGTAAAAAGAAAAATCATTTCCCATTTGTTTTAAATCGATTTCCTTATTTGTTGCCCTTTGATTGATTTCCTTCAGCCTGTTGTTCTTTTCCAGGCTCATTAACATCTATTTCAGAGGCTAAGCAGCTTCAGGTGTTATTCAGACATTCATTTTGCCCTGCATTAGTAGCTCTGGAGAAGATTTACTGGCTGGAAGGGACAATGATACAGACAGAAGTAGGGCATCTAGATTACCTGTAGGCAGAATCTACTCACCCCATTCCTCTCCCACATCACCAAGGATGAAACAGAAGTGGTGCCATGTAAGTAAAAGTGACCTGGGTCATGTTGATGTCAGTAGCTGTGACCTTAACTTGTTAAAAAAAATTAAGCTAGCTTAGCCACAGCGAGGCAAATTTTTCTTGTTTAGGGACAACTTGCTTAATTTTACGAGGAAGAAATAAGCTATATGTCTACCAGAAGATTAGAAGTTATTCTTGGGGTTTCATTTTAATGTTTAGAGAGACTTGCTTTTATAAATGTTGACAGCTAGGTTATGCCTGGGTTGAAATCTTCCATAAACATTTACTTTGAGAGACAGTAGAGAAAAAAGAAACTTAGGACTTTAAAAATTAAAAAAAAGCAATGTTCATTGTATAAAGATAAACAGGGGAAAAAATATTCCAGTCCATCCTCTGTGCTGGCCATCTAGGGATGGGAAAGCCCCACATACATGAGGGCGATTTTGCCCAGCGCAAGTCTTTCTGATAAACAGGTAATTACAGGCATACGGGTAAACAGGTTTTTAGAATAACATATGCCAAAAATCAAGCTCCAGAATGTTCCATGAGGGTTTTGAGGAAATGTGAGGAAGGCCTAGCACAGGGTTTTAGGGCCTGTGAGTTGGGAGGGAAATACTGCAGACACTGCGGGGACAGGGACGACAGAGGGGCAGCCGGGGAAGGTGACGGCGAGGCAGGCCAGGTCTCTCAGCAGGCAGAGCTGTACGGGGGGCAGCACAGGAAGCAACTGTCAGCTTTCAAGTTTTGTTTTTCTTGTAAGCTGCAGAATGCTCTCTTCCAACAAAGCCTACTTTGGAAATCCAGTATGAAAAGTACAGAAGACGCCTGGTCCAGAGGTAGTTCCCACAGGGGCCAGCGCGAGATGCACGCAGAGCAGCCAGAAGGCGGTGCCTAGTGAGGAGGGACATCACGGGGGGGGGGGGGGGGCTGCCTGTGCTGGGGGAGCCTCTGTTCCGTCTACTGGTGCTCCCCTGCCCCGCTTCCTCCCCTCCTTCCTCCCCAGACCACACGCAGCTGTGGAAGGGCTCCGAGGTCTTCTCCTTCCTCTCTGATGTGCACGTAAATGTGAAACACAAACGAACAAAGAAAAAGAAATACACGTCTAGAAAGTGAAAAACAAAAATCTGGGAACGTGTAGGAATACTTAACCCATTCTGTCCATGAGACAAAGTGAGTATTTTAGGGGGGAAAAAAAAAAAAGTTGCAATTATTTGGTAATTTATTGCTTCCTTTGTTTCTGAAAAGTAGATTACACCCAAAGTGAAATAGGACCTATGGTTGTTCAAATCCACATGGATTTCATGATTGGTTGAAAGCTTTTCATATAAGGATAATTTGCTGATTAAAAACAAAAGTATAAAGACTCGCTGGCTCATTTTACAAAGTCTTTCTGATTGGACTGAAAATGACTCTCTGTACTGCTCAAAGTGAATTTTTACACCAACTGCAATTACCAAAAATAGGGAAAAAAAGGTCCATCTACCCTGTGATTTTACCTCACATGATTTTATACAAGGCCTCTATGATATTTTTTTTAAACTACCCAGATTCTAGACAGTTATCAAAAAAAAAAGCATAAATACAGGGATCCTTATTACACTGTAAAATTTAATTTTCCTAAACAGAAATGCATTTTAAGTTTTGGTATTTCTACAAAGCTTATTATGTTATAATGTCACTTACAGATAATAAATATTACAGGTGGATTAGATTATTTTACTCAAAGCGCCTAAAATTTAACTAGCCTTACTCCTTGATGTTCCAAATAAGGGCTAAAATAATTTCTGTTCAGAGTAAGGATAAGAGTCAAAAGTAAACTGTTGCATAATATGTTCCACGTTAGAGCTGCTGTGAGGCCCCCTGATGTCGGCGAGAGATGGGGCAGGCAGGTCGTGAGCACGGTGATGAGCTCGGGCGTGGCGGAGGCTGCCCTAGCACAGCCCCACCAGATACTCAAAGGCACCCAAAGCAGAAAACGCTGACTCAAAGCAAGTAAGGAGAGAGGGCAGAATACAGGTAGAGAAGGTAATGAAACACATCCCCGCTTCTTTACCTGCAGGAGAAGTTCCTGAAGCTGGGCCCGCTTCTGCTTTATCCGTTCTATCCGCCTCTGCTTCTCTATCTTTAAAACACAGGTTACAAAATAGCAATGAACATATGCAGAGTAGAAAGTACTGCTCGCTTTTCAGGTCCCAGTTCTGAGATATCGAGAATTTTCTTTAGAGACACTCAAGCCGTTTTAACTACGAACATCAATAAAGGCAAATCACACCTTCTGGGGTTGGGTAAGCAAGCAGGCAAGACAGCAGAACTGTGGCAACTGCCATCATAACGACAACCATCCCCTTAGTGAACACTTGCTCTGCAGTACCTGTTGCTATTCATTACAGAAGTGCTAATCAGAGTAACAGCTAACACGCGGTGAATACCTACTCTACTTGCCAGCACTCCGCTGAACCCTGGACACATGTTCTCTTAATTCGTCTTCACAAAACCCTAGAGGTAAGTACTGCTGTTACCCCTTCTGCAGTAAGGAAATGGAGGCACAGAGAGGGTTAAGTAACTGCCCAAGGTCACACAGCTGGTGAGTGGCAAGAGCCAGGATTTGAACCTAAGCCACCTGGTTTCAGAGACCCTATTATTAATTCCTTTGCTCTATGAACCGCCAAGAATGAGGTAAGATCTCATTTAAGATCTCCGTTTAACTGCCTTTTAAACGGTCACAGCTGCTAATACAGAGAGACTACATATTCAATACGAAATCCCTAGTTGTTGTAAGAAACATGCTTATGGGACAAATCTCCCAGCTTCAAATAACTATTATTTTCCTCACTCTCACAGCTACCTAGAAAACATATATTGGGGTCTGAATTTCCCGTAGATGAATTCCTCACTGTGTCTTTGGGCAAAAGCCAACGACATCTAATAAGACATTTTTCTTATCTACTCCAGCAGCGTATTTCTTTTTCTTTTTTTTTTTTTTGGGCCGCGCCTTGTGGCATGCAGGATCTTAGTTCCCCAACCAGACGCGCGGAGTCTTAACCACTGGACCACCAGGGAAGTCCCATAAATATGTTTTGTTTGTTTGTCTGTTTCGGCTGCACCGCGTGGCTTGCAGGATCTTAGTTCCCCAACCAGGGATGGAAGCCGGGACCACAGCAGTGAGAGCGCCGAGTCCTGACCGCTGGACCGCCAGGGAACTAAGCAGCGTCTTTCCTGTTTGCTCCCCATCTAGTCCGCACCGAGAGTTTCTCTCATGGTGCCTTCTAACCACTACCACACTTGAATCCTAAAACACTGAAGACCCACTGTAAAATCTGGGCTCTCCCCCGTTTGAAAAGATGCTGCAGGGGGCTCCCCCTGTGTCTGAAGCTGTGACAGGGCAGCCCCCATGTGCCCCTCATGCTCTGCACCCAGCCCGGCCAAGCTGTACTGATGCTGCCTCTAAGACACTTCTCCAGCCTCACTGCCACAGCCAGAGCTCAGCCCCGCTCCCACCCAGCCGCCCTCACTTTCCCTCCTCATCTTCCTGTCAGTTCGACTTCCAACCCACTAGTAGAGTGACCCTTTCGAACACACGCCCTCAGCCCTCTTCCTTATCATTCTCCAGCAGCTTCGGTTGTTGATGGGATCAGGTCCCTACTGCTTTAGCACCCAGAAACCTATGCCCCCTCTCCTCGCCTGTACCCTGGTCACACCCGCTGCGGGCATGCCCTCTTCAACCTGCCTCAGCCCGGGCAGTGCCTCTGCCTGGAGAGCCCTCCCTGCCCTAAACCACTTGGCAA
Source organism: Balaenoptera musculus (assembly GCF_009873245.2). Classification (NCBI taxonomy): domain Eukaryota; kingdom Metazoa; phylum Chordata; class Mammalia; order Artiodactyla; family Balaenopteridae; genus Balaenoptera; species Balaenoptera musculus. The sequence continues at coordinate 22,812,513 of NC_045788.1, forward strand.
ACTCCTACTCCTCCCTGAGGACTGAGCACAGGGATGTCTTTTTCTTGGTAAAGCCCTCCCTTATCTCCCTTTCCAGAGAATCTGTACATACTCCTTTCGCAGGAGTCATCACATTTCTGGTTAACTCCTTTTACCTTTCTGTTCTCCTCAATTAGTATGAAAGCTCCTTGGGGTCAGAGATTTTGTCTCGTATAATCTTTGTTTAAGCACATGGTAGATGCTAATAGATTACTGCTTCCTGAGTCTTTGTGATCGGCTTAATATTACTGGTAATTAATATAACCCTCAAATTTCACTCTATCAGGAGGAGAAAAAAGGACATATCCACTGCAGCACATGAAGAACATTATTCTAGAACTTCTGATGACTGCCTGGTTTCTCCCTCCATCCACAAGTGTAATAATACCAAAATTTTTTGATTTGCTGGAGGGAAAAAGGGACTAAAAAAAACACGAAATCAACCATATTCACCTCTAAAGCTGTAGTCAGCCTTGGTCTATTACCTTCAATGGCCATGACGGTAAAATTATGTCAAATCAATTTAGAAATAGTATGTCAGGACACATGCTCACTTAGGAAAGATTTTGTCTAATGATTAAACTCAACAGAATAAACAATGTTTTGGCATATATCATCCACAAATTCGTGTAAGCTGAACATTCCAATAAGGATTCAAATGAAATACCATACCATTCTGTTGCCACTGATTCTAGAGTCAAAGGTTAAATACAAGAAATAAACAGCCAACTTGATCCATTTTTTTGGATGGATACAGCAAACATTTCATCAAATAAGAGAGCATTTCTATCACACGAGTCACCAAACATTTATTAGTAGAGTGCTCAGAATGAAATTAGAATAAAATAAAGATCTCCAAAAAAACAGTAAAAATCAAGTCATTTAATTTCTCTGTCCCTCGGTTTCATCAGGACATGAGTCAGACTAGACTTCTCTAAATCTCCTTCCAGTTCTAAAATTCTACATAGAAGAATCTGCTAAAAAAAGGGCATACTATACATGAACAAACAATTAGGAATATTTTAATACTATGTGATTATATTTCTAAATTAAAATGTCTCCGATGTAAAAGAAAGCAAACTACTATCTGGAAACAGACTTTCCTCACTTACCTCCAGGTTTTGACATTCCTGAGCAGAATTGGTAGGCAAGCCAATCCACTTGATTTCTTTTTTTTCCTTTGAAATTATGTTCATTGCCATTAACACATTTAAAGCATCATAAACTCTTCGCCTAATGTTCTTCTGGTCATAAGCCTGCTAAAAAATATTTTTATTGAGTCATAAATTTTAAAGGTTAAGATACAGTCACAGGATATTAGAATAGTTAATTAATATTATTATAATATCTTCAAAGTCCTGAAAGAACTGTACACACAGTGAAAGTATCCTTCAAAGGTAAAGATGAACTAGATACTTTCAAGCAATCTAAAACATAAAACAATCTTAAAAATAAAGATTATGTTACCCACAGATCTAAATTAAACAATACTAAAGGGCCTTCTTTAGGTAAAAGAAAGATAATCTAAGATGGGAGCTTGGAGATATAGGATGGAATGAAGACCAACTCAAAAGGTAAATCTCAATACTCGCTGTATAAAACAATATCTTGTAGAGTCTAGAATATATATAGAACTAACATACATGACAATAATAGTACATATATGAGAAAGGCGTAATGAAGTTAAAGTGGCTAAGGCCGTGCAGTGCCCAGGAGGATATCAGACTTTGAAAAGTCCAGGACCCATGTTTTAAGCTCTAGTAAACAGCGCTTCTCAAAACGTGGTCCATGCACTAGTGCTGACCTGCGAACTATTACTAATATACAATGAAAATAGTGAACTTGCACCAAAATATAATCACACAGATCACTACACACACTGTTTAGTTCAACTGACTTTTTTTTGGGGGGGTGGGGGGGGAGGTTAGCAAGACTTTCTTAATGAAGGAAACTGTGTTAACTTACATTGTGGAAAAGCCCCTTATCTCACTGTGCCCAGGTGGGTCATAAGAACCAAAGCCAATCAATCTATGAAAATAAAGGATGGTGGAGCACTGAATCAATTTAAGTATAGAACTAAACTTAAATAAATGGGAGATTTAAGTTATAGGACTGAATGTAAATATTAGAAATCCTGACACTGTAGAAATAATGATAATACAACAACAAATATCAGAAGGAGGCAGCAAAGGAAGTCTGCTGGTTTCCTCCTCTTTGATATTGGAAGGGGCATGAATTCAAAGCGGATGAACTAAGTACCAATTTTGGCACAATATATTCATTTAAAGTCATAAAAACAACAATAATAATAATATTCTTTTAACAACTGCCACTAATATATTCAATCTGAATCCTGTGGTAGAGGGGAAAACTGGGAGATGGGAATAAATAATAGGCATATTGATTTATTTTTCCCTCCATAATCAGCAGATATTGGTCTACAGGTGATAAGAAATAAAATACTGAAGTTACTTAAAGTTGTAAAAAAAACAACAAAAACAAACAATTAAAGAACTACAGACTACAAACCTTCCAAATTATCAGAAAAAAACAACAAAGCAGTGAATAAACAGAAAAAAAACCCAACCCTTGCTTATATTTGGGAGTGGGGTGGGTATTTAGTAAAAATGTGTGTATGTTACATGTTGAGAAGTGCTAGGAAGAAATGCCTCATTGTAGTGACAGCTGAGTGAAGATTCGGTGGAGAGGAGAGAGAAACCATATTGATCCCCAGCAAACAGAATTCCAGGCAAAGGAAACAGCGAGTGCAATGGCTTGATTAGGAGCATATCCACGAAATCTGTGGCTGGAGTGTAGGAACTGAGGGAGTGGATAGTAGGAGATGAGAGGTAATGCTGGGCCAGGTCGCACGGGGGCTGGGAGACCGTTTAGAGAACTCTGAAGCTCACTGAAAATCAGAATGTCATATACTTTTTTTTTTCAAGTGCCCAGGGAAATTAAAAGAAAAAGAAATCACTGCATAATGGCTCACAAGAAAAATCTCAAAGCAATCCCCCCAAAAAGGAAAAAGTTCAACTCACAATTTCTGATCATAGGTAATAAAGGTAAAAATTCATGACAATGAACAAAAATTCCTACCACCTGGAACTATAAGAAACTTTTCTAATGCAATTCTTGGGTCAAAGAGGAAATTAAAATCAAAGTTACAGAATACCTAAAGAATAACATATCGGAATCAATGGGATATGGCTAAAGCCATGCACAAGAGGAAAAGGTGGGACTTCCCTGGTGGTCCAGTGGTTGAGAATCGGCCTTCCAATGCAGAGGAGGCAGGGTTCGATCCCTGGTCAGGGAACGAAGATCCCACATGCCGCAGGGCAACTAAGCCCGCACACCGCAACTACTGAGCCCATGCACTCTGGAGCCTGCGTGCCACAACTAGAGAGAAGCCAGCATGCCACAATGAAGAGCCCATGCACCACAGTGAAAGACCCCGCATGCCACGATGAAGATCCCACGTGCCACAACTAAGACCCAATGCAGCCACATACATACATACATATATACATACATAAATAAATGGAAAAGTCACAGCCATAAAGACTTCCATTACTAAACAAAGATAATAAAAGTAAATAAAGTATACATCATAGTCTGCAGGGTAGAGAAATCACAAAAGTAACTTCAGGAAAGAGAACAGACTATTAAATACAGATAAAAACAGAAATCAACTGCAAAACAGGAGGTCGATACAAACAAATCTAAGAGATGTTTTTTTTTTTTTATTCTGGAAATATAATTGCAAATAATTTTGAGAGCATGGATGAAATGGAGGACATTCTAAGAAAACATAAAATAATAAACTGACTCTTAATGGAGAAAGCAATTGTAAACAGACTAATTACCAAAAAAGAAACGGAAAAAGCTATCTAAACTCTGCCCCCCACCAAATCACCAGGCCTATTTCTATAAAATTTCAGGGAACAGAACTAGACATCCAATGCCATTAAATCTGTGATGGAGTAAAGAGAAAGAGAAAACCTCTAAATTCACTTTATAAAGCCAGCATAACACTACTAATCAAAATTGCGAAGATGGTACCGAACTGCAGACGGGCGCCACGGAGGCCTGCGAGCAGGTCCAAAAGGGGCCCTTGAAGCTGAAAGGCGTCGCAGAGCTCAGCATGACCGAGCAAAGACAAGGCCAAACGCCCTGGAAGCGACGGGAATGAGCACAAAGGACAAGGAGAAGAGGTGTGGCCTGGAAAAGTGGACCTCGGCCCAGGTGGCCTTGGAGGAGATGCAGCAAATGGAGAGGATCCTGAAGAAAGCATCCAAAACCCACAAACCGAGAGCAGAGGACTCAACAGAGACCTGGACACGCTCATGGAGCACTACGACATGCCCAGAGTCAGCTGGGCAAAGTGGCTTCCCTGCCCCAGGGTATGGAGTGGCATGGAAGGGACGCAGAAGGCAAAGTTGGGGTTATGTTTGGTGCCTTTGGTATTTTCCAGAAACATTCTTTTACACACACCCTTGTGTCTTCTGCTGAGACAGTGCTTTTCAAAGCAGTGTGCCCTCATTCTGGACTTGATTAAAGTAAGACTGTCCTTTTATTCTATTTTGATTTCTTGGTAGCACATAGGAGGTAAACCATTTTAGTTTGGACTGGGAATTTTTGAAAGTTTATCCAGAGATTAAGGTTATTTCTGGGTAAGTGCCATGGAAAAGTGTTTTCACCCCTGAGCTGCATCTACCTCTTTGACAGCCATCCAGCTGCCTTTGCCTGAATGAGGCTGACTCCAGAGGACAAGGAGCTAATGCCAGGGTAGCCTGCAGCATGTACACCCCTTTAGGGCCCTGCCTGGGCTGCCCTGCCAAGCTCCCTCTAGCTTGGGGCTTCTGCTCTTCCACCAAGAGCCTGGGGAAGCTGTTTGAAGCTTCGTGGCCTTCAGTCGGCCTCCCCAGCCACCTGGCCAGTGAGACAACGCAGCCTGGGCAGCAGGACCACCACCTAAGGCGAGGATGGAATATACCCCTTGTCCCTTTCTGAATCTGGGCCAGCTCGTAGCCTCTTCTCCCAATACCCCATTCCCGACATGTCTAGTGAGTGTTGCCAAGGCAGACGTTGCTAATCGAGCACAGCATTCTTTGTAACAGAACTCAGACACGGTCTGCTTCCCTACTCTCAACACTAAGATCGAAGTAGTTCCCGTATTTATTCAGACTTGACACATTAATGTGTTTGGCATTCCTGGCCTAAGGACACCTCAAGGGTAATGGGACCAAGGCGGCAGAGTCCCAGCACAGACAGACATGGGTGCAGTCAAAAAGGAGGACCCAGGTTCTGATGCTGGAGAACCAGGAACTTTGAAGGCCTATGTGTACTCACTGGATAAGGATCAAACTGCATATGCTACTGGGAGAAATGTCTGTGTTGACAAAGACACTGAAAGAATAACAAAGCCAGAAGAGAAACCAGTCTGGGACTCATATATGAACTGCAGACTAAAGGGAAAAAAGTTATTAAAAAAACAGCAAAGATGGTAAAAACAAAAGTAAAAAAACCCCCTCACCAACCTCATTCATTAATACCAGTGTAGGGGCTTCCCTGGTGGTGCAGTGGTTGAGAATCTGCCTGCCAATGCAGGGGACACGGGTTCGAGCCCTGGTCTGGGAAGATCCCACATGCCGCGGAGCAACTGGGCCCGTGAGCCACAATTACTAAGCCTGCGTGTCTGGAGCCTGTGCTCCGCAACAAGAGAGGCCGCGATAGTGAGAGGCCCGCGCACAGCGATGAAGAGTGGCCCCCGCTTGCCCCAACTAAAGAAAGCCCTCGCACAGAAACGAAGACCCAACACAGCCATAAATAAATAAATAAATAAAATTAAAAAAAAAAAAAACCAGTGTAAAAATCCTAAAATTTCAGGAAACTATCCAGAATTTGATTAAATTCAGCATCCATCCCTAATTGTTTTAATTAAGAAAAAAGAAATAACCATTCATTAAAAAATTAAGTTATGGTTACTATCATCTCAAAATAAAACCTTTATCATAATTAAGGTTTCAAAACTACAAATATTTCCACTAAAGTCAAGAATTAAAGACTCAATATGACTACAGTTACTACTGTTACTTAATATTGCTGTGGAATACATATAGAATGACTACATTTAAATAAAATGCAAACTGATTTATAATGATAAAAAGCATATCAGCAGTTGCCTGGGGATAGAGGGCGAGGGAGGGATGGATGACAAAGGCAGGAAGAACCCTTTGGGAGTGATGTAAATGTTTTGTGTCTTGATTATGGTGGTGATGACACAGGTGCGTACAACTGTCAAAACTCACTGAATTTTACACTTGAAATGAATACATTTTATTGTATGTAAATTATTCCACAATAGATAAGGAAAAAATAATTTAATTGTACACTTAAGACGTGTATTTCCCTCCCTGCATGTAATTTTATCTCCATTTTTAAAAAGTGAGATTGATTTATACATGCTAAAAAAGAGGCTCTAAGATAAATATCGTTAAGAAAATAAAATTTAAAATGAAGCATGCAGGCTTTCCTGGTGGCACAGTGGTTAAGAATCCGCCTGCCAATGCAGGGGACACAGGTTCGAGCCCTGGTCTGGGAAGATCCCACATGCCGTGGAGCAACTAAGCCCGTGTGCCACAACTACTGAGGCCCACGCGTCTAGAGCCCATGCTCTACAACAAGAGAAGCCACCACAATGAGAAGCCCGCACACCGCAACGAAGAGTAGCTCCCACTCACAACTAGAGAAAGCCCACGCACAGCAACGAAGACCCAACGCAGCCAAAAATAAATAAAATAAATAAATTTTAAAAATAAATGAATAAAATAAAATGAAGCATACAAAAGCATAATCACATTTGTGTTTACAATAATAAAAGAAATGAATTTTATTATATATATGCATAAAGAATGTCTGGACTGATACTCAGGAATCTGGTAATAGTGAATAGTGCCTTTGGGGAGGCAGATTAGGGTCTGTGGTAGAAGAGAAATATTTTTTATTACATACTCTTCGGTACAAGTGAATTTTTATAAACATGTTCATGTAGTAATTTTTCAATTAAAAATGAGATAAAATTTTCTTATTGACTTAGACATAGAAGAAACACTAAAAGGTTCAGAAATGTATCTGAAGTCATTCAAATATAAAAAGCATATTTTTAAAAAGTATGTTTCTTCAATAACCCCCAAAGACATTTAAAAAATACTTGTCCATCTTTATGTTTAAATAAATTAGTAAAAGAATTCTTTCTAAGACAAAACAACAAAAAATCAAAACAGCAAAATTCCCCAACAGACAATATGAAACCCTCAAGTAAAGGAGGAGTTGGGGATTCCCTAGCTTGTCTGAATCCTCGAATTGACACAGACAACCCAGAGAGGTACACTGCTGCATCACTCATCACAGTCAATGTCAAGTGCATGATCTACCTACCGAATCAGCTGCCAAATGGTTATTTGAATTGGTGAACTCGGACACCAGCTCATCAGCTACTTCATTATATGATGTTGTACCTTTCCGCTGAACTTTCTCACACACTTTCATTGAAAAATGTCTCAAGCCCTTTCCATTTTTATCTCCTTTTTTGCTTCGTTTGCTAAAAGAGAAAAAAAAATTATACTCCATTATACTTATTAGAGATTTCCTTTACAAAACATAAAATAATGTGAGAAGACAGGAATTTGATAAATTTCACATTGAATTAGAGATAAGGAAATGTTTTAAACTTAATTTTTGCCTTAAAAGCCTAATAAAGTGTAAAGCTAGAGTGCTTTTCTATGCCCACTCATTTATTCAATAAATATTTACTGACCAGTTATTTACTATTATGTGCCAGGTACTGTTTTACACACTGGGAGAAGATCCGTGAAAACAACAGACAAAAACTCTGCATTTGCAGAGTTTATATTCTCAATACTTATCATTTTGTATTCTATGTATGCTACAGCGTTTTTTTTTTTCCACCTAAAATTAAAAGTACCACTATTCTCAGGTTCAGTTATCTACTCAATTTTCAATCAGAGGTCACTGGTATTAATAACGAGTCTACATCTTTGGTTATCTTAAGTTAGGTTAATGCCTAGGTCTAACCTTTGATAACTTAATCATTAAAATTTCAGAGGTGCAGTTTAGTTCTACTAATATGAGTACCAATTACATAATAGGAACTGTATTAGGGACCAGAAGTACAAAAATGATAACTGAGGCAAAATCCTTTCCCTCAATGAGTCTTGAGGCTGGAAGAGAGACAAAACAGACATATAATGAAAGATAATTCTAATATAATAACGTAAGTGCCAAGTCAGAGTTATTCACAATGTTCTATGGGAATTGGGAAGAGGGATATCTAGTCTAACTGGAGGAAGTCTTCCTGAATAAGAATCAGTGAAAACAATCAACAAAATGAAAAGGAAATCCATGGAATGGGAGAAAATATTTGCAAACCCTTTATGTGGTAAGTGGTTAATATCTAAAATATCTAAGAAACATCTACAACTCAACAGCAAAGCAAATAACACAATTAAAACATAGGCAAAGGACATTTCTCCAAAGAAAACATACAAATGGCCAACAGGTATATGAAAAGGTGTTCAACATCACTAATCATAAGAGAAACACAAATCAAAACCACAATGACATATGATCTCACGCCTGTCAGGATGACTATTATTAAAAAAAAAAAAAAGATAACAAGTGTTGGTGAGAGTGTAGAGAAATTACAATAGAACCCTTGCACATTGTTGGTGGGAATGTAAAAATGGTACAGCTGCTATGGAAAAAAAATATGGAGGTTCCTAAAAAATTAAAAATGCAACTACCATATAATCCAGCAATCCCATTTCTGGGTATATACCCAAAAGAATTGAAATCAGGATCTCAAAGAGATATATCGGTCATGTTCATTGCAGCTTTATTCACAATAGTCAAGATATGGAAAACTCATAGATGGATGAATGGATAAAGAAAATGTGGGGGGTGTGTGTGTGTATGTGTGTATATATACACACATACACACACACATACACACAGGAATATTATTCAGTCTTAAAAAAGAATAAAATCCTGCCATATGTGACAACATGGATGAACCTGGAGGACATCATGCTAAGTGAAATAAGCCAGTCACAGAAGGACAAACATTGCATGATTCCACTTACATGAGTTATCTGAAATAGTCAAACTCACAGAAGCGGAGAGTAGAATGGTGCCTGCCAGAGGCTGGAGGGAAAGGGGAAATGGGGAGTTTGCTATGCAAAGGAACCTAGACTTTATCATATTCCATCAGTATAATTATATTCATTTATAAGTTATTTACATGTTCTACTGTGTTATGTCCATTAAGAAATAGATGCTAAATGTACTTTTCCGAAGAATAAGGACAGATGTCTACTTTCTTTTTCCCACATTCCCAATCATCTGTGTAGTACTCATTGTGGTCACAGACTACTACTGAAATACTGTGATGCCACTAAATGGTATTGAGTAGGGGAGTGGCCTGGTGAAATTTTCAGTGAGGCAGAGATTCTGGCAGCAGAGTAACTTACGAAGGGCAGAAGCAGAAACAGGAAGACCTGTTGAGAGGCTACTGTAATAGCCCAGGCAAGCAATGCTGAGTCCTGGAATTCAGGAAACTGGTAGGACTGGATAAGAAGAGATGGATTTGCAAAAATGTTAAAGATAAAAATCAGTGGAGGACTTCCCTAGTGGCGCAGTGGTTAAGAATCCGCCTGCCAATGCAGGGGACATGGGTTCGAGCCCTGGTCTGGGAAGATCCCACATGCTGCGGAGCAACTAAGCCCGTGCGCCACAACTACTGAGCCTGCACGCCACAACTACTGAAGCCCGCATGCTCTAGAGCCCGCACTGTGCAACTACTGAGCCCGGGAGGCACAACTACTAAAGCCCACGTGCCTAGAGCCCGTGCTCCACAACAAGAGAAGCCACCACAATGAGAAGCCCATGCACCGCAACAAAGAGTAGCCCCCGCTCGCCGCAACTAGAGAAAGCTCACGCACAGCAACAAAGACCCAACGCAGCCAAAAAAAAAAAAGAAAGAAAATCAGTGGAGCTAAACGATTGATTGATGTGGATTGTAAGGAAGAAGAAATAGGACAATGATCCGTAAAAGGAGGGGTCATTTACTGAGATCAAGGAGACAGGAATGAATTCATGAATTCCATTATGAACCTTCTCATTTGCACTGTCCAGTACTCTAGGTGTAACCCACATGTGGCCATTGAACACCTGGAATGTGCCAAGTCTGAATTGGGTATGCTGTCAGTGTGAAATACACACTGCATTTCAAAGACCTTCATGAGAAATGAAGGTAAAAGAGCTCATGTATAATTTTTATATTAACTACATGCTGAAATATATTATTTTAGATATACTAGATTAAATAACAGATATAAAATCAATTTCACATATTTCCATCTACTTTTTAAATTGGCTGCTGGAAAATTAAAACTTACATGTGTCTTGTATTACATTCTATCGGGAAGCAATGATGTTGAGTTTGACATGCCTATACAACATCCAAATGGGTATATTCAATAGATAGTTGAATATATTAGTCTACAGCTAGTGGGAGCGGTCACTTACAAACTTATCAGCACGTGTACCCAAGCCAACTCTACTTCCTACCAGTCTCAGAGAATTAGGTAACTCTCTTCTTTTTCAAATCTAACTTCCTTTTACAAGATAACAGCTTTATTGAAATACAATTCACATACCATGAACTTCACCTTTTTAAAGTATACAATTCAGTGGTTTTCAAAAGTTATGCAACCATCACCACAACCTAATTTCTTCATCCTAAAAAGAAACTCTGTACCCATGAGCAGTCATTCCTCAACCTCCCTGCCCCCAGTACCTGGCAACCACTATTCTATTTTCTGGTTCTATAGATTTGCCTATTCTTCAATGTCAACTTTGCAAATGGAGTGCTTCTGTTTCTGTATTGTTTGCTTTCCTTGAGCTGGCCCATCCAGTTTTTTGTTTGCTTTTTGAATGTACAACCTATCATGGAAGCTGAATCTGTTCAAGACTCCAGCTCCACCTACCAGTTTGAAGGAAATACCGAGGACAGAAGAACACGTTAAACTATACAAGAGAGATGCGATAAGCAAAATCTTTAGGATTTCTCTTCAGGACATATAATGTGGTTTCTTCAACTAATAATTTGTAAGGGAAAAGAGGAGCGAAAGAGTGAGCGACATACAGAGGGGGAATCTACAGATTATAAAAGACATCAATTTATTTAAATTCTGATTCATACAGACTGTAAACACACACACACACACACACACACACACACACCCGTTATGGGGGAGTCTGGGAAGACAGCAATAGCAGCATAGTTCTCAAACTCTCCAAATCCCCACATAAAAACTGATGGAACAACTAGGCAGCAAAACCTGAACCCCTTGACAACATTTACAACAAAACTAGATGACAAAGTACCTTCAACAAATGCCAGAATACAAACTACCAATAGCCAAAAGGCCTACACAGTAGTGTCTGTGTGGGCAGAAAAAGAAACATTCAATGAGTCTGCATTTAATGGAACTCAGAACAGGATAAGCCCAAAATAGGCAACAAGAATTTGCTAGAAAGCACAACAGGCCAATTTGGGAGCAGCAGTTGAAATGAGAAGGAGTTTTGACCTCTCAGTACCAGCTGAGTGCAAGAGGCTGCAACAAAGACTGAAGAGGTTGCAACAATCTAGCCCGTATGACTCCCACAAGTGATATTCAAGAGAAAAGTAGAAATATTGGAGGTAGGCAAAGAATATATAGACAATAAGAGTATCTGAAGAAGAACATCAAGGCAAGGGAACAGAATACTAAATGCTAAGTAAGTCAAGAAAATGTTCATGAAATAAAAGAAAAAAGAGACTATCAACCTAGAATGACAAATACCAAAACATTCTAGGAAAACTGCTGTATTTCAAAGAAAAAGAACTTTTTAGGTATCTAGAAAAAGAGAGTATCCTATTTTTCAACAGCAAATTGTTACATTAGAAGAAAATTAATATATTTAAGAATTTGAAAGAAAGTATGAGCCAAGGATTTTGGTATCCAGCATAACTGACTTAGACAATCAAAATGACTAAAGAAACATTGACATTAAGGCCTTGTGAGTATTTATGTATAGTTACCTGTAGACGTGAGACAAAATGAGGGCTAAGAGGCAGACAGTATAGTATTTAAATAGGCAAATGCTCAAATACTGTGGGACTATTATGTATGACTATTATAAAAATGGGGAGAGAATGGAGAGAGCATATGTAAAAAAACTTTTTAATGTTTTGAATAATCACGTTAATGGTTATATTAGTATTATTATTTGGGACTATTGAGCACGTAATATGGGATAAAGTCAATGAGTAATTACCATATACATTAATTCTAACATCTCATCCCCAACGTCCTTAAAGATCAAGATTCTTGGAATGGAAAAAGAGGATCGGGATGTAATGGAGAAGAGGTTTAATAAGATTTGGATTGGAAATATCAATATGAACTCATGAAGTACTGTATCTTTGTGGGTGTGTATCTTACCTCTCTCCATTTAAAAGGACTAGAAAATATGACCAACCTAGTAGCAGAGAGCATCCTTAGCCCCTAACTGGAGCCTGACATATAATTCACCCTAAAGGAAACCAGAGCTTCTTAGAGAAATGGCTGATTCCATGTACAGGGCAGGAAATGGACAAGATGAACTTGGAACATCTTGTCACACCAGATAACAAACAAGCTATCAAAGACATCTAGGGTCATATCAAAAGGACTTATGAGTCAAGTATTATAGAAGAGGCTCCCACAGACCTAAGATGGGACAATTTAAGTTTCAATAGTGATAATAATTGCATTGTATGAAACCCATCAAATACATTTACATTCATGAGTTTATAATGATATTTTTATTTTTATTTTTTATTTTTTGGCCACATTGTGTGGCATGCAGGATCTTAGTTCCCCGATTAGGGATCGAACCTGTGCCCCCTGCATTGGGAGCACAGAGTCTTAACCACTCGACCACCAGAGAAGTCCCTATAATGATATTTTTTAAAGGGAAGACTTGTTCACCTTTGGAGGAAGACAGAAACAAACTCATCATCCTGAAAACTGGTCAGTAAAGGGAAGGGATCAAGCTTTATTCTGCTTTCCTATATAAACTGTCCCTTCAGGTAAACAAATAGTAGAAGAGGGAAAGAGTCTTTATATAAAAGTAGTGCCAGTAGTAAATGAAGTAGAAGTGACAGAATAACACTAATAGCCACACACAATGAATTAATAGATACAAGCATTAAGCATCAGTGGTGTTCACATCATAAAAAGAGAGATAATCAAATGTTATGTGCCTTTTAACGGAAGAACACACTACTATCTATATTCTAGCCAAAGGATCAAACGTCAGTCTAATAAAGCCTCTGAATCTTACTGCCAAACTACAGAAATACAGGGAACAGAGAAATATACTGAGATGCACGTGAGTATGCAACCAGCGAAATCTAGGCTGTGGGAAATTTGATAGGTCAAATGGCCTAGCTCCTTCCACAACTAAAGTATAGGAAAACAATGGGACAGAGGAAAATTCTATATATAAAAGACAATCAACTTTTGTTTTTAATGAGCAAGACTAAAATGTTCCAAAGGATGCACATTTAGGTGATAAAACTAATCAAACATGCAAGGAAGTGATAACTATAAAAATCAGGATAATGGTTATTTATAGGGGAGAGAGGGGATGGGGGCATATGGAGGGGCTTCTGGGGTTCTACTTCCTCATCTGGTGATGGTTACAAGAGTGTTTGCCTTAAAGTAACTCATTAGTTATACATTTGCTTTTTGGTGATTTTCTGTATCTGTATTTTATTTTACAAAATTAAAAAAAAAATCAAACAAACAAAACATGACATTTGAAACAACTCGAAATTTGAACGCTTACTAGATATTTGATATTAAGGAATTACTGCTAATTTTCTTAGGTATAATAATGATATGTTTAAAAATGAGTCTTTTTAGAAATAAATACTGAGATATGATGAAGATGATAGGACGTCCTGGATTTGCTTTAAAATAATATAGAAGGGGTAGGGACTTCCCTGGTGGTCCAGTGGTTAAGAATCCATCTTCCAATGCAGGTGACACGGGTTCGATCCCTGGTCAGGGAACTAAGATCCCACATGCTGTGGGGCAACTAAGCCCGTGCACCACAACTAGAGAGCCTGCGTGCCACAACTACAGAGCCCACGCGCTCTGGAGCCTGCATACCACAACTAGAGAGCTGTGCACCGCAACTACTGAGCCCGCATGCTCTGGAGCCCGTGCGCCACAACTAGAGAGAAACCCACGCACCGCTACGAAGAGCCCGCACACGGCAACAAAAGTTCCCGGGTGCCGCAACTAAGACCTGACAGAGCCAAAAATAAAAAATAAACAAATAAAATAATATAGAAGGGGTATATACAAAACAAGAGACATCATTATTGCTTAAGTTCAGAGATGGGTACATAGGAGGCTCATAATATGAATCATCTACTTCTATATTTAAAATTCTCCAAAATAAAGAGTTTTTTAAAAAAGAAGAGAAAAATAATGGTTCTAGCATATCCTCGGTTATTTACATAGATTTAGTCCTTAGGCTCAGTTTCCTCCACTCAGCCGAGCCTTCTCAGGAAGGGGTCCTTATACATCACAATACCATATTAATTAATAGAAAGGAGAACTCAACATGTCCAACCCATAACTCCTGATCCTACTCCAGTTCTCATCTAGATGAGTGACGGCACCATCCACCCAACCACCTGAGCCAGAAACAACAGATTCATCCTAATCTCCCTTTCTATCTAATCAGTCTAATTCTATCAAATCTAATCTAAGTCTTGTCCTAAAGAGCTCTTAAATTCAACCTCTTCTCTCTGTTCCCACTGCCCTAGTTCAGGCCCTCATAATCTCTCTCAGAATATAACTAGACATAAAAAAGAATGAAATAATGCCATTTACAGCAACGTGGATGGACCAAGAGATTATCATACTAAGTGAAGTCAGAAAGAGAAAGACAAATATCATATGATATTGCTTATATGAGGAACATTTTAAAAAACGATACAAATGAACTTATTTTTACAAAACAGAAATATACTCACAGACGTAGAAAACAAACTTATGGTTCCTGAAGGGGAAAGGGTGAGGGAAGGATAAACTAGGAGTTTGGGGTTAAAATATACACACTATTATATATAAAATAGATAACCAACAAGAACCTACTGTATAGCACAGGGAACTATACTCAATATCTTATAATAACCTATAAGGGAAAAGAATCTGAAAAAAAAAAATATATATATATACAGACACACACAATATATAATTGAATCACTCTGCTGTACACCTGAAACTAATACAATACTGTAAATCAACTGTATTTCAATAACATTTTTTTTAAAGAAAAGGGAAAAAAAAGAATATAACTAGAGCCATATAACTGTTTTCCTTTGTGCTGCGTAGAGGCGAGGCCTTTCAATCCCTCCTCCACATGGCCAGCCTGGTGACCTTTCTACATAACCCTGATAACCTGGTGCTAATGGTGGTAAAGAGCATATCCTCCCTGAATGGTAAGTGTGTACCAGGCACTGGACTAAGTCATTTCATTTCTCAAAAGAATCCATCAATTCCTGTCTGCTACATACATTTCCCCACAAAGCCCACTCTGTGCTGATTTGCCCTTAGAGTTTAGTGTATTTAGACATAAATGGCTACTCACACCTAATTTACATAATTAGTTCAAGTTAGGTAACAAAATAAATAAGAATTGCTAGAGACAAGAGTTATTTTGAAAGAAATATGTTGTGTGTGGGATTTTACATTTATGTTAAGAATTGGACAATGGCTTAAAGTAAATAAAATCCTTAGCTCAGTGTTTACATATTTTTTAAAAGCCAGGGATGAAGCATTGTTTTTCATATAATTCTAGGTCTTTTTTAAAAAGGGAGTAATAAGACAATCACACAGTAGTTTTGGGGGGATCACTTGACTAATTTGCCCTCTACAATCATACCTGGATAATATTTAAAGGAAGAAACTAAATAGGAATAACTAGATTTTTTAACAACTATTAAATGCTTATGAACATATTCTCGAAACACAGATACAAGACTACAGTATGAGTTTTATACGGTTAGTTCAGTGTATGAATTGATAGACTTGAAGAAAGCTGTGGCTAAGTATCAACACTGGTAAACTATTCATTAGCTATATATTTTCAGCAGTTTACTTCATTTAACTCTGATCCCACAGTTTTCCTTGATCTGAAAAATAGAGACACAAATACCCATCTCACTGTGAGGATTAAATCATACACCACATATAAAACCGGTCCAGGAAGATCCCACATGCCGTGGAGCAACTAAGCCCATGCGCCACAACTACTGAGCCTGCGCGCTAGAGCCTGCGTGCCTAGAGCCCGTGCTCTGCAACAAGAGAAGTCACTGCCATAAGAAGCCTGCGCACCGCAACGAAGAGTGGCCCCCGCTCGCTGCAACCAGAGAAAGCCCACACGCAGCAACGAAGACCCAACGCAGCCAAAAATAAATAAATTAATTAGTTAATTAACTTTTTTAAAGAAAGAAATTAAGCCTGATCTTTGGAAGGCTGGTGGAGCAGCATGCCAAAACCCAATCAATGTCTACATTAAAATTCAACAGAATTTAGAATAGCTAATACCTGCAGTACACAGATAGGAGATTTGGTCCTGCAACCAATTCTATAAACCACTTCTTTAAAATTTAAGTGAACAACACCTCTAGTAAAAGAACATTAAAAGGTAAAAGGCTAGATAAAGAACTCAACAACAACAAAAACAACTCAACTCAAAAATGGACAAAGGACTTGAAAAGACGTTTCTTCCAAGAAGATATACAAACGGCCAGTAAGTACATAAAAAGATGATCAACATCGCTAATCATTAGGGAAATGCAAATCAAAACCACAATGAGATACCACTCACACACATTAGGATGGCTATTATTAAAAAAAAAAACAAAAAAACCAGTAAGTGTTGGGAGGATGTGGAAAAACTGGAGCCTTCGTGCACTGCTGGTGGGAACATAAAATGGTGCAGCCATTGTAGAAAATACTATGGTAGTTCCACAAAAAACAGAGCATATAATTACCATATGATCCAGCAATTCCACTTTAGGGTATATACCCAAAGAAATTTAAAGTACGGTCTCAAACAGATGTTTGTGTACCCACATTCATACCAGCAATATTCATAACAGCCAAAAGGTGAAAACAACCCAAATATCCATCAATAGATGAATGAATAAACAGAATGTGGTATATGCACATAACAGATTACTGAGCTGTTAAAAAAATGAAATTCTGATACAACATGAATGAACCTTGAAGACATGATAAGTGAAATAAGCCAGACACAAAAGGGTAAATATTGTTATGATCCCTCTTATATGAGGTACCTAGAATAGTCAAATTTATAGAGACAGAAAGTAAAACTATGGTTACTGGAGACTGGAAGAGGAGAAAGTGGGGAGTTATTGCTTAATCAGTATGGAGTGGCAGTATGTGATGGTGAAAAAGTTCTGCAGATGGAGAGTGGCGACAGATGCACAATAATTTATTTATTTTCTCAGTGGTTTTTTTGGTTTTGAACTTATTTATGTTTTGTTGTCTTTTGTGCTTAAGTGTTGATGGCTTCATGAGCCTGAATATCTATAAAATAAGATGTTGTGGTTTTAGCATTTCATCATTAATTATTTCTAAAAAAGCCAAACTCAGTATACAAGGGATCATGCTTCTGAGCAAAACAAATACAAACTTTATTGTTCTTCATTCTCTAAACTATTTCCATTGTCACATTTGGCTTACTACTACTGTCACCACATTCAGAAGAGATGTGCCTTTTCTTGACAAAAATAGTTCAGGAATGCTTGTTTCCCCACCACAAAATGAGGGTTAAAAACAAAATAACTCAGGACTTCCCTATTGGTCTAGTGGTTAAGATTCCGCACTTCCACTGCAGGGGGCGCAGGTTCAATCCCTGGTGGGGGAAGCTCCACATGCCGCGCAGTGTGGCCAAAAAAACCCAAAGTTAATTTAGCTTTGTTAAACTTAAAAAAACTTAAAGTTAAACTTTTCTAATTTAGCTAATAATTTAAAATGATAAACTTAAAACCAGGCTTATTTTAAAAATTTAAATGGTTGAAAAAGGTTATAAAAATAAATGTCTAGATTTTCACATATCTTCTATATGCTTTTGGGTTACATTAGACAAATTAACCTTATGTCACATGCGGCAAAAATTAACTCAAGATGGATCAAAGATCTAAGTATAAGAGCAAAGCCATAAAACTCTTAGAAGAAAATATAGGCGTAAGTCTTTGTGATCTTGGATTTGACAATGTTTTTTTTTTTTTTAAAAAATAAGATATGACACCAAAAGCATAAGTAACACAAGAAGAAAAAAAAAAAACCAATAGATAAACATAATCAAAATTTAAAACTTCTGTGCTTCAAGTAGGTGAAAAAACAATCCATAGAATAGGAGAATTTTCTTGCAAATCATGTATCAGATAAGGGTCTTGTATCTATAATCCATAAAGAATTCTTACAACTCAACAGAAAAAACAACAACAACGACCCAAAAAATCGGAATAGTTTTTCAAGGAAGATATTTAGACTTCCTTTCAGCAAGAATGCCATCTTCTAGTAATTCACCAAAATGATCAACACAAAGGGATGGAGGAGTATCCGCTATATGTTCTCTAGGCCTTTTAGAAAACATGGAGTTGTTCCTTTGGCTACAAATATGTGAATCTACAAGAAAGGTGATATTGTAGACATCAAGGGAATGGGCACTGTTCCAAAAGGAACACCCCACAAATGCTGCCATGGCAACACCGGAAGAGTCTACAATGTCACCCAGCTGCTGTTGGCACTCTTGTAAACAAACGAGTTAAGCGCAAGAGTCCTGCAAAGAGATTATGAAGCAAATTAAGCACTCTAAGAGCTAAGATGGCTTCCTGAAACGTGTGAAGGAAAATGATCAGAAAAAGAAAAAAGCCAAAGAGAAAGGTACTTGGGTTCAACTGAAGCACCAATCTGCTCCACCTAGAGATGCACACTTTGTGAGAACCAACGGAAAGGAGTCTGAGCTGCCAGAACCCAGTGCCTATGCATTCATGACATGATAAAAAAAAAAAACACACACAAAAGACCTCCGAACTGTAAAAACGTTTCTCTTAATTGAGAAGTGTGGTATCCCCTCCCCCAAAGAAATATTTAAAGCAAATTTCAATTGTGTCCTAATTCAGTGGGTGATGTCATTACTATTCAAATTTAGTGTTTTTTTCTTCCTGGAAGATGTGAGGTGGTTTATTGTGCAATATATTCCATCGGTTAGAAACTGCCAGAAATTATTTATAAAATATTTATACTAGTAAAATAAAAAAAAAAGACTCGGACAGCTGCATGTAAATCAATAAAGTTAGAACACACCTTCACATCATGCACAAAAGAAACTCAAAATGGCTTAAAGACTTAAACATAAGACATGACACCATAAAAGTCCTAGAAGAGAGCATAGGCAAAACATGCTCTGACATAAATCATACTCTGACATAAATCATACCAATGTTTCCTTAGGTCAGTCTCCCAAGGCAATAGAAATAAAAACAAAAATAAACAAATGGGATCTGATCAAACTTACAAGCTTTTGCACAGCAAAGGAAACCACAAAAAAAAAAACCCAAAAAGACAACCTACAGACTGGGAGAAAATATTTGCAAATGATGCAACAGACAAGGGATTAACTTCCAAAATATACAAACAGCTCATACAACTCAACAACAAAAAAACAAACAACCCAATCAAAAAATGGGCATAAGATCTTAATAGACATTTCTCCAAAGAAGACATACAGATGGCCAGTAGCCACAAGAAAAGATGCTCAACATCACTAATTATTACAGAAATGCATATCAAAACAACAATGACGTACCCACCTCACACCAGTCAGAATGGCCATCACTGGGACTTCCCTGGTGGTCCAGTAGTAAAGAATCTGCCTTATAATGCAGGGCATGCAGGTCCGATTCCTGGTCAGGGAACTAAGATCCCACATGCTGTGGGGCAACTAAGTCCATGTGCCACAACTACAGAGCCCACGCACCCTGAAGCCTGCATGCCACAACTAGAGAAGAGAAAACCACAACTAGAGAGAAGCCCGCATGCCTCAGCGAAGATCCCGTGTGCCACAACTAAGACCCAACACAGCCAAAAATGAATAAATTAAATAATAAATAAATAAATAAATCTTTAAAAAAGTAGGGCCATCATTAAAAAGTCTACAAATAGCAAATGCTAGAGAGGTTGTGGAGAAAAGAAAACCCTCACGCACTGTTGGTGGGAATGTAAGCTGGTGCAGCCACTATGGAGAACAGTATGGAGGTTCCTCAGAAAACTAAAAATAGAACTACCATATGATCCAGCAATCCCACTCCTGGGCATATACCCAGACAAAACTATAATTCAAAAAGATACATGCACCCCTATGTTCACAGCAGCACTATTCACAATAGTCAAAACATGGAAACAACCTAAATGTCCATCAACAGATAAATGGATAAAGAAGATGTGGTACATATATACAATGGAATACTACTCAGCCATAAGAAAGAATGAAATAATGCCACTTACAGCAACATGGATGTAACTAGAGATTATCATACTAAGTGAAGCAAGTCAGAAAGAGAAAGACAGATACCACATGGTATCACTTGTATGTGGAATCTAAAATACGGCACAAATGAATCTATGTACAAAACAGAAACAGACTCACAGACATAGAGAAGAGAGTTGTGATTGCCAAGGGGGAGGGGGTGGGAGAGGGAGGGACTGGAGTTTGGGATTAGCAGATGTAAACTATTATATACAGGATGGATAAACAAGGTCCTACTATATAGCACGGGGAACTATATTCAATATCCTGTGATAAGCCATAATGGAAAAGAATGTAAAAAGAAGAATGTCTATACGTGTATAACTGAGTCACTCTCCTGTACAGCAGAGATCGGCACAACATTGTAAATCAGCTATACTTCAATAAAAAGAAAACAAGATATGAAAAGATGCTCAACATCATTAACCATTAAGGAAATGCAAATCGAAACCAAAATGATATACCATTTCACATCTACGAGTATGGCTATAATAAAAAAAGATGGAGAATAAGTATTGGCAAGGATGTGGAGAAACTGGAACCTTTTACTGGCGGGAATGTAAAATGGTACAGCCACTCTAGAAATTTGTCTGTTAGCACCTCCACTCCTAAGTATATAATCCAAGAGAAATGAGAATTTATATCCATGTAAAAACTTGTTCACAAATGTTCATAGCAGTATTTATAATAGGCAAAAAGTAAAACCAACTCAAATGTCCATCATTAATGAACAAATATAGGCAAAATGTGGTATATCCATACAATGTTATATTATTGGGCAATAAAAAGGAATGAAGTACTAATATATGCCACAACATGTAATTTTTATGTGTGTGGAGACAGGATGGTAGGGACAGTGGATCTGGAGGGTTGAGAAGGTTCCACTGGCCCAGGTACTCCTTGGATAGTTTTTCATTTCATTGCCCTCAGCACCTCCCCTGCCAATTCCTTCTTGCTTTTTACACCTGTCAACTCTGAGCCTGGGGCCTCTCCATGTCAGTGCAGGCGAGAACAGCTTCCAAATCTGACTTCTCCCATGCATATTTTGGGATGTGGATTTCTCTACTTTCACTTGTCATCATTATAATCACACCAGCTTTCACTTTCCAGTCCTTGGAAAATCTACATCTCTCTATCATGTTTTATGGCAATTCAAGAGATTTATTTTTTATTATATTTTTACACAAAAAATTTCATTACGATCTTAGGGGCTGGGGATTAAAAATAGGTGTTCAGTCCATCATCTCAAACTGGAAGCTCCCTATCTAAATCTTAAATAAGTAGAGTTTACACATTTTCTTAAAACCTGAGCTCTTTGAAACACCAAGACCCTCTTTCCAAATAACACCAAAATTTGGCCACAGGATGTAAACACTATCATCTCTATTAGTCCCTAAATCAAAAAAAAAAAAAAAAAGAACCAGTAGGAAGCATTCCTTGCCAAATAAAACCAAATTGAAATTTTTTTTAATATTTAAGAAAATAAAACTACTATTACAGCACAGTTTGAAAAGCATGTTGTATTTTATTTCATTTGAAGTATTCATAATTTCATATGAAGTATTTAAAAGAATTACTCCCAAGGAATAAAAAGTATTTCTTTTTCCAGGCACTTAACTAGAATCCACAATCACTGTCTTTTTATATTTTCCCATAATAATTTATATTTATTTACAAAAGTAATATAAAACTCAAATTTGTAGTATAACACTATACTCCAGGTATAAGTTATAATAAATGTATTCCATTTACATAATAAATTATATAAAATATACAATAAAAACCTCATTTCCCATTCGAATAAGTTCACTAGAATGTTTAAATCAGCAAAATAATTTAGTAATTTAGTAAAATAATTTAGGAAAAAAACCCCAAACCCCACTTTCCTGTACATATGTATTCATTGTGTGTGTGTTGGGGGGGATTGTTGAATGGGAAATAAATGTTGATCACTTACAGATCTTCACTCTCTCCCCTCCCTGGGTTATGTCATCCAGGCCTGTGACCAATTACAAGCTGATGATACTATTTATACACTAATGATATGATCACTTACATAACTAATAAACTTATCAAACTTCGTATGTCCAAAACAAAACTCAATTCCTCCCCAAACCTACTCCTAACTACAGTAAGTCTAAATGGCATCAATATTCACCCAGCTCTTACTGCAAAAAAACAGGAGCCATCTTTCATTTCTCTTTTCCCTTCATCCAATCTATCAATAAATCCTGTTGATTCTACTTCCAAAATTTATCCATTTTTTTTTTCCATCTCCACTGCCAGGCCAGTGCCCCCTGCAACAGCCTTCTAACTGATTTCCCTGCTTCTGTTCTTGTCTTCTCAGAGTCCATTTTCCCCTCAGCAGTCAGTGTAAATTAGATCATGTCACTTCCCTACTTAAAACCCTGTTTAGAATAAAAACCAGATTCTCTACCATGACCTACAAGGCTTTTCATGTTCTGACCCCTGCCTACCTCTCCATCCTCATCCCACATCACTCTTTGACTTTCTCACTCTCTCCAAGCCACTGTGCTTCCCCAAATACAACAACCTGGTTCCTCACTTAGAAGCTCTGCATTTGCCATTCCCTCTGCCTAGAATCCCTGGCTCCCCGAGGGTATTTACATGCCTGTCTTCCTTGCATTCAAATGTCACCCCCTTAGAAAGGCCTTTCTAAAGTAGCCACCATCCTTCCAATACTCTACAAATCGTCCTTCTTAGTTTTCTACATACCACCTATCACAATCTAAAATTGGCTTATTTTGTTTATTGCTCCCCCATCCCAAATACAAGCTCTTTAACGGCAGAGACTTATCTATCTTATTATTCTTGCCAATGCCTAGAACATACCAACACTTAGCACATCAAAATATTTGTTGAGGGCTTCCCTGGTGGCGCAGTGGTTAAGAATCTGCCTGTCAATGCCGGGGACACAGGTTCGAGCCCTGGTCCGGGAAGATCCCACATGCCGCGGAGCAACTAGGCCCGTGAGCCACAACTACTCAGCCTGTGCTCTAGAGCCCGCGAGCCACAACTACTGAGCCCGTGTGCCACAACTACTGAAGCCTGCACGCCTAGAGCCCGTGCTCTGCAACAAGAGAAGCCACTGCAATGAGAAGCCCGTGCACCGCAACGAAGAGTAGCCCCCGCTCGCCGCAACTAGAGAAAGCCCACACGTGGCAAGAAAGACCCAACACAACCAAAAACAAATAAATAAATAAAGTAATTTTAAAACAATTGTTGAACAAACAACTTCATAAACATCACTGAAGCAGTACAGATATTATACTGATTTTTATTAGCTTACTATAGTTTAAATTATATTAGGTTATTATAAATTATTAGTTTATTCTAAATAAAAGGGTTTTAACTGTATTCCAACAGAATTTTTTAAAAAAGGTCTTAAGATTACATGAGCACAAAGGAAGAGTGAAACACCACTGTGCTAAATCCTAGTCATTTAAGACAGGAATAAAGTAAAACATATGCAGGCTATTGCCATTGCCCATCACACATCCAGGACCTTCTTTCCCCCAAGAGATCCCAAATAGGTCCCTTCCCTATTTGGAAGAGATGCATTTAGAAGACAACACCAGATTCTGTCCAAAGGGAGAAAGAGAAAGTGAACAAACATCTTTCAGGATCAAAACCCCAGGCAAGACCAGAAAGGGGGCTTTCACAGCTCCTTCCACAAACTCTTTGCAAAGAAGTCCAGTGGATCAGAACACAAGGAAAAAACTAATGAGAATACTTCAATGGATCTCTAACCAACAAAAAATTTCTTCAGAAACTGACTTGCTCTTGCAAATGAACCTGACGAAGGAATAGCTGTGTAAAACATACTTAAGGTTGTACTGTCAAGTGGTAAGATGAGGATAAAAAGGTGATACTTATCTATGTGGGAGTATGTGTGTGTGTTTTATCTCTCTCTCTCTCCATATCCCTGAGGAACAGTAATACAAATACTTACGTATGATACTAAATCAACATATAAGACATTAAAGAGATGAAGAAGATTACTTTGGGTTGAGAGCTGGCTTTTTGAAGCTCAGCACTTGGGAAAAGGGAACCGAAGACTTTTCACGGCATTACAGAAAAACACATAAATTTGGAGAAAAATAACATTTGTAAGGTCAACAACAACAAAAGAAAACCACACGTAGTAATTTTTGTGGCTTGATTAGGGAGAGGGAATGGGATTCATTATAGAAAAGTTATATTAAAGAATAAAAAGAGAATAATAAAAAGCACTAGGAAAAAAGGCCACTGAACCAAATGCAGAAAGGGAAAGTCAAATCACTGGCTATACCAATGAATTTAATCTGGTACTTTTACATGCGCTCTTTAGAGTTTTCTCTCTTATAAAGAATAAAAAGAACCTTGTTTTTTATATTATTTGCAATACATAGGTGCCACCAATCATAACTAATGAATAGTTCCATTTTAAGGCCTTAAACAGTGCTAAATATATGGTTAAAAAAACTTGTGCTGCTGTCCTTTCCAAGGATATACATGAAGAAAAACCAGCATGAGCTGGAAAAATGAATTTCCATTAGAGAGAAAAGACCATCTTGCCATATATGTCTATATGATATAGCAGTTCCTCAGACATGATTTTATCTGTTCAAAACAGTTAAGATGTAAGAAGTAACAAAGGCCACCAAGGAACTAAAGCAGAGCTAGTGTCAATGCAAGAAAACACACATTCTTTTATACAGCCCCAAGGTCCTCACTCAGAACCTATTCACTTTTATTTTAGACTGAATTCTAACACATCTGGCCAAGTAGTTTCTCAGTGCACAGCAAATCAGAGAAAGCAACTAGAAATTGGAGAAACAGAAAACTATTGTATTGAAAGCAGACGACCTAACAGAAGAGATGAAAACACAATTGAAAAAAGTAATTCCAAAATCTCAGAATCAAAAGTAAATTTTAAAAAGCATTGATGACAAGGTTTTATCTAAAATAGTAACCATCTTACAGAATTCAACAGCCTCTGAGATTACGTGTCTTGTTTTAACATAGTGTGACATTAATACGATATTCAGTAGAGTGGCTTGTGTGGAACACTGAACTTAAGTTCAAGTAACGACCCTAAAGTGATAGTTTTCAATCCTGGAGTTTCTGACTTAGTAGGCAATTACAGTTTATTCAACAGACCACAGGTGATTCTGATGCACACCAAGAACTGAGAACCACTGTCCTAATAGTCTAAGGAAAGGTTATATTGCACTGGATGTCTTATTTAAGAAAAAAGGGAGATGTAACGTACAACACGATAGATTAACGCTGATGTATGTTATATATGAAAGTTATTAAGAGTAGGGCTTCCCTGGTGGCGCAGTGGTTGAGAATCTGCCTGCCAATGCAGGAGACACGGGTTCGTGCCCTGGTCTGGGAAGATCCCACATGCCGCAGAGCAACTGGGCCCGTGAGCCGCAATTACTGAGCCTGCGCGTCTGGAGCCTGTGCTCCGCAACAAGAGAGGCCGCGATAGTGAGAGGCCCGCGCACCGCGATGAAGAGTGGCCCCCGCTTGCCACAACTAGAGAAAGCCCTCGCACAGAGGCGAAGACCCAACACAGCCATAAATAAATAAAAAAATAAAAATTATAAAAAAAAAAAGAGTAAATCCTAAGAGTTCTCATCACAGGAAAAAAATTTTTTTTTTTATTTCTTTAATTTTATACCTATATGAGATGGTAGATGTTCACTAAACTTACTGTGATAGTCGCTTCATGATGTATGTAAATCAAGTCATTATGCTGTACACCTTAAACTTACACAGTGCTGTGTGTCAATTATATCTCAATAAGACTGGAAGGAAAAAAAAGAAGTGAGAATTTACTATGATCTTTAAATGTGTTCAATGAAACTTGTTTTTAAAAAGTTTGTGTATTTGGGGGTAATCGGGAGTATTCACTTTGGCAAAACACTTCAACTCCCAAAAGGAGGGAGGGGGCTAAATGGCATACTGCCAACAGACAGTCTACTCACAGAATAGCATCTTTTGAAACCACACAAATACAATAAATTTATGTAATGATGAGTGAAGCAGAATACTCAATGTGGAATGAAATAACGGTAGAAACTCAACGAAGTTAAAGTTATATGAAGAAAAACATCTCATTAGAACCTGGGTACCAAACCCGTCTCTATGCAGTAGCATCTCCTAAACAAAATAGTTAAACTTATACTCACCTTTCTGAAAAATCAGAGTCTATAAATTCTCTAGCCCGTTTTCTATCACTGAAAAGAAAAAAAGATACCATAAAAAGAACATGCATAAAGAACTTTATTTCATGAATAATTTATTGTAACTTGTCTAATTCCACATTGAAAATATCCAAACACAAAAGTAACAAATATAAAAGATACGTACATGAAATAAAAACTTAAATTTTATCACCAACATGATAGCCATAGTTTGAAATGAACTCAATGAATCTTTAGGGAGGAAAATACTGCAGATTTATAGAGGAGAAGGCATAGAAAAGTTTTATTTGCTCTGGGAGAAATGACTATAAAAACATTAGATAATCATACTACCCCCAGCATAAAGCACAGCTGGTGTTGAAAATAGCCAAACTCTGGTCATCTCCAAAGTAGGCCAACACTACTGGCACAGGCTTGGCTTTCATTAAATTATCTCTCAAGGCTATGAAAAAATCCAAGGTAACTTAGATCTACATGAGAATGTTGTTAACGACTGAATAAAGGCAAAGGAATTACAGGTGACTCTGTCACTTCATCTTATTTGATAATGGAAAAGACATTATGTATACACATGAAACTCTTCTGTCTCTGTGTGTATGGCTTAAAGCACTTTGCCAGGATTGTTATTTCATTCATTTCTTTAATATCCTTGAAGCAAGGAGATTCTTACTCAACCAAGATTTACTGTGTTTGCTAGAACTCACAACTGCAAGTCAATGATAGAACCAGCAGTGTGGCATGCCACCTTGGAAATAACTTCTAAAGTGACAAATTAAAATTT
This sequence comes from Balaenoptera musculus, assembly GCF_009873245.2. Lineage (NCBI taxonomy): Eukaryota > Metazoa > Chordata > Mammalia > Artiodactyla > Balaenopteridae > Balaenoptera > Balaenoptera musculus. Next base: position 22,840,281 of record NC_045788.1, read on the forward strand.
TGAGTCATTTCTTTTACTACTTCTTTTCTTTTATGGAAGGATGAGATGCTAAAATGATAAGGAGTGGAGAAAGTTTGAATAAAGGTATTTTACAGGTAAAGAAACGTAGAGATTTGATACTAAAAGTGGCAAATGAGTGACAAAGAAGGGATACTGATTTAATTGGCCAGTGTTTAAAGGAATGAAGATAAAACTCAATGAAAGTTTTCATATATTTGGGCTCTTTTTCCTAGTTCCTTTTCTGGTTTTAAAGGAAATAAACATGCTGGTTTTAAGGGGAAGTTCAGAGTACACACACACGTATATATAAAACTCCTTTCTTATGTTTGTTAAAACAATATAAAATGCACTTTTTACATCTCCAAAGTGGCTGAATGTCATAATCATAAAAAGCAGTCTTCTTTCAGAGTTGAAGAAAGAAGATTCAGTTACAAGTTATTGTTCTATTTTTCTGTTTAAAAATGGTTGCTCCAGGGATTTCCCTGGTGGTCCAGTGGTTAGGTCTCTGCGCTTCCACTGCAGGGGGCACAGGTTCAATCCCTGGTTGGGGAAGTAAGATCCTGCATGCTGTGTGGGGCAGCCAAATAAATAAATTAATTAATTAATAAAATAAAATAAAAATGCTTGCTCCAGAGCTCATTTATATCTAGGATATAAAGTGAAATAAAATAGGTGATTTTAAAGGAAACATTAGTTTTTAAGAACATGAAACACGAACAGAAGACAAGATAGTGAGAAAAAAAGATCAGAACTTAAAAAAAAAAGTTTTTAAAAATGGTAGTTTGCAGTACCACTCTTACCCAGGGACCCAGCCAGTAGCTTCTGCTATGTGTGTCTGAGTAACCATTGCTGGTGCAGGGGTGTATGGACTCCCAATCAGAACACTTCCTGAACTGGTTAGTCTCTGTGGTGTGCTTATAATCTGTAAAGTCAGTACAAAGAAAAAAATATTCTTAGTTATTAAGGAAAACCTACAGGCAGAAAATAATGCTGAATGCTAACCTACACACAAGGAGTAAACCTTACTGTCTAAAATGTACTTAATATCAATCATCTAAATATAAGCAATACCTCTGATACACTTATATCCCAAGATCTTACAGCACAAGTATCCTGAATACTGATATGAAGTCACAACGTAGATTTCAGCAAGTGAACAGCAATTGGGAGGGATTAAGTTGGCAACTGACAACATTTTAAAAATCAGAAAAATGAAAAGCTTTCTTTGAAATTATGGAAACTAATTTCAGTTGAACTCTATTTACTAGAACTGGGGTAACAGCAAATTAATTCTTCACAGTCCAAAACATATACAAAGACATTATACAATTTGGATTCTTATACAGATACAATTTTACCTGTTTTTTTCAAGAGCATTTCCTCATGTCATTAAATATTCTTCAAAGACATTTTAAAGATCATAAAACACTCTGTCATGTGGATTAATTATCCCCTATTATTATTTTTATGAATATTCAAATATTGAATATTATAAATAATGCTGTGATAAACATTTTTGTAAAATGATATTGGCTTTAATTTCTACTTCCTACGGATAGACTCCAGAAAGGGAATTAATGGAACTAAGGATGTGGACTTTTTTTTTTTTTTTTTAATTTATTTATTTTGGGGACTTCCCTGGTGGCACAGTGGTTAAGAATCTGCCTGCCAATGCAGGGGACATGGGTTCGAGCCCTAGTCCAGGAAGATCCCACATACCACGGAGCAACTAAGCCCGTGTGCCACAGCTACTGAGCCTGCGCTCTAGAGCCCATGCTCTGCAACAAGAGAAGCCACCGCAATGAGAAGTCCGCGCACCGAAACGAAGAGTAGCCCCCGCTCGCCGCAACTAGAGAAAGCCCGTGCGTAGCAATGAAGACCCAACACAGCCAAAAATAAATGTTTATTTTATTGTTTTTATATATTTTTTGTTTTCTATTTTATTGATTTTCACTTTTTATTATTTGTTTATTTTGGGTTTAATTTGCTCTTTTCTTTAAAATTAATTAATTAATTTATTTTTGGCTGCTTTGGGTCTTCGTTGCTGCGCGTGGGCTTTCTCTAGTCGCGGTGAGCGGGGGCTACTCTTCCTTGCTGTGCGCAGGCTTCTCATTGCGGTGGCTTCTCTTGTTGCGGAGCATGGGCTCTAGGTGCACGGGCTTCAGGAGCTGTGGTGCGCGGCCTCTAGAGCACAGGCTCAGAAGGTGTGGCGCACGGGCTTAGCTGCTCCGTGGCATGTGGGATCATCCCGGACCAGGGATCGAACCTGTGTCCCCTGCATCGGCAGGTGGATTCTTAACCACTGCACCACCAGGGAAGTCCACGGATATGGACTTGTAAAAAGCATTTCTTGATCTGTGTTGCCAAATTGCTTTCCAGGTCTTACAGTTTTCATTGGTGAAAATAATTTGGCACCCTAGTAATATCTTTAAGTATTTTCATAAGTAAATAAATAAATAAATAAATAGAATAAAGGCATGCTCCAGGGAATGGGGATATTAATGGGGCTAGGGAGATGTTACTACATACAAATGCTTAGGAAATGATTTTAATATGTTAAGTCTATAGTTCAAAAAAAACAAAACACAACAAATACTGATAGATGTCTGGGGAATTCTGATTCTCATAATATGCCAAGGATTATTAAAGAGGGCATTCAGAAGTCTGCCTCATGAGAAAATATGAACACTAGACAAGGTGTTTGTACCTCCTAGCCCTGCACATATTCCACACCACCTCCTCACTTCCATTTCAATGCAAGATCTTTAAATGCAGAGAGTGTCTGCAGGGCCTACCATAGTGCTAGGGGACTCTCATAGGAAAGAATCAATAAATATTTATTGAACTGAGACAGAAGACCCAGCTTTTAAAATGATGGAAAATAGTAGCTTCTTTGTTCATTGATATGCTAGAAAGGATTTTATAAAATCCTGTAAGCAAAGGGCATAGTTCTCACCAATCACTGCACCACACACTCAGATGTTCTCTATCATGCTGACCCTGAGTGTGAGAGCTTGAGAGGGAAATTTTGAGCGTTTGATCAGTCTCTTGTCTACTCTATTCCTAGAACAGGAGTCTCCAGAAAGCAACTGTAAGCATTCTGACTTACCCGTGAAACAGACTGCATTACTTGTGCAGCATTATTACTAAGGAGTTTTTTATTTATCTGTTATTAGGACCCTACAGGCTTGGTTTTACCTGATTTAAAGGGCTTTGCAGAAAAAAAAAAAAGAAAGAAGACGAAGAAAGGAGGAAGGGAAATAGGACATAGAGAAAAGCTGGTTATCTTTATTGAGAATGACTTTGGAAATAAATTGTTATGTTCTACTTTTATTTTTCTTCCTTAATGTCAGATTGTCAGCTGCTATTCTTTCCTGATCCGAGAGTGATTAGCAATACTCTCTGTTCCTTTCTCTTAGCACAGGGCCTGGTACATAGAAGTCCTTAACAAACATTTCATGAACGAATGAACTGGAGGGATGCTAGACTTGAACTGGAACCACAAGTCAGAAGTCCCTATGAGACGTGATGAGTTCTTAAATAGGACAGTGACAGTGACTGAGCCTTAAGAAACAAAACCAATGGAGTCAACGAACACAGGAAAATTAGTTCTTATAGGTGATAAGTCACATATGCTTTTATAAAACTGAACCTTAATTTTGAAATCCCAAATTAAAATAGTATTCAGTTGATCTGATAAGGAAAATGAACATTTATTTTAAAATTAAGTCTTCCCCACCTCCCCACAAAAAACCCAGACATCCTTAATTTAAATGTAATCATGTGGTTTCTTTGACAATAGATTACAGTTAGCCATAAATCAAATAGCAACTGAACCTCATTCTGAAGATTTTTCTACCTTCAATCAAGATACCTTATGTACTACTGCCATCTACAGTAAGAAAAGCCAAGAGAGCATCTATACTTTGAAAAGAAAGAATCTATATAACTATAAAGTGTTATATTAAAGGATTTCATTATTTGACAAAATTTTCATTTTCACTGTAAGAAACAAGCAATTTTTAACCATGTTAAAATAATCATGAGATTATCTTATATAAAAAACCAGATACCTTTTTTTTTTCTTTTTAAACTTTTCATTTTATATTGGAGTATAGCCGATTAACAATGCTGTGATAGTTTCAGGCGCACAGCAAAGTGACTCAGCCATGCATATACATGTACCCATTCTCCCCCAAACTCCCCTCCCATAAAACCAGATACTTTAAGAAAAGAGCAAGTATCCCAAAGTAAAAGTTACTGCTAAACTAGTTTCTAGAAACACAGAAAACAACTTTTTCTTGAGGCCTTTTGAAATTTCTATCTACCATGAAGATTTGGCTTCCAAAGGGACATGTAAAATTTAAAGGGCAAGTAGGGAAAGACAACTGTAAGAAGGAAACAGGTGAGGTTTTATTTAAGAATTTTCTAACAAAAAATTTTTTTAAATCATGGATGAGAGATTGAATGTGAGTGGACAACGTTCAGAAGAGACAAGCAAGAGGAGAGAGAAGTGGCTCTCGCTGGGGTTCCACGATATATTAGGAAATCAAAAAGAAAACTCTGATTCCTGCCTAGGGACTAAGAACTACAAAAAGCACCTCAGAATTCGGGAGACAAATGAAGGTCTTGGGCTGGCCTGTTTCAAAGGAGAGCCCCAAATCTCCTCTCTGTCTGACCTTTGCTTTGCTGATTCTGAGGTTTGCAGTAATTGGGTATGTCATATAGAGGACTACTTATCACTGTTAGAACTGAAGTGTGTAAAGGCTTACATGTACATTAGTTTAAATTGACAATGGGAAGAAAAATTATGTTTCTAAAAGAGGAATTCAAATTTGAGCCATAGCAGTATCACTGAAATACCAAGAGGAAACAGTCTTTCAAAATAGAGGAGTACTGTAAGAGCCAAAGTCATGAAAGTTCACATCTGTTTGTTTAATGTTGATGTTTATATAATCACATTTCAAAATACCGACGTTCAAGTCAGGTGTATAATCTCATTTGCACCTACTGCAGTGGCTGGTGAGGGGCAAATGCTTAGCAAACGTTTGAAAATATACCCTGAACTACCTTGAAATGCAGATATTCACCTGAGCTTAAGTTTCTACGAGGCTTGGAGCTAGATTACATTCTTCACATAGTTACAGTATTGTGCAACATCTTTAGCTTGGATTCTGCAGATGATTAACAGTCCTCAAGGGATCAAGAAAAATGTTGTGTCTAGAATGGCTTAAGATCTCAAAGACTTTCTGAAGCCATTCAGTATGTTAAAAGAGATTTTTGTCTAAATAACTGTGCATTTAACACAGTCCACAGTACCGTACATTACAAACAAAATTTATACTTATTGCTTTATAGATAAGAAGATGCAAACACTGACAATGAAGAGTTATTGTTCAAATGTTTACATACTTTTGCTAATGGTGGGTGAGGCCATTTAAATTAGGTATAGTTTTTAGATTAGCTGCATGCAACTGTTTATAAATAAGGCTTTCTTAAAAGTGCTATATACTTTAAGCTCTAGCATAATTAATGGAATACCTTCAGAGAAACAGTTAAATACTTTCCATTTTAATTCATTATTTCTACTGCTAAAGATTAAAATGAACTGGTGAGTTGTTTCTTCCTAAATGTCCTTTCATCAAAGAGTTTCAAATTAGTAGCTCCAAATATAGATTAACTGTTGGGTCATACTCAATTTATATGATATTCAATTTATATGAGATTACACGGTTTAGTGCAGTAAAGGCTATTTTACAAGAAAAAGAAGAACATAAAACGTAACAGATTTCAAATCAATTTAATCGAACAACTGAAAACAAGAGAAGCCTCATATAGGGAGCAAAAACCTTAATATTAACACATTCAGAATCCACAGATTCAAGTACGTGAAAATTAAACATTGAAGAGTACAATGCCTTTCTTTTTCTTAAGACTAATCAGTTACATTCAGGTAAAAACAAAACTTTAAAAAATTAGTGACTGAGATAAGAAATTAACTGGAATATCTGACCAAGCATCTTTGGTACAACTATCCTTTAAATAAGTCTTGCCTAAGCAAAGTTTCAAGTCCTAAGATATGATGATTTTCTTACCATTTGGGGTCCAACATTCACATTTATTGGTCCTAAGGTTTTTGGTAAAATCTTTGTTGGTGAGTTGGTGCTGGAAACTGGAAATGCAACAAATGAAATGTTACCTGAAATTATATCAAAACACTAGATTAATGTTCTGCAATATCAAGACCACCTTCTACCTATCTATACATCCATGGTCCTAACCAGCTGTGCTTAAGTAATTTATAATTATCTTAATAAGGAAGTTAAGACCAAAAAGCTATACTGAAAAGCCAACCAATTATTGCTTTGTTGTAGTGAGGACAATTAGTTCTGCTGAACAGCACACCTGTAAAATAAATAGTTCAGTCTATCTGACAACTACTGGACATTAAGTTGGTTTTTTAGAGGAATAAACATTTTGAGAGTTCATAATGCACATCATAGTTTATATCAGAGTTGAGAATTCCAGTTAAGATCTTTATTAGAAATCATAGAACAAAAATAAATGCATGAAGTATAACATGAAATAAAATAAATATCTGTTAGAATTTCTTTACAGTATAACATTTTATACTAAAAGTTAACATGTTTTCAAAATGTTGAGTTGGCAGTGTTTTGAGACTTTATCACAGTGGAGAAATAAATGATGCCACCTAGTTACTGATGGTGGAAACTATGAGATCTGTATCGTGTTTTCAAGTGATTTCAACAATTTAAATTTCAAATTAAGGTAGCAAAATGCCTTCCCCCCAAATGAAAAGCCAACCAATAATTTTCTGAACTACCACGTCAACTACTTAACTTCTCTGGACAAACTTCAGTTTACCAATGTTTCTCTTAGAAGATAAGAGTGTAATCCAATATAAGAAAGGAGATCACACAGGAAGTGCGTGAAAGAGGGTCAATATTGAAACTCTGGGGAAAAAACAACATTTAAGGGCAGGACCAGAAAGGCACCTCCTTCTCACTCTCCCTCCCGCTTCCTGAGCTCCTCCAAAGCTTGCACAGCTCCTGAATGCCCTTCTCTTATCTCCTAACTCTGAGTAGGTCTCCTGCAGTAAGGAACTCAGGCCACCAGGCCCTTCTTCCTCAACCTGGGAACTTACCGGCACCCTCACATATTTTTACTTATTTCTGAGTGGAAGATTCTCATATGAATTACTTCTTTCATGTCTGCTCTGCACTTCCTGTCTTCTCAGGGAACTCACGCATCAATTATTTACTCTGTCTTCTGAGTTTTCAACTATACCACTGGTTCCTTCCCTCAGTTTCTCTCTCTGCCCATCTGCCTTGTATTATTTCCCCTCAAATTCTACATTTCAAAATCAATTCTTTATCTTTCTCATGCCCACTCAGCAAGGCCCAGTACCCAAATCTGCTTCTCCTTCTTGGTACAGATCATCATGCACCCAGTGACCCGAACCAGAAACCATCAACCCCTCCTTATTCAACCGACTACCACATCCTACTTGTTACCTTCTTACCCTGGTTCCTTTATATTGCCGGTGCTTGTTTAATTTGGAACTTTATCAAATCTGGTTTGAAAACAGTTACTCTCTAATCCAGAGGTTCACAACCCTGGCTGTGCAATGGAATTATCTAGGAAGCAATAAAAAATGCCAGTGCCTGGGTCTTACCCCCAGAGCTTCTGATATAATTGAACTGGAGTCAACCTGGGCATCAGACTGTTAAAGTTCTCCAGATAGTTCCAAGGTGCAGCCAGAGCTGAGCCCCACTTCCCCGACTGGATATCCTACCTCAAACAGCTTTCCTACCCCTCCCCACGTCTGTGACAAACCAGTCTTTCCACGGATGAAACTGTTCTGGACACTCCCCTATTTAAGGCCTTCAGAGATTCCACGACACTTCCTAAATGCCTCTCAGACTCCTCACATGACGCAGAAGCTCCCGTTTGGAGATCTCACCCCGCCTCCCTTCCCAGTTTCATCTTCACATGTACCCTAGGCTCCGATCAGATTAAATACTCTGCAGTTCCAGAAAGGCCCCAGATCAACCACTCCAGCTTTGATGCACACTCTTCCTTCTGCTGGGAAGTCTCTCTCTACTGGGACAAGGCCTACCTTCCAGCACTTCAAAATGGTACTCCTTACCATTTTCTGAGAAATCACCATGTGCCAGAGTCTGCTCTAGAGGCTTCCCATATACACATCATCTCATTAATGCTTAGGAGAACAGTGAGACATATATTATTGACGACTCCATTTTACACATGAAATTAACACAGAGTGAGGTTAAACAGTTGGTACAAGGTCCCACAGGCAGTAAAGGGCCATAGCTCCACCTCCAAAGCTACTGCTCTCTGTGTCACCTCCCCCTTATTACGCGTCTCCAGCCTCTAGGGTCTAGGTCTTGGATGCCCTTCTTCTGGCTTTTCATAAAACCTATTATTATTTACTTGTAATTCTACTATAAGTAGGCTATGTTGTCAGCTTTGTATCCTAGCACCTGGTTTAGTCCCTGGCACCAAAGAGGTACAGGAAACAATAAAAACTGTTTGATTTGCACAGATTGGAGCTATTACCTTTCCTAATCTGGATGCCATACTTCCTGTAATGTAGCCTAAATTGTATCTTTTGTTACTTTTTAACAGGTGAAATAAATTTAAACACCAGGTCCTTTGTTTATTTTTTTTAAACATGACTGACCAACTGGTATTAGCAAATAGTTTCCCTACTCTGTAACTGTGCAACTGATCTTTTATTCAACACGCGTACACGTTATCAAATACGGTTTGATATTTGATATTATAACCCAAATACGGTTATTCACGTGTTTAAGAATTCACTTAACTGGAGAATACTAATTTATAATTCCAGGGGGAGGAACAGCTCTGTAGTTGATAGACATGTGCCCTAAACTCAGTCCCAGACAGGAGGGGAAACACCACAGATCTATGTGAGGAAGAACCCAGCCAGGATAAAGTCTGGCTCTCAGATGGCTTTTTAAAATGACCTTAAGGCTGCTGAATGTTTAAGATGAGATCATCTGTGATACACCATATTAGAAACAAAAGCCAAAAACTTACAAAAAGCAGTGAAGCAAGAAACATACAAAAAAAAAAAAAAAAAAGATAATTAAGGTTAGGGAATGACCCTAAATTGAAACTTAACAGTAAAGATAAATTAAGAATATAAAACTTAGGTCAAAAACAAAAAGAAAGGGGACTTCCCTGGTTGGAACAGGGGTTAAGAATCCGCCTGCCAATGCAGGGGACACGGGTTCGAGCCCTGGTCTGGGGAGATCCCAAATGCCACAGAGCAACTAAGCCCGTGTGCCACAGCTACTGAGACTGCGCTCTAGAGCCCGCGAGCCACAACTACTGAAGCCCACGCTTCACAACAAGAGAAGCCACCGCAATGAGAAGCCCACGCACCGCAACGAAGAGTAGCCCCCGCTCGCCACAACTAGAGAAAGCCCGCGCACAGCAACGAAGACCCAACACAGCCATAAATAAATTAAAAAATAATAATAAAATAAAATTAAAAAAAGAAAGGGCTCCCCTGGTGGTGCAGTGGTTAAGAATCCGCCTGCCAATGCAGGGGACACGGGTTCGAGCCCTGGTCCGGGAAGATCCCACATGCCACGGAGCAACTCAGCCCGTGAGCCACAACTACTGAAGCCTGTGTGCTCTAGAGCTTGCGTGCTGCAACTGCTGAGGCCGAGTACTTCCCGTGCTCTGCAACAAGAGAAGCCACCACAATGAGAAGCCTGCGCATCACAATGAAGAGTAGTCCCCGCTCACCACAACTAGAGAAAGCCTGCGTGCAGCAACGAAGACCCAACGCAGCCAAAAATAAAGAAATAAAGAAATAAAGAAATTTAAATCTTAAAAAAAAAATAGAAAAACCTCGTTAAAGCCAGATCTGTCATGGCAGTTAATATCAAAGAATTTAGATGGAACTTAATAAACCTAACAAATTGATTCTAAAGTGTTTCTGGAAGAGTAAAGACAGAGAACAGCCAAGAAAATTTTGAAAACAGGAATAATGGGGAAGAGAGGAACTGTAGCCTCCCAGACTTCAGAATTATTACATAGCTAAAGGGACTGAAATCATGCGACACTGGCTAAGATGCAGACAAAGAAATTGACAAAACAGAAGTTAAAGTCCAAAATTTACTTCATTTATACATGAAAATTTTATACATGGTAAAATAGCTTTTCAAATGAATGGAGAAAGGGTAGATTACTTAAGAAATGTTGTTGAGACAAGAAATTGTCCATTTGGATAAAAGAAATCTTAGATTTCTCATCTCGCACAAAAATAAATCCCAGAAAGACCAAATGTTTAAATATAAAAATTAAACATTCCAAGCATGTTACAGAATTCAGAAATCTTAAGTGAAAACAGACTGACAGATTTGACTACCTAAAAATAAATATTTTCTAAATAGCAAAAGACCCAATACACTTAAGACAAATCTCAGACTTGGTAAACAAATTTGCACAGGAATAGATGCTTAATTTTAAAAATAAAAAATTCACACACACAAAAAGAAACTTTTTAATGTACCAGATTGATAAAGATTAAGAAGTCTGATAATGTCCTGAGTTAGTAAAGATGTGGCAAAATGGGTGCATTTAAAATATATTTAGGGAATTCCCTGGCGGTCCAGTGGTTAGGACTCCCTGCTTCCACTGCAGGGGGGGCACAGGTTCGATCCCTGGTCGGGGAACTAAGGTCCCGCATGCCGTGCAGTGCAGCCAAAAATTTTAAAAATAAAAGATAAAAAATATTTACTTGGCACCTACTGTATGCCAAGTACTAATGCTAAGCGCTACGGATACTCAGGGCAAGTGAACTGTCCACTGCAGTCAAGGGGCTAACACTATTGGAGAGCCTTTCTGGATGGCAGTCCGACAGTGTAATTAGAGAGGAGTTTGAGGATTGTGTGTTAGAGTATAAATTTTTAAGTAATGCTTTATAAACAATTATACACATTTTAAAGGCTCTTTCTACCTCAACAAATAATCTTTCAACTGCCCTCTGCTGCCTAAGTGGCAAGGTGATCCCTGGCCTCTGCAACAACGTCTCAGTTAATAATGGGTATACCCTCTGACCAGCAATTCCTCTGCGGGATGTGTATCCTAATAATCTAAGCAGATAAGAACAGTTACACATGTCCTACGATTGCAGCACTGTGGATAAAAGCAAAACCCTGGAAACAATTTAAATGTTTAAACATCTTTGGTACATGCATATGATGGGATATTATAAAGTCCCTAAAAAAATTACAAGTATGAAAAAAAAAAAATTACAAGTATGTATTGCCATGGAAGAATGTTCCCATTGTAAGAGAGGATGATTAAATGGTATGATTGCATTTACCTTAAAAACTACATATACACATAAGTACATACGCATAAAGAGTCTGGCAAGATAACAATAATAGAGGTTAGCTCTGGGTGAGTAGTATGGAGAAGTGTTTTACTTTGTTTTATACTTTATTATTAATAAAGTTTTATGAACATGCATGCACCTGTCTTATAATGTGAAAAGCTATTGCCATTCTGAAGGAAAAAAAAGACAGTGACAGAGAATCAGCCACAGCTGCTGAAACAAGGTGAAGATCTATAAATGAAGTATCTCTGTTTTAGAATTAGTAAAAATGAAATCTGTTTTAGAAGCAGTTAAAGGGGCTCTACTGGGATTTCAGTAATTGTAATAGCCAGAAATAATAGCCACATATTTAGACATAGTTTGCTTTCATCAAATCAACTAGGTTCAGCAGCAGAAATATAATTTTTTGGACTCAAAAGGACATTTAAATAGGTTATAAACATCCAGTCTCCTGAAATTTCAGCCACATTAGGAGTAAACCAAACCAAGTCTAAACAATTTTTCTTAAGTACCTGGCCTTAATTCATAGCTCCGTGGTAACAGGGTCCTGACACTGTCCAAAAGCCAATGCCTGGCACTTGATGTATTTATTAAAAACAAAACTTTAAAGACCTGCCTGGATTTTGGTGCTGGCAGTTCCCTGAATTAACTAAAATGAGATCGATCACCTAGGAAAGGGGCTAAGAAAAGCTAACACTTACGCCAAACCCTGCACAGGCACAAAATTTCGGCTCAAATTTTATTTCGATTTCTTGAGTAACTGGAATCCTTCTGTTTTCCATTAGAATTCTCCAGACACCAAAGATTTCTTTCACTCATAATCCTTTGGGGGGTTTCAGTTATAGTTAATCACCTTCAATATGTCCAATTAAAATGAAAAATTCAGTCAAATAATTGTGGTTTGTCTACATGAAGCCAATATAAATTATTTTTCACAGTACTGACCTTCTGGGGGAGAAATTATTTTTGGCCTGAATAAGCTTTGGGGAAAATCTTCACCCAAGCCTATATCACATTCTCCCAGAAGAACCTAATTAGTAACTTATTATAGGAAAGAATATGCTTATTTTATGGGTTTATAAATACCTCAAATCAGAAGTAGTGTATACCCCATATATACAGGGTCCAAACTTCACAGGACAAGCTAAACTTACAGCCCTAAATATAAGTTTAAAAATGACCTACATTGGGCTTCCCTGGTGGCGCAGTGGTTAGGAATCCGCCTGCCAATGCAGGGGACACGGGTTCAAGCCCTGATCTGGGAAGATCCTACATGCTGCAGAGCAGCAAGCCCGTGTGCCACAACTACTGAGCCTGCGCTCTAGAGCCCGCGAGCCACAACTACTGAGTCCGCGTGCCGCAACTACTGAGGCCCACGTGCCTCGAGCCCGTGCTACGCAGCAGGAGAAGCCACTGCAATGAGAAGCCTGCGCACCACAACAAAGAGTAGCCCCCGCTCACCGCAACTAGAGAAAGCCCGCGCGCAGCAACGAAGACCCAACGCAGCCAAAAATAAATAAATAAAATAAATTTATTTTTTTAAAAAATGACCTACATTGTGGTAGTGTATGTATGTGTTTGTCAAACTCGGAGAACTCCAGGCTAAAAAGGGTTAATTCTACTATATACATGTAAATTATACCTTAATTTAAAAAATGGGAAAAAGTGACCTAGGCAATTTCATTATCTATTAGTAAGAAGCTAATTACAGATTATACAATCCTCTTGCCTTTCCTCTTCTGTTACCTTCTGCTATCTACTTTTAAAATTTATTTTATAAACAGGTAGTTCATGGATTTGTCTAAATTACATCCCTCCAGCTACCTTCTCTTTTGAAAACTTCCTGCATCATCACAATCTTTCCCCTTCTGCTGGATCATTTTTACCAGCACATAAACATGTATTTTTTCTTTCATCTTAAAAACAAAATACAAAAACAACTTTTATTAACCATACACAGCTCTCCAGCTACCAACTCATTTCTGTTGCCCTCTACAGCAAAACTCACAAAATCTGTCAACATCTGCTGTGTCCACTTCTCCACTCTGTTTTCTTTAACCCACTCCCATTCCCGCCCCTCAACTTCACTGAAACAGCTCTTGCCAAGATCACCTCCACGTTGCTAAATCCAATGGTCAATTCTCAGTTTTCAACTTAACCTTAACCTACCAGCCGTATCTGATACTTTTTAAAAACACACCTTCTTTTCAAACACTCTCCACTTGGCATCCAAACCTCCGTTCTCTCTTGGTTCTCCTCCAAATCCACTGGTTTCTCCTTCTCAGTCTTAGTGGCTGGACCCTCCTCTCTAAAAACATTCGGGAGCCCCTTACATCGGTCCTCCGACTATTCTCTGTCATCTCTTCCTCACTAGGTGGTCTGACAGCTCCCGTGTATATCTCTCCAGATTAAATCTCTCTCCCAAACTTCAGATTCATGTATCCAACTGTCATTTCAAATATCTCCATTTTGATGTTTCACAGGCATCTCAAACTTAACATGCTCAAAATATAATTCCTGACTGCTCCCCATCCCACCCAGAAACCTCCTCCTCCCATCTCTCTCTTCATCTCATTAAATGTCAACTCCATTCTTCAACTGTTTAGACCAAAAGAGATCACTGTTGACCTTCTCTTATAGCCTACATACAATCCATTAATAAACCCTATTGGTCCTATCTTTAAAAGTGTAACCTGAATAGAAAACAAACTAGTGGTTACCAGTGGGGAGGAAGGGGAGGGACAATGTAGGGGTGAGGGAGTGCGAGGCACAAATTATTGGGTGTAAGATAGGCTCAAGGATGTACTGTACAACACAGGGAACATAGCTAATGTTTTGTAGTATCCGTTCATGGAAAATAACCTTTAAAAATTGTATATACTAAAAAAAAGGCAGATGGACAATGTAAAAAAAAAAGAAACAACCCCAAACAATCTATGTAGCAAGAGATGGCTGTGTCAGAACACTGCTGGTTTACATTTATGATGGTGGTCCTTCTTTTAAATTTTTACTTAGTTCTTTGCTATACGTCTGTATCCATACCCACAATAAAAATGATTTAATGTTGGGCTTCCCTGGTGGTGCAGTGGTTGAGAATCTGCCTGCCAATGCAGGGGACACGGGTTCGAGCCCTGGTTCTGGGAAGATCCCACATGCCGCGGAGCAACTGGGCCCGTGAGCCACAACTGCTGAGCCTGCGTGTCTGGAGCTTGTGCTCCGCAACAAGAGAGGCCGCGACAGTGAGAGGCGCGCGCACCGCGATGAAGAGTGGCCCCCGCTCGCCGCAACTAGAGAAAGCCCTCGCACAGAAACGAAGACCCAACACAGCCAAAAATAAATAAATAAATAAATAAATTTTTTTAAAAGAAAAGATGACTACTATCTTAAAAAAAAATGATTTAATGTTTACAAAAAATAAAATAAAATGTTATCTGGAATACAACCACTCCTCATCCACTCCACTGCTACCACTATGATCCAAGTCGCCGTTTCTAGACTCAATTATTGCAATATCTTCCTGATTCACCCACCCGTCCTGCGTTAGGCCCACCTCACCCCACAGAACTACCCCCAAGCTTCCCAATACAGTAGTCACTAGATCAGAGGCTATAAAGCACGACTTTCGTAGTCAGTACAGCTGAGGACCTAACTTCTAAACGTATTTAATTTTAACGAATTTAAATTTAAAAACTGAAGCAGTATAAAATATTTTCCCATTAAAAACAGCATTATTGTTTTGGTAGTACTACATTTCACCTCAATTGTTGAAAATTTAACATCTAAACAGAAATGTGCTCTAAGTGTAAAATACAGATTTTCAAGGCTAAGTAATCAAAACCTAACTCTCTAAAAATTTGATTATATTGATTACATGTTCAATGATAATGTTTCGGATACTGGATTAAATAAAATCTATCATTCAAATTAATTTTACCTGTTTCTTTTTACCTTTTTAAATGTGGCTACTAGAAAATTTTAAATTATGCGACTTACATTACCCTACTGAACAGCACTGCTCTATCTACCATCACACAGCAGTCAGAGTGATCCTGCTTTGTGGAGTAATTCTCTTTGAAACTCTCCAGTGGCCTTTGCATCTCCGTCTGTGTGATGGTTTACAGAGCCCTGTGCCACCTGACCCCTCCTTTCTGACCTCATCAGCTGTCAACTCTCTCCCTTCAGTCCACTACATTCACCCAGGCCTCTTTGCTGTTCCTCAAACCATGACAAGCAAATTTCTACCTCGTGGCCTTTGTCCTTAAAAGTTTCCTCTGCCGGCAACTTTCTTCCCCCAGATTAACTACGTGCCTTATTCCACAGCTTCCTTGAAGACTCTGCTCAGTTGTCAGTGTATCAGAGATGCCTGATCACCCTACATCAGCACTTCTTCACTTACTGCGACTTTCCACCAGAGTACTTATCTGTATATGATGTTCTGCAAATTTATATTTACTTGCTTATAATCATACAAGCACCCACTCTCAGAATGTTAAGTTCTATAAGAACAGGGGATTCGTTATCTCATTCACTGCTGTATCTCCAGCACCTAGCACAGTGCCTGGGACATAGCAAGAGTTCAACAAATATTTGTTGGATGGATGAATGAATGAATGAATGAATGCACAAATACACGAATGTCTGCATGGAAGCATGTGACACAAATTTGGGAGACAAGAGTATACAGTTAAACTAAGTCTCCTCTCATCCCCGACCACCACCTAACCGTTCCCTTCCCTAGTGACAGCTACTGGCGCCAGTTCATATATAACCTTTCAGAAATACTCTAGGCATATACAAACATATATGCATACATATCCTTCTTTCCTTACACATATGGTTTGCATATCAGTTTGCATGTTGCTTTTTTACCACTTAACAATACTGTATCTATTTTAGATGTCTTTCCATACCTACGAACATACATATGTAATTTTGCTTCAATATTTACTTCGTTAGCTATGCAATACTTCTTTTTATGGCTCTAGCAGCTTATCTGAGTCCCTTAATAATGGAAAGCTTTTAGTGTTACAAACATTATTAACAGTAAAATCTTTTATTACTGCAAATAATACTGCAATGACTACACACATGTCTTTACACACATGGGTTGTACCGACTGGCTGTACCAATTCACCCTCTGTTCAGCAATGTATGAAATGTATTCATTTCCACATATCCTTACCAACTCAGTGTGTTATCAAACTTTATTGTTGTCAATCTTTAGGTTAAAAATAGTATTTCACATTGATTTTATTTTGGTTTTATTATTATGAATAAGACTGACGTGTTTTGTTTAAAAGTCATCTAAATTTTCCTTCCTGAGAATTATGACCAACTTTCTATTGGCTGTTGATGATTTTTTTTATTGGTTGACCCTCTTTAAATATTGAAGGAATAAGAGTATTCTTTGTTATGCCTGCTGAAAATATTTTTCCCAATTTGACATTTGTCTTTGGCTTTTATATATGATTTTCTTTCCACATTTTAAAAGAATGTTGTCAATCTCATAGTTCTTTCCTTTTATGACTTTAGTGTCATTAAAAAGGTCTGTGAGTCTGTTTAAATATAAAAATAAAGGAGGTCGGAGTAACTGCAAAGTTTATTTATTTATCTTCGCTTCCCACCCTGAAGCTGCATGTTATACGTGGGTGTGCTATGTTTTACTCATCTTACAGGTTTGGTATTTCCAGTTGGATATGCTGTTCGTTGAATTTAATTATCATTCATTACATACTAAAGACTGTATTAAACATCCCCCATGTTTTCAATACTTCGATGCCTTCATTTTAAATTTTACATCCTTGACCATCTGGAATTTATTTGATGTGAGAAGTGAATGATCCAATTTATTTTTCCTAAATGGCTACTTTTAATGAGTAATCTACTCCCCCTCCCCCATGCTAACATGAAAGTCTACCTTATTGACTTTCTATTTGCTCCACTGATTTGCCTACTTATGTGACAGTATCATGTGCTTCACTTCATTCACAATTAACATTTCAAACAGAGAATAAGGAGACTCAGAAAAAGAAAAGCGTCAAGCATCTCTTTCCTTCCCACACTACCTTTTAATTATTTGTTAATAACTGTTTTAAAGGACTATCGATCAGTTTCAAATACAGTACTAATGAGGTCAAGTCACAGGTCGATTCTGGAATAGGCCCATTCATTTTGCAAAGAGCAAAGATTCCACAACCTTCAGACTCTATTTCTAATTTCAGCCGGCCATCTAGAAAGCAACATACGTCACTGAAGAGAGAGTAAAGTAGGGGGAACAATATGATGGCTCTGGGGATATCTACCACCTTTATTTGAAAAATAACTCAGGCCCAATAGATCAACAGCATTATCTTCATAAATGAAACGCATATTAATTGCTCATAATTAATTTGAAAAGACAACATATCCAACTGGAAACAGCAAATCTGTAAGATAGTAAAATACAGCACATCCATGTATAAGGTGCATGTCAGGAATGGGAACTGAAGCTAAATAAACCTTGCAGTCACTCTGACTTCATTCGTTTTTGTTTAAATATACTCAGATTTTTTTTTTTTTTAGTTTTCATTCTATTTATAGGTTAGCTACTATAATGTGCATTACCTATATGCACCCTATAACACTGTTATGTTCTATTTTGTTGCATCTGTACTCAATCATGTTCACCAAAGTTGCCAAGATTAAATCCAAAGGCCACCATCCATTACTAAACTTTTTAACGTGGGTGACCATAATATCACTGCAAATGGGAAGGGAGAGAAATAGAAGATAAAAGTTCGTAATACCTCCAAAGTATAATGGTTAAAGTGACCTCTAGAACCTCCCTCTCTGTATGTGGTTCCAAAATGGAAATCAAGTATCCTTAATGCATAGATAAAGACAGAAGATCTGCAATGCACATTCCTACATATCATAGGCATGGAAGCCAAAGCCGGGATGTTTTTGCAGCTGTCAGAGCACAGGACTTCTGGGATTTCCCCGCAGTGGACCACCTCACCAGAATCTTTCCAAAGAACCATAGAAAGGACCCTTGAAATGACCATAACAAAAAACAGCTCTACAGCCCTCAGGGTATACTCCTAATGGGTCAATAAATCTTTTACATCAGTCTTTCCTACATACTTTCCCTAGAGGATCAAGTCTTTCTTTTCTCTTGGCTTTGATAAGCAGTTTTACTTGGAGGACACCTTTTAAAACAATTAGCTAGCTCCCTCTTTCTCTGGTATCCAGAACCATAAATGCCCCAGATTCTTCAACTTGAAAGGAGAAAAACATTTCTTTTTCCATCTTCCTACATGTCAGGATTTAAACAGGGCCTATTCATTTCTTAGATGAACTCCTTAATTCAAGCTCTAGTATCTGGAATATTATAACTGTTTTCATTTAGTTCGTCAAACCTCAAAGCTAAAAGATCTTAGAAATCATTTAGTCCATTCTCACTGGGTTTCTTTTGTAGGACCCTTCCCTTCCAATACTTTGTCGATGTCCATCCAAAAACATGCATCTCATCTAGAGGCTGGATCCTACTGCTTCTTCACTGGCTTCTTTATCTTTATTTAAAACATGTCCTTTTGTCCTTTTTCTATTTACCCTGCTCAGACAAGGACGTCTTTTAATTCTTAATTTTCTCATTTCTCTTCCACCTCCTTAATTAGAATTTCCCAGTTTTGGACACTCTATCTTCTGATTAATAATTGAATTAGTTTACCATATGGCCTCAAACAACTTGGTTCTTCCAAGCCTTCCCAGTAATTCTTACCAAATGTGTTTGGACATAGGATACAAAGGGTGTGAACAAAAGTGGGAGAGGGCAATGTCCCTCTTATTCAAAATACATATTTCTGGGCTCCACTAAACACCTAAAGAAACCAGGTGGGAATGCATATTTTAAACAAGTGCCTCAGGTGATTATTAGGATCAAGCAAGACTGGGACAAACTGCTGCAAGTGTCCCTTTCCTCTCTGTTCAAATTAAGGAAGTAATGGAGTCTAAGTAGACTCTTTCTACTACACTTACCTCTATTTTCATTTTAAAAAGAGAAAGGGCCAAGTGACCCTTATTATTATCATCATCATCATTTGTCTCTTGTTCTTAAATGTTGTATCTTTTCAATGTTTAGCCTATTTTCAACCACTACTTTTAGCACCATCACCACAGCCAACACACCTGCCAGATGGCACACAGATGCTGTCTGCACGCCTAGAAAAGAGTGTGAACAGAAAGCAGCACATTTTATCTGGTACCAAGAGCCACTGAATGGCTAGAGTACATCAACGCAGCTGGGTGCAACCACAAGGGTCAGAACTGATGAGCATTAGAACACCCAAAGGCACTGAATTGGAGATCACTCTCAAGAAGAAGCCCACAACCCTCTGAGATGGTAACCTGCCCCAGACAGTGTTAACAAATAAATCATTTTAAGTTTACAGTCAAGAGAAGCTATTTTTCTAATATTTACAAAAGGTGGCAATGACTGCAGACAGATCCAGAGTTTAAAAGGTGCGTTCTTAAAATAAATTTAAAACTTTGGGACACAAATTCAAAAAGACCAAAGACCACCTGTGAATCAGAATTTCAAAGGCAGTTCTTTTCCTTAGCAAGTAAGAAAAGGGATCATTATATTCTATATGTCATGCTAAGTAGCTCATTCAAAATTGCATTGTTACAAACTTCTTATTTCAATAATATGTTCCACTGAGAGCTATTACTGAAGCTACATTTAAACCATACTGTCAAGAGTAGGAAATCTTTGACACCAGTATCAACAAACTCTTTTGTATTAAAATCTTGCCCATTAAAAGATTCTGCAAACTTTTATAAATAAGTTCTACTGGGTCTACTTGGCACACAGTAAGTGCTCAGTTAGAAGTCTCTTCATCTTTCTGTCAGAGAAATTGCCAAGAGAGCTGCCAAACTTTGCAAGAGAGAGCCAAATGCTGAAAACAAAGCCCCCTGCTGATGATCTCCAGCTTTAGAGTCAAGACCCAAAAGTTCACTTGAAAACTGGTTGCTTAAAACTTGGTAGAAAGGAAGAATGCTATTACACCATAGGTTCCTGGAGCCACTTGCAAAACAGAGTTAGCTCATAATACACTTTAAGGCACAACACTCATACCTGCTCTTAAACAACAGCGTAAAAGGTTTTCTTTTCAGAAAAATGTAGGTGTCCAGCAAATCTTCCCTCTGACTTCCACACCAGAAATGAGAGATTTCTAGGTCACCATCAATAGTTTCTAACTGCATAAAAATATGTAAGGCAGAGAGAATGTCTACATCAGTCACTCTCTGGGTATTCTGAATTGGAGAAAAATGAATAGGGAAGGCTCAGACTGCCTCAGACATCAGTTTTTGCTAAAGAGTTCACATATAAGGCAGGAACCACAGGCACTTCACTCTAGAAGTCTTCTTTCAGCCAGTACATTGTTCTTAAACTGAAGGGTTAACAGCCTCAATTACTTCTGCACTGTTGTTGCTGATGCTGTAACGTACTGTCATGCCTACATTTATGATCATTAAGTGACACTTTTTTAATATAAATTTATTTATTTTTACTTTTGGCTGCGTTGGGTCTTTGTTGCAGTACGTGGGCTTCTCACTGCGGTGGCTTCTCTTGTTGTGGAGCATGGGCTCTAGGCGCGTGGGCTTCAGTAGTTGCGGCTCACGGGCTCTAGAATGCAGGCTCAGTAGTTGTGGCTCACGGGCTTAGTTGCTCCGCGGCATGTGGGATCCTCCCGGACCAGGGCTCGAACCCGTGTCCCCCTGCATTGGCAGGCAGATTCTTAACCGCTGTGCCACCGAGGAAGCCGCTGACACACATTTTTGATAACTGCAATCTATGATGCTGTCAAAGTTATGTACCACATGTGAGGTCACCAACTTTTTTTTAGGGCTGTTTATTCCATCAAAACTATACATTCTTTGGTCAAAATTATAAAAGTTCTTACTCTAATCAAACCTATAACTTGGTAAATCCATTTTAAACTCCATGTAAGTTGGTTATCTTAGAAAAAAATTCAACTGCTCCATATTGCTATTCCTTAAAAAAGCAAAATGTACATAGATCGATTTTAAACTCAATCTTAATTCAAACAATGATCTGAAAAGTTTTGAAATCTCTAAATTCTATTGTCATTATTTGAAGCAAAGAAAATCTTCAGGGAAGCCCACAGGTCCTAGCTCAGAGCAAGAGACATTTTTAATAACCTCCTTGAATCTTGCTATCTTTCCCAGTCCTTTCCTTAGACCAACTAAACATTTAGAAAATCGTTTAACATTTGCTCAATATGCAAATTTTGAACTACGGTTCAAAGAATTTTTTGGCTATTATATGCTATTACTAACTTTACAGTGTAGGGTAGGGCAAAATTTTAGTAAGTGCCTAATATGTGAAGATCTGGCGCTCAGCACTGGTTTTCTAAGAGCTAACTTTAAGAAATACATAAAGTTGTAATGTATATAAACACAGTATATGGGAGCATAGAACTTCTCTACGTGTTACTTGTAAAAGGACAGATTTTTACTTTACTCATTATGAACTCCAGGAATTAAAAAAACTATTTTTTGACTGCTTTCATTACATGCATATCGCGTCCAAGCTCTTCCTTCTTATTCTTTTCAGCAGATAAACATTTCCCTCTTTCCATTAGCTTACTCTAACCTCACTATCTTTTTTTTAAAGAGGGCAACTGCAACACATCATTTCAATTAAACTCAAAATATTTCTCCCACATTTCTTATTCAAAGATCTTTAGAAATAAGTCTGTCTCATGGCTTCACACTGAAGATAAAACAGTCTCTCACTAAATGCAAATGATGTTTCATACTGCAATTTGATTTTGAGCCTTAATACCTATTGTGTAATTACAAACTTTTGCCACCTAAGTATTCCTTATATATTTTATAATGGCTTCGTTTTTTTCCCTAATATTCTTTATGACTTAATAATCATTTTCTCCATCACTTAAAGGCACTAAAATTAGCTTTCTCACATTTCCACTAATTACACATAAAATTTTTAAGATTAAGAAAAGCCTCTTCAAAAAGTATGTTACTCAGAATATGTTACTCTATACTGTTTCTCAAATCCTGAATGTAAAAGAATAAATTTGAAATGACTAAGTTTTCTTTATTCACTGATTAAGTCAGATTTATGGCCGCCCCTCCCGTTTCCAGCTACTGTGAATTTTGAATGAAACAACCTCAATTGTAACAGAAGAAACATCTGTTGCTTTTTCTCTTCATCAGGGCTTTCCCAACTGAAAGGAAGCCTCTCTGCCAGACCTCCTCTCCCACTCTCCCTCCCCCCGACACTAAGTTCCTTCAAACTTTTTTTAAAAGTAAATGTATGATTGAAAATTGTACCGTGTCCATTTAAAATGTCATAGTTTATCTAGAGATATTCACTTTACTACAGTTCAAATAATGAGTAAATATTACATACATCACGAAACCAGAGATCTGACTGGGAGACTATTAATTATAACTACAATGCAGGCTTCAAGAGTATACTTGAAGTGATCAGCTCAAGTTGTCACACATTCCAGGCTCACGCAGTTATTGTTTATGGTAAAGATTTTCTTCACAGGATCCAGATTCATATAGGATCTTGCACGCTATATTTTCTTTGCCTATCCAACGCGAACATAATGGCAGTCACTACCCCAAGAGGCAGACACCAAATGGTGCCACCCAAACTCTCACACTGTGCCTCATAATAAACCATAAAGCAGTGGAATGCACCGGCCCCTTTATGAGCAAACAATGCCTGAGCTTCATTAGAATACAGCTGACATTTTCAAAGCACAAATACTTTTAAGAAAAATGTACTAGGAGAAAAGGAGAATGAAACAGCTATAAAAGCTGAAACGTTTTTGTAAGTGTCAGGTTTATTTCAAAGATCCTGAGGAAGCATATTTTGCTGTTGACAATTTCAAAGTTTTAGTAAATGGAAAAAAAAAATGTAGAGTTAGAGGCAAAGCTTATTTTATTAACTACTGGAAAGAAATGAAAGTAAAAACTCACATCTGAATTGCACTCACAAGTAAGAACCACGAAGTACCTTTAATATTATTCATTTCTTTAACTGCTTCTTTAGTTCTTGCACGGAGAAAATGGAGCTCCAGAATTATCTTTATATTTCAATTGATTTATATAAGTAACTGAGTGATAAACTAAGCTTACTCTACCCCTCCCCCCCCACCCCAACCCCCATACCCTGTAGTTTTCCTGTCTGCAACAAGCAAGGACGTCTTGAATTCAGCGTGCTCCTGGCTATTTATCAATTTAACACTGCTGCTGTTGAAAGAATATAAAATAAACCCTGTAAAAACGCACCCAGCAGTAAGAAACAAAATGATCTCTCTTACCTGGTCTAAAGAAGCATGCCTCTCACTGCAGTACCAACAACACTCTACAGTCTTTGTTACCATTCAGTGGAAACTTGAGACTGTGTCAGACATGAGCAATCGAGCTCAGAAACACTCAATTTAAAATACTTCTCAGTAAAACTAAAAAGATGCTCAAGAAAATAGTTTCGTTACTGGCTTTTAAAAGACATATGAATACTGTCTAATGCAACAAAGACACTTAAAAACGAACAAAGTACAGGTCTTACTGTTTTAGAAATAGGCTTAAAATAGAAGTGGTGAAACAATACAATGCCTAACTCCACCCTAACATTTTTCTAAAAATAACTTGAATTTTAACTGGCTAAAAACCAAGATGGAACTTACTCATGAAACCTGCATATTTCGAATTATACATGTCAGGGTATTTGCGGGCTCCGAAGCAGTCACAAAGCAGGAGACCTTAGTGCATCTTGAAAGCAGAGCAAAAGCACCATGAGTTTCAGGGGGGGGAAAAAAAAAAAAAGGAGGAGAAACTCTTGAAAAACTAGTCAGGCTTTTCAACCTGTAATAACTGTCCAGCTCCTCTGGGAGGAAAAAAAAAAGTCCTGGTTCTGCCCCCTGAGATAGGAGGCTATGCTTCAATGCCAAAATGAATGACAGGCCCATTTCTGATATCAACAAAGAACAGCTTAGTGGTGCTCGAATTTTTTTCACTTTCCCACACAGTCAGAAGTTCTAACTTTTTCAGGTTAGTACCTTTGTATCTAGGGTTAAGTACCTTTCTCCATTTTCTCGAGAGAACCCAATTATGTTGTCCTAGTTTTTTAAATGATTAATTAAAAATACATACCTAATTATCTTACTCGGTTTTTCCTAGGCAGGAAGCTGAACAAAAGACGACCTCTTAAATTCCTTTCCAAATCTAACCTTTGCAATATCAGATTACCATATGACTAATTATTAATATTAATAAGCTGTTCCTGCATCCTGACAATGGGCACCAAGAGAAACAAAAAGTAGGTAACAAACATAAAAATAAGGTAAAGGAGACTATAAAATTTTCAACCAGCTCGGTGTAAAGATCATTTATTAAAGTACATGTCTCTGATTATACAAATTCAAAACAATAAACGCTTCAATCAACAGACATATGAGCCAAGCACTATTTTGGGCTCTGTGGATACAGCAGTGAACACAAGAGACAAAAGCCAAATGAAAATCCCTGTCTTCAGTGGTTTATATCTCAGTTCCCTGAAAGTGTAGCTCTCTTGGATGAATAAGGTACCTTTCCTCCTTTGATTAGGTACCACCTAATCTGAAATATTCCTCTCTGAAAGTATGTCTTGACAACAGCTCCAGCAGGGCAAGGATCTTGCACTTGGTTTAGTGCTGTATCCCCAGTGGCTAAAACAGAGCCTGTTAGACACCCCAATAAACATATACTGAATGAAACAGATCAAACAGAGCTTTTTCTTAGTCAAGTTTTTCTTTGTAAACAGACTATGTACCACACATTACACTTATATACACACAGAGATATGTCAAAAATAATATAGCATAGGGTATAAATTAAATTGAGCTGCAAGTACATATTAGCTTAAAATTGAAAATACAACCTCTATGGCTCTGTATCTTTTCAGATTCTAAAATCTGTTCAATATCAAATATGAGGTCACTATAATATTTGAGTAAAGGAAACAGTTAAAATTCTATACACTAAGGTTTTGTGGACTATCAGTTTTCAGAGGAGTTTTGAATAAAAAAAGAAGAAGCTTGAAAATTACCCAGCATCCAATCAGTTTTGTGTATTAAAATCTAACATGGTTACATGTGTTTATATACCCACATTTGGAAATAATTTTAATCTCCCTATCCTGCTTCTCACCATTCTTGATCGCCTTACCAGAAACCACACAGAGTAAATAAGCACATACCTCTAACCTGTGAGGTTAGCCAGAAGTGATCGCCCATGTCACCCAAGGCCAGGATATTCAGGGGCTAGATATTGTCATACCTACTCTGCTACAGTCTTAAAAGGAAATTAAACTTTCTAATACTCAGGTACACTGATCCTACTACTTCTAGTAGTAGGAAGTAGGCAGAGCATCCCCTCCCCCGCCCCCAGGGCTGGACAGTGATTTACATGTTCAAATATTCTACCTGGAATGTTAGTATATATTCTAACAATAAATTAACAGTAAGCCAAGGTCAGGAAGACATTGTGATGACTGAGGTCAAGTAATGAATAAAATAACATGGGCCCAAAGTAGGATTCCATTGGTCCTGCAGGAGCAATGTTTTTTCTCCTTAACCATCATTCATCTTTCCTTCAACAAATACTTATTGAGCACCTATTATGTATCAGGCACTGAGCTAGGCAGCAAATTGACCTGCTCCTTATTGTCTGCTCCAGAGGTCTGACCTTAAGCCTTTCTCTACCATATTTCCTTGTCCCTGTTTCCCTTCCTTGCCAGTGCCCCCTTTCAACTCCCAAATTCTTCTTTCACACTGCTCTTCAATCTACTCCCAAGCCTTTCTCAGCAGGCAGCTTGATTACTACCTTCTGTATGCCTTCATGAGTGTATGACACATTGTTGGGAAGTTCATGAGTCTTCCCACTGGCATAATAAAATGCATCTTGTGTAGGTTCTCGCAAACAATTTCTCCTTAATCTTAGATAGAAAATCTACTTAAGGGAATTCCCTGGCAGTCCAGTGGTTAAGATCCTGCACTTCCACTGCAGGGGGCCTGGGTTCGATCCCCAGTCAGGGAACTAAGATCTTGCAAGCCGCACAGAGTTGCCAAAAAAAGAAAGAAAGAAAATCTACTTAAGCATTATATTATTTACAATTACTGATTATCTAGCAAACACCAAAGGGGACAAGCCATTCTCTTCCCCAAGTTTATAAGTTAACTTATTTGGACTAGGGTTTGCTATGTCTTTTGGCCATCTGACCAAAGATTAACCATATTTTACAGATACACTTGTGATTCTATAGGCAGAAATTACACTATGATAGCACAATAATAGTTTTTACTTGCTCCATGCCTGCTAAATATAACTATCTACCAGATCCATATCATGAGGGACATACTTATTCACATTTTCAAGTAAAATGTCTAATCTCCCTGATGAGGGCTATGCCTAAAGCAAAGAGTTCCTGCTACCACTCGCACGGGTAAGTGTCAGTTTCTTAAAAATATCATATAGTATTTTTTTATGCACTCTCATGTTTATTGCAGCATTATTCACAATAGCTAAGACATGGAAGTAATCTAAATCTAAACTTCCAGCTATAAGATGAATAAGTTCTGGGAATCTAATGTATAGCATAGTGACTGTAGTGAACTTCACCTTTGCACCTCCTCTTCCTCTTTCTACCTTTGAAATGTAGACATCTTTCAAGGTTCTGCCCTTGATGCTCCCTTCTCCAAGATTTATATTTCCTCTTTGGAGGACATTACCCATTTCTATGGCTTTATCACCTCTATGTAGACGACTACAAAAATGTATACTTCTAGTCTTGGGCTTCTCTGCTCTAAACTCTTATTTGCAATGGCCTATTGGACATCTCTGTCTGCAAGTCCCACGACGTCAACGCAACTTCTGCAGGACTGAGCTCCGCGTCTCCTGTCCCAAAGCAGCTCACCCTCCGACATTCCCCATCCTTGTTACAGGCATCACCACCCTGAAAAGAAAGTGATTTTCTATTCTTGCCTCTTCCTCACCATCCAAATGACCACGTTGTTTCCAGTTGTTGTGTTTTTTTCCTAAAACACACATCATTTCCCTGATTTAAAAAACAAAACAAAAGAAATAAGAAATACACCTTTTGATGACCTCCTGATGGCTAGAGCTGCGCTATCAACAGTGGTAGCCTTAGCCACATACGGCTATTTAAATTTAAACGGATTAAATTTAAATAAAATTAAAAATTCAGTTCCCAGTTGCACTAGACACACGTTAAGTCCTCAACATCTGGCTAACAGCTTGCAGATCCAGAACATTTCCACCATCACAGAAAGTTCTATTAAACATCTCTGGTCTAGACAATAATAGCAAACGACCTAAGACTGCTGTCTAAATTTTCCTCAATCTGGCCCCTTTCTAAACTTAACTTCTACCAAAATCCCTTTGCGTGCTTTAGTCACAGCTGAATTAGCGGAGCCAAATGAATCAAGGCGAAGGCTTTCCAGGATGAGGGAGGCATTTGCCAGTACCTCAGAGAAGGATCTGTGGAAAGGGAAGAAACCAAAGGCGCTAGAGAGGACAGACATAGTTCACTAAAGCCCTCACAAGTTATGAAGGGACGGAACTTTAGACCTAAGGTTTTCAGCCCTAGAGAAAGAATATGTTACAATCGAGACAGCATGAGCGTTGGAGTCACAACACTTCACCCAAATTCAGGTATTAGTTGAGTTATAAGGTAAAGAAACTCAACTCACACTAGTCTGACTTGAAAAGAAATTAGTCGGCTCAACTGGCTAGCTCACCGAATGCAAGAAAAGGTTAGAGAACCAAACTAGGAGGGTCAGGGGGCAGCAGGGTCTCAGGAACTCTCCGGCTGCTAGGACTGGGTCTGTCTGACTCCTTTCTTTTACCTCTGATTTTTCTCTCACGCCAGCATCGTTCTCTTTCACTACAGATCAGTATTCTTCAGCTGGTGGGAAACATGGTCATTGACGTGTCACTAGTTTTATATCTTACAGATTCCACTAACCCTCTCTCAGCCTGGGCCTTAACATAACAGGAAGACATTCACTGGCTGAATTTGGGTCAGGCGCTCGTCCTGGCCAGTGAAATGCTGTCAAAGCAATGATGTGCTGGGGAACAATCACCTGTGGCCAGAAGGACATAATCACGAAAATGGAGTAGCTAGGTAGATGCGGAAGAGATCTGTGGAGGGGTTTCCAGGCATCTCACAGATGCCACTAAAATCTCTAGTGAATCATTTAAATATAAGAGAGTAAACGATTTGCCACTAATCTAGTAAAAGGTAAGGTCAAGATTTCGCTCTAGGTTTTCTGACTCTGATGTCTGTACTCTTTTCATTAGAATATTCCTAAATCATCAAAGGGTTGGGGGTGAGGGTGGAGGGTGGGGTTGGAGGGTAGGTGAGGGTATGTTATCCACTTACCTCTTTAAGGCCACACTGTTCACTTTGCAACAGACTCTTCCCTAAGCGGCAAGAACTTTAGCTTTCAGACTTCCTTCCCTTTTCAGAAACTTTAATTTTTCCCTCTTCACTGAGTTCATCTTAACGTTTAAGATGCAGAGATCGTTCCTTTCTAACTGCTGCCCAACTGAAAACATCCTCCTTGCCGTCTGACCGAATTTTTTTAAAGTGTGATATCCATAGCTGCCCTCTCACCTTTTTACAAACTATTAATTATATTTCAATTCTTAAAAAAGGCACCAAGTGCCTCCTACATGATACCTACTGTGCTAGGCACTAGGGATATAAAAATAAAGGGCATAGTCCTTAGCCTCAAAGAAACAACCCAATTTGGCTTCTCTGCAAGTGCCCAAATGAAACTGTACTGTGTAGAGCAGACAAGGAGCTCTACTTGGTAAATCAATGTACACTTACGCTCCATAACCTTGCGAATTGGACCTTGCTGACCTCACAAATCTCACGTTCTTAATACCATTCAAATTATCCTCTCTTGGCTTTTGTAAAGATTTTTGTAAAGACCATTTCTTCTCTGTTTCACTCCAACCTTCTAGGCTGGTTCCTTTTATTTTCTTCCCATTACTTGTATTCTAAATGGCTCAACCACGGCTCTCTGTTCTTACTATATTTTTGTTTTATTTTTATTTATTTATTTTTTAAACATCTTTATTGAAGTATAATTGCTTCACAATGGTGTGTTAGTTTTCTGCTTTATAACAAAGTGAATCAGCTACACATACACACACGTTCCCATATCTCCTCCCTCCCGCATCTCCCTCTCTCCCACCCTCCCCATCCCACCCCCTATATTTTTGTTTTAGAAGGTGACTGGCCACAAAATTTATTATCCACACTGGGTTAACCATTGAGAGTTAAAGGCGGCACACTATTAATAATTATACTGGGACACAACTGAAGCGGTTTGGAAAAACTGGACCATACGTATTCCTGCTTAAAAACCTTCAGTGGTTCCCTTCTCCAAATCCTTCAGCATAGCAGACAAAAACCTATTTAGAACTAATTGTCTCTTACAGATTAAATGCACACCTTTTTTATGGCCTTCACTCAGTCCTCAGAGTACACTCAGACTACATTACATCCAGTGGAGAGTCTCACTTGATTTCTTCCCCATTCAACAGAAATCTCATTACTTCCCCCCTGTCAGTAGTACCCAGAAACTAAGAAGCCCAATTATTTAGATGAGAAAATGGAGGTTTACCACATCAAATAACTTGTATAAATGCTACAAAATGGTAGAACTATGATTCTAATCCAGTTCTTAATTTCTTAAAGTCCACACATTTAAAGTCTACGGATATTAATTAGAGATATAAATTCAATGAGTAGATGTAATCAAAAGGCTTACTAAAATCTAGTATTGTTCTTTGTGTCAAATATTAGTTCATTAATGCCAATTAAACTACTCCAGATGAGAAAAAGATAAAGAAAATCATTTCAGTTCCCCTGCCTAAAAATCTGATGGTTCCCTCATCAAATAAATCACACTACACCCTTAATGATCGGATCCCAAATTGCTTTTCAAGGTCTATTTCCCACAACTCCAGAGGCATGAATTACTTACCATTCCCTGAGCAGCCCATGACCTTACTGTTACACTCTCAATATTCTTCACCTGGTAAACTAGTATTCCTCCAAAACCATAAAATGTTTCCTCCTCAATTAAGATATTCCCCAATTCCCTAAAGCAGACCTGGTCTTATTTTAAGTTCCCATATTCCTATTCCCACATCATATTCCTTTGTAAGTTACATGTCTGTGAATTCCTCCACAACAGGTTTTTGGCTCTCCAGCCCTCCCATTCCATCCCTGTACCCTTCCTGTCTAAAAAACCATCTTGTACACAGTATATATTCAAACAATACCTATTAAACAAATAAATGAATAAGTGTCCTTTACTGATCAAATACCTTCAGTTGCTTCCCATCTGTTAAAAGAACTCCACTGACAGCAGAAGAAATTTTATCTGCTTTTGCCTGATTTCCAGGCTCTTAATGATTAGACCCAGATGAATTTTTATAACTAATAACTTTCCATTACTAATTACCATCAACTAGCTGTCCTCTCCATTAGTAATCCACAATTTTCTATAATGGTTTCCCAAACATGCCAGAGATATCGCTGCAGTTCTGTCCTAAAAACTCATGTTGGAAAGAGGATTCTGAGAAGATGCCAGAATAGGAAGCATCAGGAATCTGTCTCTTCACCTGGGCAACAATTGCGCTGGCACAATCTGTCTCATACAACTCTTTTGAAACTCTGGAGTCTAATGAAGTCCTGCAACTTCCAGAGGAAGGCTTGGATGGTAAATTTCAGCTAATTTTGGTCAATTTATAGCTGACGGTGTGGTAGTAGCTACCCCTCCCCCAACCCCAGCCATGTGGCTGGCAGCTGTACACTGTTCCTGGAGCAGTTTGCACGCAGCATGTGGGAGCCAGGGTGGGCAAAAAGGGCCCGGTCTCCAAATATCAGGCATGTGTGTCCTGGTTGGGGACTACGGCTCCTGCTCACAGAGGTGCAGACAAAGAAGCAGGCAGCACTGCTGTTGTACCTCCTCACATCGTTCCACCCACCCCCCGCCAGCCCCCCCTCCAGCTGAAGTGACTTCCAGGGGACTGAAAGGACTCTTGGCCTTCCCTCCCTCCTTCATACTTCTCTTTTTACCCTTTCCACAGCCAGACATTAAAGACTAGGACATTGCATATATGGGAAAATTAGAAAGTGACCACACACGCCCAGGGAAAGGCTCAGAAAAGACCTGAGCAGACCTTAAGTTTACACCTCAGGCTGATCCTTTGGCACAGTGACAGCCCACAACAATTTTTTTTTTTTTAATGAACAAAGCCAGTTAACAAACAACAGCAAACCTCGGGGACGAGGGAAATTCTGATTTCCAGAGTTACTACGTTATTAGATTTAAACACCCAGTTTTCAACAACGAAAAATCACAACAGGAAATTATGGTCAACTCAAGGGGAGAAAAGAAATCAGCAGAAACTGTCCCTGAAAAAGTCCTGATGGCAGATATATCAGACAAAGACTTTAAAACAACTGTCTTAAAGATGGCTGCACAACATTATGAATATATTCAGTACCCCTGAACTGCATACTTAATGACTCTACTACCCAAAGCAATCTACAGATTCAATGCAATCCCTATCAAACTACCACTGGCATTTTTCACAGAACTAGAACAAAAAATTTCACAATTTGTATGGAAACACAAAAGACCCCAAATAGCCAAAGCAATCTTGAGAACGAAAAATGGAGCTGGGGGAATCAGGCTCCCTGACTTCAGACTATATTATAAAGCTACAGTAATCAAGACAGTTTGGTACTGGCACAAAAACAGAAATATAGATCAATGGAACAGGATAGAAAGCCCAGAGATAAACCCACGCACGTATGGTCACCTTATCTTTGATAAAGGAGGCAAGCATATACAGTGGAGAAAAGACAGCCTCTTCAATAAGTGGTGCTGGGAAAATTGGACAGATACATGTAAAAGTATGAAATTAGAACACTCCCTGACACCATGCACAAAAATAAACTCCAAATGGATTAAAGACCTAAGTGTAAGGCCAGACACTATCAAACTCGTAGAGGAAAACATAGGCAGAACACTCTATGACATACATCACAGCAAGATTCTTTTTGACCCAGCTCCTAGAGAAATGGAAATAAGAACACAAATAAACAAATGGGACCTAATGAAACTTAAAAGCTTTTGCACAGCAAAGGAAACCATAAACAAGACCAAAAGACAACCATCAGAATGGGAGAAAATATTTGCAAATGAAGCAACTGACAAAGGATTAATCTCCAAGATTTACAAGCAGCTCATGCAGCTCAATAACAAAAAAATGAACAACCCAATCCAAAAATGGGCAGAAGACCTAAATAGACATTTCTCCAAAGAAGATATACAGATTGCCAACAGACACATGAAAGAATGCTCAACATCATTAATCATTAGAGAAATGCAAATCAAAACTACAATGAGATATCATCTCACACTGGTCAGAATGGCCATCATCAAAAAATCTAGAAACAATAAATGCTGGAGAGGGTGTGGAGGAAAGGCAACACTCTTGCACTGTTGGTGGGAATGTAAATTGATACAGCCACTATGGAGAACAGTATGGAGGTTCCTTAAAAAACTACAAATAGAACTACCATACGACCCAGCAATCCCACTACTGGGCATATACCCTGAGAAAACCATAGTTCAAAAAGAGTCATGTACCAAAATGTTCATTGCAGCTCTATTTACAATGGCCAGGACATGGAAGCAACCTAAGTGTCTATCATCGGATGAATGGATAAAGAAGATGTGGCACATATATACAATGGAATATTACTCAGCCATAAAAAGAAATGAAATGGAGGTATTTGTAATGAGGTGGATGGAGTTAGAGTCTGTCATACAGAGTGAAGTAAGTCAGAAAGAGAAAAACAAATACAGTATGCTAAAACATATATATGGAATCTAAGGAAAACAAAACAAAACAAAACAAGGCCATGAAGAACCTAGTGGCAAGACGGGAATAAAGACACAGACCTACTAGAGAATGGACTTGAGGATATGGGGAGGGGGAGGGGTGAGATGTGACAGGGTAAGAGAGTGTCATGGACATATATACACTACCAAATGTAAAATAGATAGCTAGTGGGAAGCAGCCGCATAGCACAGGGAGATCAGCTCGGTGCTCTGTGACCACCTAGAGGGGTGGGATGGGGAGGGTGGGAGGGAGGGAGATGCAAGAGGGAAGAGATATGGGAACATATGTATATGTATAACTGATTCACTGTTATAAAGCAGAAACTAACACACCATTGTAAAGCAATTATACTTCAATAAAGATGTTTAAATAAATAAATAAATAAAATAAAAGTTGTCACAAGACCTAAAAAAAAAAAGACTAAGGCTGTGAATTTTGTTACGTGTATTTTACAGCAATTTTAAAAATTGAAAGAAAAAAAAAACTCACATAGGAGTGGGGACAGAGGGTATATGGGAAACAGCTGTATCTTTTGCTCAATTTTGCTGTGAACCTA
The DNA here is from genome assembly GCF_009873245.2 of Balaenoptera musculus. Lineage (NCBI taxonomy): Eukaryota > Metazoa > Chordata > Mammalia > Artiodactyla > Balaenopteridae > Balaenoptera > Balaenoptera musculus. The sequence continues at coordinate 22,874,297 of NC_045788.1, forward strand.
AAACTTTGCTAAAAATATATACAGAGTGTATTTAAAAAGTACACAACAGGACTTCCCTGGTGGCACAGTGGTTAAGAATCCACCTGCCAATGCAGGGGACACGGGTTCGAGCCCTGGTCCAGGAAGATCCCACATGCCGCAGAGCAACTAAGCCCGTGCGCCACAACTACTGAGCCTGCGCTCTAGAGCCCATGAGCCACAACTACTGAGCCCACATGCCAAAACTACTGAAGCCCATGCACCTAGAGCCCGTGTTCCACAACAAGAGAAGCCACTGCAATGAGAAGTCCACGCGTCGCAACAAAGAGTAGACCTCACTCGCCGCAACTAGAGAAAGCCCAGGCTTGGCAACGAAGACCCAATGCAGCCAATAAATAAATAAATAAATAAAAATCTTACTTCAGCCACTTACTAGCCACATGACTTGGGCACCTCATTTAACATTTTCAAGCCCCCGTTTCCTCATCTATAAAATGATACATTACAACTATCAATAAATGTTTTTTACTCCAATATAGATGTAAAAAAAAAAATCAGGATCATGAATGCCATTCTGACCAGAAGACTAAAAAGGAACAAGAGGATTATCACACCTCAATAAATATTCTCTAAAACACAATCATGACTGCATAATATTCCACTGTGTGGATGTATCATATTTTATTTCCTTATAAATGGATACTTCCACAGTTTCCATATTTTTGCCATAATAAACTATTACATAATAAGCACTCCGACACTCAAATCTTTTTCTTTTCTAATGACAAAATCCCAGAATGGTTTCCACTGGGTGAAAGAATATAAATTACTTTAAGGGGTTTGACAGGTATTACCAATTTTCTTGCAGAGTGCTTGTACTGATTCACACTCCTAATAGAAGTAGGTAAGAAGAAAAGAATAAATAGGATAACAAGAAGTGGATATGAAATGAAGATAATCAACTTTTCTTACCTTTGCCAACACAGGTCATAATCTTAAGAAAGTCTTTGTTAATTTGATAGAGGCATAAGATTTTGTTTTTAAATAGCTTTTTCATGATGTCCAAAATACTACACATGTACAATGCAGAAAAATTACAAAATGTATAAAAGCACATAGGAGAAATTAAAAATCGTCTATAATTCAAACACCCAGAAATAGTTATAATTAATGTCTTATATACATGTATCAAGTCCTTTTCTATGCTACATATTTTTCTTTTTCTAAAAAAGGAAGGGGGAATCATACTGTATATGCTGGTTTAACTTTTTGAACTTAATAAACTGCTAAGTTTATAATATCTATAGAATACCACCATACAAGAGTGTCACAATATACTCATTTATCACACTGCTTCCAATGTTTCACTCTTATCAACAATGCCATGGTAAACATTCTTTGTTAAAATCTTCCCACAGATCTTTCTTTAATTAGGATAAATCCACAAAAGAAAAAATGTTGAGTCAGAGGTTGCATATTTTTAAGATTTTTGATAGGTACTGAGCAAATTATCCTCCAAAGAGGTTGTATCACTCTATGAGTTCCCATAATTTCCTCTATTTCCCCAAAGTGAGTAGTAACAAAAAACTCACTTTGCTAATATGACTGGCAAACATTGGCTTTGTCATTTAAATTTGCATTTTGATTACTGGTTAATTGAATATAGATTCATATTTTTATTATCCATTTGCATTTCTTCTGTGAATTTCCCACTCTGCTGCCCTGTTTTTTCTTGTAATCCCAATATTTAATTTATATACTTGTATGACATTTAGCTATGGTGTTTACTAAGCCTCCTTTGGTCTCTGGCAGTTTCTCAGATCTGCCTTGTTTTTGAAGATCTTGACAGTTTTGAGGAGTACTGATCAGGCATTTTGTAGAAAGCCACTCAACCTAGGTTCTTCGGAATTTGTTTTTTTCCCCTCATTGTTAGGCTGGGGTTATGGGTTATTGGGAGGAAGATCTCTTCACATCACATGGAGGACACATGCTATCAGAATGACTTATGACTACTAACGTTAACTTTGAGGATCACCTGGACAAGCTGGTGTTTCTAGGCTTCCCCACGGTAAAGTTACTCCCCTCCTCCTCCCCATATAGACACAAGTCACTCTTTGGAAGCACTGCAATAAATGTAGCCCACACTCAAGGACAGGTTGGAGGGTTAAAGCTCTACCTCCTTGAGCGGGGAGTTAACTACATAAATTTTTTGGAATTCTGTACGGGAGACTTTTCTCTCCCACTTAATTATTCAGTCACTTATTCATATGACTATGTACTTGTTTATTTTTATTTTATACTTTAGGTTAAAATCCAACATTACATCATTTATTTTGTTGCTCAAACTGCTCCAGTTTTGGCCACTGGGATCTTTTTCAGGTTGGCTCCTGTGTTGCTTTGGCATGTTCCACTTTTTTCTTTTTTTTTTTTTTTTAATATTTCCTTACTTTCTGGTACCATGTTCATTTTGTATATTTCCTGTGCAAACATAGATTAGCTATTTTTCCAAGGAGTCCTGGATGCTTTTATTGGAGAACGCTATTAGAAACCAAGATCTGGGTGGTGAGTGACATCACTGGCTTATAAAAACTCTAAAAATATTTGATTGAAATGGCATTATATAACTGTTATTTGCTTTGGAAGGAATTGTCAACTTTAAAATACTTATTTTTCTCTGCTAGGAATATGGAATAACTTCCATTTATTGAGTTGTTAAAAGACAAGACTTGCCTTGTGCTAAGGTGTTTCTTAGCATAATAAAACAATTGCTTTTCTGTACATCACAGCAATGATAGTAATTTAAATACCACTAGTAGTTCCTCCATCTGCTAATGCAAATCTTCCAGACCTTACAAAGTCTCCAACAGCCCACGGGATTTCTGTGAGCCTTCAGAGGAGCAAGCCTCAGCCTTGGCTGCACATTAGAATCACCTGGGAAACTTAAAAATCTCATGTCTAGTCACATCTCAAACCAATTCCACTGGAACCTCTGAGGGTGGGAAGTACTGTTCTAAAGGTCTCTGGTGATTACAATGTGCATCTTAGCTAGAGAAACACCACCTTAGTCTGCTTCATGGCGTCAATGAAAGCTCATTACCAGTGAGTATTGCTGAGCAATGCTGCCTGCAGTAGACACAGATCACCTCCCCCTTCCTCTGCAGAAACCCTGGGCATCCATAAAATGCCTAAGCTTCAAGTTTTGCCTTTTTTGAAATAAGGAAGAATATTTTGCTCCCTTACTAGACTGCCGTATAAGAGATACACATAAGCAGCACTGCTTGTGCCTTAAGATGATTCTTGTTTAATTATGTTTTAAAAGATAACTGTTTTGTTGTCTTCATAAAAACCATACCCACCCTATTCTCATAGGATTCACACATGAGTTGAATAGGCCTGGCCATAAGACAAAACTTAGTAATTACCACCATGCAATATTCAGAATCATTTCCCTTTTCCAAAGACCAAGATTTTTCTTAAAGGTTCAACCTCTTTTTCCCTCTGAGATATAATGAACATAATCATGGCAACATCAAAACCCACATCCAGCTCAACTCCTGAATGACTGACTCAATCCCACAGACAATTGCCCTAACAGGAGTAGAAGTGTGCCCATTTCCATGTATAAATGCTACTTATTTCAAGCTCTACTGTGCTTCTGTACAAGGCATCTGGCATTAAATTAAAATTGTAAAACACACACAAAAGGCAAAAAAAACCCACTGCAAGATATATAGCAGCCAATAGAAACAGACTCATATATGACCTGGATGTTGAAAATATCAGACAGGGGCTTTAAAATAACTATTTACACTTTCTCATTATTAGACTGGAAGAAAACTTTTTCCTATCTTTAGTCATCACTTGAAAAGATAATTGAAAGTCTAAACCAGAACACTAATAACGTATTACAGGGCTTATAACTACGTAAAAATAAAACGTATGCTAACAATAGCACAAAAGAGGAGAGAGGAAATGGAAGTATACAAGGTATGGTATAAATTCTTTGAAAGCAGACTGTAATAACTTAAAGATGTACACCCTAGGGCAAACCACATTAACAAACCGAAGAACAAAAATCATATGATCATCTCAATAGATGCAGAAAAAGCTTTTGACAAAACTCAACATCCATTCATGATAAAAACTCTCATCAAAGTGGGTCTGGAGGGAACATATCTCAACATAATAAAGGCCATTTCTGACAAACCCACAGCTAAAATCATACTCAAAGGTGAAAAGCTGAAAGCCTTTCCTCTAAGATCAAGAACAAGACAAGGATGCCCACTCTCACCACTTTTATTTAACATAGTATTGGAAGTCCTAGTCAGAGCAATCAGACAAGAAAAAATAAAATAAATAAAAGGAAGCTAAATTAGAAAGGAAGAAGTAAAACTGTCAGTTTGCAGATGTCATGACACTATACATAGAAAACTCTAAGGTTGCCACTAAACAACTTTGAACTCATCAGTGAATTTGGTAAAGTGGCGGGATACAAAATTAATATACAGAAATCTGTTGCATTTACACACACTAACAATGAACTATCAGAAGAGGAGAAATTAAGTGAAAAAAATCCCATTTACCATTGCATCAAAGAGAATAAAATACCTAGGAATAAACTTAACTAAGAAGGCAAAAGAACTGTACTCGGAAAACTACAAGACACTGATGAAAGAAACTGAAGACAATACAAACAGATGGAGAGATCACTTTGTTCACTGATTGGAAGAATTAATATTGTCAAAATAAACATACTACCCAAGGCAATCTACAGATTCAATGCAATCCCTATTAAAATACCCATGGCATTTTACACAAACTAGAATACTCCTAAAAGACCCCAAATAACCAAAGCAATTTTGAAAAAGAACAGAGCTGAAGTTATCATGCTCCTTGACTTCAGACTATACTACAAAGCTACAGTAAGCAAACCAGTATGGTACTGACACAAAAACAGACTCATAGATCAATGGAACAGAATAGAGAGCCCAGAAATAAACTCACATACTTATGGTCAATTAATCTATAACAAAGGAGGCAAGAATGTACAATGGGGAAAAAAAGACAATCTCTTCAGCAAGTGGTGCTGGGAAAACTGGACAGCTACATGTAAAAGAATGAAATTAGAACATTTTCTCACACTGTATACAAATATAAGACCTGAAACCATGAAACTCCTAGAAGAAAACATAGGCAGAACACTCTGTGTCATAAATTGTAGTAATATTTTTTGGATCTGTCTCCTAAGCAAATGAAACAAAGTAAAAATAAACAAATGGGACCTAATTAAACTTAAAAGCTTTTGCACAGCAAAGGAAATTTTAAAAAATAAAACAAACAAATGATTATAACAAAACAGAATAAAACAAAAACTTAAAAACAGGTATAACAAATAAGTAAAAATAGAATGTAAATTAAATGGAATCACAAAAAAAATTCAATTTATCCAAAATAGATCAAGAAAAAGAAAGAAACAGAACAGGAAACAGATGGGATATAGAGAAAAAAACTAGCAATATGGCAGATTTAAATTCAATCGTATCAATTATTATATTAAATATAAATTATCTAGAGACCCTAATTAAATCCAGAGATTCCCAGAACAAAGAATGTTACCAGGGATAAAGACAGGTATTACATAATGATAAAAGAAAACAGCACAAACAAATGAACAAAATAACATATAACAATCCTAAATGTGCATGTGCCCAAAACCAGAGTTTCAAAATATATGCAGGAAAAACTGACAGAACTCACAGAATAGAAAAATCAACATCATGATTGGAGACCAACATTTCTCTCTTAGTAATTAACAGAATAAGCAGACAGATAGAAAGGATACAGAAAGTCTGATCAACACTTAGCAATCAACTTGACATCATTGATATTTATAGAACACTCCACTCAGCATCAGCAAAATCCACATTCTTTTCAGTGCACTTGGAACATTTACTAAGCTAGACCATGCAAGAGATTGTGAAGCAAACTTCAAAACTGCAAAACAATTCAAATAATCTCCAAAGGATGTCCTCTGACAGCAACAGAATTGAACTAGAAATCAGTAACAGAAAAGATCTCTGGAAAAAAATCTCCAAACATTTAGAAACTGAACAACACATTTTCAAATCCATTGACAGATACAAACTATCAGAGCTCCCTCGAGGAAAAACAGACAACCTGAATAGCCCTATACCTATTACAGAAATTGAACTTCCAGTTTAAAACCTCTTCGCGAAGAAAACGTCAGGCCTACATGGCTACGTACAAACTCTTCCAGAAAACAGAACAGTAGAAAACACTTCCCAGCTCATTTAGTAAGGCCAGCACAACGCTGATACCAAAACTAAACAAAGAAATAATAAGAAAATTCCAAGCCAATATCCTTCAAGAACCTTAACAAGTCTTAGAAAGGAATGAAATTCTGAGACATGCTACAACATTCATGAACGTTGAAAACAATATGCTAAGTGCAATAAGCCAGATACAAAAGGACAAATAATGTATGTTTGCACTTATATAAAGTACCTAGAATCATCAAATTCAGAGACAGAAATTAGAACAATGGTTACCAGTGGCTAGTGGAAGGGGAATAGGGAATTATTATTTAATGTGTAGAGTTTCATTTTGAGATGATGAAAAAGTTCTAGAGATGATGGTGGTGATGGCTGCACAACACTATGACTGTACTTAAAGCCACCAAACTATACCTTGAAACTGGTTAAAACAGTAAATTTTGGGCTTCCCTGGTGGCACAGTGGTTGAGAATCTGCCTGCCAATGCAGGGGACACGGGTTCGAGCCCTGGACCGGGAAGATTCCACATGCCACAGAGCAACTAGGCCCGTGAGCCACATCTACTGAGCCTGTGCTCCGCAACGCGAGAGGCCGCGACAGTGAGAGGCCAGTGCACAGCAATGAAGAGTGGCTCCCGCTCACCACAACTAGAGAAAGCCCTCGCACAGAAACGAAGACCCAACACAGCCAAAAATAAATAAATAAAATTAAAAAAAAAAAAAAAGTATATGTTATGTTATGTATATTTTACCACCATAAAAAATCCTTAACGGAACTTCCCTGGCAGTCCAGTGGTTAAGACTCTGCACTTCCACTGCAGGGGGGCACGGGTTCAATCCCTGGTCAAGGAACTAAGATCCCACATGCCGTGTGGCACGGCCAAAAAATTTTTTAAAATAATTTTTAAAAAGTACCCAAAAAAAATCCTTAACAAAATGTTAGCAAACTTAATCCAGCAATAGATAAAAAAGGCTAATACATTACAAGCAAGTGGTATCTATCCAAAGAATGCTGGTTGACATAGATAATGCAAAAGAATCTAGAAAAAAGCTATCAAAAGTAATAAATTTTAATAAACTAATGAGTTTATAGCAAGGTAGCAGGCCCCAAGTATACAATATACAAAAAACACCAAAAAATGGTAAACTTTACTGCACACAGATCATACCTCAATAAATCTGACTTTAAAAAACAAAACAACAGAAAACCAAATAAATAATAGTGGTACCAGTGAATCTCCTTATCTTGTTCCTATCTTAATTGAGAATGTCTGTTTCTAATGGAAATGTATTAAATATAGTATGTTTCTAATGGAAATGTATTAAATATAGTATTGACTAATAATGATAGACATTTTAAAAATATATTTTTAAATATCTTTAATCCCTAGTTCATAAGGATTTTTTTAAAAAAGTGGCCAAATCTTTTAAAATGTAGCCTGAAAAGTATTACAGACAAAAGTATGGTTCCTCTTTAATCTACCTATGGAAACATATTATTGGTAATTTCTTAATATTAAACCAACCATCCTTACTTTCTTGAAGCAAATTCTGGTTCATGGCATATAGTTCTCCTAATATAGTGTTAATCTTATGTGCTAATACTTAGGTTTTTTGCTTCTATAGTTGTGTAATTGGTTTATAACTTTCTGTACTGTTAAGTTTTATTTATGAGTTAAATCAGTTTTGTTCCATGTACTGGAAGTCTTTGGTTTTATACTTTGCATGTTTTATTGGCTGGATTATCTGTTCTTAGAAACAGGGAAAAGCTTGCCCATAAAACTGTCAGGAATAGAGTCTTTTTTAAAGTAAGTTTTTTGGACAACATTTGCTACTTCTACCAACATAATTAGAATTTTCAAGTTTTCTACTTTAAAAAAAAAATCAATCTTGGTAATTGATATTTTCCTCCAAATAATTTTTTATCAGTATTTTCAAATTCTTCAACATAATTATTATATGACTCTGTTAATTTAAAAAATCCTCTAATATTTCTAATATTTCTCTAATGTTCCTAATATTCCAATATTTTACTAAGTGACTTCCTAGAGTTTATTATGGCCAATCTACCTGGATCTTTCAATTCTACACTTTTCTATCTTCTGATTTTGCTCAATTTTGTTTTTATTTTTATTACATGCCTCCTGTTGCTAACCTTTGGCTAAATTTGGGAGGTGAATACATTTTTTTCTTTCATTTAAAAATAATAAATGCAGGGCTTCGCTAGTGGCGCAGTGGTTAAGAATCTGCCTGCCAATGCAGGAGACACGGGTTCAAGCCCTGGTCCCACATGCTGTGGAGCAACTAGGCCCGTGTGCCACAACTCCTGAGCCTACGCTCTAGAGCCCATGAGCCACAACTACTGAGCCCTAGCGCCACAACTACTGAAGCCCGTGTGCCCTAGAACACGTGCTCCGCAACAAGAGAAGCCATGACAATGAGAAGCCCGTGCACCGCAATGAAGAGTAGCCCCCGCTCATCGCAACTAGAAAGCCCGCACGCAGCAATGAAGACCCAGCGCAGCCAAAAATAAATAAATAAGTGAATAAAATTTTTTTTAATTAAAAAAACATAAATGCACATATACAACTTTGGCTGTATCCCATAAATATGTGTATATGTGTGTATTTATATAAAATTACAATTTGTTATTTCTAATAGTCATTGCAGTTCAGGTTTCTGCCTTGATTTAATAGCTAATTAGGAAAAGAAATGACAAGTGGACTTCTTTCATTAATTCCAAATTTTATTGCACTGTGGCCAGATACAATGGTCTATCAAATTTCTGCTTTATAGACTATATTGAGATTTTTCTGTTTTTTAGCATGGTTACCTTCTATAAATGTTCCATGAACGCTTGAGGAGAAGGGGTATTCTTTGTAAGGTACCCAGTGATAGAGCTGAAGTAACGTGAGGAACGTGTTCACTTAGTGGGGTGGCAGAGATGAGAAAGTAGTTATAAATGGGAGATTAAGCACATAAGTAGACATATAAAGGATAATGGGATCCAGAAGAACAACTTCTAGAAGAGTATTTAGCTTTGTAAGGAACTACCAAACTGTCTTCCAAAGTGCCTGCACCATTTTGCATTCCCACTAACCATGAATGAGAGTCCCTGTTGCTCTGCATCCTTGTCAACAATTTGGTATCGTCAGCTTTTTGGATTTTGCTCATTCTAAAAGGTATGTAGCACTGTTTCACTATTGTTTTAATTTGCAATCCTTTAATTATAAAAGATATTGAGTGTGGTTTTATATGCTTATATGCTGTCTGTACACATTCTTTGGTGATGTGTCTGTTTGGATCTTTTGCTCACTTTTTAACTGGGTGATTTGTTTTCTTGTTGTTAAGTTCTTTTTATATTTTGGATACAAGTCTAGGTAGTAAAGAATTTAATCTTACCCAAAGACAGGTCTGCCTTTTGCCCTTAGCTCCTGGGAGGTAATCTCTAAACCCTTGGAAAGTCTTGTCTGATAAAAGTGCCTTTGCTTAACTGGGGGCATTGGGCCAGCCACAGAGTAACAATATAATTTAGGGTGGAGGCTTTGAGTCACATCAACAATGAGATTTAGGCTGGGGGCATTTGGGCCATGTGGTATCAGTTTGACCTCCTGAGGGAGTGGAGACTTAAATCTGCCACATGAGTAGCTGGGCAGGTTTAGATGATCAAGTCCCAATAAAGCTCATGTGAGCTCCTCTGGTTGGCAATCCTCCACATGAGCTGTCAAACATGAATACCAGGAAAGTAATGCTGTCCATGACTCCATGGGGAGGACAACCTGGAAGCTCCACATATGGAACTTTTCTGGACTCTGCTCTATGTGCCTTTTTACTTGATTGATTTTAATCTGTATCCTTCAGCTGTAATAAATCATAACCGTGAGTATAACAGCTTTCAGTGAATTCTGTGAGTCTTTCCAGAGTATTAGCAAACCTAAAAGGTGGCTTTGGAGAACTGTGAATTTGCAACTGGTGTCAGAAGTTAAGGGCAGCCTTTTGTGCACTATTCCCAAACTTTGTAATTTGCTAACTTCACTAAGTCCTTTGTAAGATATGTTTTGCTGTTGTATCTAAAAAATCATTGCCACACCCAAGGTCACCTAGATTTTCTTCTATTTTTCTTCTACTAGTTTTATCCTTTTTTTAAATAAAAATTTATTTATTTATTTATTTTTGGCTGTGTTCAGTCTTCGGCGCTGCGTGCGGGCTTTCTCTACTTGCGGTGAGTGGAGGCTACTTTGTTGCGGTGCATGGGCTTCTCATTGTGGTGGCTTCTCTTGTTGTGAAGCACGGGCCCTAGGCATGTGGGCTTCAGTAACTGTGGCACATTGGCTCAGTAGTTGTGGCTCGCGGGCTCTAGAGCACAGGCTCAGTAATTGTGGCTCGTGGGCTTAGTTGCTCCACAGCATGTGGGATCTTCCCAGACCAGGGCCCAAACCCATGTCCCCTGAGTTGGCAGGCGGATTCTTAACCACTGCGCCACCAGGGAAGTCCCTAGAAGTTTTATCTTTTTATGTTTACATTTAGGACTATGATCCATTTTGAGTTAATTTTTGTGACAGGTGTGAGGTCTGCATCTAGTTTTTTTTGCACATGGACTTCAATTATTCCAGCCTCATTTGTTGACAAGACTCTCCTTTCTCCACTGAATTGCCTTTTCTCCTTTGTCAAAGATCAGTTGACTGTATTTGTATATATAAATAGGTCTGTTTCTGGGCTCTCTATTCTGCTCCATTGATCTATGTTTCTATTCTTTCCCTAATACTATACTGTCTTGATCACTGTAGCTTTATAGTAAGCCTCAAAATCAGGTAGTATAAGTCTTGGATATTGTTTTTTGACCCAACCTGAGTCTCTGTCCTTTAAACTTATATGTTAATGTATTCACTTTTATTCTAATTACCAATTAGGTGGTCTTATATTCTGTCACTGTTATTCTTTTTTTTTTTTTTTTTTTTGGTCAGTTATTCTTGATGATTTTTAATATTATCCCCTGTATTTTCTGTCCTTGTCTAATCACACTGTAGACATTTTCTTTTTCATAATAACACTTTAAATATTGTTCCATTGTCTTTTGCTATTTAGTAGTGAACAGATTGCTTTTTGTAGCAGTATCCTTTTCACCCCTTGCCTGGATGTTTACAGTACATCTTTTAATCTTCCTCAAAATCTGCAGTGATATATTGAGTACTTTCCCTATATCAGTGAAATCCTTTAAACTGTAAACTTTGGTCCTTCTTGAGCTCAAGGATGTTGTCTTCCATTTTACCTTTGATTATTGCTTCTCTTCTATCTATATGCTCCTTTATTCAGGAATACTACTTATCTACATACTGAGTCTTTATCCTCTGTACCTATCATTTTCATTTTTGACCCTTTTCCATTGCTGTATTTTGGAAGACCTTCTCCAGCTTCTCTTCCACATCACTTACTTGATTTTCACCATTCACCATCTTCTGACTCCTTCATTGTGGATTTTAATAGTACATTGAATTTCACTATCTTTATGAGTTTTGAGTAGTCTTGAGGAAAATTTAAAATGCAGAAAAGTACAAAATGATTCAAGATCCTTTGCAATCATCCTTATTTGCTCTAGTTCCAGGGCCCTGCAGTCAGTCTATCTGGATTCAAATATGAAACCTACCTCTGACAAGTTGTAAAATCTCAGGGGAAGTAATTTAACCTATTTACTTCAATTTTCTTGGGAATAATCATTTAATTATTTAATTAGCTAATTCATGAAGGGTTTTAATACAGTATCTGGTACTCAATAAGTATTTAGCTATTATTACTATAATCTTCACTAATATCTCAGCTGGTTCCCTTTTATGTCAATCTGTTATCTTTTACATACTATTTCAGATTCATTAGATAATTCTGAGAAGAAAGCAAATCCCATCTAATATTTTCTTGTTTCCTTTATCAATTTTTTCCAAGTATGATTTCCCCCTGTGTCTTAAATATAAAATTTCCTTCTTTTATTTTGCAGAATTTCTTAATAAGCCCATGATGCCTTTTTAAAAAATGCTGTCAATTATTTGAAAGTTGAGAAAACTATCTAGGTTTGGTGTTTGCTAAGAAAAAAGTTAGGCAAATTCTAGTTAGTTTCTCCCCTTTACTGTCCATTTGGACATTATTTGACTTTTAATTCTTAGTTCTCAAGTTGGAGAAAAGATTGATTCACACAACTCTTAGCCAAATTTCCGGTGCTAGGCAGTCACATCATTATTATGGCTATCATATGTTTTGCAGATTAAGGATCTCTTTGAGGATCCCATTAAAATTATATACTCTCTCTCCAAAACATGGAATTTTAATTACCAATTCAGTCTGTCATGCCTTGAAGTCAATTCGTGGATTCTAGGTTAAGGATCCCCTCCTTTACTATGGTTCTGATTAGCTAACGAAGGCTCTCCTGATCCTGTTGTCTTGTATGTGATGCATATGACTGGTAATTTAATCCTGGTTACTTTGAAACAGAATATAGTTCTTCCCTAGTCCAAAGTAGGGCTTAACCAAGAGTTGTTTAAGCTGGTGACTGGTGCAAGGGCATTCATCAAACTGTTCTTCTCTTTGTAAATATTTGAAAATTTCAAAATAAAAAGCTTTATTTTTGAGTTTATTTGTGTATAGGGCCTAAAAAAATGCATACCACCCCATGGGTTTTCCTCTCCCTGCCTGTTCCTACTTCACATCTGAAAATACACCATAACCAGTCCACCTCTGCCCCCGCCTTTACAGAACTGTGGTCACCAAGGGAAGTAGAGAGGTAATGATAAGAAAGATGGGAGGGAGAAAAAGAGCCCTGGAGGCTGCAGATAGCAGTTGCAACACCGCAGGAGGTAATTGGCAATTCTCTCGTTGGCAAAGAACCTACTTCCTTAAATTGTAGGTATGCAGTAGAGATGGGTAGGAAATTACCTTTTTCCTGCCTGTCCCTGCTATTCTGTCTTGGGGATCTGTCTTTACTTTTACTGGTAGAAAAACCTCCTGATGCCTGGCATATTTTAATTTGTATTTCCAGTTTCTGATTCTATTTGTAATCCTGCTTCTCTGTGTATCTTCACCTATTTGACCATGGGAGAACAGAGGAAATTAAGTTGGGTCCCACTAGCTGGCTGCCAGCTAAACCCAGGCTTCCCACAGTTGAAATCTTGAGGCTAAAATGCCCTACAATAACCTGGCACGTGTTCAGCCTGGGAACAGCAGATAAGTGGAAGAAATAGCTTCTTATCTACTCTTGCCTCCCTTAACTTTCAACCACACTACGAATTTACATAAACAGAAATGTTCATGGATATTACTGAGCATATAGAATAGAGCATATTAAAAAGGAAAGTGTTATTTTTCTCTCAAGGAAGCTCTAATACAGATTAAAATGTCAAGAAACTGCCAATAGATCTAAGGTTTAAACCTAAGCATTGTATGGGCTTCCCTGGTGGCGCAGTGGTCAAGAATCCGCCTGCCAATGCAGGGGACACGGGTTTGAGCCCTGGTCTAGGAAGATCCCACATGCTGTGGAGCAACTAAGCCCGTGCGCCACAACTACTGAGCCTGCGCTGTAGGGTCTGCAAGCCACAACTACTGCGCCTGCGCACCACAACTACTGAAGCCCGTACGCCTATAGCCCATGCTTCGCAATAAGAGAAGCCATCACAATGAGAAGCCCATGCAGCGCAATGAAGAGTAGCCCCCATGCGCTTCAACTAGAGAAAAGCCCACGTGCAGCAACAAAGACCCAGTGCAGCCAAAAGTAAAATAAATAAATTTTTTAAAAAACAAAAAAAACCAAAAACCTAAGCAATTGTAGCAACCAACTAGAAAACCTCAAGTTCCTCCACAATAGAGTGTACATGATAAAACTTATAAACTGGTGAGATAATAGGCCAATTATCACAGACACTCTCCAAATAAATTGAAAAATAAGTTAGCACACAAATAATACTAAAACCAGTTAGCATAACAAGTGGCATTGAGATTACTTAGTGGTATAGTTCTTTAAATTACTTCTGGTCTTGTCAATAATGTTCCATGTTAATCAAAAATTTCCTGAGAAGGATATGAATGTGTAGCAATGTGTTTAGAAGATTGACCTCTGATCTCAAAGACATGATTTGAATTGCCTCTATCACTTGGGAAAGTTAGTTAACTGCTCAAAGCCTCAGTTTTCTCATCTCTAAAATGGGTGCAATAATAGTACTTATAAGGAGATTGTGAGGATTACATGAAATAATGAACACAAAGAGCTTAGCACAGTTCCTGGCAAATAGCACTCAAAACACAACAGACTTTTTATAATAAGTAAATTGACCTCTTCTTTCAGTGTTAATCCCTTGAAAATGCTGAAATTAAACAAGGTGGCAACTAAAATCAAATGGTACTTCAGAAAAAGAATCATGATAAAAAGAAAACAAAACACAATAACATTAAAAGTAAATTACAGACCAATATCCCTCAAAAATTCTAAACAAAATTTTAGGAAACTAATCCAAGAATATATAAAAAGGATAATACATATCATGCCTAAGTGGGGTTTATCCCAGGAATGCAATGTTGATTTAATATCAAAAAATCAATCAGTGTAATTCACCACGTATCAACAGAATAAAAAAAGAAAAACTACACTATCAACAGATAAGGTATTTGACAAAATTCAACAACCATTCATGGTAATAACTTTCAGCAGACAAGGAACAGATGGGAACCTCCTCAATGTGCTAAAAGGCAACAACAAAAAACGTTTAGCTAAAACTCACACTTAACGGTAAAAACATGAATGCTTTCCCCCTAAGATCAGGAACAGTGATGTCCTCTTTCACTACTTAAACAGTGAACAGGAGTTTCAGCCAGTACAATAAGTCAAGAAAAGGGAAAAAAAGGTATAAAAATAAGGGAATAAGTAAAAGAGACAAAATGTTGGTCTATGCAGAAAATTCTATGGAATCTATAAAAACTTACTAGTAAACTAGTGAGTTTGTTAGCAAGATCACAGGCAACAAGGTCAATATAAAAAAAAAATCAACTCTTTTTCTATATTCTAGCAATTAAAAAATCAGAGATTGAAATAAAAAGATATAATTCATAATAATACCAAATATGAACATGAAATACTTAGGGATAAATTTAACAAAATATGTGCAAGGCCTGTACAATGAAAACTATAATATGTTGCTGAGACAAATTACAGAAGATTTAAATTAATGGGCAGATCAACCATGTTTATAAATTAGAAGATTCAATATTAAGTTGTCAAAGCTTTCCAAATTCATCTATAGATTCAATGCAATCCCAATCAAAATCTCAACAGGCAGTTCAGTAGAAATTTACAAGCTGATTCTAAAATTTATATTAAAATGCCAGACTTAATATAGCCAAAACACCTTTGAAAAAGAACAAACTTGGGGGACTTACACTACCTGATTTTAAGACTTAATATACAGCTACAGCAGAGTTTCTCAACCTTGGTACCAGTGACATTTTGGACTGGCTAATTCTTTGTGATGGGGAACCGTCCTGTGTACTGTAGGATTTTTAGCAGCATCCTGGCCTCTACCAGAGCAAATCCTCCACACCCCAAGTTGTGACAATTAAAAATGCCTCCAGACACTGCCAAATATCTCATAGAGGGCAAAACTGCCCTTCATTGAGAACCACTAAGCTGTATAAGTATGGTGTGTTACTGTCAAAAAGACAGATATTTAAATCAATGGAACAAAATAGGACCTAGAAATAGACCCTCAACTATGTATCAGTTGCTATTTGACAAAGGCACAAAGCAATTCTATGGGGAAGGATAATCTTTTCAATAAATGATGCTGTAATGATTGGTTATTCATATGTAAGAAAGATATACCTCACCCCTCACCTCAATCCATATGTAAAAATTTAATTCAAAACTTACCCCAAGCTTAAATTTAAGAGCCAAAACTATAAAACTCCAAGAAAAAAATATAAGCAAAAACATTAGTAATCTTGGGTTAGACGAAGATTTCTTAAATAGGACATAAAGAAGAACAAACTATTTTTTAAATTGACAAACTGCATATGGAAATAGAAAAGATGGGGACTTCCCTGGCAGTCCAGTGGTTAGGACCCGGTACTGTCACTGCAGGGGGCCTCAGTTCAATCCATGGTTGGGGAACTAAGATCCTAAGAGCCGCACAGTGCAACCAAAAAAAAAAATTTTTTTTTAAATAAAGTAAAGAAAATAGAAAAGGTATTTACTCTTCAAAATTTAATGTTAAGAAAATGAAAAGGCAAGCTACAGGTTGGGAGAAAATACTTGCAAAATATATATCTGATAAAGGACTTGTATCCAGAATAAGACAAACAAACCAATTTAAACATGGGCAAAAATATTTAAACTGCTATTTCAAAGAAGATATGCTGATGGCAAATAAGCATGTGAAAAGATGCACAACATCATTACTCACTGGGAAAATGCAAATTAAAACCACACTGAGATATCACATAAACCCACTAGAATAGCTAACATGAAAAAAGACTGACTATATCAAGTGCTGGCAAGGATGCAAGGCAACTAGAACTCTCATACATTGCTGATGGGATGACTGATTTGTACAGACACTCTGGGAAACATTTTGGTGATTTCTTATAAAGTTAAATATACACATAGCATTGACCCAGCAATTCCACTCATAACAAAAACTTATGTCAACACAGAAGTTTGTATTTGAATGTTAATCATAGCAGCCTTATTCATAATAGTCGACAACTGGAAACAACACAAATGTTCATCAACTCATGGATGGATAAACAAATTGTCGTACATCCATACAATGGAACAAAAAAGAACTGACACACAACACAAATAAATCTCAAAAGCATTATCCTAAGTATTGATACAAGAATCTAGACACAAATGATATTAATAAAATATATAAAAATATTCTATATGGCTAAAAATAATTCTGATTTTCAGTAGCCTTTTTTTTGGTTACATGAATCATTGGCACTTACCATCTTCTGTTATTTAACTTATGTCTCCTTAAATCAACTACAAACCCTTCTGCCATAGGGGTTGCTGCGTATCTCTGTACAGCACTTCACAATACTAAAAATAATACCACATATTTGTCCATCAATCCACAGGCTGCATAATTCTCATTTAATAAAACAAGTGGAATGTACTATGCATACCACAATGTAGTCAGAATACCTGGATTCAAATCCCAGTTGACTACGTGGGTGACCTGTGGTGAGTCATTTAATCTATATGAAACTAAGTTTCCTTATTCATTAAACTGAACAGCATTGGGGTAAAGTGGGGAAAGACAACGTTGGGGATTTGGGGTGGTACAACCAGCAATCCTAATGTATGTGAGGCCAGTAAGGACGGAAACCTCTTAAGAAGCAAAGGGCCAAAAGTTACACTTGAACTTGATTTTTCAGAAGAACCACAGACTGAGAAAATGGGATCTCATGAGCCTTCTTACATTTTGGCTTTTAAGCAGGAGATATCACGAAAGTCACCACAGGGCAGAAAAATAATCATAGTAAACATCCACTTTTGATCCTTCAATGTAGTTTCCTTCCATCACTGGAAACAGGATCCAACAAGCACTACACATAGGGAAAATTAGCTATTTTAGACTGATATAAAACAAGTTAGTTTCACTCTACAGATATGTTGTTACCATAGTAATCCATCTCAATAAGAGAAATCACAGGAC
Organism: Balaenoptera musculus; assembly: GCF_009873245.2. Lineage (NCBI taxonomy): Eukaryota > Metazoa > Chordata > Mammalia > Artiodactyla > Balaenopteridae > Balaenoptera > Balaenoptera musculus. The sequence goes on from NC_045788.1 coordinate 22,892,261, forward strand.
CAAATATTTTGTATATGTGTTTGGCTGAGAATTTACAGTTGGTAGAATTATTCATGTCTATAAATCAAAAGCCAAAGTCACTCAAAGAATTACAATATGGCGAGGCTGAGAGGCTTCATTAGGGTTTTTCTGTGTACCTACCATGTGCCAAAAACATGTGCAAGGTCACATGTGTACCATTTAATCTTCACAATTGCCCTTATCAGGTATCAGCTAGCTGTTTCAGCGATGAGAAAATTGACATTCCGAAACACAATTTAGTAATTTGCCCATTAGTATGTGACATTAGTGTGGCAAGGCTAGGATTCAAACACAGAGCTTTTGATTCCATGTCCTTACCACTGCTTAAAGCCTATTACCACTATATAAAAGCCCAGCTTCCAATTATTGAAACTAGCACATTTCCTAGAAAATAGTAGGCTTAGTAATTTTTGGGTTTTTTCTAAGGGAGACAGGAGGCAGCTATGATCTAAGATAGGCAGGAAACAGGTATTACCTCCAGCTATCAGGAGGGGAAACTAAAGTTTATATATAAAGTGATAAAGCAAGTTTTTGAATCCTGGAATTCCTTGCCTTTTCTCTACACTAGTATTACTTTGACATTCGTCATGATAATGATGATGGTGAAGAGGACAAAAAGATGGAGGAGGAGAAAAAGTACACCGAATTATAAGGCCAAGTATTTTCCTTCTTTGAATAGCCTACGCATATTTACTGAGTACCTATAAAGGTCAAACACAGCACTTGGCACTGGGGATATATCGGTGAATAAACAAACAAGACGTAGTTCCCACCCAAGGGAAGTTTCACCCTAGTAGGAAGATACCGACAACTAAATAGATAATTAAAATATAGTGTGGATGCAAAGACAGGACAGCACAGGGTGCCACAGGAGCACAGACGAGACAAATTAAACCCAGAGAGCCCAGAAGTAGGGCTCCAAGACATCCAGTTAAATCTGAATTTCAAATAAACAATGAATACGTTTCTAGAGTATGCCCCTAATATTGTCCTGTATTTTTATTTGCTATATCCGGCAACCCTATGTGGGGATGATGTTTAGAAAAGTGTCTTAGAGAAAATGATACCTAAGATGGAAAATGAATTATCAGTATTACTTATCCCCAACAAATTTGGGGACCCCCATGCGGCGAGGATCTGAAACCCCCTGACAACAGCCAGGGAAGAACTGAGGGCCCATGCCAAAAGCCACATAAGTGAGCCATCTTAGAAGCAGATGTTCCAGACATAGTCCAGCCCTCAGATGACGACAGCCCTGGCCGAGGGCTTGATTACAATACACGAGAGACCCTGAGGCAGAATCGTCCAGCTAAGCCACTCCTGGCCCTCAGAAACTGTGTGGGATAATAAATGTTTGTTGTGAGCTGTGAGGTTTCAGGGTAATTTGTTATGCGGCAACAGAAATGCTCTGCCCATCAGAGGAGTTCTGCATCCTGTAAGAATGGGCCTATGCTAGTACTCCATTGTGCTCATTCGTGGCTGAGAGCTGCCCCCATCAGTGTGGGTGGCCTCAACAAGAATGAGGTAGTGGATCCAGAGGGGCCACAGCTGCCACTGTCAGTCAGTTAACGCCTCCCTTCAAGCAGGAGATCTGAATGGTGTATTTCCACAGCCTCCATGGGATAACAAAGTTTGTTAACGACAGCCTATCCTTTCTGAAACAAAATACTTTTAAAAGATCTTTCTAAAATTACAAAATAAAAAATATTTCTCTGAGATCAGCTTAATCACTTAAGGGAACTGTGTGAAAATAGAAACACAAGCAAAATAAGAGAAAAAATTAGCAGAGCTAAGAAAACTCCAAATCTTGGTTCTCAGCTTGATTTCATGTACGTTAAGAATGGAAACTGCTCTGCCAACCAAGAAAATAGTTTGTTCCTGGGTGGGCTGTTTTGACTCTCCCATCCAGAAAGGAATTTCTGAAACTTAAGGATAATGTGCAACTGAAGAGCTGTGAACTGTGGTTAATCAACTAATCCAGAATTTCTAAGAGTATCTGTTGAAACAATTTGAGTGTTATGAATTCCATAAATTATTTTATTCCAAAAGATTAAGTGATTGCACTCTAATTATCTAATACGAATAGAAAAATCTCAGAGAAAGACATTTCCTTCCTTTTCCAAAAATACAGGATGAGTTGGAAGGGAGTAGGTAATAACAGTAGAACTAAATGTGGCTGCAGGGAGATGCTAGAAGCTTTCTTTGACCACAGGCCCCAGACTCAGCCCCCTTGGCTTTACATAATAAGGTTTTCTATCCAAACCATCTCAGAGGTCATATGCTATTATGACACATTATTCCCCAGGCCAGTTCAGCACCAACTGAGCTTAGTATGAGTTAATGCTGGAATCCTTTAAAGTCTGTGTTCCAGATATACCAGATGTTACTTTTCTCCTTATGGTTTGCAAAACAGTCACAATTATCTTAACAAGATCCCTAATTCAAATTTTACAGAAACTGAGATAAGGACACTGCCTTAAAAAACTTACCTCCCCAGGATAGTACAATTCACTGATTTAAATAAAGCCTGATCTAACCTATGTTTTCTAGAAATTTCGATGTGAATTAATATTTTTAAGTAAACTTTTAAATTTTATTTATTTATTTTATTAAAGTTAGTTGATTTACAATATTATATTAGTTTCAGGTATAAGCCGACAAGTTTTAAAATATCCAGTTCATTTAACAATCACCTTGGGATACTAATCCAAGAGAGAACACAGCGAACTAAACAAATAAAATCTAGACTATATTTGAATTTGAGTATCTGATATTACAGAATAAAGCAACAGTTACTTAGATATTTTTATACAAAATTAAGTAGCAGTTTTATATATTTGCTTTGATCAATTATATAAAATTGAAACACACATTAAACAAAGCACTGAAGTTTCAGCTCTAAGCCCTGTGCATTTTCTTTGTAGCCACTCTAACACATATGGTTAAGATTTTCCAATGACTGTATCCAATGTTTCTCAACAACTGGGTTGGTTCATAGTGAGGTTTAAAGATCTGGAACCAAAAACCAAGGAAAGCTTTAAAAACTGGCAGCAAATAACAATTTCTAGAGGATTAGCTGTCTTTTCTAACTAAACAATACACTATAAAATTTTGTGATCCAAAGTAGAAGAGAGTTGAGGAAAAAAACATTCAACACAAAGCTCTTTAATGTCATCTAGGATAACAGATGCTGGTCAGACAGTTTCACTGTTCCTGATCTCTCTGCCTCTAGCTTTCTTTCCTCATATTTGGAACTTCTTTTATTTTCCTCCTCTTAAAGCATTTTTTCCCCTAGTTCTCTTTGTTCGTAAGTATCCAATATATATTGTAGAATTTACTTCACTGATACACCTTAACTAATATTATGATAACACTAACCTTGTTTTTTATTTTAATGGGAATTTGAATAGACTCTCCCAAATTAGAACTATTAAAAAAAAATCACTAAAATGTATAATATCTCCAGTGATTTCACGATTTTACCTTTCTCTCCTCTGACTTGTCTATGGGGTTATCTTGAGAAAAAGTTCCATTTTAAAAAATTCCACTAGTAACAATTTTCTCTTATTCATTTCAAATACCCATTTTTAAACTAAAGATCCAAAATTTGAGAGGAGTGGACAAGTGGAAAAGCCAACAAAACCTGAGAAGAGAAAAACTTGATAGTGGAATTTTGTCTTTGTTTCATCCACTCAACAGATAGATGTTAAGCCCCTGTGAGTCACTTACGTAGCACTGTGCTAGGTACAAGTCCTACTTTGTCTCAAAAGCCTGCCACTACAATATAATTTTAAAATACCAACGAGGCTAATAAGATTATACATATATAATTTACATATTATATATATAACCTGGATTTTTTTTTTACTGGAGAATTTAAATTATTTTGTGCTTTCCACCTTGTTCTAAAGACTCAGCCAATAGGAAGAAGGGAATAAATTCTGAGAACTATACTTTTAGAGTTAGGAATAAGGGTATCAGTGGATAAAACAGAAAGAAAATCAAGATGATAAGAACATTTCAAAGTTATCAAAGCTCTGAAAGTAATATAAAAATCTGTGTAGTCTGCAGAAATACAAAGCATCCTAAGAGACTACTACAAGCAACTCTATGCCAATAAACTGGACAACCTGGAAGAAAAGGACAAATTCTTAGAAAGGTATAACCTTCCAAGACTGAACCAGGAAGAAATAGAAAATATGAACAGACCAATCACAAGTAATGAAATTGAAACTGTGATTAAAAGTCTTCCAACAAACAAAAGTCCAGGACCAGATGGCTTCACAGGTGAATTCTATCAAACATTTAGAAAAGAGCTAACACCCATCCTTCTCAAACACTTCCAAAAAATTGCAGAGGAAGGAACACTCCCAAACTCATTCTATGAGGCCACCATCACCCTGATAGCAAAACCAGAAAAAGATACTACAAAAAAAGAAAATTACAGACCAATATCACTCATGAATATAGGTGCAAAAATCCTCAACAAAATACTAGCAAACAGAATCCAACAGCACATTAAAAGGATCATACACCATGATCAACTGGGATTTATCCCAGGGATGCAAGGATTCTTCAATATACACAAATCAATCAATGTGATACACCATATTAACAAACTGACGAATAAAAACCATATGATCATCTCAATAGATGCAGAAAAAGCTTTTGACAAAATTCAACACCCATTTATGATAAAAACTCTCCAGGAAGTGGGCATAGAGGGAACCTACCTCAACATAATAAAGGCCATATATGACAAACCCACAGCAAACATCATTCTCAATGGTGAAAAACTGAAAGCATTTCCTCTAAGATCAGGAACAAGACAAGGATGTCCACTCTCACCACTATTATTCAACATAGTTTTGGAAGTCCTAGCCATGGCAATCAGAGAAGAAAAAGAAATGAAAGGAATACAAATTGGAAAAGAAGAAGTAAAACTGTCACTGTTTGCAGGTGACATGATACTATACATAGAGAATCCTAAAGATGCCACCAGAAAACTACTAGAGCTAATCAATGAATTTGGTAAAGTTGCAGGATACAAAATTAATGCACAGAAATCTCTTGCATTCCTATACACTAATGATGAAAAATCTGAAAGAGAAATTAAGGAAACAATCCCATTCATCACTGCAACAAAAAGAATAAAATACCTAGGAATAAACCTACCTAGGGAGACAAAAGACCTGTATGCAGAAAACTGTAAGACACTGATGAAAGAAATTAAAGATGATACAAATAGATGGAGAGCTATACCATGTTCTTGCATTGGAAGAATCAATATTGTGAAAATGACTATACTACCCAAAGCAGTCTACAGATTCAATGCAATACCTATCAAATTACCAATGGCATTTTTTACAGAACTAGAACAAAAAATCTTAAAGTTTGTATGGAGACACAAAAGACCCTGAATAGCCAAAGCAGTCTTGACGGAAAAAAACGGAGCTGGAGGAATCAGACTCCCTGACTTCAGGCTATACTACAAAGCTACAGTAATCAAGACAATATGGTACTGGCACAAAAACAGAAATACAGATCAATGGAACAGGACAGAAAGCCCAGAGATAAACCCACGCACCTATGGTCAACTAATCTATGACAAAGAGGCAAGGATATACAATGGAGAAAAGACAGTCTCTTCAATAAGTGGTGCTGGGAAAACTGGACAGCTACATGTATAAGAATGAAATTAGAACACTCCCTAACACCATACACAAAAATAAACTCAAAATGGATTAGAGACCTAAATGTAAGACCGGACACTATAAAACTCTTAGAGGAAAACATAGGAAGAACACTCTTTGACATAAATCACAGCAAGATCTTTTTTGATCCACCTCCTAGAGTAATGGAAGTTAAAGCAAACAAATGGGACCTAATGAAACTTAAAAGCTTTTGCAAAGCAAGGGAAACTACAAACAAGACGAAAAGACAACCCTCAGAATGGGAGAAAATATTTGCAAATGAATCAATGGACAAAGGATTAATTTCCAAAATATATAAACAGCTCATGCAGCTCAATATTAAAAATACGACCCAATCCAAAAATGGGCAGAAGACCTAAACAGACATTTCTCCAAAGAAGACATACAGATGACCAAGAAGCACATGAAAAGCTGCTCAACATCACTAACTATTAGAGAAATACAAATCAAAACTACAATGAGGTATCACCTCACACCAGTTAGAATGGGCATCATCAGAAAATCTACAAACAACAAATGCCGGAGAGTGTGTGGAGAAAAGGGAACCCTCTTGCACTGCTGGTGGGAATGTAAATTGATAAAGCCACTATGGAGAACACTATGGAGGTTCCTGAAAAAACTAAAAATAGAATTACCATATGACCCAGCAATCCCACTACTGGGCATATACCCAGAGAAAACCATAATTCAGAAAGACATATGCACCCCAACGTTCACTGCAGCACTATTTACAATAGCCGGGTCATGGAAGCAACATAAATGCCCATCAACAGACGAATGGATAAAGAAGATGTGGTATATATATACAATGGAATATTACTCAGCCATAAAAAGGAACGAAATTGGGTCATTTGTAGAGACTGTCATACAGAGTAAGTCAGAAAGAGAAAAACAAATATCGTACAGTAACACATATATGTGGAACCTAGAAAAATGGTACAGATGAACTGGTTTGCAGGCAGAAATTGAGACACAGATGTAGAGAACAAACATATGGACACCAAGGGGGGAAAGCAGTGGGGGGGGGTGATGAACTGGGAGATTGGGATTGACATTTATATACTAATATGTATAAAACGGATAACTAATAAGAACCTGCTGTATAAAAAATAAAATTAAATTAAATTAAAAAAAAATTTTTTTAAATCTGTGCAGTGCTTTAAAAGTATTGAGTGTAGTAATGTTCCTGATTACAATCGCCAACAGTCTATCAACTTATCTGTCTTTGCCAAAAAAATTTAAACTCATCCTACTGAAGAATTTTCATACGAGAACATAACTTCAATTATAATATAAGTTAACAGGAAAATAAAATTCAATTACAAAAATACACTTGACAGACTCGGTATTTTACAATTATATTGTGAGATCACTAATTGTAATATCCCCAAACTGAAAACTACCCAAATGCCCAATTGCGTTAGAATGAATAAATAAATTATGGTTTAATCACACAATGGAATATTACATAACAATGAGAAAAGATCAACTACAACTGCATACAATATGGATGAATCTCACAAACATGCTGAGCAAGAAAAGCAAGTCACAAAGAATAAATGTTGCATGATTCCATAGGTAAAGCACCAAAACAGACAAAAATAGTCTATCCTGTTAGAGGTCAAGACAGCACTTAGCCTTCAAGAGGAGCACAAAGCATGCTTCTGGGGTGCTGGTATTTTGCTTCTAGTTTCGAGTGCTGGTTTGTGAAATTTCACTGAACTGTACACCTGTATTTGTACTTTTCTCTATATATTTCAACTAAAACTTTATATATATATATGTGTGTGTGTAAATATACGGCATGAATATTTTCATTACAAAATACCCCATTCTGGATACATTACAAAATGCAGAAAATATATAGTACCAATCAATCATAATCTCATGTTCTAAAAGATACCTGTAATTTGATGTATTTCCTCATTTTTCTAAAAATGTCACATAGTTAAGAACATAGAATACATACAATTTTACTTAAATGTGAGAGGTTAAATTATATCAAAACATACCTACATAAAATAATTATGTATATTAAGCATTTTCTATTTTCAAAATGTTTTTCTTCATAAGCAAAATATGACTACAAATTTAGCTATCATATACATACATACACAATTTACTTTAAAATCACCTAGTAATATACTTCTGTGTGTGAGCTACTTTTTTGCTATTTACAAACAATGCTATGATAAATATCTCTGTCTCTGTCTATATTAATTATAAGTCAAAATTTACTTCCTTAGAAGAGATACCTAGAGATAGAATTACAAGAGCCAATGTTTTTGCATTAAAATTAGCAAAAGATAAAATATTGCTATAACATGAGGACAGAGGTTTGAAAAAGCAACAAAATGGATAGCCTATCCTCCTTTCTTCACTCGTCTTTTCTTTTAGAAGTGCTCCTTAGGCAGTAGAGTCCTTTCGTAAAGCAAGACGTGAGGCTTGATGATACTGCAGTACTAGACGTGAGGCTTGATGATACTGCAGTACTAGACACATAGAAGGTACTGGAAAAAGTTTTCTGAATTGAGTGAAAAATCTTAGGCAGAAAAGTCAGTCTGATTCTACCTTTTGCTTAATCCCCACTTCTTCTACATACCCTTAGAGTAGTAATTCTCCAAGTGTGGTCCAGGGCTAGCAATATCAGCTTCACCTAGGAACTTGTTAGAAATATGAATTCTCAGACCCCACCCCAGACCTGCTGAATCAGAAACTCTGGAGTCAATCTTTATGAGATGCCCTCCAGGTGATTCTGTTGCTTGCTAAAATTTAAGAACTACTGGACTAAAGAACTCTAAACCTCCAGGCATACTAAGAAAACATCACCTTTATTAATCAGGGAATGGAAAAAAGATAAATAATTTTTAGAAACTATTATTCTAATTGCACTTTGCTCATCTGAGAGACTGAGGGTCTTCGTGATAGATAAGTGTTTTCATCTTCTGTTCCACTTCTTTTAGATTTGTGATTTACATGTCTGCAGTGTCAGTCATGCTACTCGTCACACTTTAATGGGTCCCAAATGGACTCACTAAAGGGGATGTAAAGGATGTCACTGAAGAAAAGGATGACAAAACAGTTCCTGGCTTATTCTGAGATATGCCAAAAATTGGATTTAATTAGTTTCACAGGCAGAAAATGAACGAAGTAATTTGTATTACCAGTAAATCCTGATAGCAATTTCCTTTTACTTCAAAATACAGTTTGTAATTAAATGTATTCAGGCTGGTCTTTTTCAATAATTTAACCAGCAACTTGCAGACATTTTCTACATAATTGATACAATGATAAGGAAAGGCTCAAATATCAAAGGAACACTGAAGGAAGTAAAGGAGAAGAGAATTAATATTTTATTGAGCACCCACTACATGCTAAGTATTATGCATAAAGCTTTACACATGAGAATTAAATGAGAAAATATAATCACTCCAAGGTAGGTATTACAATCACCAAAGCACAAATGTGAAAATCAGACAGAGAGATTTAGTATATTTTCGATGTTATCAATTGTAGATTTAGTAAATAGCAAAGCTGAAATTTGAAGCTCTGCTTCAATGATTCCAAAACCTGAGCCTTTTCAAATATATCAAACTTACTTTACAACATGAAGCAAAATACAATGTGTTTTCATTAGAATGAATTAAAAACTCCTAAAGAAATACAGTTAGTAAAATTTTAGCAAATTTTATTAGTTTTCCTATTTAGTATTTTTTAAAGACACAGCTTTAGAAAAGAATATTTTAGCTACCATTTTTATTTACTATGTAATTTATAAAGAAGAGGAGAAACCAGGTTAAATGCAGAAGAGGCAATTTAGTCTTTCCTAAATAACATTTGCAATTTAAATTGCCAAAACACTGTGTTGGCAACAAAGCTGTTAAACAACTTTAAGGCATGACTTTTGATATTTTGCTTTTAGATTTGGCAACTCATGCAAATTTTATGTTGGTCATAAACAAGATAAATTTAAATGAGGAAATTCAAAAAGAGAAAACATTTAAGAAGTTGATTTTAGAACTAAATTCCAATTGACAATCAAAATTATCATCTTCCCTTAGTGCTGTGGGTTTGAAATTAACCAGTACCAATAGTTGTTACCAATAGTAACCAAGATGGCTAGCTAAGTTAAAGGTGTGGAAAAGTTTTCTTCTAGAAGACAGTGAGCCATATAGGAATAGGAAATAAAAACAGGCAATTAGATCAACTCCATTTTCCAACTACCTAGCAAATAAGAAATCACATAAAGAAGGACCTTTTAACACCAACAGTATTCTACTCTGCCAACTAAGTTACAAGCTGATTCACTGAAAATGAACTTTGAAATACTACAGAAGCAAGACTGCAGATATCCTTTCCTCCAAAAAGAATAATATCCATTTATCATACTTTCATAAGAAATAGTGACTAGTTATTTCAAGACATTAAAAGCAATTTATATTAACTATCAGAATAGAGAATAAAAATTTATATTAAAAAATGGGAAAAAAAGCCATTTTATTTGGTCTCAGGTACAACATACTGTGTTATCAAAGTTATTTATAAATCTACAACATGCAATCAAAACACAGAACAAAGTTATGTAATTCTACCTAACCACAATATACATTGCAAAAGCAGTTAACAGGAAGATAAAAGATGTAGTAAGCACAGTCTATTTAAAAACATTTTAATTTTTCCTTTATTTTTTGTTTTAAATCAGGAACTTAACTTTTATTTCTAAAAGATAATTCTTATTTAATTTTAGTATTTAATTATGTAGTATGGTAAACTAAACATGATTACTGAAATAAAACTTACCTTGTAGATAAACACAAGAGAAAAAAAGATCAGAAAAATACAAGAGAGAAAAAGATCAGATGGCACAGGTCCTACAGGAAAAGCAAGCTACTGGACTGAACAGGTTGATAAAACTACTTGTAGAATGGGTTAGTCTATTATCAGATCATTAAGATATTTTTAAATATCCTGAAACCAAATTCAGATTCAAAAGGCAAAGCCAGAACCATTCACTGTGTTTATTAAAATACAATCTCTCAGTAAGCCTCACACAGCAAGAGAGGCCAAACTTACCCTAACATGACCTCAGATTTAGAAGCCTGCCAAAGAATTTTCATAGAAATAGCAACCAAATGTTGCTTATACCTACTGTTCAAAGTAATATAAAATAATACAAAGCTTACTAGATATTTGAGGACTTAAATCTGTGAAGTAAAATTAAAAAAAAAAAGGGGGGCAAACGTTAGCAGCCTTTTTAATGAAACATATATAACTCCAAAATATACAAGCTACTCTATTTTTAAGATTTTGAGTACTGAAATAATCTCTAACACCAGTTCCTTACCCTTTCACCTTTCCAGCTCCTTTTAAACTTTTTCTCATCAAGAAAGGTAAGTTCTCACATTCCCTTCTTAGCAAACATGCATTCATATGGTCCCTATAAGGAGTCATTCCAGCAACACTTTTGGGAAAACTCTGAATTCCTTCTCTTTCTACTGCCTTACCCACAAAATGCTTTCTTTTATTCCTGTTTCCAGGCTGTGAAGATCTTTTCAAAAAATGTTACAAAACCTGAGCAATTGGCTCCACTATAAACGTTATGTACTCTGTCTAACCTCAACTGGTTCCCTGCTGTTACACAGGGATTCCAGAATCATCTCTAGATTATAAGGGGTTAAAAATAGTACAAAACAGGATCTGATCAACAATCCTCTCCAAATGGAGAATTCATAAGCTCCTCTCAAAATTAAGTGGTGTTAGGCTTCCCTGGTGGCGCAGTGGTTAAGAATCCGCCTGCCAGTGCAGGTGACACAGGTTCAAGCCCTGGTCCGGGAGGATCCCACATACCACAGAGCAACTAAGCCCGTGTGCCACAACTACTGAGCCTGCGCGCCACAACTACTGAGCTCACGTGCCACAACTACTGAAGCTTGCACGCCTAGAGCCCATGCTCTGCAACAAGAGAAGCCACCACAATAAGAAGCCCGCGCACCGCAACAAAGAGTAGCCCCCGCTCGCCGCAACTAGATAAAGCCCACGTGCAGCAACAGAGACCCAACACAGCCAAAAATTAATTAATTAATTAATTTTTTAAAAAATTAAGTGCTGTTTATGCAAGGAATCCAAAGTTTTTGTGACATGTAAAAATCAATCAATGTAGTTCACCATATTCATGGGCTATAATTACTCCCACCATATATAATCACTGCAATAGGTGCAGAAAAAGAACATTTACCAAAATCCACCATTCATTATCAAAACACTCAGAAAACTTAGAAGGGAAACTTACTCAACCAGATGCAGGGTGGCGCTATGAAAACTCTACCAGCTAATATCATACCTAATAATAAAAGACTTAATACTTTCCTCCTAAGATCAGGAACAAGGCAAGGATTTCTGTTCTCTCCATTTCTACTCAACCTTGAACTGGAAGTCCTAATCAGTGACATTAGGAAAGAAAAGGAAATACAAATTGTAAAGGAAAAGTTAAACTTTTTATTTACAGATGACATGAGAGTATATAAGGAAAATCCTAAAAAAATCTACAAAAGAATTACTAGAAATAAGTTTCACAAGGGAGCAGGCTACAAAAACCAACTGTGTGTCTACATACTAGCAAAGAACAACTGGATATTGAAATTAAAAATACCATTTACAGGGACTTTCCTGGCAGTCCAGTGGTTAAGACTCCACACTTCCACTGCAGGGGGCACATGCCTGCTCCCTGGTCAGGGAACTAAGACCCCACATCCCACATGCCACGCAGCGTGGCCAAAAAAAGAAAAGAAGAAAAAAAGACACCACCAATAACAAAAATATCATTTACAAAAAAAAAAATCCTGGAACTAATACATGATTATAGCAAGGTTGCAGGATACGAGGTTAATAAATAAAAGTCAACTGCTTTCTTATATACCAGCAATGAATAACTGGAGTTTGAAACTACGAACACAAGTCCATTTACATTAGCACCAAAAAATGAAATACTTAAGGATATATCCAATAAATATGTATAAGATCTATATGTGGAAAACTACCAAATTGTGATGCAAGAAATCAGAGATCTAATTAATGGAGAGAGAAGTCCACGTTTATGCATAGAAGAATTAATATTGTTAAGATGTCAGTTATTCCCACTGATGTACAGAGTCGATGCAATCTCAATCAAAATCCCAGCAAGTTATTTTGTGGATATCAACAAACTGATTCTAAAGTTTATACGGAGAGGCAAAAGACCCAGAACAGCCAACACAATATTGAAGAAGAAAAGTTGGAGGACTGATACCACCCAACCTCAAGACTCACAGTCATCAAGACAGTGTGGTATCAGCAAAAAAATAAGAAAATAGATCAGTGGAATAAAATAGAGAGCCCAGAAATAGACCTACACAAATACCTTCAACTAGACTTTGACAAAGGAGCAAAGGCAATTCAATGGAGAAGGGACAGTCTTTTCAACAAATGAGGATGGAACAACCAGACATCCACATGCAGGAAAAAAAAAAAGAATTTAGACACATACTTTACACCTGTCACAAAATTAACTCAAAATGGATCACAGACCTAAATGTAAACTGTAAAACTCCTAGAAGAAAAATAAGAGAAAAATCTAACTGACCTTCAGTGTGGTAATGACTTTATAGATACAACACCAAAAAGTGTGATCCATGAAAAAAAAAAAAAAAAAATGAGGCTTTAATGTTGGACCTCATTAAGATTAAAACTTCTCTGTGAAAGATACTGTTTCTCTAACTACCAGATAAGGAACATCAAGTCTTTGTGTATCCTTACAAGAAACATGATACGTGTGTTTGTATGTCACTGCTTTTTAAACAAATGGTTATTCGGCACATTGTTCTGCAATTTTCTTTTGTTAACTTAATAATGTGTCTTTGTAGATCATTCCATATTTGTATATAGCTTTCTCACTCCCAATTTTACACCTGCATAGTACTCCATGATATGTATTGAACATAATTTATTTAGCCAGATCTTACTGATGGATTTACACTGTTGCCAATATTTTGCTATTACATACAATACCGCAAAGATTAAATGTTATTTCCCAAATTTATAAACATATCAGTAGAATACATTCCTAAAATTGGGACTGCTTGGTCAAAGGAAATGTGAATGTTAAATTAATAAATACTGTGAAATTGCTTCCCATAAAGGTTATGCTCCCACCAGCAGTATAAGAGAGCACATTATCCTACACCCTTGACAAGTGTTTTATCAAACTTCTTAATACTCGCCAGCCTTATAGAGTGAAAAATGGTACTCAAGTGTAATTTTAAATTACGTATGGTTTGTGAATGAGGTAGAGTGCCTTTTTATCTGTGTTAAGAACCATTAATGTTTTTCTGTGAACTGTTTATTCATAAGTTTTGCCCATTTCCTAAAAATTGGATTGTTGGGTAGATTGTTCCTTTCATCACAATACAATATTTCTCTTTGTCCCTTTAATAGACTGAGGCTGTTAGTATATTTATTTAGTATCAATATTGTTTTGCTCATGGTACATCTTTGGCCATTTTTTTGTTTTTAATCTTCCTTAGATTCAAGATTTGTGAATATATTTTTAGTTCGAAAACAACTTTCTCGGTGTTCCAACTGTATCCTCTTGAGAGCTTCCATTCTTCTTTCTTCCTGTCATGCTTTCTCTTACCTTTTCCATTAGTTCTGCCCCCATAGGAGGAATCTGATTATCCAGGGATATTCCCTCTTTTGAGTTGCTGCATTCCTTTTAGTAGGTTGTCATTTCCACAGCTGTAGGCTACTGCAATCTCTTGGACAGTGCGGAACTGGCAGTGAGTAAAAGATACACATATTTTCAATCTGATGTGCAAGCAATGAAGGAGCTGGCAAGGTGGCACTGCTAGCTCTGCTGAGAACATAAAGGAGCAAGAGGAGGATACACGGCAGGGCTCATCTACCTGCAGGGACACAAGCAATTTAGCCCACAGCAGCTGCCCGAGAAACGCATACAGCTTACAGGCAAATACGGCCTCTTTCACATGCCAGAACCACCCAAAGATATATAGCCCAAGAAACAGCATGTACCTCTCAGATAATGAAGGAATCCCTGATCTTCAACAAAGGTTCCGCTGGGCTTTCAACACTATAATGAAGCCCTGAGTTACAGTATCTTTTTCTTTCATTTTAAAAAATAATACAGGGCTTCCCTGGTGGTGCAGTGGTTAAGAATCTGTTTGCCAATGCAGGGGACATGGGTTCAATCCCTGGTCCGGGAAGATCCCCCATGCCGCGGAGCAACTAAGCCCATGCGCCACAACTACTGAGCCTGCGCTCTAGAGCCCGTGAGCCACAACTACTGAGCCCACGAGCCACAACTACTGAACCCGAGAGCCACAACTACTGAATCCAAGAGCCACAACTACTGAAGCCCACACACCTAGAGCCCATGCTCTGCAATAAGAGAAGCCACCACGATGAGAAGCCCACACACCACCATGAAGAGTAGCCCCCGCTCGCCGCAACTAGAGAAAGCCCGCGCACAGCAACGAAGACCCAACACAGCCATAAATAAATAAATAAATAAATTTATAATAAAGTAAAATAAAATAAAAAATAATACACAATTACATGATTTATGACAAGGATATATGAATACTCAACTACTTTCGAATCCTCTGCAACTCGCCTGGCTATGGCAGAATATAATCATCTTCAGGCTTGTTCTTATTTTAATTAATTATGTAACTTTTAGACCTCCAACTCTTAGATAGATGCCCTAAGACAAAAAGCTCAGAAACCTTCCTCACTGAATACCTTAACACTTTGTTTCAAAAAGCATTCAAAGTAAGTTCCTTCTTTATACGTTTCTCAAAGGTTAGATAAATAAATATTTGCATTAAAAGTCTGGAAATGCTATGGCAAAACAAGCTGTTGCAGTTCAATGTTTACTTAGTATGCAAAAGGGAAGGGAGGGGAGGGATAAATTAGGAGTTCGGGATTAGTAGATACAAACTACTATATATAAAATAGATAAACAACAAGGTCCTACTGTATAGCACAGGGAACTATATTCAATACCTTGTAATAACCTATAATGGAAAATAATATGAAAAAGAATATATTTATATGTATAACTAAATCACTTTAATGTACACCAGAAACTAACACAATGTTGTAAATTAACTATATTTCAATAAAAAATAAACTTTTAAAAATTTACTGAGTACATATAACTGCGCTAGATGTCAAGCTAGACTCTAAAGACAAAAATATGAAAAAAGACCCTGGGCTGCCCTGGTGGTGCAATGGTTAAGAATCCGTCTGCCAGTGCAGGGGACACAGGGTCGAACCCTGGTCCAAGAAGATCTCACATGCCGCGGAGCAACTAAGCCCGCGAGCCACAACTACTGAGCCCACGTGCTGCAACTACTGAAGCATGCGCACCTAGAGCCCATGCTCAGCAACAAGAGCCCATGCTCACCACAACGAAGAGAAGCCCCCACTCGCCACAACTAGAGAAAGCCCGCACACAGCAACGAAGCCCCAACACAGCCAAAAATAAAATAAATAAAACATAAATAAATTTATATACATAATAAAAAGACCCTGCCCTTAAAGAGCTCAGTCTAGTAAAAAAAGAAAGGACAATCTTATAAAGAAACACAATATAATGTGATAAGGACAATAATAAAGTATGTACAGGGTCCAAAGGTTAACACAAAGGAGGCTCAGTAACAAGGAGGTACAGAAGAATTCGTGCTCAGCTAGATTTTAAAGCATAAACAGGAATTTGCCCAGTGGCCAAGGGAATTATAGGTAGAAGGAAAGACACACATTCTTTCAACAAAGTTCCAGTTTGGGACAGCTACTATGGAATAGTTACTTTGAAATATCTATTCTAGAGAAACAGTGATGAATAAGATAAAAAGTCTCTGACTTCATAGAGTCAGGTGGGGATCAATAAGTAAATCAGTAAATTAAAGTCCAGTGTGATAAATACTGCAATTGGGATAATCAGAGACTATTAGAGGCTTATGGGCCAATTGCGTATAAGACCTAAACTTAGATGCTAGGAATGAACAGAAATTAGCCAGGTGAAATGTATTTCTATCAGGAGTGAAGTGAGGATGCTGTCAGAGAGGTATGGCATTATAGGTACAGAGAAGAGAATACAAAAAGACAGAGAGAGAGAGAGAAAAGGGAGGGGAGGGGAGGGGAGGGGAGGGAGAAGAGGGACAGACAGACAGAGAGAATGTAGTTCAGTGTGGCAGAAGCATAAATGTCTGAGATAAGGCTAAAGATGAAAGCAAGAACCATATCATGAAGGATCTTTTAAACTGGAGTTTGGACTTTATCTTGAGGGCAATAAGGAACAAAAAATGTTTTTTTAACTTGGGAAGACTTGTTCAGATTTGTGTTTGAGAAAAAGTATGTAGCTATAGTACAGTGAATGAAACAGAAAGAAATAAAATCTCAAAGCAAGAAAAAAAATAGCTACAGTAATCCAGGAAATAGTTTATAGTAGTCTGAACTAAGATAATAGCAATGGAATAGAGAAAGTGGGTGGGGAGAACTGAGGTATTTAGCTGGAATCAACAAGTCTTGTAAGTGCTGGAATCAACAAGTCTTGTAAGTGATTTGACTGGGAGTAGAGAGGTCAAAAAGGAGTCAAAGATGATGCTTCAGTTTCTGGTTTGGGCAAAGGGTGAAAGGTACTACTGTACTATCCAGTAAGATAAAGAAAAGGGAAAAGTAGGTTTTGAGAGGGTGAAATAATCACTTTAATTATGGACAGATTGAGTCTGAGATGCATATAAGTTATTCAAATGAAGGTGTCCCATAAGCAGTTAAATATACACAAACTCAAGACAAAGGTTTGGGCCGGAGGTACAGATTTGAGAATCAACCATATGCAAAGTAAAAGCAGTGAGAATAGACGAAATTGCCTAGGGAAAATGTACAAGGTGAGGGAAAAAAACCTAAGACAAAAACCCCATGGAACACTAACATTTAGAAGACAAACAAAAGAAGAGCTAGGAGAGTAGACTAAAGGGAACGGCCAAAAAGGAAGATGAAAATATTAACAAGAGGAAAAGGAGTAAGCACTTAATGAATGCTTACTATGTGCTAGGTGTTGTACTAAGTGATTTACGCACACTACCTCATTTAATCCTTACATACCCTATGAGCAATTTACCATTATTATCTGCATCGTTACAGATGTGGACATTTTGGCTTAGAGAGATCACTTTGCTCAGATTTACACATTTGGTGGAGTATAAGAAGTGCAACCAAGATTACACCCTCATCCTCCAGAGCCCTTGTTCTTAACCGCTACACTGTACTGCTTCCTGTAAGACTTAAAAAGTGTGGTATCACAGACACAAAGAAAAACAGTGATTCAAAAAGAAAGACACCACCCCAGTAACGACGAGCTCGCTTAGCAGCAAGACCTTGATTTCTAACAACATTCTCTATAAAAAGGAATCAGGACTCTTTCAGAAAATGGCTGATCTGAGGAATGGGCAGGAAATATGTCAAAGGGACACAGAAAAGCAACTGAACGCTCCCAATGGCCATAGTCCTAACAATCTGAGCAAAAAAACTGTAGTATTGGACTATGACCCGGACTACATACTAAATATCCATGAGTCCATACTGGTATAAAGAAAGAATTAACTAACTAACTAAATAAATAAATGGAGGAGAAGAGACAAATCTAGGGTGGAAGAATTCCAAACAAATCATGTAGATACTCACAACTCAAAGAAGTGGAGCAAACTCTCCACTCCTCAAGTGTGGGCTCCACATAATGACTTCCTTCCAAAGACAATGGTATGGAAAGGGGGAAGGGGTAGAGAGTACCTTTACAGTAGAGAAACATGACAAACACTACATCAGCCAAGTGACCAAGTTTCACACCAATAATGATAAGTCATGTTGATACCCTTAGTATGTTGTGATGAAAATGGCCCTTTATCTCTGTGGTCTTTCTCTCAAAAACCTATAACCCCAATCTAAGTATGAGAAAAACAATTAGAAAAATCCCAATTCAGGGACATTCTACAAAATACCTAACCAGTACACCTCAAAACTGTCAAGTTATCAAAAACATGGAAAGTCAGACTTCCAGTATCTCAGGATACTGTCACAGCCAAAAGAGGCGAAGGATGCATGATCATGAAATGTAATGTGGTATCCTGAATGCTCTCCTGCAACAGAAAAAGGACATTAGCTACAAACTAAGGAAGTCTGAATAAAGTATGAACTTCTATTCATTATAATGTATCAATATTGGCTCATTAATTATAAAATCTGTACTAGAATAATGTAGGATGTTAACAGTAGGGAAACTGAGTGAGGGGTTTATGAGACCTCTCTGTACTATTTCTGTGATTTCTCTGTAAACCTAAAACTGCTCTAAAATTAAAAGGTTATTTTTTTGGGGGTGGGGGGGCACATTAACTGTGCCAAAAGCTGATAAACCCAAAACAAAAAAAGACAAAATCAAGGGCAGTTTCAATGGATTAATGGAGTCAAAAGCCAGATTACATTGGGCAGAGAAATGAATGAAAGCTGAGAATGGGACTCTAAGTGTATAGCTTCTTCCAAGAAGTCTGATAATGATGGGGAGAACAAATGAGAGCTGGAAGTAGAGATTAAGTTGAAGAAAATGTTTTTTGTTTAAATCAAGGTGTAATTCACATACCCAAAAATTCACTGATTTCCAGTATATACACAAGGTTGTATAGCTACAACCACTATTTCCAGAACATTTTCATGACTTCAAAAAAAAATGGCAAAATTAAAGAAGGCTTAGACAAGTTGAATATGTTCACAAATAAGAAGACATAGCATTGTTAAGATGTCAATAAAACCAAAGTGATTTAGAGATTCAATGCAATCTCTATCAAAAATCTAACAGCCTTTTCCACAGAAATGGAAAATGTAATCTTCAAATTCATGCGGAATTGCAAGAGATCCTAAATAGCCAAACAATCTCGAAGAAGAATAAAGTAGGAGGACTCACACTTTTTGACTTTGAAACATACTACAAAACTACAGTAATTAAAACATTATGGTATTGACATATGGACAGACATATAGACCAATGGAATAGAATAAAAAGTCCAGAAATAAATCCTCACATATATGGCCAAATGATTTTTGACAAGGGTACTAAGACCATTCAATGGTCAAAGGACAGTCTTTTCGACAAATGGTACTGGGAAAACTGGATATCCTTATGTCAGTTTGACCCTGACTTTGTATCATATACAAAAATTAACTCAAAATGGATCAAAGACCTAAACCTAAGAGCTAAAACTTTAAAATTCTCAGAAGAAAACATTGGGGAAAATTTTCGTGACACTGGATTTGGCAACCATTGAATGGAAATGACACCAAAAGCACAGGCAATAGCAGAAAAAAATAGATTAACTGGACTTCATCAAAACAAAGAAGTTTTGCACATCAAAGGATACTATCAAGAAAGCAAAAAGACAACCTGATGAATGGGAGAAAATTTTTGCAAATCATTTCTCTCATAAGGAATTAATATCCAGAACATATAAAAAACTTCTAGAACTCAACAACAAAAAACAAATAATCCAATTCAAAAATGGGCAAAAGACTTGAACAGACATTTCTTCAAAGAAGATATGTGAATAGCAAATAAGCACAAGAAAATACGCTCAATATTACTAGTCATTAGGGAAATGCAAATCAAAACCACAATAAGACATCACTTCACACCTATAACGATGGCTATAATAAAAATAAGTTAAGTGTTGGCAAGAATGTGAAGAAACTGGAACCCTTGTGCACTGCTGATGGGAATGTAAAATGGTACAGCTGCTGTAAAAATCGAAACGGCAATTCCTCAAAAAATTAAAGATAATTCTATTATTTGACCCATATGACATGTGACCCAGCAATTCCGCTTCTAGGAATATATCCGAAAGAACTAACAGCAGGGTCTCAGAAAGATCTCTGTACTCCCAGTTCACAGCAGCGTCACTCACAATAGCTAAAATATGGAAGCAACCCACGTGTCCACTGATGGATGAATGGATAAGCAAAATGTGGTACATACTTAAAATGGAATGGTATTCAGCCTTAAAAAGGAAGGGAATTCGGCCATATGCTACAACATGGGTGAACCTTGAGGACACTGAGCAAAATAAGCCAGTCACAAAAAGACAAATACTGTATAATTCTACTTATATGAGGTACGTAGAGAGTAGGGAAAATCATAGATACAGAAAGTAGAATGGTTCTTGCCAGGGGTTTAAAGGAGGAGGAGAAAATAGGGAATTGTTGAATGGGTGTATAATTTTAGTTTTGCAAGATGAAGAGTTACGGATATGAATGGTGGTGATGGTTGCACAATGTGAATGTACTTAAATGCCACCAAACTGTACACTTAAAAATGGTTGAAGTGGTAAATTTTATGTTATGTGTGTTTTACCACAATAAAAAAAATTGGGGAAAAAATGACAAGCATCAAGGCTTCAAGTGTCTCTTTCATTGCTTCAGAATACATTTAAATTCTTAGAATACTTCTACAGACCATTTCTACTCTTAAGCTAGCAATTTCTATACTGAAATACAGATTTCTCTAGCCTTCTCTCCACCTTAGACATACATAGCCCACCTTAGACATAAAGCCTTTGAGGAAGCTGATGTCTCTCTCACAGCTATCTGTATTGTAATAGTAGACACTTTTGTTTTTACCTTTGTATATGTGTAATGGAAAAATTTAAACATATACCAAGGAAGAGAGAAAAGAATAATGAAACCCCATATAACTATCACCCAGCTTAAACAATTAACCAACTCACAGACAATTCTGTTTTATCTGTAATTCCACTCACTTTACTCTTCTTCCCTCACTGGATTATTCTGAAGCCAATCCCAAACACCATATCATTTCAACCATAAAGATTTCAGATGTTATTTCTACATACTAAAAGATACTGTTGAATGATACATAGTGAAAGATACTGACAAGTGTCCTGCACAAATTCTTGTATGGATGGGTCAGATTTCTGATATAAGCATTCCCCCAGTAAACCATCTATTACACAAAGGAATTACATATATATTCATTCATTCTACTGTATTCCTTACAAGTTAAACCACCAGCAAATAGGGTCTCTCAAAACACACACACACACACACACACACACACACACACACACACACACACACTCTCCCTCTCTCTCTCTCCCCACCTCTCCACCTCTCAGAGGTAATTGACTTTTTATATGATAAAAGTTCTTTGGAATATGATAACACAGTAATATTATATAATTATTATACATAAAGTAATTCTTCATTTAACTGCTTATTTTATAAAACAAATGCAATAAAACTAGCTCAATGCAGAAAATTTTTATTCAACTGTCCTTACCTTTTGTTGGACTGAGATTCTGATCTATAAATCCTCTTAATTCTGCATTTGTAGAAGTCAAACCAACCTGAATAAAATAGTTTAAAAAATTATACATAGGATCTTAAATAATATGTGATCACTTAATAAGCTATTATTAATAACCTTCCACCAGAGGTCCATATCAAATATTATACATTGTCACATAAAGATGAGTTAATGATATCAACTATAGGAGCTGGATTAAAACATTGTCATTTTGCTTGAAATGGGAAAAATAATGTACTGTCCAGATCAAGATGAAAATTAATGAAATAATGTTACTTATGAGCAGATGTGAGATCTACAGATTTTACTGACGGTTTTTTTTGAAAGCAAGTAATCTGGCAACGGTGAAGTTGCCAAAAGATATACCAAAATTCCACCCTCATTGTTGTCCTTAATTTTTACTGTTCACAATCACTGCATATAATGCTTTTAAACATTATGACAAATAAAGACCATTAATACCACAACGCAGACGTGAGGTCCACTGGCCTTGGGTTCATTCTCCAGTTCATCAAGCCCACTATGTGTATGGCCGTGGTCAAGTCACACAAGCTCTCTATATCCGGTCTCCTCGTCCATAAATTAGAGGCTGCTAAAGGTGCTTACCAATTCAGGTTGTTAGAAAGATTAAGAAAAAGAATTCACGTAAAGCACAGGGCTTGGCACAAAGTGCTCAATCCATTTTAATGTTCATTACTGTTTGTAAGATACTTGAGGGACTACCTAAAGCAAGTGTGTTTATAAATTCTCCTTTAGACAATTTATTTCTTTTAATATGATGTCTACTGGACTACTTGGAATCATAAGCTGAATATGGTAGTATCATCAAGCGGAGTTTTAAAATTTCATTATAGATAGAGCCAGCAGAAAAAAACCCCCTATTTTTAAAAACTTGTCACAAAGCAAGTATCCAATAAATGGTTCTACTATTACTACTGTATTATTGTTTTAATCCTTGTAGATTTGTAACCTTGAAACATCCATGCTAATTTGGTACCCCAAACATCCTCTCAAAGTATTAACACACTGAAAGGATTTTAAGGCACACAAAGCTCTGTAAGTTTATATCTCTGTACTTGCTTTATGTTTTTAAACTATCCACTGCTTTAACTCTGTATATTCTTCAAAACCACTCATTTGATACTTTATAATTTCATAATATAAGAGCTAATGATTTCATTATTTGGGAATTCAGATGTTCTACTAATAGCTATTTCTTTTTTTCAAAAGATGCTACCAGAAATATTTCTACATATTGTTCACATCATAGATAAGTAATTTTGATGCAAACCTATGTCTGGCATCTAATATTAAATTTTTATGGAAGCGGCTGAAGACAGAGGCATCTAAAACATAGCCTCTTAACTCTATGTAGATAATGGTGCAGATCCTTCATCCTGTCTAGCTTCTCGTAAGTATTCTATTAGAAGTAAAGTAAACCTTTTGCAACACAATTTCCAACAAAATACCACTGCATGGATTTCCAGAGTTGCTCACAAATACTAACGTTAAGCGTTCAATTTGTAAATGCCAAGAGTTTACTGTGGCATCACTAACATGCCTCTCCTTTTTAAGCTCTTCTACTACAAAAAAAGAGAAAGGCGAAATTTTTGTTGGTGCTCTACTGTAAACAGAAAGCAAAGAAGGCAAAGACAGCCTTTAATATATTCCATGCTTAATACAATGTGATTATTTAATACATGTATTACAATAACTTCAAAAGTATCAGTTTATACCTTTTTCTTATTATACAAAGATAACGGCAAAAACCTCAACCAAAACCACATACTCACAGTCGAGAGTTCAGTTACTGGAACTGTTACATTTAAACACCTGCTCTTACTGTTCAACTTTTGCTACTTCTAAGTGAAGTAGCAAACGGATTTGGAAACGTTTTAAGCAGCTGTACACCTGCACCTTAGTGAACAACAGGTTATACCCCAAAAAGATAAAAGTCAATTGTAAATCAATAGTGTGTGTAATTTTGGTCTCATGGATGGAGGGGAGGTGTTTGTATTCAGAGCTTAAATAAATACTACTAAAATTTATTTAATTAAAACTTCAAAAATGTATTAATTTCTGCTTTCATAAACACTGTATAAAGATTCAAAGAAAAAGTAGATTTGCAAGTAGAAAAATTTGGGTAGGAAAGGCATTTAAAAATATTAGCTATTCTTTCTTTATTCTGTCCATTTAAAAAGGATCTTTCTATATAATGTTTCTCAGATCAAGAGAAAAAAGTAAACTAATTTTACGTAAAATTTTCCATCTAATAAGATCCTGAGAAAAGTTTTCTATCAGGATATTCAAACACTGTGCTGCATACTGTAAGCAGTCACTAAATGTCTATTGAATAAAATATATCCAAAGCCCAAATGTTGAGTCAAACGATATTCCCCAATAACAGCATTATAATTTCACTGATCTTTAACATTTCAGATTGACATAACTGAAAGATTCAAAGCGAGATGGTCTGTGGTCAAAGTTCAGCTCTACCATTCATTCACAAGCAAGGTGTTCTTGGAACAGTCACTGCAAAATGAGGATGACGATACACATGTGTACAACAAACTCAGACAGCTCTTCAGACCAAATTAAATAATTATGTGAACATGTTTGTTAATGGCAAAGCAATATTCAAGTTTGGGTCGTTAATTCAAAGGGCAATGGCTTTACTACTTCAACACTGACCTAGACAATTCATAAGGAGACACAAATGACCAATAAACATAGAGAATACCAATTTGACCTAACTAGCAATTAGAGAAATGTAGTAAATTACATACCATTTTTTTGCTGATTAGATTGACAAAGATTAGAAAGAAAATAAAGGGAAATGGCACTCTCATACACCACTGGTGAGTTTGTAAATTGGTGCAATCTTTCTGAAATGCAATTTAGCAATATGAATCAAAAGTCCATAAAGTACATACTCTTTGGGCCAGTAATTTCATAAGACTTTTGTTTCACGGAAATAATCCAATGAGTAAACAGAAATAAACAAAAAGTTAAAAAAAGAGAAAAAAATGGAAATAATGGCCAGTATTAGGAAACTAGTGTAATGTCCATAGAATAGATCACATAAAAGAGCCATTTAAAATGATGTTACAGAGTTATCAAGACAAGAAAAGGTTTTCATCATAGAGACTAAGCTAAATAGTAGGTTACAAAACAGTCCGGCCTCATTTTTATTAAAAAAAATATAATACACACAGATTTTGGTATATATATATATATGTGTGTGTATGTGTATATATATATATATATATATACACATACACACACATATATATATATATACCAAAATCTATGTGTATTATATTTTTTTAATATATATATTTTTATATATGTATTTGTGTATATACCAGATGTGTTCTTAGGCAGAATTTTGCTGATAATCTCTAGGCTAGTTTCTTTTCTTTATCTGTACTTTCTAATTTTTCTGTAATGAGTATTATGGCTTACATATTGTTAAAAGATTCTTTGACAAGGCAAAAAATTACACCTCAAATTATCTTTCAAATCCTTTATTGTATACTAAGTGAACTTAAGTGAGAACACATCTGCATTTTTGGTCTAGAAGAGTATCACTGGATACTACATAGTACCTGATAACAATTTTATCCCAGATACAATGAATATATTGCCAGCTCTGCAGAACTTCCTTTTGCAAAATGAAACATCCCACACTCCATGCAGTTCTGGTAGGGCTGTTCATCTTAGAGACTCAAATGTGCTACGACAACACGAGTGGACCCATGACCCACAGTGAAGCAGCAAACCATTTATGGTACCCTACTTCCTTCTCTACAATGACTTGTCTAAGCGTGTGGGCCAAGCAGAGTCAACCAAAGCTCCTCCATGGAATTTGAAATATAAATGCTAGAAAAGAAAAGTTCCCTCTCTTCTTCTGAGATAAGCATTATGAGGCCAATGTAGGCTATTATGCCACCATACAGAGCCAAGAGATGGAAAAAGGGAGACAGAGCCCTGACGCCCATCATTTCCCTGAACCCGGTTGTATTTGAAGCCATAGTACTCCAGACTTTTCAGTTATGCCAATCAACACATTCCACTTTTTGCCTGAAGTGATTCTGAATAGGGTTTCTAACACCTGTAACCATAAGGGACCTAGGATGGCTTGGCTGAGGCAAAACTAACGTTTCACAAAAAACTGTTCTCATAAGAGAAATGCAAAATGAGAAACAGAAACTGAAGATGCAAATATTTGAACGTATGTTTAATAATGCTTCCATAAAACCTGGACAACCTCTTCTATATCTAAGAGTCACTTTTCAGCGGCATGTGACACAATTATCACTCCCCCCCTTCTTGAAACACTGTCTTCACTTGGCTTCCACATCATCAGGGTAACGTTCTTTCCTTCCTTTCTGTCCATTCCTTCAGTGTCCTTTGCTGCCTCTCCTCCTCCCCAGTTGTTGGAGATTCCCTGCGTTCAGACCTTGGTCCTTATGTATTCTCTAGCCACGCATGAACTACATAATCTCATGGAATCATACTGCTTTAAAATAATCAATCTAATATGAAATGACTCCAAAATTTTTAGATCCAGCCCCAAGCTTTCCCCTGAGCTCCAGAGTCATTATTGATCATTATATTAACTGCCTGGCCAATATCTCCACCTGGATGTTTTCAGGTCCCTCAACTTTAATATATTCAAAACAATTTTTGAGTTTGCCACAAAATCCTGTACTTCCCCAAGGGTTCCTCTTCTCATTAAACCGCAAAGGCACTTACCCAGTTACACAAGCCAAATGCTGAGCAATCTTTAACTTCTTCCCTGTCCCCAGATCCTAATTACTCAATAAGTCCTGGTGGCTGTCCCTTCACATACATCCTAGATTCAACCACTTTTCCCCATCTCTAATATCATTACCCCAGCTCAAGTCATCATACTCTGATGTCTGAACTACTGGGACAAGTACCAAATGAGTTCCCCACTTCTACTATGCCCCTCTTCAGTCTGTGCACTCAGCAGCCAGAACAAGCTTTTGAAAATGCTAAGTCAGGACATGAAACCGTCCTCAAAACCTTCAAAGCTCCCCACTGACATTTAGAGCACACGCTGCTCACCCCAGTGTTTGAGGCTCCCCATGACCTGCCTCCTCCCACTCTCCCCGGCTTAATTGCTCCGCTCCGTCTTATCAGCTGGTCCTTTGCTGCTCTTTGAACAACCACACTTTCTCCTGCCTCTACCTGGAACGCTCTTTCCCCAGATATTCACATGGCTGGCTCCTTCTTCTCGCACTGAGACTGAAGAGCATTCTTCTGCCTAAACATCATTTCCCTAAAGAGGACTCTTCTGAACACCTCGCTGAAAGAGATCTCCCTCATCGCTGTCACTTTCTCTCCTCTTACCCTGTTTTACTTTTCTTCGTAACAGTTATCGTTACCTGACATTATATATTTACCATCTTCTCTCACTACACTATGAACCCCAAGAAGGTAGGAGCCCGGAACAGCGTCAGACACTTCTATTTGTTGGAGAGAGGTGGGGAGGGAGGAGATGAGAATGAGTCGCTCATGGCATTGTAAACTGGTATGAGCCTTCCAGTAAGTACCTCGACAAAACATATTAAAAGTCACAAAAATGTTCTTATCTATTGCAGAATGGCTAGTGAACCTGATTAGATGTTTAGTCTACTTCAGTTCTTTCCCACATGCTTCAGCCCAGTCTGAGGCCTGACCTCTCCATGTCCCCAACTCCAGGGAATCAGAAGAGGGTCAGCTCATGACGTAGCCCTTTCCCCCTAGGTTGCTGTAGCAGAAAGAGAAACTGTTTGCATACTCTTTGATTACTTCCAAATATACAAACGAAATAATGGGAGAATAGTTACCACTGGTTCAAATGCTTTGTTACTTTAGGGAAACAACTTTTAATATAGCAAACTGTACATACGGCTAGGAAGATTTAAGGTACATTTTTAAGCCAAAATATACTTGCTAGTTGAATGTTAACCATCTTGTTGCTCAGGATAACTTTTACATTCTCTTTTTTCTAGAGGAGAGAAGAAAATCAAGAAAATATCCTGGAAGAAAATTTCCAATACACAGACTAAAAATTTGCTTCTTCTTTTCCCCAGACAGCACTTAAACGAATATATACAAGAGCCATAGATTAAAGCAGACTACTCTTAATGGATAAAGAAGATGTGGTACATATATATACAATGGAATACTACTCAGCCATAAAAAAGAACAAAATTGGGTCATTTGTAGAGACGTGGATGAACCTAGAGATTGTCATACAGAGTAAGTCAGAAAGTGAAAAACAAATATCACATATTAACCCATATATGTGGAATCTAGAAAAATGGTACAGATGAACCGGTTTGCAAGGCAGAAATAGAGACACAGATGTAGAGAACAAACGTATGGACACCAAGGGGGGAAAGCTGGAACTGGGAGATTGGGATTGACATATATACACTAATATGTATAAAACAGATAACTAATGAGAACCCGCTGTATAGCACAGGGAACTCAACACCACTTCGCTGTACAGCAGAAACTAACACAACACTGTAAAACAAATGTATCCCAATGAAAAAAATTTTTAAAAAGCAGACTACTCCTGATAATTTATGCTAAAAAAATTAATTAGATGATAATGAACCAAAGTCTATATCTGCTTATAGCTACTCATGTGTGTTAAAAGCAAGGTCAACAATGGGAAAATAGAGATAAGTAATCGGGGTGTTTTTCTGGTTTTTGGCTGTTTTTTGTTTGTTTGTTTTTGATGCTCTTCTTTAAATGTATAAGGGGCAGTATCTGGAACTATCTGTCTGGCTCACAAGATCTTTTTATACAATATGACACTTGCCTCGGGTCACAACTAGCCAGACTACTGGCAGCTATCAGGCTGCAGTAGAGCCAGAGGTCCTCCCCAAGGAGTCTGAAATTAGAGCTGACATAGGCAGACAGGATTTGTCAGGCTGCCTGCCCCCATTTCCTTCACCCCTCTCTCTCTCTCTCTGAATAGGCTGGTACTGTAACAAGTAGATCAAGATGCTGACTGAGAACTCAGGAAGATGATTTGCAGAGAGACAGAGTAATGAAGCCAATGCACAGAAACAAATAGAGATGACAAATGGAAACCAAATACTGCTTCGATTCCTGGTAGATTTCGAGTTTCTGGACCCAGATCTTTCTGAGGACCCACTAAATTCCTACTCTTGAATTCTTTGAGACATCCGGTATCTTTATAATAAATTCCCTTTTTGTTTAAGGTAGCCCAAGCTGGTTTCTGTTACCTGTAATCAAATATTCCAACATAATCTGGGAACAGTAATTATAATAAATTATTTCCCTATATGTTGTAGTATTTCTTTTCTGGCATAATCCTTCACCATGACTGGAAATAAATCCATTGATACAGGGTGATAATAAGAATGTAACTTGAAAGGAAGTAGATTCAGAAATGAGAGCCTTAAGCAAAAGAAAAACAGAAATAACTTCTCCAAAAAAACTAAGTCTAATGTTCCCTCAGGAATCATCTCATGGAGGACAGCAAGCTTCTTCTGAACAACATCTGACTGTACACATTTCCAAGAGTATATCCAAAAGAAAAAATGTGAGCCAAAGAAAACAGTGATTTTTCTCAATAATGCCAAGTAAGTCTCCAGCAAGCACCAAAACAAATTTATCACAGCACACAAAACAGGAGGAGTGGGGGGGGCGGTGGGAAACTTTCTGGAGATGGCAATTTTGCAGCTGTTGAGATGGAGCAACCTGGCAGCGATTTGCAACGGCCATGAGAGCACAATATTCAACAGTGTTAAAGTTTACTATCTCATTCTTTGCAGGAACAAAAACAGTGATAAACTAATGCCGGTAAACTGAATTTCATTAATCAGAATGGCAAAGAAAAGATGCATACGAAAAAGTACAACTCATTTTTTAAATACTTACATTTAAAAATTTACAAATACTTACATTTTTTGCCGTCATGTCAAATTGTATTCAATTTAAAATTCTGTAAAGCCATTAAAAAACAAAAAAACAAAACAAAACAAAAAACTTCGTCTTCAATATTCTTTAAAAGAACATCCTGTTAAAGGGAAAAAAGGGAATAATAATGTAATAATAATAATAATAAGCAACATTTATGTCATATTTACTATGTGGCATGCATTGTTCTTGAAATTATCTAAATTAACCCTCACAACAACACTGTGAGATATGTACCATTCTAATTGTCACTTTCCAGATAAAAATTGAGATTTAGAGATGTTAAATAATTTGACCAAATCAACTCAGCTAAGAAGTGACAAAGACTGGGCTGTGAAATATTATACCATGCTGTTTTAGATAATCCACTGAAAGCAACACCAGGGTTCTTGGAGAAACAGCCAATTCCAGCACTGGGCAGGTAATGTATAAGATAAACCTAGAACATTGTATTGTACCTCAAGTAAGTATGGGCTCGAAAAATGATGGAGACGTATCAAAAGTATACAGGAGCCAGCTTAAAGGGTCTACAACTTAAAGGGACAACTTAAGCCAGCTTAAAGGGGAAATTAAGCACCTAAGTATATACTGACAGCAACAGACTATAACAGATTCTAAACCCATTAAATAAAATAATAATCCAGGAGTCCATACTGATAGAAACAAATAACGACGAAGAAGGGAAAGCTCTTCTTTGCAATACAATGCCAACTAATATGTATACAGAAATGAAGCAGTTAGAAAACTACCAATTTGTAAACACTGTGATATTAATGGATTAGGCAAGAATCACCAAAAGATGCTAAAACTAGTAGATGAAAGTTGGTGAGCAAAAGGATATTTACATAGTCTTGAAATATTTCCCTACAAAATACCTCTTAATTCAAATTTTATAGTGCAGAAACCTGGCACATACCACTTCACCCAAGTTGATCAAAGCTACCAAATGACAACCAACAATGAGACAAACCAACATCACGCATCTCCTCAAGTGCACTGCAATGGATACAGTATCACTTCTGAGGTATTTCCCAAAATGTATAATCTAAATCTCATCATGAGGCAGCAACTGAGAAATTCAAATTGAGAGACTTCTATGAAATAATGGCCTGAGCTCTTAAAAAAATATTAGTATCATGAAAGACAAAGGAGGCTTAAAGAAACAGTCCAGATTTTAAAAGACTAAAGTCATATGAAAATTAAATTTAATGTGTGATCCCGGACTGGATTCTGAACCACAAAAAATAATTGCTATGAAGACCATTACTGGGGCAATTGGAGAAATCAAAACATGGTCCACAGGCTGGATAACCGTATTGTTTCATTTCTTGCTTTTGATCAGAGGATTGTGCTCTTTTTTTAAGTAAATGTCCTCATTCTTAGAAAAAATATACCAAAATATTTAGTAGTGAAAGGGTATGATAGGAGCTACTTACTTTCAAATGATGAAAAAATATATATAATCTCTATATATGGAGAAAGTGGGAGTGAGAAAGCATATGTGGCAAAATATTGACAATTGGTGAATCTGGGTGAAGGGTACTCAGGAGGTCTCTGCCTTATTTCTGCAACTTTTATTTTAAAATTATTTCTAAATTAAAACTTTTAGGGGCTTCCCTGGTGGCGCAGCGGTTGAGAATCTACCTGCCAATGCAGGGGACACGGGTTCGAGCCCTGGTCCGGGAAGATCCCACATGCCGCGGAGCAACTAGGCCCGTGCACCACAATTGCTGAGCCTGCGCGTCTGGAGCCTGTGCTCCGCAACAAGAGAGGCCGCGATAGTGAGAGGCCCGCGCACCGCGATGAAGAGTGGCCCCCGCTCGCCGCAACTAGAGAAAGCCCTCGCACAGAAACGAAGACCCAACACAGCCAAAAATAAATAAATAAATTAATTAATTAAAGAAAAAAGAGGCGACTGTTGTAATGACTTAAAATTCTTAAAAAAAAAAAAAAAACTTTTATAAGACATTCAAGGGGAAGGATAAAATAAAATTTCACCTCAAAAAGACCATAAATAATAGGGGCTTAAAGAAATGGAGGCTCCATACGTCCGCCTTCTATGCTAGAATTTGAATCTACAAGTCAAACTGTTGGGGGTTGGGGGGTGGGGAGATGTTTTTACTTTTCAGTAAAGCAATGTAATTTTTCAATGATAAAGAAAACATATATTTAAAAACCCAAGCAAGACCTGAACTACGCCTGTGATTTTTGCTTTCCCACTGTAGCTGCAGATTTGTTCACGTCTGTCATGACCTAATATGAAAATCAAGTTCCTACACTGGAACTGCTTCACATTTATCAGTTATTTATGTCCTCTTCAGTGTTACAAATATGATGTAAATAATGAAGCACAAGTTCCTGACATCCCATTCACCAAACTACCTGACATATTCAAACTAAGGAATTTAAGGCTAAAATGTAAGTATTGCATTTTGAAGATTAATATTTTAAGCAAGTCTGATTTAATAGATCTACATAAAACTCTGTAGCTAACAGATATGAAACATCTCTTTAAGCACAGACTTACAAAATTTGTCCACATACAAAATCACCAACGGAGTAGCAACAAATTTCAGAGACAATATTATACAGATTATGGTCTCTGACCACAATGAAATTGAATTAGGAGTCATTTTTTTCTAAAGTTGTATATTTAGAAAATAAAACTATAGCATTGCTCAAACAATCCATGAATTAGAGAAGGAAATTTAAAATGTTTAGAACTGAATGACAATGAAAACAATAATAAAAAAACAGTAAAGTGCAGCTGAAACAGTACTTAGAAGTAAATTTACATTTCTCTTCATTCATTAAGTAATCAACTTAAAAGCTTTTTAAAAAGATCAGTGGGAACTCAAAGAAAGAAGAAAAGAAACAAAAGAGTAAGAATTAATGAAATAGGGGGCTTCCCTGATGGTGCAGTGGTTCAGAATCTGCCTGCCAGTGCAGGGGACAAGGGTTCGATTCCTGGTCCGGGAAGATCCCACATGCCGAGGAACAACTAAGCCCGTGTGCCACAACTACTGAAGCCTGCGCTCCACAACAAGAGAAGCCACCTCAATGAGAAGCCCAGGCACCGCAAAGAAGAGTAGCCCCCGCTCACCGCAACTAGAGAAAGCACACGCACAGCAACAAAGACCCAACGCAGCCATAAATAAATTAATTTTAAAAAAAGGAATTAATTAAATAGGAGAAAAAATCAAAATAACAACTGGTTCTAAGTGTCCTGCTTGAAGTAGACATCTAATAAGCAGCAGTGCAGCAGAGTGAAAAGAGCATGCTTTTTTTTTTTTTTTTTTTTTTTTTTAATTTTATTTATTTATTTATTTATTTATTTATGGCTGAGTTGGGTCTTCGTTTCTGTGCGAGGGCTTTCTCTAGTTGCGGCAAGCGGGGGCCACTCTTCATCGCGGTGCGCAGGCCTCTCACCATCGTGGCCTCTCCCGTTGCGGAGCACAGGCTCCAGACGCGCAGGCTCAGTAGTTGTGGCTCACGGGCCTAGTTGCTCCGCGGCATGTGGGATCTTCCCAGACCAGGGCTCGAACCCGTGTCCCCTGCATTGGCGGGCAGATTCTTAACCACTGCGCCACCTGGGAAGCCCTGATTTTTTTCTTTTTTTTTTTTTTAACTTAGGCTCAGTCTGAGCTCTGACACTTATTAGCTGTGTGACCTTGAACAGGTGACTTAACCTCTTTGAGCGTCAGTGTCCTCATTTGAAAAATAGGTATACAGAGTTTTTCAGGGTTATATTAGTGAAACAGGAGGGAAGGGGGCAGGGCACAACCTTTGAAAGAATGGCATAGCCCTTGAGGTTATGACATAAAACAGGTTAGAACCAATTAGGTCCAAGAGGACAGAAGATTCGACTTCTAGGAGACCTTGAGCCTCATTACATGCCCACTGTAATACATTAGCATATGCTAAGTGACACACCCACAGGCACCATGACAGTTCTGAGGCCAACCATAAAAGGCCAAAAAGTGGACAGTGGTGGCCTAATTCCTGGAAATCTCCGTCCCTTCTCCAAGAGAGTTGGAATAATCCTCCCACTCGTTAGCCTATGAAATCACTCAGCCCATAAAAACTAACCACTCCATATTTTGGGGCCTCTTGCCTTCTGAGATGGTCCACACTCTGTCCGTGGAGTGTGTTTCCCCCAGGGCCATTCTCACCTTTTCAGATGGACCACATTCTGTTTACAGAATGTGTACCTCTCTAAATAAATCCACTTCTTACCTATCACTTTGCCTCTCACTAAATTCTTTCTGTGACGAGACATAAAGAACATGAGCTTCATTACATCCTGAGACCAGATGTGTGATCTCAATTAAAAGACAGTGGGTTTAAGTCCCAGTCTGGGTTTTGGCCGGCTTTGAGTCCCAACTCATGGGTTCAAGTCCCAGTCTGGGTTTTGGCTGGGTCTGAGTCCCGACTCGTGGGTTCAAGTCCCAACACAGGTTTTGGCCGGGTTTGAGTCCCAGCCCATGAGTTCGAGTCCCAGTCTGGATTTTGGCTGGGTTTGAGTCCTGATTTGTGGGTTCAAGTCCCAATCTGGGACTCGAGTCCCATCTGAGTTGTGCTGTTTCATTAGGAGTAAGTTAGATACATTGTGTCAAAGTGAAAGGCAACAGATCACCCAAGCCAGTGTAACAAATGTCCTCCAATTTATAAATACATAAACACTGAACACTCCAAACAGCCAAAAAAAATCAGTTTTAAATATTTTTTAGATGGTCTTATGACCTATTGAAATATAGTTATAACAACAACAACAAAATAAACTCTTTTCTACCCAAAGTACTTGCTAAATTTTAGAAACCTGCTGTATCTACCTAAGGCAGATCCTGTTGCCTACCCAATATCATTTTCCTCTTCCTCCTTAGGAGAAGCTGAAGGTAGCAATAAGCCCAACTGAAACTACTACATTGTGTCTCCCCCTCAGATGGGTTGACCATGACGTAATTCCAGCCAATGAAATAGAAGCAGACCATCAATGGGCTCGGCTGCTAGATTCAGCTGGTAAATGCCGTCTTCCCCCTCCCCATGTCTTCACTTCCAGAGCATGGTTGTTAATGGCTAGTGCTCCTTGTTTCCATGCATCTGCTCCCTTATTATACTCAGTGTTCAGTACGGGATTATATTTCCTAAGGGCCAGGCTGTTGAGTGACACTGTTACTCAGGCAAACAAGAAGAAATTAACAGGGTGTTACTATTTGAACATACTGTAACAGGAGGCAACCAATAAAAATACTTCGTAGCCACATTA
The DNA here is from genome assembly GCF_009873245.2 of Balaenoptera musculus. Lineage (NCBI taxonomy): Eukaryota > Metazoa > Chordata > Mammalia > Artiodactyla > Balaenopteridae > Balaenoptera > Balaenoptera musculus. Next base: position 22,927,653 of record NC_045788.1, read on the forward strand.
ATTGAGCTTAATAAGACAAAACATAATTTTGTTTAGTATTCCCTTTGCATCTTCTCACCAAAGATAAGCATAAACTGCAACCTCTAAATGTTACCTAAATGATAAAAGTCTGAAATAGAGCCAGAGTACATGAATATCTTGAGCACATTTACATTAATATCTCTGTGCCTCAATCTCTTCATCTACAAAATAGTATTAGTACATCTACTTAATTAAATGAGTCAAGACATGGAAAATAATTAGGACACTGCCTAGCAAAAGGTAATCAATGTAAAAGAAAAAAGTGGTTCACTGACTCATGACAAATTAAGGTTTCTTCCTCCAAAATAAATACTTAATTCACATATAGTTGAAGTGATAAATACCACAACATTTAAATGTGGTAAAATGTTACTAAAACATTTAAATGTGGTAAAATGCTATTACATTTAAATCCAAGTTTAAAGCAGAAAAAACAAGTGTTTAACCGTGGTTAAGAAAAACTCATCTAAAATTAACAAGAGTCAGCAATAACTTCATTCATTAATTTATCTATCTATCCAGCATTTACTGAATACCCACTATGGGCAAAACACAAATCCAGGTACTGGAGATCTCCTAGTAGATGACAGAAACAGGAAGCATAAACCTTCAAGTGTAATTTAAATGATATAAAATTACATTAAGATAAATGTTATAAAAAGAAATGGGATTGCAACAGACATCTTCAATTAAAAATGAAGAAGTATGCTGTACTGGCTTTGAGTGATAGCCTATAACCTTTTAATTAAAAATATACATTTCTAAGTATTTTTAAAGTTTTTATCTTTCTTTTACACTGTCTTCAATCTAAAATCATTTGCAGTATATGACTTAAATCAAGGGCCTAGAGAGTAAATAAATGCAGCACTGAATGTTTCAAGAAACTGCCATCTTTGGCAGTACTGGTGATTCTCAAAGATAAACCAGTCATGTGCACTGATGCCTTATGTTTCATCCCGACTCAACAATTGTACTGTTCTTTCTGTCACCATGCTCTGCTGTTGGTTAAAAAAATAAGTCAGATTTCTTCTTCCAGCTTCATGAACACATTATGTCAAGCTCAAAAAGTCAATCTTAGTGACCTCACCATCTGCCATGATCTCTTGTCAGACTCAGACAATTCAACTCCCACAGATGGTCTCAAAATGCAAGCCCCTTTCCTTTCCAATCACAACTTAGCAGCTGTGGGCACAAAGCCTTCTAAATTGGTACAACATTAATCAAAATATAAGGAAGAAAGCAAAAATAATTATGAATACATTTACAGAACTAACATCACTTGAATCGGGGTTTGTAGACTTTCTCACACTGCTGAAAAAGATGTTACTAAAAATTAAATTTCAGCAAAGCCAGCATATTTCAATGGAAGGCAATAGTAATTTTAAATACATGCTCACGTTTCAAAGTTTGGAAAATATACACAACAATAAAACAGATAACAAATAGCAGCCATAATCCCACCTCTGAAAGGCAACTATCATAAGTTTTTGACATAACTTTCTTCAGTATTCTCTTTCTGCACTCTAACTTTTGATAAATGGTATTAATTAGAAGATATTTTCATAAAAAGTGACAGTATGTAACTTTTTCTTAGGTGATGAGCGTATCTAAGTGCTTCACCTATATAATCTCATTCAATTCATATCACAACTCTATCAGGTAAATGTTATTACTGTTCGCATCTTACAAATGACAAAACTGAGCTTTAGAGAGTTGAAGTAATTTGCCCAGTTAATCAACTGTGTAAAATGGCAATGCCAGAATATGAAGCCAGGATCTTAGACCAGCAGACATGTTCTTAACTACTATGCTAATTTGTAAAATATATTTGCCTTGAGATACAATAAATATATCCTCAAAATAGAACAAAATAGGGCTTCCCTGGTGGCGCAGTGGTTGGGAGTCCGCCTGCCAATGCAGGGGACACGGGTTCGAGCCCTGGTCTGGGAGGATCCCACGTGCGGTGGAGCGGCTGGGCCCATGTGCCACAACTACTGAGCCTGCATTGTAGAGCCCGTGAGCCGCAACTACTGAGGCCTACACGCCTAGAGCCCATGCTCCGCAGCGGGAGAGGCCACCGCAATGAGAAGCCCGCACACCGCAACCAAGAGTGGCCCCCGCTAGCCTCAACTGGAGAAAGCCCGTGCACAGCAATGAAGACCCAGTGCAACCAAAAAAATAAATACATAAAATAAATAAGTTCAAACAATAAATAAATAATAAATAAATAAATAAAACAGAATACATAATTACTATTACAATAAATCCATATATAAAAGGATAACTTATTATACCAAAAGAATTATTTTCAGGGCTTCCCTGGTGGCGCAGTGGTTAAGATATAGTACAAATCATATATCATTGGGTCAGGTTTTTCCCCTTTTTAAAGGTTCTTTATTTAAATTTCAGTATTAAATTTACATTTATTTTTCTGGGTAGGTAGTAAACTTCCTCATTTTTTTTATAGCTATATAGTATTCCTTTACATTGTTACACCATAACTTATGTCACTAGTCCCCTACTGATGGACATTTAGATTTCCTACATTTCTACACTGGTGACAGTAATCACAATTTAGTGACTCAATCCTCAATGTCTGATCTGCTCTCTGACCACCGGGCCAGCTCTGTGTTGAACCACTTTCCCATATCCTTCTCTCATCTAGGTCCACTGGCCTTCCCGTCCGTTCTTCAAAGACAGGCTGCTCCTGCCTCAGGGCCTCTGCACATGCTGTCCTCTCTGCCTGGAGCTTTCCCCAGCAGTTAACACTCCGTCCTTCAGATCTCTTCTCAAATGTCACTTTCTCAGGGAAAACTGTCCTTCTCCCACTACCCAGACTAGGTCAGGAGTCTCCAGTTAATGCTCTCCTACCTTCTCCTTTCATAGTACACATCTGGTTGTCATTATCTATTTATTTGTGTGATTATCAGATTGTGGCCCATCTCTACAACTAAGGAGCAAATCCTATGAGGGCAGGGACCCTATCTATTTTGTTTGTTTGTCTTTTGGCCGCATCACACGCCTTGCAGGATCTTAGCTCCCTGACCTGGGATAGAACCCAGGCCCTCGGAGTGAGAGCACAGAGTCCTAACCACTGGACCTCCAGGGAATTCCCAACCCTAACCATTTTGTTCACTTATTATATATCCAGTGTCTGGCACATGGTTGGAACTCAAGAAATATTTGTTTTTTGTTTGCTTTTTAAGAAATATTCATTAAATTAATTATGTACTCAATATTTTATTTATTTTCATGCTTTAATAATATATGATAATCTCATTTAATATGACTTGGTAGCAGAAAATGAGAAAACATATGAACATTGAACACATTCACACATCCGAAATGCCACTAAGCTACATAGCAGAATGTTGTGTCACTTTCCTGTCATGAACAAAAAGTGTTTTGGAGCCAGCATTATATCTGTGTTCATTAATTTCAAAAAATGTTATCATGGGAAAAATTTTATAATAGAGTATATTTAATTTCACTCATGTTTAAGGTGAAAAGAACAGTAGGCAAAAGTTAACTTTTCTTTTTTTTTTTTGGCTGCGCCGGGTCTTAGTTGCGGCACACGGGATCTTCGTTGTGGCACCTGGGTCTTTAATTGCAGCACGCGGACTTCTTAGTTGCACCATGCAGACTTCTTAGTTGCGGCACGCACTCTTAGTTGAGGCATGCGGACTTCTTAGTTGCGGCATGCGGACTTCTTAGTTGCGGCACGCACACTTAGTTGAGGCATGCGGACTTCTTAGTTGCAACATGAGAACTCTTTGTTGTGGCATGCATGCGGGATCTAATTCCCTGACCAGGGATTGAAGCCGGGCCGCCTGCATTGGGAGTGCAGAGTCTTACCCACTGGACCACCAGGGAAGTCCCAAGAGTTAAAATTTACAAGCTGCCCTTCTAAGAAACCATCAACATCTTACACTTCAAAAGAAAAAGATAATTGCTTTTATGTTCATTGCTCACCTTTTTTAATTGAAAAAAAATGTGTCCAGGTTTACATAAGCTTTCACCCAGGACGCTACAAAATGATAAAAACTGGTTAATACTACAAGCAATCAGTAACAACTTTTAACAGTCTTCTACATATGTGCAGGGAAATTACAAATAATGTTGTCTGAGCACTACTCATTGGTTCACTTATTCAGTAAATACTGATTGACTGCCTGCTGCTTGTCAAACAGTAGGCTGAGCATTAAAGATACTTCGAGAAACAATGACACGGTCCCTACTTTCATGGAGCCTACATTTTAACTCTGAAGGTAGGCATTCAACAATGTTTCCCAATTAACTATGTAATTACAATTACTGTAAGTGCTACTACAGAGGCAAAAAAAAAAAGATGCGAAGAAAGCACGTACAATAAGGGTCTGGAACTCTGGTGGTTTTAGAGAAGATTCCTCTGAGGAAGTGAAGTTTGAGCTGAGCTCAACAGACAAACAGAGTAAACCACTGGCAAAGAGAGAGGGGGACCTCACAGCCAGAGGGTGCAAACATCACAGGGGAATGCTCAGAGGAAGAAAAACATATGGCAAGTTCCAGTAGCTGAAGGAAGATCTATGTACCTGAAAACAAAGGGCAAGACGAGGAAAGACTGAGAGAGAAGGTTGGAGCCCCAATCATGCAGGACATTACTTTTTTCTTTTCTTTTTAATTAAATTAGTGGGAAGCCTTGGAAAGATTTTAAGAGCCGAACATCTGAACCAGAGATACTAAATTACATTCACCAAAGATTAAGTACAAATTACGTGCATTCTAATTCTTTAAAAACTGGTAATATCACCTATAATATTCTTTAATTCTTTGGTAACTGAAATATTCACTCACTTCTTGACTATACCAGGTAGGTGTATGTTCATCATCTACAATTCATTTATCTAACAAACACCTTACCCTATTAGAACAAAACTCAAAGCTCAGAAATAAGCCAAAAAAAAAAAAAGTCCCCAGCTCTCAAATTAGCTTTCATAAAACCTATGCACTTGTCAGTAACTCAAGTACATAGGCCTTTCTTCACTTGATTGATTTTATTTAAAATAGAATTCTCAGTAAATTTGCTTATCTTGATTTTCAGGCTTCAAGCCAATTATACTCAGTAGAAAGGATGTGCATATCAGGGAGCAAATGGGTTAGGCACTGCTATAGATGAGTACATTGACAAAGTAATTGACAACTGGCAGCTTAATACTAAGGAAAACTAGACATATTATTATATTTTACCAAGTAAATTCACTGAAACAGAATTTCCCTTGGGAGTTCCCTGGTGGTCCAGTGGTTAAGACTCTGCACTTTCACTGCCATGGCCCGGGTTCAATCCCTGGTTGGGGAACTAAGATCCCGCAAACCATGTGGCACCGCAAAAAAAAAAAAAAAAAAAAATTCCTCCCTCATTCCCTGGCAAAACCGCATTAATGACATGGTCTTATACAAGCTTTCACAATAAAACCTAAGGAATACTATTGTTTAAAACATTTTCATAGATCATAACATTTATTATTTGTTCTTAATTACAGAAAACAAAAGTCTAAGAGAGAAAACTTATTTCTGCCCTGACCAAACAAGCAACATCAGAAGAAATTACCCAAATTTAGAAAAAAATCACATTTCAAGATCCTGCCAAGAACCTAACAGAAAGGTTCTTTTATCAAGTGGTACAAGCCAAATTTTAAACCATTAATCAATTTATGCACAATGCATGGATTAGATCACCTGTTGTCCATATGCTCTTTAGCAAAGTCTTATTTCCAGATAAATGTAGCTCAAGATAAGTAATACAAATGTTAAGATTTATCCCTACTTGATACATCACAACAGCCTAGGTGAGTTTTTAAAACATCATTTGGGTATTAATATAATTTACAAAGTATTGTACAAGTAACTATGCAAGTGTAAAATGTTCAATTCACCTAAGGGTCCAAGAAGAAAAGAAAAATGGAGGCAATCAAAAGGAAGCAACTGACTATATAAAATAGGTAACCAATGAGAACCTACTGTACAGCACAGGGAACTCTACTCAATGCTCTGTAGTGACCTAAATGGGAAGGAAATCTAAAAGAGTGGACATACGTATATGTATAACTGATTCACTTTGCTGTACAGTAAAAACTAACACAACATTGTAAAGCAACTATACTCCAATAAAATTAATTTTTAAAAAAGCTAAAAAAAAGGAAGCAATCAGTGAAGAAAACAGCACAGTTTCTAATCCTCATTTAAAACAGCACTGTTCTTATGTAAATACTTCATCTATATCCAAATGGAAATGAAACAATTTTATATCCAGCATCATCACAAGAGCTACTTACTATATAATTACCCAAAATAACCTACAGAATAGTCAGTACCTCCATTTTACAGGAGGGAAAACTTAGTCAGCTTAAATAACTTGCACAAGGTAATATACAACCAAAATTTGCAATTAAGTTACTACATACATGTTCCATGATATCATAAAAAGATGAGTTCCAAGCAGTTTTCATTTTAAAGTAATTTAAGATTTTAAAAACATTTAAGAAAGTTTGTATTGTACATAAATGTTGAAGAATATAAACTATTATATAGTTTTAAATGATCTAAAATTGACTTCTGTATACTTCAATAAAAGTTAATTTAAAAAAACTAACACAACATTGTGAATCAACTCTACTCCAATAAGAATTAATAAAAATTTAATTAATTAATTAATTAAATAAAAGCGACTTCTAGAAAAATGGCAGAGTATAAGAACATTTGTCTTGGGACTTCCCTGGAGGTCCAGCGATTAAGACTCCACACTCCCAATGCAGGGGGCCCAGCTTCAATCCCTGGTCAGGGAACTAGATCTCGCACGCCACAACTAAGAGCCTACATGCTGCAACTGAAGAGCCTGCATGTGACAACAAAGATCCCGCATGCCGCCACTAAGACCCAGCACAGCGAAATAAATAAATAAATAAATAAATTTTTTGAGAAAAAGAACATTTGTCTTATTTATATGAGCCCTCTATCCACTTAGAGCTATCACATAACATATTTTTAATTTAATACTGGTTTAAAAATTAATTAATTTTTTAAAAGAAGATAGCCAGAAAGTACAAAAAGGTGTACAGCGAAATGTTATTCTCCTGATGTTGTTGCCCCATCTGCCCCATTTATACCCCTGCATGGACAGCCAAAGTACTTTGTTTCTACTGTATCTGCCCCAGATTTCTTTTAAGCACATACAAGTAATACGAAACATTCTAGTTTTCCCATTTTTAAAAAAGCTGAGTATTTAGTAGTATATCTTGCTTTATTACACTTAATATAGCACTGAGATCTTGTCAAATCGGTACAAAGAGAATATCTTCATTCCCTTTTACAACTGCCTAATATGCTGTTATATGACATTATTTAACCAGTTACTCTTGCTGGAATTTGGGTTTCCAATCTTTTGCTATTACGAACAATGGTTCAGTGAATAATTTTATGTAAGTTTGTGTGTGGAATTCTTTGATCTAATAATATAAGCATTTTTAGAGATATTGCTAAATTGTCCTCCATAAGTGGACAAATTTGCACTCCAACCAGTCGCACATAAAAGTACTCATTTCTCCATAGCCTCCCCAGTACAGAGTGTGTATTAGTGTGTTTACTCAATAGGTTTTTAAAATGGCATTTGCTTGCAATTTTATTTTGTTCTTTTACAGGGTTTGACTCTCATTACCTGTCTACTTTTCCATTTGAACTTTGCAGTATGCATGTCCAGTTACGGGGGAAAAAAAAAAAACAGCTTGTCAGTGTTTTTATTGGATGTCAATCCTCCCTAAATTAATTTAATTTATAAGTTTCACATCTTAAAAATGTTGAGTCTTCTTATCTAAGAACATAGTATATATTTCCATTTATTCAAATTTATTTCTGTGCCCCTCAAGGGTATTTAAATTTTGTCCTTATACAGGTGTTATGAGTTGAACTGTGTCCCCCCAAAAGATGTATTCAAGTCCTAACCCCTAGTACCTATGAATGTGACCTTATTTGGAAATGGCGTCTTTGCAGATGTAATCGAGTTAAGATGAGGTCATACTGGCATTAGGGTGAGCCCTAACCCAATATGACCTGTGATCTGATTAGAAAGGAAGTGATACAAAGACATAACGGGGACTTCCCAGGTGGTCCAGTGGTTAACAATCCATCTGCCAATGCAGGGGGCAAGGGTTCGATCCCTGGTCCAGGAAGATCCCACATGCCACGGGGCAACTAAGCCCGTGTGCCACAACTACTGAGCCCTCATGCCACAACTACTGAAGCCCACACTCCTAGAGCCCATGCTCTGCAACAAGAGAAGCCACCACAATGAGACACCCATGCACCGCAACGAAGCATAGCCCCCCGCTCGCCGCAACTAGAGAAAGCCCACACGCAACAACAAAGACCCAGCGCAGCCAAAAAAAACACAAAGACACAACGGGAAGTTGGCCAGGTGAAGAAAGATGCAAAGACTGGAGTTAGGCTGCCATAATCAAGAAATGCCGAAGCTGAAAAAGGCAAGGAAGGCCCCTTCCCTAAAGGCTTCAGAGGAAGAGTGATCCTGACACCTTGATCTCAGACTTCTAGTGTGCAGAACAGTGAGAGAATCAATTTCTTTTGTTATAAGCCATCCAATGTGTGGTACTTTGTTATGGCAGCCCTAGGAAACTGATACAGTAGGTTTTACACATTTCCTGTTATAGTTATTCCTAGGTTTTTTATTTTTGGTTTGGGAGTTTTTTTTTAAGTTGGTTGTTATTCCTATTAGACATGGAATTCTCCATCATATCTTCCAAGCTTTTTGTACATAAGAAAGTTATGGGGCTTCCCTGGTGGCGCAGTGGTTAAGAATCCGCCTGCCAATGCAGGGGACACGAGTTCGAGCCCTGGTCCCGGAAGATCCCACATGCCGCGGAGCAGCTGGGCCCGTGAGCCACAGTTACTGAGCCTGCGCGTCTGGAGCCTGTGCTCCACAACAAGAGAGGCCGCGATAGTGAGAGGCCCACGCACCGCGATGAAGAGGGGCCCCCACTTGACACAACTGGAGAAAGCCTTCGCACAGAAACAAAGACCGAACACAGCCATAAATAAATAAATAAATAAAATTTAAAAGAGATAAGCAAAACATTCTCTCTATAAATTTGATCTTTAAAATATTTGCAAACGTATCAACGGACAAAGGATTAATCTCCAAAATATATAAACAGCTCATTCAGCTCAATATTAAAGAAACAAACACCCCAATCCAAAAATGGGCAGAAGACCTAAATAGACATTTCTCCAAAGAAGACATACAGACGGCCACGAAGCACATGAAAAGATGCTCAACATCACTAACTATTAGAGAAATGCAAATCAAAACTACGAGGTATCACCTCACACCAGTTAGAATGGGCATCATCAGAAAATCTACAAACAACAAATGCAGGAGAGGGTGTGGAGAAAAGGGAACCCTCTTGCACTGTTGGTGGGAATGTAAATTGATACAGCCACTATGGAGAACAATATGGAGGCTCCTTAAAAAACTAAAAATAGAATTACCATATGACCCAGCAATCCCACTACTGGGCATATACCCAGAGAAAACCGTAATTCAAAGACACATGCACCCGAATGTTCATTGCAGCACTATTTACAATAGCCAGGTCATGGAAGCAACCTAAATGCCCATCAACAGACGAACGGATAAAGAAGTTGTGGTACATATATACAATGGAATATTACTCAGCCATAAAATGGAGCGAAATTGAGTCAATTGTTGAGACGTGGATGGATCTAGAGACTGTCATACAGAGTGAAGTAAGTCAGAAAGAGAAAAACAAATATCGTATATTAACGCATGTATGTGGAACCTAGAAAAAGGGTACAGATGAACCAGTTTGCAGGGCAGAAGTTGAGACACAGATGTAGAGAGCAGACATATGGACACCAAGGGGGGGAAAACTGCGGTGGGGTGGGGATGGTGGTGTGCTGAATTGGGCGATTGGGATTGACATGTATACACTGATGTGTATAAAATTGATGACTAATAAGAACTTGCAGTATAAAAAAACAAACAAACAAAACAACTAATACTAAACTTTCATTGGGTTATTTGTATGGAAGTATGTTAATATAAATGTTTCAGACATTACATGAAATTTCTAAAAAATTTATATGTTCTGGTATAATGTTATAAGTCATAATCCTAGTTATTACTTTAAAATGTATATCTCAGAAATAACTAATTTTCTTGTCAACTGCATTATTATTAACTTTCATCAAATCTTTAACCGTGGTCATTTTAAAGTCTTTTGTCATTTACAGACAGTTCTGGGTGTACTCTGATGCTTTTGCAAATATGTTCCTATAAAAGGGTTTCATCTTCAAGGAATTCATGGAAAAGACTCTGACAAGTACAGGTTTCTGGTAACTGACTGTACTGCTGAACTGAATGAATAAGCATTTTCAGAACTCTAATGAAAAACTGATGAACTCATAAAAGTGCTAACAAAAGATCAAGATGAAAAAAAAATTAATTACATGGGACTGAGTGAACTGATGAGGATGAGTATAATTTTTGTGACTTTGTTTGAATTAAAAAAAAAAAATCCCACAAGGACTCAGAGGCAAAGAATATACATATCAATTTTCACTGCAAAGTAAAGGAGCTGTTACAGTGGAGGATTACTGGACTGAATGTCAATATTATGACATAGTATGAGTGTGTTTCATGTTTGGTAATTGCAATCATTGTTGCTTTTGTTGTGGTCATCCATGTACAATGCTTGGCGTCAGTCTATTTATCTCTTGTAAAAATAAAATACAGTGTGTGTGTGTGTGTGTGTGTGTGTGTGTGTGTGTGAAAAAAAAAAAAGGAAAAAAAAATAAAAATAAAAAGATACATGCACCCCTATGTTCAATGTAGCACTATTTACAATAGCCAAAATATAGAAACAACCTAAGTGTCCATCAACGGATGAATGGATAAAGATGTTACATATATATATTTATACATAATATAATGGAATAGAATATTACTAAGCCACAGAAAAGAATGAAATCTTGTCATCTGTGACAATATGAATGGACTTTGAGTATTGTGCTAAGTGAAATAAGTCAGAGAAAGACAAATATTGTATGATTTCACTTATATGTAGAATCTAAAAAACAAAACAAATGAACAAACAAAACGAAACTCGTAGATACAGAGAACAGACTGGTGGTTGCCACAAGGGAGGGGAATTGGGGGTGGGCAAAATGGGTAAAGGGGATCAAAAGGTACAAAGTTCCAATTATAAGATAAGTAAGTCATGGGGATGTAAGGTACAGACAGCATGGTGACTGTAGTCAATAATACCGTATTCTAAAAATGAAAGTAAATCTTAAAAATTATTATCATAAGAAAGAAAATTTGTAACTCTATATGGTGACTGACGATAACTAGACTTATTGTGGTGATCCTTTCACAATGTGTACAAACGCCCAATGACTGTTGTACACCTGAAACTAATATAACATTGTATGTCAGTCATACTTCAATTAAAAAAAAGATAAGCAAGCAAAAAAAAAAAATCTAATTTGTAAAAAAAAAAAAAGTTATGGATTTCTATTGATTAATTTTATACAGCACTACGTAACAATTCTTACTGTCTGAGATAGTTTTTCAGTTGACTCTTTCGGGTTTTTCAGGTATAAAACTACATGAAAATAGGGATCGTTGAACCTTTCAAGCTTGCAGAACAACGGAGGTAGCCATCTCTCCCTCAAAGTACAAAGCTCTCCTTCAACTTCCCCAAACAAATATAAAATAAACAAGGAGAATAAGTAAAACCACACAGAACCCATGCCTTCAACATTATCGTTACCAGAAGACAGAGATCATAGCAAACTTCAAATTACCTATAAGTACAGGGGGAGCAAAAAGAAAGAAATTCTGTAAGAAATGCAAGTGCCTACCTTCTGCAAGCCTGTAGATACAGACACTGAGTGAGAGGACGCTAAAAAGACGCCACAAAAAAGAGCCGAGGGGACCAGGGGACTTACAGGAAGCACAGACAAAACCACCCCCAGAAAGAGTAAAACAATAAAAGCAAAAATAGTGAACACAAGTTAGGACTTGATAGGGAATTCCCTGGCAGTCTAGTGGTCAGGACTCGGCACTTTCACTGCCGTGGGCCCGCGTTCAATCCCTGATCCGGGAACTAAGATCCTGCAAGCCTCGAGGCGCAGCCAAAAAAAAAATTAGAACTTGATACAGTAAGTCCCCTACATACAAACCTTCAAGTTGCAAACTTTCAAAGATGCAAACGTGCATTCACATGTCCAGTCATGTAAGTTAGTTCACGTGTCTGGTGTACATTGTCACATGCGTACATCCTCTACAAGCGGTTGTGCCTTTGTGTACTTTACTGTACAGTTTGTTCACAATTTTCGTGAATTTGAGAAGGTGGATGAGGCGTCCAAAGAGGTCTTCAGCAACTTAGTGACCCTCAGTGAGAAGCTGGAGCTAGATCTGTAAGAGGATGATTTCATTGAATCCTTGCTCTGCAACACAAGGAGCTTACTAATGAAGACCTGATGGAATTGGAGGCCCAGAGAAAGGACGAAGAGAGACAAGAGGAAGAAGTAACTGAAGAACCAAAGAGATTCACGACGCAGAAAATGGCAGGGGATTTTCTTTATTTGAGGAGGCACTGTTAGTTTTTGAGGCACAGGATCCGAATGTAGAAAGGTATACAAAGGTTGCAGCAGCCGTGCAGAATGCAATCCAGTGCTACCGTGTCATCTATGGCGAGAAAAAAAGAGCTACTACCCAGACATCACTGGACCATTTTTTCAAGAGGGTAGATAGAAGTTAATCCAGCAAGGAACCAGAACCTGTGCCATCAACGTCAGGCGTGAGTGAAATTGCAGCTTGCCCTCCGTCTCCTATTGCTGACGACCCTTCAGCTCTACCATCTCCCACCTCCTCTCCCTCCTCCAGTCAGGAACTCTTCTTGCCTGTTCACTCGATGCCAGTCCCTGGATGCCAGCTGTTGTACTGCACTACTGTACTTTTCAAGGTACCGTACTGTAAGATTAAAAATGTTTATTTTTGGGGTTTGTTTTTTATGTATTATTTGTGTGAAAAGTATTACAAACCTATTACAGTACAGTACTATATAGCTGATTGTGCTAGTTGGGTACCTAGGCTAACTTTGTTGGACTTACAAACAAATTGGACTTAAGAACGAGCTCTCGGAACTGAACTCGTTTGTATGTACGGGACTTATAGTTCATAGCCTAGTGACGTGAAAGGGTCTAGAAACTGCTAGACCAGCAGTGGCAGCCTCCGAGAAACTGCTTTTGGAAGAAAATCAGGTTATATAGATGGAAGAGAAGAGAGGGTACCTCTTGGAGACAAGGCAATGAATGGAAAGAAGACAGTAACGGGGAAAATTAAGGGTCCTGCAGAAAGGAAATAGAAACAAAACATACTAAGCCTTCCTCTACCCCTCTTCCTCACCATCAACACCACAAATTCATAAAAGATACTGAAGGAAAAAAAAAAAAAAAAGATACTGAAGAGAAGAGGGAAGAGTGACAAAAGAAGAATCTCAAACTAGGAACTCCATCCAAAAAATGAACAGACACAGCAACAACGAAAAGTGCTGGGAAAAGTCAGAAAAATACAAATGAAAGATTTTGTGTTGATGGTTTTCTCCCCACAAACCAACTATTAAGTTGGAAAAAACTGTAACTCACACCTAATATTGAATTAAATATTCTCAAAAAAGATTTTACAGATATAAAAAAAACCTTGAGTCAGAAATAAAAAAACTAAGAACTAAAATGGACAAAACCAGAAAGACAGGGATGTAATGTACAACACGATAAATATAATTAACACTGCTGTACATTATATATGAAAGTTGTCAAGAGAGTGGGTCCTAAGAATTCTCATCATAAGGAAAAATTATTTTTCTACTTTGTTAATGTTATATCTATATGAGATGATGGATGTTCACTAAACTTACTGTGGTCGTCATTTCGTGATGTACGTAAGTCAGATCATTATGCTGTACACCCTAAACTTATACAGTGCTGTCTGTCAATTATATCTCAATAAAACTGGAAGAAAAAAAACAGAAAGAAGGGACTTCCGTGGTGGCGCAGTGGTTAAGAATCCACCTGCCAATGCAGGGGACATGGGTTCCAGCCCGGGTCCGGGAAGATCCCACATGCTGCAGAGCAACTGAGCCCATGCGCCACAACTACTGAGCCTGCACTCTAGAGCCTGTGAGCCACAACTGAGCCCACACGCCTAGAGCCCACACTCCGCAACAAGAGAAGCCACCGCAATGAGAAGCCCGTGCACCGCAACAAAGAATAGCCCCCGCTCGCTATAACTAGAGAAAGTCTGGCACAGCAATGAAGACCCAACACAGCCAAAAAGAAATAAATAAATGAATAAATTTATTTAAAAAAAAAAACAGAAAGAAATTAAATACAGCTGACTGAAATTCAGAAAGAAAAAGAAGACAAGATCATATAAAAATGTAAACTAAATTATAAGGCACACAAGGGAGAATAGATTTTAATGAAAACTTAACAAAGGGTGTTAGAGAGAAGCAGGAAAACAATAAAGAGAATGAAAATGAAATAAAGAAAAGAAACAAAAGGGTCAGAGAGAAACTGGTTGACATAGATGATAGGCAGAGGAAGTAGAGCCTTACTGGTGTCCCTAATGAAGAAAATCAAAACAATGGGTCAGCACTAAAACTTAAAACTATGGGGCTTCCCTGGTGGCGCAGTGGTTGAGAATCTGCCTGCCAATGCAGGGGACACGGGTTCGAGCCCTGGTCTGGGAAGATCCCACATGCCGCGGGGCAACTAGGCCCGTGAGCCACAATTACTGAGCCTGCGCGTCTGGAGCCTGTGCTCCGCAACAAGAGAGGCCGCAATAGTGAGAGGCCCGCGCACCGCGATGAAGAGTGGCCCCCGCTTGCCGCAACTAGAGAAAGCCCTCGCACAGAAACAAAGACCCAACACAGCCAAAAATAAATAAATAAATAAAAATTAAAAAAAAAAAAAAACTTAAAACTATGAAACAAGAAAACTTTCCGGAAATAAAAGACCTGAATCTACATGTTTAAAAGGCCTAACAGATACTTGGGAAAACTGACCTTGAATGATCAACTGTGACACATATCCTTATAATATGGTTTAAAGGGGAAAAAACAAAACAAAACAAAACACTTCAAGGCATTCAGGCAAAAAGATAAAATAATTTATAAAGGCAAGGGAAATAGACCAGCATCAAATGACTCAAAAATAACATATAAAGCAAGAAAACAGTAGAAAGAAAACAGCATTTTCAAGAAACTTAAGGAAAGAAAATATAAACCAAGGATATTATTTCCTGCCCAGCTGTACTCCAAGTTTCAAGGACATCAAAAAAACACCTTTGGGGGTAAGCTCCTTGACATCAGTCTTGGCAATAATTTTTTGGATTTGACACCAAAAGCAAAGGCAACAAAAGCAAAAATAAACAAGTGGTACTATATCAAACTAAAAAGTTTCTGCACAGCAAAGGAAACCATCAATAAAATTAAAAAGCAACCTACTGAATGGGGGAAAATATTTGCAAATCATATATCTGATGAGTTAACATCTAAAATATATAAAGAACTCATACAATTCAATAGCAAAAAACCCCCAAATAATCAGATTTTAAAAATGGGCAGAAGATCTAAATAAACATTTCTTCCAAAGAAGACAAACAAACGATCAACAGGTACATGAAAAAGTGCTCAACATCACTAGATGTCAGGGAAATGCAAATCAAAACCAAAATGAGATATCACCTCACACCTGTTAGAATGGCTATTATCTCAGTGTTGGCAAGGGTGTGGGGAAAAGGGAGCCCTCATATACCGTTGATGGGAATGGAAACTGGTGCAGACCCTATGGAAAATAGCATGAAGGTTCCTCAAAAAATTAAAAATAGAACTACCATATGATCCAGCGATTCCACTTCTGGGTATAAGTCCAAAGGAAACAAAATCACCATCTCAAAGAGATATCTGTACCCCCATGGTCACTGCAGCATTATTTACAATAACCAAGACATGGAAGCAAACTATGGGTCCACTAATGGATGAATGGATAAATAAAACGTGGTGTACATACAATGGAATATTATTTGGCCACAAACAAGAAAGAAAGCCTGCCATTTGCAGTAACATGGATGCACCTTGAGGGTATTACCCTAAGCAAAATAAATCAAACAGAGAAAGACAAATACTGTATGATCTCACTTACATGTGGAATCTTAAAAAAATGAACTCACAGAAACAGAGAACAGACTGGTGGTTGCTAGGGGGCGGTGGGAAGGGGGAGGCTGGGTGAAGGTGGTCAAAAGGTACAAACTTCCAGTTATAAGACAAATAAGTTCTGGGAATGTAATGTACCGCATGGTGACTACAGTTAACAACACTATATTGCATTTCTGAAACTTGCTAAGACAGTACATCTTAAAAGTCCTCATCGCAAGAAAAAACATTTTTTTAACTATGTGAGTTGATAAACTAAACTTATCGTGGCCATCATCTGCAATATAAACTTGTATCAATATATTGTGCACCTTACACTCATACAACTTTATATGTCGATTACATCAATAAAACTGGAAAAAAATAGTTTGAACGGGAATACTATTGATGTGTGCCCCTTCTGAGGAATCTGTTAGAGAATGAGCTTCATCCAACCAAAATTTTACGCCTGGGTAATTTTTTTTTTTTTTTGGCTGCTTTGGGTCTTTGTTGCTGCACGCGGGCTTTCTCTAGTTGCAGCAAGCAGGGGCTACTCTTCGTTGTGGTGCGCAGGCTTCTCACTGCGGTGGCTTCTCTTGTTGTGGAGCACAGGCTCTAGGCACATGGGCTCAGTAGTTGTGGCTCACGGGCTCTAGAGCATAGGCTCAGTAGTTGTGGAGCATGGGCTTAGTTGCTCCGCATGTGGGATCTTCCCGGACCAGGGCTCAAACCCGTGTCCCCTGCACTGGCAGGCGGATTCTTAACCACTGCGCCACCAGGGAAGTCCCTGCCTGGGTAAATTTTGCAAGAAGACCGGCAGTGAACATTTTATATAGTCATTGTAGAGGTAAAACTAAAACAAGATTTGAGGTCATGGAGTGAAGGACAATGTGTAAGCATTCTTTTTCTGACAAAGTAGAAAGAATGCAACTAAAAACTGGAAGGAGGGAGTTCCCTGGTGGCCTAGTGGTTAGGATTCCGGGCTTTCACTTCTGTGGTCCAGGTTCAAACCCTGGTCGGGGAACTGAGATCCCCCAAGGCGTGTGGCGCAGCCAAAAAATATTAATAAAAAGAACTGGGAAGAGAGAGGAGAGAAAAGGAGAGATCACTGACTGTTATATAATTAATAGGTGGGAGTCAAATGATACCATTTAAAACTGATAGTAAAAAGCTAAGTAAGAAAAAAGATTAAGGGCACTATAAAAATTACTAACATAATAATACTATTAGAATAAAGATACAAATGTTCCTAAATACCAAAAGAGATGCTTAAAAAAAGCAAAGAGAACATATAAAGACAGTAAATATAACATAATACACATAGTAATGACAAATAGTATGTAGCATTATAAGGTATATAATATACTGTATGTATGCCTCGTAAAGATGACTTAATAAAGGGTTACTTACACAATTCATTATCCATCTGAAAGAAAAAAGCAACTTGTCTTACACTCATTCCTTTGAAAAAGAGACAGGATGCTCGATGACTAGCATGCAGGAAGTTTCCTGGGAAATGCACTTAGGAGACACACCTGTAAGTAAGTGAAGGACGCAGAAACGGGAATGGGGAGAAATTGGCCCAAGGAGGGTGCAGCTGGGGCTTCAGCTGATGCTAATAGAGCTCTAGAGCTGGGATGCCCTTTAGAGTTGTCCCTAACAGAGGCAAGTTTGGTTGGATCTTACATGCCTGTAGACCCAGTTAGTTCTCATAGGACACCTCTGGGAGAGAGCATAACCTTGGCCAAGGGCAATTCCCAGTAAGGGATGCAGCTATGAGCTGCATAGGTGGAGCTGCGTAGCCTGCGTAGGTGGAGAATGCGGTAACTCGGTTACGAAGAGAAGGTCTAGGCAGAGTACCGGAATATCCACTACAATTATATAGCAATGAAAATTAATTCATTGAGTATTGCCACATTGAGTACATGCCACAACAAGGATGAGCCTTGCAAATGTAATAACAAGTTAAAAGGTATATATACAACATGATTACATTTACGTAAGTTAAGCCATACAAAAAATGCATAATGCTTAGAGAGTAAAAATTAAGAAGCACACAGGAATTACAGACACCAAATTTCTCCTCCCCATGTCAAAGAAGGAAAGCATTTAAGCTGAGGAACAAAGGTTTCAGCTACATGTTAGATTGTATAAGCAGAGTTATAGGTTATGACGGTGGTTCATTGTACTATTCCACATACTTATTATGGCTCCAATTAATTTTTTTAACATGATTACTCAACTGTCATGTATCCCATTGCTATTTATTGAGTAATCTACTTAAACCATTTATACCTCACTAATTTGAAGTGTCAACTTTGATATATACTAAATTTCTTTGTAGATTTAAATCTATGCTTGCACTTGTTTTTCGGGTCCATCCATCTGTACGCTTTTTCATTTACAGTGCATAACATTTTAATTATTGTAACTTTATAACTGGTTTTAATAATTAGATGGGGCTAATCCTTACTCTGTATTTTCCAGAATTTGTGTGGCTGTTTTGCTTATTTTTCCGTGTAAAGTTTTTTGTTTTTGTTTTTGCTCATCCCCTACTTTATTCTCTGTCCATTAAAGATTTTTTTTTTTATTGTGGGTAAAATACACATAACATAAAATTTACCACTTTAACCCTTTTTTAGTATGTAGTTCATATTGTTGTGTAACCACCAGCACTCATATCCGTAACTCTTCATCTTGTAAAACTGAAACTCTATACACATTAAACGGCAGTCCCCCGTTTCCATCCCCTGTCCCCCAGCCCCTGGCAACCACCATTCGGTATACTTTCTGACTCTCCGATTTTGCCTGCTCTGAGTACTTCATATAAGTAGAATTACAGTATTTGTCTTTTTGTGACTGGCTTAATTTGCTTAGCAGAATGTCCTCACGGTTCATTCATGTTGTAGCATGTGTCAGAATTCCCTTCCTTTTTAAGGCTGAATAATATCAGCCTGGGAGCAGATAAATTGAGAACCTGGACAAAATGGATGATTATCCAGGAAAATATAAACTACCAAAAACTACCTCCAGAAGAGGTAAAAAATCTAAGCTGTCAAGTTACCATAGAAAAAATAAAGTTGTCAAAGGGTTGCCCATCTAAAGAGCAACTGGGGCCGAACTCTTACAAATAAGTTCTATCAATAAGAAAACATTTTAAGTATTTATTAGTAATTATTATTAATTTTAACTATTAATGCCTTTTAAGCAAATGCTAAAATATGCTTTTAAAAGATTTGAAAAGGTTTAACATGCATTCATTATACAGTCTTGTTAAATTCTCATTATAAATATTTAATAAGAGAAAATGATTAAGATTTAGTAAGATTATATTTTATGAAGAATGCATATGGAATTTTATCAAATGCCCTTTCAGCACTTATGGATATATTTTTCATTAAGTATCATTAAAGGAATAGTCTGATTAAAGAATAATAAGAAAGAATGTCTATTATTATCACTCACCAATGTTATTTAACATTGTACTGCAGAAATCAGCCAATGCAATCAGAGAGAAGAATGATAGAAGTATATAAAGTGGCTGAAGAGGTAAAGTAATCATTACTTACAGATGATATGACTGTTTACAAAGAAGCCCCAAGAGAATCAACTGGAAAGCTCTTTCAGACAAGTGATATGGCAGATTACAAAACTCATACTCATCCTAACAGCTTTCTTATGCATAAAAAAAATGCCTTCTAATAACAACTA
This sequence comes from Balaenoptera musculus, assembly GCF_009873245.2. NCBI lineage: Eukaryota > Metazoa > Chordata > Mammalia > Artiodactyla > Balaenopteridae > Balaenoptera > Balaenoptera musculus. Next base: position 22,947,653 of record NC_045788.1, read on the forward strand.
GTTAGAAGAAATCATGGTGAAAATTTCCCCATTTACAGTAGCAAGGACAAAAAAAATCGGGAAAAAACTCAACAAGAAAAATATAGGGATTAAAAAAAAGAGGGAAAAATGCCAAGTTCTTGAATAACAAAATGCAAAATCATAACAAATAAACCTCTCCCAAAATGACCAACACATATAATGAATCACAATAAAATTAACAATATCTTACTTTTCTAATTAGATCAAATGACTTAAAAATTAATATGGAGTGTAAGACCTAAAACTATAAAACTCTTAAAACATATGCAAAAGTTGCATAACATTGTATGTGGCAATGATTTCGTATATGACACCAAAGGTACAGACAACAAAAAACAAATGGGACATAATGAAAATTAAAAAATTTTGTGCATCAAATGACACTACCCACAGAATAAAGAGCAGCCCACAGAAGGGGGAAAAATTTGCAAACAAAAATCTGATCGGGATTAATATCTAAAATATATAGAGAACTAAAACTCAATGACAATAAAACAATCCAATTTGAGAATGAGCAAAGGACTTGAATGGACGTTACTCCAAAGAAGATATACAGATGGCCTATAAGCATATGAAAAGATGCTCAACATCAATAATCATTAGGGAACTACGAATCAAAACTACAATGAGATACCACCTCACACCCAACTGGCTACTATCAAAAAAAAATCAAACCAGACAACAGTCAGTGTTAGTGAGGATATGGAGAAAATGGAACCCTTGCACACTGTTGGTGGGAATGTAAAATAGTATAGCTGCTGTGGAAAATAGTACAGCAGTTTCTCAAAAAATTAAAAATTAAAAACAGAATTATTATACAACCCAGCAATTCCACTTCTGGGTACATACCCCAAATAATTGAAAGCAGGGTCTCAAAGAGATATTTGTACACCCATGTTCATAGCAGCATTATTCACAATAGCTAAAGCATGGAAGCAATCATGTCCATCAACAGATGAACGTATAAGCAAAATGTGGTACATATATACATACAATGGAATATTATTCAGCCTTAAAAAGGAAGGGAATTCTGACACATGCTACAACATGAATGAACCGTGAGGACATTCTGCTAAGCAAATTAAGCCAGTCACAAAAAGACAAATACTGTAATTCTACTTATATGAAGTACTCAGAGCAGGCAAAATCGGAGAGTCAGAAAGTATACCGAATGGTGGTTGCCAGGGGCTGGGGGACAGGGGATGGAAACGGGGGACTGCCGTTTAATGTGTATAGAGTTTCAGTTTTACAAGATGAAGAGTTATGGATATGAGTGCTGGTGGTTACACAACAATATGAACTACATACTAAAAAAGGGTTAAAGTGGTAAATTTTATGTTATGTGTATTTTACCCACAATAAAAAAAAAATCCTTAATGGACAGAGAATAAAGTAGGGGATGAGCAAAAACAAAAACAAAAAACTTTACACGGAAAAATAAGCAAAACAGCCACACAAATTCTGGAAAATACAGAGTAAGGATTAGCCCCATCTAATTATTAAAACCAGTTATAAAGTTACAATAATTAAAATGTTATGCACTGTAAATGAAAAAGCGTACAGATGGATGGACCCGAAAAACAAGTGCAAGCATAGATTTAAATCTACAAAGAAATTTAGTATATATCAAAGTTGACACTTCAAATTAGTGAGGTATAAATGGTTTAAGTAGATTACTCAATAAATAGCAATGGGATACATGACAGTTGAGTAATCATCTTAAAAAAATTAATTGGAGGGCTTCTCTGGTGGTGCAGTGGTTAAGAATCCACCTGCCAGTGCAGAGGACATGGGTTTGAGCCCTGATCCGGGAAGATCGCACATGCCGTGGAGCAACTAAGCCTGTGCGCCACAACTACTGACCCTGCGCTCTAGAGCCTGCGAGCCACAACTACTGAGCCCACATGCTGCAACTACTGAAGTCCATGCATCTAGAGCCCTGGCTCCACAGCAAGAGAAGCCACCGCAATGAAAAGCCCACGCACTGCAAGGAAGAGTAGCCCCCGCTCACCGCAACTAGAGAAAGCCCCCCACGCAGCAACCCAACGCAGCCAAAAACAAATAAATAAAATAAAATAAATTTATAGAAAAAAATTAATTGGAGCCATAATTTGTACCTCGTTCAAAACAAATTCCAGATGGATCAAAAAATCCAATGCGGGCTTCCCTGGTGGCGCAGTGGTTGAGAATCCGCCTGCTAATGCAGGGGACGCGGGTTCAAGCCCTGGTCTGGGAAGATCCCACATGCCGCGGAGCAACTGGGCCCGTGAGCCACAACTACTGAGCCTGCGCGTCTGGAGCCTGTGCTCCGCAACAAGAGAGGCCACGATAGTGAGAGGCCCGCGCACCGCGATGAAGAGTGGCCCCCACTTGCCGCAACTAGAGAAAGCCCTCGCACAGAAATGAAGACCCAACACAGCCAAAAATAAATAAATAAATAAATAAATAAATAAATAAAATTTAAAAAAAAAATCCAATGCAATTTTTTAGGTATTAGAAGAAAACATGGGAGCTTGATTTTTTAATCTGCGTGGAAACCTCTTCTAAAATATGAACCCAAACCCAGGAGTCATCAAAGGAAGAAAACTGATATGACTACATTTTTTTACATTTAAAGAAAATGCCACAATGCAAGTCATAAGAAAAATAAACTGGAAAGAAGTATTTGCAATTCACATTCCAGAAAAAGAGTTAATTTCTAACCTATGAAAGGTCCTATAAATAAACAGAACATAAATAGAGTCTAAAGAAAAATGGGCAAACGATACATAACAGAAAACACAAATGGTTTTTAAACATAAAAAAAATTCAACCTCTCTCATAAAAGAAATACAAAATAAAGCTGTAATATACAAGATCAAAAATATTGACACTGGTATACTGTACTGAGAAAAAAGAGGGAAAACAGACTTTATCATACTTGCTGGTGGTAGAATAAATAGGTACAATCTTTATGCAGGGTAACTTCACCATATCTATGAAAATTATACATGCATATATCCCATGAGGTTTTTTTCTAGAGTCATGTGAAACCGTAGATATAAAGGATACTCACTATGGTGTCACTTTTATAGCAAAAGTTAAGACAAACCCTGTTTACCAATATTAGACTAGTTAAACAAATCATGGCCTAAAACAAGAAATAAGGGAGCGCATTGTGAACTGATGAAGAATGACCTCCAATATAAACCTTTCAGTGAAAGGAAGCAAGTTAAAGAGAACTACGTGTAGCATACTAGCATTTGTATAAAAAGACTACCTCCTAGGCAAGGAACTGGCTGGATATATGGCAAAGAGTGGGAAGAACACATTTTTCTTTTCTTTGATCAATTTTAATGAAATAATAAGATGAGTTACTTACATCCTTTATACATTCTGCATTTTTCCCGTAAACAGAAAGTACCTATGTAACACACCAAATTAATTTTTAATTCTGTATTTTCCTTCATACAGAAACAATACTTCTGGACTTCCCTGGTGGCGCAGTGGTTAAGAATCCACCTGCCAATGCAAAGGACACAGGTTCGATCCCTGGTCCGGGAAGATCCCACATGCCGCGGAGCAGCTAAGCCCGTGCACCACAACTACTGAGCCTGCGCTCTAGAGTCTGCAAGCCACAACTACTGAGCCTGCGCACCACAACTACTAAAGCCCACGCGCCCTAGAGCCCACGCACCGCAACTACTGAGCCCACGTGCCTCAATTACTGAAGCCCACATGCCTAGAACCCGTGCTCTGCAACAAGAGAAGCCACCACAATGAGAAGCCTATGCACCGCAACGAACAGTAGCCCCCGCTCACCGCAACTAGAGAAAAGCCCGCGCGCAGCAATGAAGACCCAATGCAGCCAAAAAAAAAAAGAGAGAGAAATGATACTGCTTTCAAAAAATAAGTAGAAATAATATCTGAAGTACAGAGTCAGGGTATGGTTTTTGTAACATTTTAAATAGAATCCTTGGTTAAGGAGCTTGAAAAACCAGAATTATTGTATTCTAATCAAATCCTATGTAAAGAAAAGCCTTTTTCTACTATAAGGTAGAGAACTAAACACGACCAAATTCACCAAATCTGACACACAGTGCAATGTAGTGACATGTGGGATTCCAAGATAAAATTACAGGAACACAGGTTTTAAAAAGCCAGAAGATGGCACTATTACTTTATTAAAGTCTCACTGGTACCTACATCTAAGCCTCTCAAGGTCTTATTAAGAGACCTGTTTTTCCTTTTCTCTATGTCTCTCTCCTGTTGCCCTTCTGCATTCGTGCCTATATTTACCTATCCTTCTACTGTTCACCCAAGATATGAAACTGAAATAAACATTAGTGGAAAAGGAAGATTGAAGAAATTCCTGAATTTATAACAATATTATTTTAAGTGAATACAACATATTTAAAACATATTATAAGGTTCCTTTTGCTTTAAAATCGTAGTTGATTTACAATTTTATATAAGTTTAGGTATACGATATAGTGATTCACAATTTTTAAAGATTATACTCCATTTATAATTATTATAAAATATTGGCTATATTCCCTGTGATGTATAATACATCCTTGTAGCGTATTTATTTTTATACACAGTAGTTTGTACCTCTTAATCCTCTAACGCTATTTTGCCCCTTCTCCCTTTCCTCTCCCCACTGGTAATCACTAGTTTGTTCTCTATATCTGAGTCTGGTTCATTTTTGTTATATTCACTAGTTCATTTTTTAGATTCCACATATAAATAATGTCATACAGTATTTGTTTTTCTCTGTCTGACTTATTTCACTAAGCATAACACCCTCCAAGTCCATCCATGTTGTTGCAAATGGAAAGTTTTCATTCTTTTTAACGACTGAGTAGTATTCCATTGACTGTGTGTACCACATCTTCTTTACCCACTCATCTGTTGATGGACTCTTAGACTGCCTTCATATCTTGGCTATTGTAAATAACGCTCCTATGAACACTGGGGTTCATGCATCTTTCTGAATTAGTGTTTTCCATTTTCTTCAGATATATACGCATGAGTGGAATTGCTGGATCATATGGTAGTTCTGTTTTTATTTTTTTGAGGAACCTCCATACTGCTTTCCACAGTGGCTTCACCAATTTACACTCCCACCAACAGTGTACAAGGGTTCCCTTTTCTCCACATCCTGGCCAACATTTGTTATTTGTGGTCTTTTTGATGACAGCATTTCTGACAGGTATGAGGTGATATCTCACTGTGGTTTTGATTTGCACTTCTCTGATGATTAGCAATGCTGAACATCCTTTGATGTGCCTGTTGGCCATCTGTATGTCTTCTTTGGAAAAAATGTCTGTTTGGATCTTCTGCCTATTTTTTGATTGGGTTGTTTGTTCTTAATATTGACATGTATGAGCTGTTTATATATTTTGGGTATTAATCCCTTACCAGTCATATCATTTGCAAATATTTTCTCCCATACAGTAGGTTATCTTTTCATTTTGTTGCTGGTTTCGTTTGCTGTGCAAAAGCTTCTATGTTTAATTAGGTCCATTTGTTTATTTTTACTGTTGTTTCCTTTGCCTTAGGAGACAGATCCAAAAAAATGTTACTACAATTTATGTCAAAGAATGTTCTGCCTATGTTTTTTTCTAGGATTTTTATGGTTTCCAGGCTTACGTTTAGCTCTTTAATCCATTTTGAGTTTATTTCTGTATATGGTGTGAAAAAATGTTCTAATATCTTTCTTTTACATGTAGTTCTCCATAAGGTTCTTTTGTTAAATATGAAAACACAGGTTTATATCCATTCTCTTTTGAAACTACACTAAAATGAAGATAGAGGACTAAAAAAGGATAAAACCATCAAAAAAATATACATATTGGTACTACCCTAGTGGTCTAGCAGTTCAGACTCCACACTCCCAATGCAAGGGGTCCGGGTTCCATCCCTGGTCAGGGAACTAGATCCCGCATGCCACAAGTAAGAGCCCACATGCCGCAACTAAGACCCAGCACAGCCAAATAAATAAATAAATATTTTTTAAAAAACATACACATATGTAGCATGAAAGGAGACATCAGGGACATAAATACAGCTTATTGAAGCTAGATAGAGGGTAGCTGAACTTGGCTTGGTAAAATAGAACAAGCCAAACCCTATGCATGTGAGGGCAGGTGAGGGTATGAAACCGATAAGCTGCAAACACCACAGAAAGGCTTAAGAATGGAGACATCTGTGTCGGGGCTGAAAATAGGAATATTGGTTGAAAGGCTGTATAAGGAACAGTTTTCACCCAGAAGCCTTATCATGTAGCCAAGAAACGGCTTCTCCTGCACCCTAGCAAGAGACAAGTGATTTGTCTTAAGACACTAAACTAGACAGGATGTAGAAACCAGGTACACACAGGGGTTGTGTGTCACAGCATACCACAAAGAGATTAAGATTCACATGCTGAACAGTGGATCCCAGCCCTCTTCCCCAAATCAGCTTCCAGAACACAAGCCAATCAAGCAGGAGACTAGGAGATTCCTCCATAGGGAATCTGACCCAAGAGAAAAGACCCTCAATCACTCAATCACCCTGTATTAAGACTTGCAGTTAACAACTCCCCACGGACAGAGTTTTTACTGTCTCACCCTTTAATCTAAACAGATGGCCAAAGTTTACTGAACAAATGAGGAAAGTCTGTAACATGAAATAAAGAGACCGAATTAACAAAACAGAAGAAGGAAAAGAAAGGAAGGAAGGAAGAGGAGAGAGAGAGAGGGAGAGAGAGAGAGAGAGAGAGAGAGAGAGAGAGAGAGAGGGGAGAGAGAGAGAGAGAGAGAGAGAGAGAGAGAAAGAAAGGAAGAAAGAAAGGAAGAAAGAAAGGAAGGAAGGAAGGAAGGAAGGAAGGAAGGAAGGAAGGAAGGAAGAAAAGAAAGAAAGAAAGAAAGAAAGAAAGAAAAGAAGGAAGGGAAGAAAGAGAAAGAAAGCAAAGGAAGGGTGGGAAATCTACAAACTAGAACAAAAAGCTTTTTAAAATTAGAAAAAAATAAGAATCACAAATCTAGAATGTCCAACTAAAAGGGAATTTCAGAAAAAGAAAAGAGAAAAGAAGGAGAGAAATTATACCCCCAAAAGAACATATTTGTTTCTGGTAACATAGTGAACTAAAGGGTCTGTAAACTTCACCTTAACAAATATCTAGAAATGTTGGATAAATTAAAATACATATTCTCTCAAATGCTGAGCTCACAAGAAAGCGAAGTTTTCAGCTGCATGGAGGAATTTGTCAACACAAATAACCAAAATTTTTAACTTTTAATGGCTTTAAAGTGACAAGAGATGAGGCCTTGGGAATGACATGAAGTGAAGAGTTGGAATTAAGGCCCCCACTCCCTTTCTTTTTTTTTTTTCCCATCCCGTTTCAAACATTCTCAGTGAAAGGATGGACTAGGGAAGGGTAAGGAAATCAACCACCAGCAAAGACAAGACAAGAAAATGTCTCTATCTAGCTCTGGAAACTAGGGGAAAAAGAGGTCTCCTAAAAATCCTCAGATTCAGATATCATAATGATCTCCAATTAAAAACAAAAAAAATTCATCCAGACACAGTAAAACACTAAAAATAAAGAGATCTTAAGAACAAGCAGGGGGCTTCCGGGCTTCCCTGGTGGCGCAGTGGTTCAGAATCCGCCTGCCAATGCAGGGGACACGGGTTCAAGCCCTGGTCTGGGAAGATCCCACATGCCGCGGAGCAACTGGGCCCGTGAGCCACAACGAATGAGCCTGCGCATCTGGAGCCTGTGCTCCACAGCAAGAGAGGCCGCGATAGTGAGAGGCCCGCGCACTGCGATGAAGAGTGGCCCCCGCTTGCCGCAACTAGAGAAAGCCCTCGCACAGAAACGAAGACCCAACACAGCCATAAATAAATAAATAAATAAATAAATAAATAAAAGATTGTCACATTGGGTTTAAAATAAATAAAATGGAGAACAAAATCCAACTGCTCTTTGCAGTATCTAACACATACCTCCACAGAAAGTAATAGAATTAAAAAAAGACAATGTGACTCTATAAACAGACAAATGGTCTTTATAGTAAGAGCATTATAGAGGATAAAGAGGATATAACGATTAAAGGTTCTTTTCAGCAAGAAGACACAAATATTCTAAATTTGAATGTATTTTATAACAGTTCACAAGTGTATAAAGAAAAAAAAAGACAAATTTACAAGGAGAAACTGAGAAATCTACAATTATAAAGGAGATTTTAACATACACCTCTCAGTAATGATGAGTTGAACAGACAAAATAAGAAAGTCAGTAAGGGTATACACAAAATTTCATCAACACAATTAGTAAGTGTGGTCTAAGAGACATATGTACCAACCTGCCCCCAAAATGGGAGAATACACATTTTTTTCCAAAGAATTCTCTTCAAAACAATGCCTCATTTGATGAGGTCAGTATAACCTTTACAACAAAGCCAGATAATAGGAACAATATGTTAAACTACAGTCGAGTTTAACTTACGTACAGCAACAAAATCAATACAGAAAAACACAAAAATCAATAAACACTAGGAGGATTACAATGGTAAAGAAAGTCCAATAGTAGGAAAGACTAAATACTTAATAATAAATTACAAGAAATGTATAAAAACTTGTATGAGGGAACTGAAAACATATGTCTACACAAAAGCCTGCACACGAATGTTCATAGCAACATTATTATAATAGCCAAAAAGCGTAAACAAACCCAATGTCTACCAACTGATGAATGGATAAATAAAAAGGGCTATATCTCTACGATGGAATGCGTATTATTTGGCAATAAAAAGGGAGATGAAGTATTGTTACATGTTACAGTATGTATAAACCTAGAAAATATTACACTAAGTGAAAGAAGGCAGCCACAGAATGCCACGTTGTATGATTTAATTTAAAGATGATTTAGATATTACACATGAATAGTTCATTTACATGAACTATTCAGAGGAGGCACATCCAAAGAAACATAAAGTAAATTAGTAGTTGCCCAGGGCTGGAGGGAGAAGGGAATGAGGAGTGACTGCTAATGGGCACAGGTTTCTCTTCAGGGTACTGGGAATGTTCTGGAATTAGGTGGTGGTGATGGCTGCATATATCTGTGAATATACCAAAACCCACCAAATCATATACTTTAAAAGGTGAATTTTATGATAATTATAATGCAATAAAGCTTTTTAAAAAAAAAAAAACGAGGAAATTTTTCAGTACTCCTAAAGAAGATTTGAACAATGGAAAGACATACCCTGTTCTTGGATAAGACAATTGAACATTATAAGGATATAAATTATCCCTAAGTTAATTTATAAATTCAATGTAATCCCAATAAAAATACTAACAACCCATTTTATAGAGTTAGACAGGTTGACATTAAAGTTGACATAGAGGGACTTTCCTGGTGGCACAGTGGTTATGAATCCGCCTGCCAATGCAGGGGACACAGGTTTGAGCCCTGGTCCGGGAAGATCCCACGTGCCGCGGAGCAACTAAGCCCGTGAGCCACAACTACTGAAGCCTGCGTGCCTAGAACCCGTGCTCCACAACAACAGAAGCCACCGCAACAAAGAGTAGCCCCTGTGAGCCACGACTAGAGAAAGCCCGCACGCTGAAACGAAGACCCAACACAGCCAAATAAATAAATAAGTAATTTTTTAAAAATTAAAAAAAATAAAGTTGACATAGAAAACAAACATGCAAGAATAACTAGGAAAGTACTGGAAAAGAAAAACTATGAATGGAAAATAACCTTACCAGATATTAAAATATGCTATACAGCCTCTATAATTAAAACATTGTGGTACAGATGCACAAATAGGCCAGTAGACCAGTGGACAGAATAGAAAGTACAGAATTAGACGTAAATACATATGGAAATTTAGTATATGACAAAGTTGGCATCCCCAATCATTGGGTAAAGATGGACGCTTTTCAGATTTTTTAAAAATTGTGGTAAAATATACGTAACATAAAATTTACTATCTTAACCATTTTTCGGTTTAGAGTTCAGCAGCATCAAGTACATTCACACTGAAGTATAACCAACCTCCAGATCTCTTTTCATCTTGAAAGACTGAAACTACATATCATTAAACAATAGCTCCACATTCACCCCTCCCCCTAGCCCTTGACAACCACCATTCTGCTTTGTCTCTATGAGTCTGACTGCTCTAAGTACCTCATATAAATGGAATCACACAGTATTTGTCTTTTTGTGACTGGCTTATTTCACTTAGCATCAAGTTCCCAGGGTTCATCCATGTTATAGCATGTGTAAGAATTTTCTTCCTTTTTAAGGTTAAACAATATTCCACTGTATGTATATACTACATTTTGCTAATCCATTCATCTATTGATGGACACGTGGGTTGCTTCTATCTTCTATAAACATGGGTGTAAACATGAGTGTACAAATATCTCTTTGAGGCTCTGCTTTCGATTCTTTTGAGTATATATCCAGAAGTGGAATTGCTGGATCACATGGTAATTCTACTTTGAATTTTTTGAGGAACTTCTATACTGTTTTCAACACTGGCTGTACCATTTTATAAATTTTACCACCAACAGTGTAAGGGTTTCAATTTCTCCACCAACCAAGGTTCCAATTCTCACCAACACTTGTTATTTTCTGTTTTTTGGGTTGTTGTTTTTTTTATAGGCTTCATCCTAATAGTTATGAGGTGGTATCTCACTGCAGTTTTGACTTGCATTTCCCTAATGATTAGTGTATGTTAAACATCTTTTCAGGTGCTTTTTGGCCATTTGTATATCTTCTTTGGAGAAATGTCTATTCAAGTCTTTTGCCAATTTTTTTTTTGGCTGCATTGGGTCTTTGTTGCCGCATGCGGGCTTTCTCTAGTTGCGGGGAGTGGGGGCTACTCCTCGTTGCAGTGCCTGGGTTTCTCACTGCTGTCACTTCTCTTGTTGCGGAGCACGGGCTCTAGGCGCGTTAGAGTGGCACTTCAGTAGTTGTGGCACTTGGGCCCTAGGGTGCGTGGGCTTCAGTAGTTGTGGCACAGGCTCAGTAGTTGTGGCTCTCGGGCTCTAGAGCTCAGGCTCAGAAGTTGTGGCACATGGGCTTAGTTGCTCCATGGCATGTGGGATCTTCCCAGACCAGGGATCGAACCCATGTCCCCTGCACTGGCAGGCGGATTCTTAAGCACTGCACCACCAGGGAAGTCCTTTTGCCAATTTTTGAATCAGGCTGTTTGGGTTCTGGTAGAGGTTCTTTATATATTCTAGACATTAACCCCTTACAAGACATATGATTTTCAAATATTTTCTCCCATACCATAGGCTGCCTTTCACTCTTAATGGTGTCTTTTGATGCACAGACGTTTTTAATTCTGATGTAGTCCAATTTACCTGTTTTTACTTTTGTTACCTGTGCTTTTGGTATCATGTCCAAGAAATCACTGCCAAATCCAAAATCATAAAGATTCTTACCTATGTTTTCTTCTAAGAATTTAATACTTTTAGCTCTTAAGTTTAGGTCTTTGATTCATTTTGACTTAATTGTTATATATGGTATAAAGGCCCAATTTTATTTTTTTTTTCACATGGATATCCAGTTTCCCCAACATCATTTGTTGAAAAGACCACCCTTTCCCCATTGAATGGTCTTGGCACCCTTGTCAAAAATAACTTGCCCATATATGCAAGGGTTTATTCTGGGCTATTATATTCCACTGATTTATATGTCTGTCTTTATGCTAGTACCACATTGCTTGATTACTGTAGCTTTGTAATAAGTAGTGAAATTGGGAAGTCTGAGTCCTCCAGCTTTATTCCCTTTCAGGATTATTTTGGCTATGTGAGGTCCCTTGAAATTCTATATGAATTTTAGAATGGATTTTTCTGTTTCTGTTAAAAAAAAAGAAATTGGGATATTGATAAAGATTGCACTGAATCGGTATATCACTTTGTGTGGTACTGACATTTTAGCAATATTAAGTCTTCCAGTCTAGGAACACAAGTTGTCTATTTATTTGTGTCTTCTTTAATTTCAGCAATGTTTTGTAATTCCATGTACCAGTGTTTTGCCTCCTTGATTAAGTTTATTCCTAAAGTATTTTATTCTTTTTTCTTTTTCATGCTATCCTGAATGGAATTGTTTTCTTAATTTCTCCTTTGGATTGTTCACTACGTTAGTGTGTAAAAATGCAACCCATTCTTTTGTGTTGATTTTTTTTATCCTGCAACTTTGCTGAATTTGTTCATTAATTCTAATAGGTTTGGGTATGTAGAATCTTTATGGTTTTCTACATATAAAGATCATATTGTCTGCCAATGGAGAAAATTTTGCTTCTTCCTTTCCAATTCAGATGTCTTTTACTTCTTTTTCCTGACTAATTGCTCCAGTTAGGACTTCCAGTACTATGTTAAATAGAAGTGGTGACTGCAGACATCCTTGTCTTGTTCCTGAACTTGAAGAAAAGCTTTCAGTCTTTCACAACTCAGTGTGATGTTAGCTGTGGGCTTCTCCTATAGGGCCTTTTTACATGTTGAGGTAGTTCCTTCTATTCCTAGTTTGTTGAGTGTTTTTATCATTAAGGGTGTCGAATTTCATCAAATACTTTTTGGTATCAACTGAAAAGATGAACTTTTTAATAAATGGTGCTGGGCAGTCATTTTGAAAAACATAAAATTAGATCCATATCTCACACCATACACACAAATAAACTCCAAAAGGATTAGAGCTCAAGATTTAAAAAATGAAAGTGGGCATCCATCAACTTAACCAAGGTAAACAAGGGTAACTAAGGTAAATATCACCAATGATAAAACATATTGACATGACGAACCCCTTGATGAGCTCTGTAAAAGAAAGATACATCATTTTTTGTGGTATTTTTACTAAAAAGGCATAACCATACTCCAATCATGAGACAACATTGGACAAAGTCAAATAAAGGATATTCTGGAAAATATAAGATGGGTACTCTTCAAAAGTGTCAAGGTCATGTAACAAAGAAAAACTGAAGGCTGTTATAGAATAGAGAATACTAAGGAGAAACAACTAAATGCAATGTGGGAGCCTAGACAGGATCCTGGAACAGAAAAATGTCATTACAGAAAAAAATGATGAAATTCAAATTAAGGTCTGTAGTTTAGTTAATAATATTGTCCTGATGTTAGTTTCTTGCTCCTGATAATTATAGAACGGTTATGAAAAGGTTAACATTAGGAAGTTGTATCTTTCCTGCAAGTCAAAAATTAGTTTAAGTAAAAAAGTTTTAAAAAAAGAAATACAGCAATAATTATACCTCTGAGAGTGATAACCATCAAAAGAACTAAAAGCAGATATGGTTAAAGGTAGTTTTACTAATTCATGCTGTTAGAAATCAAGATAGTTCCCCTTGGGGAAGAGGTGTTCATGACTGGAAAGGGACTGTAGGGTGCTGTTAATTGTCTGTTTCTGGATCTAGGGTGCTAGTTACACTGATGTGTTATTTAGTTAGTGAAAATTTGTCCAATTTTAGATACCTATCATCTTTCATTAAAAAAGCATTTTTTAAAAACATAGTTTTACCTCTGGATAGTGGGATGAAAAATATGAAGAAGACTCTTCTTTCAGAAAATTTTAAATTGGTAACTACCAAATATTAATACAAGAAGTCAGAAAGGCAAGCATGAGACCCTAAGGCCAGACGAATCCAGAAAGCACAACTGGTCTATTTTATTTCGCCATCCTCAGCAACTGATCTCCTATATTCCTCTTGAGAAAAAGTGGGATTTGTGCAAGATAACCAAGAGCTAAGACTAAGAGCAGATATAACAGGGAGTATCTTCAAGGGAACTATCAGACACAACAAGATTCACACAGTAAGCACTAGATAATGTAAACTGTGAGAGAGCTTCTGATATTGGACATAAAAATTTTACCAAACACACACTGGTTACTTAAGATAGATGTAGATTCAATGTGAAAAATTCATCAAAGTTGCTAGTAGTCACAACGTGAAAAAATGCTTCATATTGTTACAGAAAGCCTAAAAAGTAACTAGATGGTGAGCTGAGAATTACTCTACCCTTGAGATAATTAGGATGATAAAAAAGTCAGAAAAAGTTTTACACAAATTACTAAGTCAAATGAATGTCATAGTTCCCTGTTTCCACTCAAGGTCAATCTGAGTCAAAGTGTTTCTTTCCAGGGTGAGTACTGGAGTGAATTTTACACAAACAGAAAGAGGTATTAAATAAGTCAGAGGCTTTTGACCCTAAGATAGATACCTAACTAGATAGATAGATAGACAGACAGCCAGTCTGAGCTCTATGCTACAGTTGATCAGAATGCTTCAATATATACCTAGAGTTAAACGTGAAGAGAAAAAAAAAATCCTTCTGTACAATATTTTCTACTTTGGTGAAACGATATGTACTATCATTCTTATTTTCAAGATCAGCTCGGTGCTTTGTGACCACCTAGAGGGGTGGGGTAGGGAGGGTGGGAGGGAGGGAGATGAAAGAGGGAAGAGATATGGGGACATATGTATATGTATAGCTGATTCACTTTGTTATAAAGCAGAAACTAACATACCATTGTAAAGCAATTATACGCCAATAAAGATGTTAAAAAAAAACAAAACACATTCCTTGTTGCATATTCAGTTCACCAGGCATATCCACACCCCTGGTGATAACAGCATCATTACCCACCACTTTTTTTGACTATGAAATACACGCGCTCCTGCTCTGTGACGAACAATAAACACCGCCCCTATTATTTGCTATTATATTTTTATTCTTCTTACTTTTCAGAACACTTTTAGCCTTTTTCTCTCCTTTCATCACAACTTCAAGATTTTACATCATTTCATAATACCCAACTTTTTTTCTTTTAGCCCATACATATTTAATTTTTAAACAAGTCAAAAGGACACGTAGCATATAACATAGGCATTAAAATAAATTAAAAATTTATGTTACAAAGGAGTTAGGTTAACGTCTTATCTAAGCATGTACTTATTTCTATTCACAGTAAACCAGTCAGTGTAACAGATTCACACAGCTCATAATCAGGATTTAACCAATTAACTGAAATACAGCTGAAATGAAGATATCACAACATCATACAGAAATGGTCTATTTTTAAATTATAGTAAACAGTGACGCTAGAGAAAGGATGATCGATCAATCAAAAACGGTGGCTAATTTTCAAATCACTTACTTATATTTGGATCAATTCACAATGCTCTAGGAAAAACAGAAACTATACTGGAAAGACTCAACTAAGAAGAACCTATAAAGATGTCTGGGTTCTTGCATTAATGTTGAAGGCCTAGGTATTTTATTTTATTATTATTATTATTATTTTTGCAGAGCATTTATTTATTTATTTATTTATTTAGCTGGGTGATCAGAGTGACTTTTTTTTTTTAAATTGAAGTAGAGTTGATTTACAAGATTGTGCTAATATCTGCTGTACAGCCAAATACGGAAGAAAAGACCTAAACACTTCAGTGAGGCAATACAGTGGAATGGCTAGCACGACAGTCAGATTCATGTTTGAGCCCCAGCTCTGCCGTCACTATCTTTCTAATCCCAGTAAAGCAATTTATGTCCTCACCTATAAAATGAAAAACAGTTAAACCTATCTCACACACAGCTGGGCAGGACTACATGAGGTCCTCATCACGTTGTCAGTGTTTGCAAAGCAAGCCATTAAAATTCATAATGAATACAAAGCTTTCAGATTTTGGATCTTTATTTTCTCACTTAATCCTAGAAAATATGTTGTGGTCTTTTACATTTTGTAGGTTATGAAAGAACAGCCTTGTAAACAGGATTTCACTTTTTTTCAATGAGCTGCTTATATTAGAATCTCTTATTTTCTTTACTTACTATGATCTCTCTCATTTCACTTGAAATTACTTTGTTATTGGGAAGAAGGGTTTTGTAGGTAGTGACCCCTTTCTAAAAAGTCTTTTCCTTAGCATTAGTTTCACATGCTTTTGCTTAGTATTTCAGTTTCTTGAAATTTATTCCTATTTTATGTCACTTATATCAAGAGAAGAAATTCAATTGTCTTGAACATTTCCCCCAGAGTGTAACTTCAATTAGCCTACGAAATTAATAACTCGGAACAGATCTTAGAGTTGTAGTATCTAATAGTCCAGATTATCCCAAGAATACTGCTGGATCTGATATAATAACAGTAAAAGAAAATAATTTGACTTGGGAAGAGGGAATACTTAAAGTTCTTTCAGAAAGAGCTCATTTATAAGAAATATTTAGCTGCTTTTACATTGTAATTAACTAGTTTACTAATTAAGTTAGCAAGTATTTGCTCAAATTTTAAGGTCAGTGGAAGAAGTTACGGTGTTTTTCACAAAGATTTTCACTGTATGTTTCTTAGAATGTCTCCACAGGTAATATATTCTGCTACCTTTGAACACTGATGTGTTCAACTTAAAAATACATAATCACGGGGCTTCCCTGGTGGCGCAGTGGTTAAGAATCTGCCTGCCAATGCAGGGGACATGGGTTCAAGCCCAGGAAGATCCCACATGCCACGGACCAACTAAGCCCATGCGCCACAACTACTGAAGCCCTCGCGCCTAGAGCCTGTGCTCCGCAACTAGAGAAGCCACCGCAATGAGAAGCCCGTGCACCGCAATGGAGAGTAACCCCTGCTCTCCACAACTAGAGAAAGCCCATGCACAGCAACGAAGACCCAACAAAGCCAAAAATAAATAAATTAAAAAAAAATACATAATCACTATGCTCACAAAATGTTCCTACTTGTAAAGACTTTGTAGCTTAAAATGTATCAATTAGTGCAGAATCATTTATCTAACAGTTTTTCCAAACTTTCTTTAGCCTAGAAATCATTTTATTGACTGCTATTCGTTAGTTGCATATGTTCTTTCTTTTCCTCCAGTTTTATTGAGATGCAGCTGTCAAAAGCACTGCAAAAGTTTCGGTGGACAGCATGATGATTTATCTACATACATCATGAAGGGATTATCACAATAAGCCTAGTGAATATCCAACATCTCATACAGATACAAAACTAAAGAACCAGAAAAATATTGTTCTCCTGTGATGACAGCTCTTAGAATTTCCTCTCTTAACAACTTCCGTTCATAACATAGAGCAGTGTTCATAATATTTATCATGGTGTACATTACACCCCCAGTTTTTATTTTTGGCCCACCATGCAGCATGTGGGATCTTAGTTCCCAGGGATCGAACCGCACCCCTTGCAGTGGAAGCATGGAGTCTTTTTTTTTTTTTAATAAATTTATTTATTTATTTATTTATGGCTGCGTTGGTCTTTGTTGCTGCACATGGGCTTTCTCTAGTTGTGGCGAGCGGGGGCTACTCTTCATTGCGGTGCGCGGGCTTCTCACTGCGGTGGCTTCTCTTGTTGCGAAGCACGGGCTCTAGGTGCGCGGGCTTCAGTAGTTGTGGCACACGGGCTCAGGAGTTGTGGCTCGTTGGCTCTAGAGAGCAGGCTTCAGTAGTTGTGGTGCACGGGCTTAGCTGCTCAGTGGCATGTGGGATCTTCCCGGCCCAGGGATCGAACCCGTGTCCCCTGCATTGGCAGGCGGACTCTTAACCACTGTGCCACCAGGGAAGTCCCAGCACGGAGTCTTAACCACTGGATCGCCAGGGAGGTCCCACAAACTCATTCTTTAATAACAACATACTTGGCTCTTTTCAAAGTAAAATGGAATCTGTTACATAAACTTATTATGCTTTTGAGTATTAAAAAAAAAGAAAGAAAGAAAGATTTCTCTTCTCCAAATACTTTCCCCTATTCTATCTTTTCCTGCACTTAGAATTCTTCAAGGGCTGAGGCTATGTCATGCTCCTCTGTCAGCTCAGTGGCTCACACAGCGCCTGTGACATAGTAAGCACTCCATAGCTGTCAGCTGAGTGACTCACACACTGACCAGCTGGTGAGGAATCACCATTGCTCCATGCCTACTATCTGGCTGATGGTTCACATCATCTCTAAGCATAAGTAAGGTAAGAAATAAAGAGGGTGGGGGAGGCTTGAATTTAAAAGGCTAGTAAACAGAAAACAGAATAAGGGAGTTGGAAAGTAGTCAAAAATTAAAATCTAATTAGATCATTAAAGATTTTTCCAGTGGGGAAGAAAAGACTTTAAAGAAATACATGCATTTTAAAAACAGGGACTTCCCGGGTGGTGCAGTGGCTAAGAATCCGCCTGCCAATGCAGGGGACACGGGTTCGAGACCTGGTCTGGGAACATCCCGCATGCAGAGCAACTAAGCCCGCGCGCCACAACTACTGAGCCTGTGCTCTAGAGCCTGCGAGCCACAACAACTGAAGCCCGCGGCACCTAGAGCCCGTGCTCCGCAACAAGAGGAGCCACTGCAATGAGAAGCCCGCGCACTGCAATGAAAAGTGGCCTCCACTCGCCACAACTAGAGAAAGCCCACGCGCGGCAACAAAGACCCAACGCAGCCAAAACTTAATTAATTAATTAATTAATTTAAAGAAAAAACATGAAGGACTTCTCTAGTGGTCCAGTTGGTTAAGACTCCACTTTTCCACTGCAGAGGGCACAGGTCTGGGAACTAACATCCTGCATGCTGTGCAGTCCAGCAAAAAACAAAACAAAACAAAAAAGATGATTCTGGCTGCAGTGCTTAAGGATTAGAGACAGAAAGAGATCAAAGAAGGAAGGTCAAAAGGAAGCTATTATTGTAGAGAAAAGGAATGGAGGCCCAGACTATGGTAACAACAGTAGGAATGGCGAGAAATGGACATGGATTACCTTTTTGCTTCAGGTATCTCTATCAGGGTTAAATGAGCATTGGTATCTTGCACAAAATGGGCAATTAATAAATTTAATCAATGAATTAATGGAAACCAAAGCTCAATATGGATGAGAAGATTCTAAAGAGAGTTCCTAACTGCTCTAAGGAAACCTTCAACAAGGTATATCACTTCTGATGAAATGTCCATGCAGCTGCTAGGGAAAGGGGATCCTGCCAACTATTGATCACTGAAGTTAAATGTAACTCTAGACAAGATTTTAGAGTCTTTACTGAGAGAAGTCTATGAACACAGAAAAAGCAATAACCAACCTATGCTCCTGGAAATCAGTATAGTTTCATTAAGGACCAGTAATGACAGATTAATGCTCTTTTACTTTTTTGACAGATTAAACAGATAGGATTTTTTAAAATGAAGTATATAAAGTTACCTGGGTTTTAGGAAGGCAATTGTTAAAGTTCCTTATATTTTCCTTGTGAAAACCTAGAAGTATTTGAGGTAGATAATGATAAATTAGCTGGATTTCTAATTAGCTGAACAACTTGAATCAAAGAATTAACAGGTTTTTAAAAATCAACATTATGAGTTCTCTAGCAGGGTAAGAGCTCTGCTCCTAGGCCCACCTAGTCAACATTTTAATAATATTTGCATGAAGGCTATGTCAGCATTATCAAAATTATAGTTTATCAAATCTATGGATAAACAAATAAGCTTTTTTATTGAATGACCAAATCAGGACTTTTTCTTTTTTTTAAAGTCAACATACTGGAACCAATCTGACAAGATAAAATTTAATCGGGATAAATATGAAGTCCTACCAAAAAATATTCTATTAAAGAACTGGGAGAGCATGGACAAAACAACTCAAGAATGTTAGGTGACTACAAAATCAATAATGGGTAATGCACATAGCACTTAAATGCCAGGGACTATTCTAAGTGCTTTACATATATGCATTCATTTATTCCTTAGAAGAACACTATCAGATAGGTACTATGATAAACCCCATTTTACAGATGAGAAAACTGAGGCCCCAAAATGTTTACATAATTTACTCAAGGTCACCCAGCTGATAAACTGTAGAACCAGGATTTAAACCCAGGCAGGCCAGCCCCAGAGTTCACCTTCTTGACAGGACATTATTGTAAATTAACAGTGCCGCGTGGTTGCCAAAGAAGCAAGTCTACCCTTAATCTTAAATCAGAGCGGTAATTTACGGTCTTCTCTACTGGTTAATATCTAATTATGGGTACTACACTTTTAAGAAGAATATGGATAAACTGACACAAACCCACAGATGAGCCATAAGTATTTTGAGGAGGTGCAAATCGAAACAACAAAATCATTAGAGGAGGTTAAAGACTGAGAATATTCTGTTTAGAAAAGAAAATAATCAGGAGAATATAGGAAGTATCTTCAAATATTTGAAAACCCACTACAGAGGGGACAGAACTAGAACCAGTGAAGATTTAACTTCTAGTTCAGTAAAAGAAATAAGTTTATAAAAATTAGAGTTGTCCAAATATCTTTGCCTCAGAAACTATGAATCTTCTCTCCAGAAAAATATACAAATGCATATAAAATTTCCAAGGGTTCACAAATCTACTTTTAATTGTATTCATGCCCCATCCCTAGAATCATTTAACCCAGATTAAAACGGAAAAGATTCAAGTATGAAGAGGCAAATATATTTAATAATCTTTAAAACTGATTACAGCTTAAAACTTTATGATCTAAAAAACACTGAACTTCATGCTTTCTAATTTCCTCTAAGACACATTAAGATACATGTTACAATAAGAGTTTAAAATATGATGACAAGTTCAGAAAAAAAGTGAAATCAAGTTTGCCAAGCAACAATGGAAACTGACTATAAGTAAGTTCTGACTGTAAGTAATAATGGCTTACTACTTCATCTTTACAAGAAACATACCTAAGTTTAAAGATTAAAAAATGAGGTGCTAACATACTACTCAATATCTAATATTTAATGCCCAAATTAGAAAGTTTCCCCCTCTGCCTTTAAGACTTCATCTTAAACTCTCCCTTCTCATCTTTTAGTCCTGGTTAATTGTTAAGGTTGACAAACTAAGAAACAATGGGCTAGAAGTCAGAACACTAGGTTCTACTTCACTATCTTTGCCATGAATTTAATTTTGGCTTAGTCTGTTTCCTCACCACATTCTAAGAACTTTCATATACCTAAATAGGCTTTAAAAATGGTGAAGTGCAATGTAAATATATGACTCATGCATTATGCATAAAACATAAAATATCAACAGCAAGAAAACAAAGCCAGTCTTTCTATAATGCTAAAAAAAAAAAAAGCAAATGTATATTCACATTTCAATTCCTAATTACAAAAAGCAATCTTTGAATCCTTCAGGTTGTGTTTTAATGTATAATTTCCATCCACAAATGCTTTCCATATTAAGGATAAACATATCTGTGCACCCAATTTCAAGTTGTATTGAGGGGACATAGTTCACAGTTAAGAATTCTGGCGGCAGGGGAAAAACTTGAAGGTGCCAGTTGGACGACACATTTCCAAGAGTTGGGGGGAAAGGTACATGATCACAAAATGGTAACGTGAAGTATTAAACACTTGAAAAATTCTGTTTTCCCTCTTAATTAAACAACTAGACATAAAGAGAACTCAAAAATAAGAGTTTAATAAGTCTTGGGCCTTTATTAAATATAAGCACCACATTGCTGAAACTGCAACTGTACTGTCAGAACAGGGCTACAGACACCATGTCTGCCATGAGACTAGACTCTAGTTCCAGGCACAAGATGTTCTAATAAATAACAAATGCATCAAGAGCCAGCACAGAAGTGTGACAGAATCCGGGGTCTAGGCATTTGATTTTTCTCCGGGTGCTACTTGAGAATGGACACTGCCATTAAAGATTTATTACAGTAACAGGATAGTGATAAAGCTTTAGCTAAATTATAGGCCAACCAATGAAATGGAAAAGCAACATGCAATATCAGATCAACTAAATTATTTTCTGTATAATTTTGTACAGAGGTAGGGTTATGATTACACCGTAGACAGGACAGATGAATAACCTCAACTATATCTATTAGGTGAAGATGATTTCAAGCCATTAAGAGAAAAGAAAAGTGGCCCAGAAAAAAATTAGGCTATATAAGTCAAATGAAGAAACACAACACTAAGATTTGGGGGAGAAAGGGGAAGGAAGGGAATGAGCTACTGACTTACTAAAAAGAGAGCAAAGAAGTGGGAGAGGGAGTCTGAGCCCTCAGAGCCAGAATGAGGAAAAGTATTCAAAGGCTCCAAGGGAGCTTCAGCAGTGAATACGGAAAGGGACGACCCTGTAACTGTTTCAACGTAAAAAGAGAAACAACACGGGGAACTTTTCTAAACCATCATTCACGGGGGTCAATTAAATGCCTAACTCATGCAGGGCAGGGCAATTAATAGGAGGTGAGCTTTGTTCCAAATGGTTACACCGATTAGTCCATTTCCTCCTGGCAACACCCTCAATAGGTGGATACTATTTTACAGATGAAGAAACTGAGACCACACAACGCCAGGTCACAGAGACTGGTACCAGAGACTGAGCACTCATCCTCCTAGGTGCACTGTCTCCCTACAAGAGCCTACAAAAATCTTTACCCTCTTCTGTGGAGAGAGACCTTGGCTCTCCGGAATTTCTCAAAGGAGTCTGGGCCCCAAAAGTGACCCTCTACTTGACAGAAAAGTTCCCTTATAGAGGCTACGAGGCTCTTCCAAGCGCACGAGGCTTTGGAACTCTGAAATACACCAGGTAGAGATGGAAAACCAGACTTAGAAGCCATGCTTCTCCCCTGAAGATACCGAGAAAGTAGAAAGCAGCCCTTCCTCTCTTCCACGAGGCGTGACTCAGGGACGGTGCCTCCCCCAATTTGCTCTGTGTGTCTGTGTGTGGCTGGGGCGGGGGGGGGGGCGGGGGGGGAGGGGCGGTCTCCGCTGTCCGACTCTCTTCCCCAGACACTCAAGGGTTACTCGGCCAGGCCTGGAAGAATGCGTGGGAATAAACAGACGGGACTCGGGGTGACAAGGGGCCCGGAGGCGCAGGGAGGGGAACCTGCCCAGGAACACGCCGGGCCGGGTCCGGAGGCCCTAGGCACGGAGCCCGCGCCCGCACCCTGAACCTTACCGCCGCTTGGTTGCAGAGAACGAGGCGACCGCGCAGGGCTGTTCTTCGAGCCTGGGGCGCGTCTTCGGGCACCGCCGCTCCAGTGGTGCCCGCGGCTGGCGGCGGCCGGGTCCCGGCCGACTCACACGCGGGGCAGGCTGGGCGATCCGCGGCCTGCCCAGTCGAGGCCCTGGAGTTCGAGGCCCCGGGACGCCGACCGCGCGCGCGCCCCTGAGCCTGCCCAAAGAGGAAGGGTCAGGGCGCGCCCGCGCAACGAGCAGCGCCGGCGGCTGCAGCCGAGACCGCTGGCGGCTCCGTCCGCCCTCGCCCGGCCCAGCCACTGCCCCGCTTCCCCCGCGCGAGCTTTGGCGGCGGAGCAGCACGGTGAGCGCCGATTGGTCCTCGGGATGAATGACGGAAGGCGCCTCTCCCCACGGATTGGCCAGGCCTGCGGTGCGTGCGAGGAGTAAACAAACCCCGCCCCGAGGCTTCCCAAAGAGAGGAGGGGGCCGCGAGGTAGAGGAGCGGGGCGTCAGGCGCTCTGCCGGGTCCCTGGGTTGTCCACTGGAGGTTCTCAGTGGGTCCCCCGCAGGGATCTCGCCAACGCGGCTCCCCAGCCGCCTCCGGGACAGGCTACAGGCCTGAGGCCTAAAATTTAGAGACACACCCTTCCCCGCCCCTTCCCCCGGCTTGGGTGGGAATCTTGACTTTTCCATCCACCCCCATCCCCCCCGGCCCCAAGCAGGAAAACCCCCATCTCTCTTAGAAAAGGAGGAACT
Source organism: Balaenoptera musculus (assembly GCF_009873245.2). NCBI lineage: Eukaryota > Metazoa > Chordata > Mammalia > Artiodactyla > Balaenopteridae > Balaenoptera > Balaenoptera musculus. Next base: position 22,971,336 of record NC_045788.1, read on the forward strand.
AGGTCATCCCTAGTTCCCAATCACAACTCCGTCCCCAGTCACTTGATGGGTCACCTCCGGGGCAGCAGCATGGAGGGGCATGGGGACGAGGGATTGAGGCCACGTGTGGGGACGAGTATGCGGTAAATTATTCAGACAGGGGTTAGAGACCGCTGGGCATGTGGCTTCTTCGGTACACTGGCAAGTAAGATCCAAACCGGGCCAGGTCACCATGTCACGTGGAAGCTGAAGAGAAAATCGCGGCTCCCATCCCCCAAATACCTGTCCATTTAGTTCAGTATTAATACATTTTTCTGCCTATCTGAAAACCATGTGTGAGCTTACATTTTAGTGGGGTGGGAAGGACAATATGCAAAAGAAATAAGCAAAATATAAGCTGTGTTACATGCTGGGACATGCTTTGGGGGAAATACGTAGCAGAGAAGGTGTTTGAGGGATGGCTTGTCTTAAATACTGAGTGTCAGTGAAGGCAGCAGGAAAGGCGCCATTTAAATAAATACCTAAAGGAACTGGGGGAGGTGAGAAAGCACCTTTGGACCTTTCTCTGGGGTGGAGTGGAGAGATAATTTCTGCATAATTGTACGTAGATAAAGTCCTAGGTGGTCAAGAATGCCGAATGCAGTCTCCTTGGACTCATTCTAAAATGCAAAAACCCGAATGGAGTCATTACCCTGCATTTTTCAATAACAAATCAATAAGATTTATTTAGTTTCCACAGAAATTTTGTGAAGGTTTCAACTTAAATACTTTTCAAACATCGTAAGCACAAAGATACAAAAATGAGCAAAACAGACAAAACCTCCATCCTCAAGGAGCTCAGTCTAGCAGGAGAGATGGATTGTTAACCACCTCAGGTCAAAGTGTAAACTGTCCAAGTAGTAGATGCAGAGCTGTGCTTGGGCTAATGGGGGAGGGAGAAGCAGTGGATGTTATTAAGGAACTGTACCTCGGAATCTCTTTATCTATGAAGACAACTCAGTGCTAAATTTTGGAGTAAGGCTATGGCAATCAGGGATTCTCTAACCTTTTTGTAAATTTTCAAGGTGAGAGTCGGAAGATAATATTAAGTTAAACCACATGAAATTGTTAATATTTGGCAATTTTCATATGACTCGTAGAGTTAACATGAGGATTTTGCTATGTAATACATATAGTAAGTGTTCAATAAATGATGGCGATTATTATGATCATTTGATAATAGTGCTTTTGAAAAGAATGATTTAAAAGTCAATGTTTCGGGGCTTCCCTGGTGGCGCAGTGGTTGAGAATCTGCCTGCCAATGCAGGGGACACGGGTTCGAGCCCTGGTCTGGGAAGATCCCACATGCCGCGGAGCAACTAAGCCCGTGAGCCACAGCTACTGAGCCTGCGCGTCTGGAGCCCGTGCTCCGCAACAAGAGAGGCCGCAATAGTGAGAGGCCCGCGCACCGCGATGAAGAGTGGCCCCCGCTTGCCGCAGCTAGAGAAAGCCCTCGCACAGAAATGAAGATCCAACACAGCCAAAAATAAATAAATAAATAAATTTAAAAGTCAATGTTTCATAATACCTTCCAACACCATGAAGTAAAATGGGCAGTGCAAGTTTCAAATTTTCCATATACTGGTTTGATCTAGCCGTGAATTTCCATGGCCTAATCAGGGTATGCTGTAAAAGACACGAAATGCTAGTTTCACAGCAGGCCAAGAAATTCAGAATAAGGAACAGCTTGGTTTTCAAGCCAAAAACTGAAAATTCCCCAGAACAGAATAAATTGTCAAGTTGCTTCAGGGAGGAAAATTCATGTAAATCAATTTTTCATTCCCACTCACAGTTCCAATTTAGCAATTTGCACAACAGTCAGCTTTCTCTCTTCCTTCTCATTTCCCCATTAAAAGATCTGATTTCCTTTGAAAAGGAAAATAAAGCTTCCACTACCTCCAAAGCAAGAGAGTAGATGTTTGAAACATGACAGAACACTTACTGATTTGGCAAACACTTGTTAAGCACTTATTGTATGCCACCAACAGTGCAAGGCATTGGAAATACACACATAAATGTCCAAAGAGCTTCGTTCATGGGTGTTCCTTGTGCTTAGAACAATCCCCCAGTTCATCCACACCTCATCTACACATGCCTTCTCATCTAAGCTGAAACAACACTCTCTCCAGAAAAGCTTCCTCTGTCTCCCCATCTCCAGCTCTTTGCCCATAAAATTGTTTGTCTTTCTAACGTTCATCAAACTTGTGATTACTCATTTAGTACCTATATCCTGTTAGACTGTAAGCTCCCTGCGATTCGGATCTATGCCATTCTATTCACTACATTATCCTCGATGCTTGAGGGAAGCTCAGTAAGTTTTTATTGAATGGATGAGAGTGCCACAGCCTAGCACGTTGGAAAGAGGAGACGAGCATAAATAAAGTCTCTAGTTGTATATGCGGGGCAACAAACAGACGGCCATGAAAGAGACAGATCTGCTGGAGTTAAACCTGAGGAATTTCCCTGTGCTGCCCCTCTCCTGAGGCTGCATGCTGCTTTGTAGAGGCGTAGCTATAGGGCTCCTGGACCGGTGTCTCCCAAACTTTAATGTGCCCAGGAATCACTTAGAGATCTTATTAAAATTCAGACTCTAGATCAGCAGGTCTGAGGTACCCCACCTCAGAGTGGGGTAGAGTCTACATTTCCAACAAACTCCCAACTGGTGCTGGTGCTGCTTCACCAAACACCACAGTTTGAGTGACAAGGACCTTAGTGACACCTTTTTACCATTCCCAAAAACCCGTAGTTGTCTAGACTTTTGTAGTTGCAGATGACTTTTTTTAAAAATAAATTTATTATTTATTTATTTATTTTTGGCTGCGTTGGGTCTTTGTTGCTGCATGCGGGCTTTCTCTAGTTGCGGCGAGCAGGGGCTACTTTTCGCTGTGGTGTGTGGGTTTCTCATTGCGGTGGCTTCTCTTGTTGCGGAGCACGGGCTCTAGGCGTGCAGGCTTCAGTAGTTGTGACACGCGGGCTCAGTAGTTGTGGCGCACGGGCTTAGCTGCTCCGCGGCATGTGGGGTCTCCCCGGACCAGGGCTCGAACCCGTGTCCCCTGCATTGGCAGGCGGATTCTTAACCATTGCACCACCAGGGAAATCCTGCAGATGACTTTTTTAAAAGCATCCTGTTTTCACACCTAATCCATCCAGTGACAGGCAAAAGAAATATCACTTAAGTGAAAACTGTGTTACAGCAAGGCCTTGTCTTCCAGAGACAGTCCTATTATGTGCAATTTCGTCATATTAAACTGCAGAGTGGAATCAAAGCCTTGGAATTTCGTCAGTGAGGGACACAGCTTTCTCCTCAGTTCATTTCTGGAATGACTTGGTTCAGGCAGTGGAAAGATTTCACAGTCACCATTAATAGAAGTAAACTTTTCTTAATATTAAACCTAAAATTATTTTAAGATAAATATCTTATTTATCCTAAAAATATAAATTATATGTGAGGTATAAGAAATAATGATAATATGATCTAGCAGTCCCACTCTTGGGCATTATCCAGACAAAACTATAATTCAGGAAGATACATGCACCCCTATGTTCATAGCAGCACTATGTACAATAGCCAAGACATGGAAACAACCTAAATGTCCATTGACAGAGGAATGGATAAAGAAGATGTGGTACATATATACAATGGACTATCACTCAGCCATAAAAAAGAACGAAATAATGCCATTTGCAGAAACATGGATGGACCTAGAGATTATCGTACTAAGTGAAGGAAGTCAGAAAGAGAAAGACAAATATCATATGACATCAATTATATGTGGAATCTAAAATATGACACAAATGAACTTATCTACGAAACAGAAACAGATTCACAGACATAGAGAACAGACTTGCATTTGCCAAGGGGGAGGGGGATGGGGGAGGGATGGAGTGGGATGCTGGGATTAGCAGACGCAAACTATTACATCTGCTAACTAATACAGAGGAGGATATTTACACACTGGCTCCTGTCCCCATTGTTTAAACATTACCCATATGGTGTCAACTCTCTAGCATTCCAGGCTTGACCATGGGTGAAAAATGACAGAATGAGTTCAAATGAGTATTCCAATCCGGGAGGCAGAGAAATCCCAGCTCATAAAACCAGAAATATGGTAAAGTAAGATGCTGTCAGGTTACACCTGGGCAGCTGGTTGCTACAACTGGAATCAAAAAGTGGGCTAGGGACTTCCCTGGTGGCACAGTGGTTGAGAGTCTGCCTGCTAATGCAGGGGACACGGGTTCGAGCCCTGGTCTGGGAAGATCCCATATGCCGCGGAGCAACTAGGCCCGTGCACCACAATTACTGAGCCTGCGCGTCTGGAGCCTGTGCTCCGCAACAAGAGAGGCCGCGATAGTGAGAGGCCCGCGCACCACGATGAAGAGTGGCCCCCACTTGCCGCAATTAGAGGAAGCCCTTGCACAGAAACGAAGACCCAACACAGCCATAAATAAATAAATAAATAAATAAAAATTAAAAAAAAAAAAAAAGTGGGCTAAGAGGATGTGAAGTGGGGCAAGAGATGACCAATACTGATATAAATAATTGGATAATAAATGGAGGACAGGTAACAACTCTTCCTTACAGTAGAATTCCATGAATAAATGTAAAGACATAATGGAAATAGAAAATCACCATTATTAGGTAAATATTATAGGAATGATTGTTGCAGACAGGAAGCATCCGGGGATGCTAAAAACTAGTGAGTGAAAGTGTGATGGGAAACAGGATATTTACATGGTCTAAAAGTATCTCTTGGGTGGGATGAATTGGAAGGTTGCGACTGATATATATACACTACTATATATAAAATAGATAACTAATGAGAACCTACTGTATAGCACAGGGAACTCTATTCAGTACTCTGCAATGACCTATATGGGAATAGAATCTAAAAAAGAGTGGATATATTTATATGTATAAATGATTCACTTTGCTGTACAGCAGAAACTAACACAACATTGTAAAGCAACTATACTCCAACAAAAATTTTTTTAAAAAAAGAAGAAAGTATTTCCTCACAAGATTCTTAACTACGAAGGGGAAAATAGTACTTTTACGATGGAAAAACCTGGCAGGCACCCCCTTAATCAAAGGATCAAGGTTAACAACAATAATAAGACATATTGATGTCTTCCTGATAGAATGCACTAAGGCCACGGACATCACTTCTGCAGGATTCTAACAAAAATTCAGAAGTTTAACCTAATCACAAGAAAATATCAGGCCAACCCAAATTGAGGGACATTCTATAAAATAACTGCCAGTCTTCTTAAAAAATGTGAAGGTCATGAAAGAAAGACAGACTAGGGAACTGTCACAGATTGGAGGAGAGTAAGAAGAGATGAAAATTAAATGCAACATGGGATCCTGGATTGAATTCTGGACCAGAAAAAGGACAATAGTTGGAAAACTGACAAAATTCAAGTAAGGCCTGTGGATTAGTTTATACTACTGTATCAATGTGAATTTCCCATTTTGAGTAGTTATATTATGGTTATGTAAGTGACATGTTAATTAGGAGAAGCTGGGGGAAAGGAGAACTCTGTTTACTACTTTTACAACTTCTCTTTAAGTCTAAAATTATTTCAAAATAAAAAGCTAAAAAGCTAAATATTGGAAATCAACTATATTTCAATTAAAAAAAACCCTAAATACTGGTGGATCTTATTAAAACACAGATTCTGTTTCAGTACATCTGGAATGAAGCCTAAAGTTCTGCTCTTCTGAAAAGCACTCTGGTGACACGGAGGCTACTGGTCCCAACAACATATTTGAGTAGCAAGACTTGTTCCCTCCTGTTGTATTAAGGTGAAACCGACACTCAATAAACTATGCGTAAAGTGAGTAACTTGATGAGTTTTGACATATGTATATACCCATGAAACTATTCCCAGAGTCAAGATAATGAATTTATTGTTGGCAGGCAATTCTACACGGCTTTCTTGTTTCTGCTTGTCTGGTAAGCAGAGGTACTGAGGCCTCTGTTGTAAAATAGAGATAGTGTCTCCCTCCAGAGTAGAGGGCAGTTTTGTTTCGTGTCCAATATAATAAAAATTATTTCCTCTGGAGCAAGCATCGGGCACACTTACTTGCAGCCCATTACAAACGACTCAAGTTTCCTAAGCTCGAGATTGCTCAGCTGTACTGCAAACCCACTGTGTGCACAGCATCAACCCGAACAATCCACACAGGAGTAAGAGGCAAAGGAAACCAATGCAAATATGAAGATTATGATGTTTGCTATGTCATGAGTAATAAAGTCTTTAGTCTCTGACCCAGGAGTCTCATATCTGCTGCCAGTATCCATGGAGCTGTGGGAGGCTAACTCATCAGCTTCCAAGTACAGAAAAACTTCAAATTCTTCTAAGTTCTTGACAGAGTTTGGTGATGAAACTGGGATGCTGACAGAGACAGGACCTTCTGGGAGAGACAGGACAACCCTGTGGGCTGGGTTAAAGAATATGAGAATTCCCTGGGATCTGGTGGCTAATAACCTTGCCCAAGTGGTGGGGAAGGGGGAGGGGTAATTTAGCAAATCTAAGGTATTTGCCTTACAATCTCCACATCCTAATGGGTTGTTTCTAAATAGTAAAGAATCCACTATTTGTCCCTATCACCCTCATTTATTTTTTTCCTACAATTTCTTTTACATAGCCAGATTCTTTACATATATATATATACATATATACACATATATACATATATATACAGATATATACAGATATATACACATATATGTAGATATACATATATATACACATATATGTAGATATATGTATATATACATATATACACACAGATATATATATGTATATTTTTGGCCACGCTGCACGGCTTGTGGGATCTTAGTTCCCTGACCAGGGATCGAACCCAGGCCCTTGGCAGTGAAAGCACGGAGTCCTAACCACTGGCCCGCCAGCAAATTCCCTAAAAATAATTTTATAATATTTAATATAATTTATAGTCACAGACATTTCAGAAAAGTCAGCTCCACATATCTGCCCCTTCCTTGTCCTCCTCATTAGACTAATATGACTTTGAACTACAATAAAATCAAAACCATACCCCTTCCTTTCTTCAAATAATTGAATGTTTATCATCCTTCAAAATTCCTACTACAGAATGAACCATGGGCTCCCCTTCGGTCAGGGAATGGAATCCAGATTGTCTGAATGAATCCTCTGCCATCATCGGGATGTCGCTATTTATGTGTGCGGATGTGAAACAACGAACAGAGAAACACTAAAAAAAAATGGCTTTAATACACAATATGTACAGATCACTCACTGTTTCGTTATAATTTCCCAAATAATTTTAATGATAATTTTCAGAATGGATTTTAACAGCTGCTAGGTTAATTCCGTCACATTAGTGTTTGAAAGTATGTTTCCTCCAGTTATTTAAAATTTTTCTAAACATTTATATATACAGTATATTTTCACAATAGATTGTATCATCTTTTTTCCACTACAAAGAATTAACTCTCATCTCTAGTAATTTCCTCTGTGCAAGAATGCAGAATATAGAATAAGCCTAAACAGGATCTAAAGAGGCAGGGTTACAGAAAACCTTTCTTCTCTAACCATATTAAGCCTCATTTTTTTCTTCTTCCAGTTAAAAGGGAAACACAAGCCAAAACTTATCTTGAGTCACAACTGAAGTTAACATATGCTTAGTTCTCTGTGACGTTCTTAGTGTGCAGAAACCGAAACAGGAAATGGTATTAAATAAGAATTTCCAGGTAAAATTTAAAAATAAATCCACAAGTTAAAGTAGACAAAAAGGTAACAGGAAAATTCCCATACACATGAAAAAGGATTCCTTTTATTCTACATCCTTGATTTTATCTACAGATTTTAACAATGATTTATGATGTTCTCAATGACCATTTAATAAAACTATGAAATTCATAAAGAACATCAGAGAAATAAAATTATAAATTTACTGATGCATACAAAGTGGAATCTATATTAACTGTCTTGCACAAATAGGAAAATTTTGAGTTAATTTTCCACAAAGTCATTCTGAAATACTTACACAAATCAGCTTATTTTAAATAAAAAATATTTTTAGGATTATGATACCTATGTACAAAACATGTATTTGTACACTTTACTTAACATTCTAAGTAAAGGTATCTTTGAAACTTTTTTGCTATTATACAGTGTTAACACCACACTACATAATAAGTATGCAAGAAATACAAGAGCTTTTCTGCTCAGTACATTACAAAGTCATGTTCAAATGCTATATACATTTTGCCCAGAAGGATTTGAAAATGCTACTTAATGACTTCTTAAGTCACTGGACTGATTTTTTTTTTTTTTAAGTTTTTAAAAAGGATATTCCTTTAAGGATATGGCTCCTTTAGCAAACAACCCAATTAGCAAATGGACAAAAGATATGGACAGACATTTCACTAGAGGACAAACAGATCGCAAAAGAGCACATGAAAAGATGTTCAACATCATTATTAATTAGGGAAATGCAAATTCAATCCACAATGAGAAAACCACACACTCACCACAGCGGACTAAAGTAAAAAATGGTGACAACATCAAATGCTGGTGAGAACGTAGAGAAAGTGGATCACTCATACATTGCTGGTGGGAATGTAAAATGGTACAGCTATTCTGGAAAACAGTTTGGCAGTTTCTTGTAAAGATATGGCTCATTTAAATTGGAAACCTTATCATTTATTTTCTACACAATATAGATATCTATACAGACACACCCATTTTATTTTAATAAACCAAATGTAATGTAAAGTGGGGGGAAAGACAATGGAAATAGAATAACAGAGAATTTCAGAAACATCTGATTCTGCAGGTTCCTGCCTCTATCATTCCCATTCCCATGATCATTCCTGCATCCCTCTAGGGGTAAAGGTCCCATGGGAATATGGTGACAAAATAACCAGTGACTCACAATAGATGCTGGTGCCAAAATATTTACAGCTATGAGGATCCAAAATTTAAAAAACAATGTGATTCTTGATGGCCTATTTGACTTCTTTGGAGTTACCCCTTTAGGCTGGTTTGAACCAGATGACCTGGATTTGAGTATGCAAGATGAGGACTCTGGGACCAGATAGATCCAGGGTGTGTTTTGGGCTTTTAATTTTAATTGAGAAACATGATATAAATTTCCCAAAGGGATTCAGAATCCTCTGGGATAGATTAAAGCCTTCTAGGCTATCTCTGGGATGATTAGAATCACTTAAAGTTGAGGAGCCCCAGGGTCCAGCTATGTCTCACCTCAAAGAATTTTAAAATTACTGCCAAACTCCTGTGCTAGATTATTTTTTTAATTAAAGACTGGTCCTCAGTATAAGTGCCTTGCAAAAGGGGGTATTTCTGAAGTTTCTTCCCTCTAACATGAGAGTGTTTGGCGTTCCTAAGATTCAATCTGTGAGTCATCTGCAGTCAAATACACAAAACCTGTGAATAGAAAGGCTTCAGTTGTACCTTCGAAAGTTAATATGTGTATCTCTACACAAATAGATATGCAAATATATAAACATACAAAGAATTTTAAAATAAACAGTATGAGGATTCTAGTTCTCATAACAAAGTAGTCCTTCTTAATCCAACAAAACATACTTTACTGTAACAAATAGAAGCTGCTCCCTATCAATAAACATATGTAACATCAAGGACAAAATGTATATGCAAAAAAAGTTGCACTTACAAACACAAAGTAAAAATTCATCCCACAAATATGAAGGCACAGAGTTAAGTTCTGTGGAAGCAGACATGTTTTCTGCTTTCAGGGAACTTCTAGTTTGGTGGAGGCTTGCGCAGAGGCAGATAAAAGAGCAATCATCTCCTTTGTTCAGAGATGAAAAGGAAATAAAAAGGCAGATCAAATCAAAGATGATCTGGAGACTACATTAATCCCATACTGAAGTCATAAACTCACTCATTAAGACCACAGAGAATGCAGACATGGGGGTGAGGGTAGGTGGATAAAAACAGCAGAAGACAATTACAACATGACATTTTTTCCCCACCTCATTAACCAGCAAAGTAGAAACGCTATTTATTTTAAGATACTCCTACTTCTTTTTGCTAACAACCATTCCTTAAGGTAAAAATGAAGCAGAGAGAAAAGGACTACGATAGACACTCTACATTCACTGAGTCTTCAGTTTTCTTCCAACAGTCTACATCACTCGTTCTCAACTGGGGGGTGATTTTGTCTCCCAGGGGACATTTAGCAATGTTTGGAGACATTTTGCCATCATTAAGTAGATGGATGCCAGTGGGTAAAGGTCAGGGATCTGGTAAACATCCTATAATACATAGCACCCCAAAACAAAGAATTATCTGCCTTCAAATGTCAATGATGCTGAGGTTGAGAAACCATGTCATGGTTGGATATAAAAAAATTTAAAAATCAGTAAGTCTATAGTATAAAAGCATTTAGTACCACTTTAGGAAGGATTGTACAGGAAGATTCTCCTCCTTGATAAGATAGCTACAGATCTCCTAAAATTATCTGATAGACCCATAGTGAGGAAATAAAACATGCTGAGAAATATTAGCATAGAAATTTTTTTAACTTCAATTATTAGCATACATATGAAAAATAAACTTGAGAGGACAATTGTTTGCTCAATTGATTCTGATAATCAACACTTTCTACAACCACAAAAGCAAATGTGGTCATGTTTCTGATTTAGGTCAAATCTGACAAAAGATTTAGTAAACTGTGTTACTAAAAAAAAGGCCAGACATATTAAAAATAGAAGATTAACTTCTAAACTAATGGAAGAAAAAATTAGCCACTCATTTTTGAGGAGATGCTCAATTCCAGTAAAAAGATATTCAAAGTTATTTTTCCACATTATCTAAAAGACATTTCTCCTTTATTTTGTGGTTTCATGATGAGAAAGAACAATGTGGAAAATGAATGAACTAACAAATGTTTAGGTATTAATAATATCACAATTCAGTACATCCTAATACAAAAAGACAATTACTTCCTATGGACATCATACCCACTGAGAAGCAGACTCTATAAGAAATAGTAAAACAGAGTGGCTTTCATATGACTTTGATAAGAAAGCTTTTAATTGGCCACTAAGCTTTGTAAAAAAGGATGTGAATAACAGAAAGAATGAAAAGAAGAGTAAGATATTATCTACATAAGGGGATCTGACTTATTACAGTAAACAAAACATCTTGACTTAACAAAAATATTTCCAAGTCTAATATCTATTACCTGTCTCTGAAATGGACATACATGATAGTAACAGCAAACTTCCCTATAACAGTCACTTCTTTAATTATATTATTATTTAACAGTGAGCTCTATAACAGTAGGACTTTATGTGATATGATAAAGCCTGACCAAGAGGGAAATAAATACATTATTGCTGCAAATCTAAAAGGAACCTAGCCCACAAACAGGGAGGGGCAAATAACACGAGAACATGTTGGAAGGTGGTCAACTTGCCTTAGGACAATTTTACATCCGGCCTGAAGCTACTCGCAACTCTTACGTCTTACCTTACTCTACCTTGTTTCTATCAAGTGAGTTTGAAAATGTAGGGCTCTCGCTGTTCCTCTCTGTGGATCTCTGGCTCAGTGGCCGAGGGGCAGTCACTAGCATGACCACACTCCCATCCCCTCTGTCAGCTACCTCACTGCACAAATCTCAGAGAGATGAGTAGACTGGACAAAAATAAGGAAGATACCTGGACAAGCAAAATACCACAATGAAGGCAATTCTTAAGTCACCAATAAATTAGGGCACTTTCTTCAAATTAAGCTCTGTCATCTAGGCACTTAATAAAAATAAAAGACGTTTACACCAGCATCTCAACAAGTAAGAAGGATAGAGAAGAGGAGAAGAAAGGCAAGATTTATATATACTACCTGTATTTTGTAAAAAATGAGATTTTATACTTTACCCAGAAATTTTTGAAAGAAATCCTATCTGAGAAGGAAAGTATTCTCCTATTCTTTATGAATCAATATGCTTTTTGGTTTTATTGACTAAAATGATTTTTTTCAGTGTTTTTCAATATATAAAGAAAGCTCAGATTTCGGTTAAACAAGGAAAAATTAAGGCAGTGTCTTTAAACCCAGTAAAGGAAAGAATTGACTACCAAATGAGCCTATCTAAGAGAGACATATTGAGCTCATATTTGGATACAACACTGAACAATTATGGCTTTAAATAGAAAATACTAATGTTTCAAAATTCCACATTTTCTTGGTTATTCTTTCTTTTTAGCTATATGGACTTCAAATAGCCCACTTCATTTTAAAGAATTAAGGGAACACTTTTCACATCATTTTGGAACAAAACACGAACGGTGCTTGACCCGGAACTATTTACTCAGATAGTAAACAATTATGTTCATATTGGCCCAGTACAAACAGGAGGAGGACCCGTGACTGTCAAAACATGGTTGGAAATGGCTAACGTCCTTGGGAATTTGCTACAAAACAGAAGATTTAAAAGTTCTGAGGTATTGTTGCCTTACAATCTTACCAAGGTTTAGAATTTTTTTCAATGAGGGGTTTTGTTTTGTTTTCAAAAAAGCAGTGCTTTTTCTCTCGGGTTGCAGAGCTCGGCTCCAGTCTTCTCCTCTCAGTCGTGGTCGTATTGTTGTCCCTGAGCTTTGTCTCATCTGCACATCACACAACCAACCACGCGTGGTTTCAGTCATTCCGTTAGTGCTATGTCTTGTTATACCAATTCATGGAGCGTTTCACTGCTTTCACCCAGTTTCCCATATTCTTTTCATATTCTTGCCATTTCTTCTGTGGCTTGAAAACTATTTCACTTTGCCTCAGTTTCTTTAGTTCCTCCTTGTCAGTCCAAAACCCTATAGATGAAAAAATTTACTCTCAAGTTTGAAGGCAAATAATGAGTCCATAAAGTTTATCCACAAACCTATGTGAACTGGTGCACAGGTGAACAGTTATTACTTTAAAACACAATTCAAAATATTTTGTTGCTTTGAGCTTGATTAGATTGACTATCCCTGGGAATAAATACATCAGGATTTAAAAATCTTTTGGTTTCTAACTAGCAGCTTTATTTCTGTGTGGAACAGCACCAAATCATTTCTAGAGCAACCACATCCTGCCATCATTTAATTTCATGACTAGCTTTTAAGAAAAAAAAAAAAACAACCCAAGTAAGAAATAGTATACTTTCTTTTTATACAATTTAAAAAACAATGATAGGGATTCCCTGGTGGTGCAGTGGTTAAGAGTCCGCCTGCCAATGCAGGGGACACGGGTTCAAGCTCTGGTCCAGGAAGATCCCACATGTCGTGGAGCAACTAAGCCTGTGTGCCACAACTACTGAGCCCACGTGCCACAACTAGTGAAGCACGTGCGCCTAGAGCCCACGCTCCACAGCAAGAGAAGCCACTGCAATGAGAAGCCTGCACACCGCAACAAAGTGTACCCCCGCTCACCGCAACTAGCGAAGGCCCACGTGCAGCAACGAAGACCCAACGCAGACAATAAATAAATAAATAAATTTATTTAAAAAAAAACAAAGCAAAACAATGATAAATTAAGGTTTTTCTTTTTTTTTTGGTGACACTCTGCAACTTGTGCAGTATATTAGTTCCCCGACCAGGGAACGAACCCGGGCCCACAGCAGTGAAAGCACAGAGTCCTAACCACTGGACCGTCAGGGAATTCCCCAAGTTAAGATTTTTTTTGTCATATATCTTGAGGTAAGAGGCAACTCCTCAGGATATGCATAAAATTCAAAGTTGGGGATTAATATAATAAATATAATAGTTCTTTAAGAACTATAGTTCTCATATTTTATAGTTCTTTAAGAACTATAAAAATAGTTCTTTTTCAAACTATTGCATTTCATACAAGGCTTTTAAATTCCAGTTCAAGATAATCTTTTTTTTTTTTTTAATAAATTTATTTATTTATTTTTGGCTGTGTTGGGTCTTCGTTTCTGTGCAAGGGCTTTCTCCAGTTGCGGCAAGCGGGGGCCACTCTTCATCGCGGTGCGCGGGCCTCTCACTGTCGTGGCCTCTCCCGTTGCAGAGCACAGGCTCCAGATGCGCAGGCTCAGTAGTTGTGGCTCACGGGCCTAGTTGCTCCGCGGCATGCGGGATCTTCCTGGACCGGGGCACGAACCCGTGTCCCCTGCATTGGCAGGCGGATTCCCAACCACTGCGCCACCAGGGAAGCCCCCATCAACATAATCTTGTAGTTCTGGCATATATTGTTCTTTACAAAGAGTATCATGTGATTTATAATAAAAAGCAGCAAGAAAACATATTATAACTACGATCATACATAGTCTGAAATGGTAGCGATCTCTTGTTAATAAACTTGGTACATCTCACTTACTCTGAAGTATTAACACAGTTGACAAGTCTTCAAGAAGTACATTTTTCTCTTACCAATAAAGCTGACACATAAAATTCTTTCTTCTAAAATTTTCCATCAGGTCACATTCTATTTACAAAGTCAGTGTTTTAGACTGTCTATATTTAAAGATATTAATTATTTTATGGAAGTTATTAAAAGGCTAAGAATAATTTTTATTAGTATACTACAATTAGATATATCTAGTCATGAAAATAACTATGTTCTTAAAATTCTTACTTCCAGAATTTATTATTTACACTTAACGGCATACATACTCTTAAAAGTCACTTTATTAAACGTGTATTGAACAGACCCAGTTTCTGGGTGAATTTTGAAAATACAGAGAATTTGCGTAGCCTTCATGTCTCATATTTCTGAGAGAGAAGTAATCCAACCAGAAATTTCAGATTTTCTGAGAAGGTAAAACTACTCCCTGTAGTTAGTGAAGTATCTTTGTATTGAAAAGTTTTGAAATTAAATACAGATAAAGTGAAGTAGATACAACTCAAGCCACTATGTTATGTGTAAGAATAACTTGCATGTGTTTGTTATTTGAAGTGTATTAAATGTTCAAGAGAATTTGACATATTTAGCTTTATAAGGTGATAAGTGTAGATCAATTTGATTAACTTTATAAACAATATTGGAATGCTTATGAGCATTTGGCTTACTGTAATGATAAGCTTAATTTATTCATTTTTCAAGAGTTGTTTAAGTACTGGAGAAATTTCCTTGCTATAGTTCTAAGTTTGCTCAATTAGTCATGTGAAATTACTAAAAATAACATCAGCTATATTATACTTAAGAGTTGAAATATACAAAGGAACTTAAATTTGTAAACGGGAATGACTATTTAAGGGGAGGTTATTTTCTTCAACTTGAATTAATCAAACACCAATCAATGAACAAATGAAAGTGATTGTTCCCATTTTATTCAAAGTTAACAGATTTTTAGTAGAATAAAGTATAAGGTGAACTTACCAAGATTTGATGCTTTTTGGGTCCATAACTTTAATTGCTAAATAATAGCCTAAACTTTTAAGTGTAAGATATCCTGTTTCGTACAAACACTCCTCCCTTCCATATAGGAACACAGGAAAACACTCCCAGTGTCCCAAGGCATCATCCTGCTCCTAAAGAGCCCTCTAATTGGCCTCCCCATGTCTGTTCTTTACTCCTCCCAACTAATTAGTGAAAACACTAATTGCCAAAGTGATTTGTTCAAATGTAGATCTAACCATGCCCTTCTGCTTAAAATTGTTC
Source organism: Balaenoptera musculus (assembly GCF_009873245.2). Classification (NCBI taxonomy): domain Eukaryota; kingdom Metazoa; phylum Chordata; class Mammalia; order Artiodactyla; family Balaenopteridae; genus Balaenoptera; species Balaenoptera musculus. Next base: position 22,986,984 of record NC_045788.1, read on the forward strand.
AGTGGCTCTCCAGTGCATTCAAGATCAAGTCCAAACTCCTCTTTATGAAGAGGCCACCATGACTGGACCTCTATGTACCTCTCCAGCCTCCCCTCTTGCTCTCATCCTATCAGCACCATAATGGGCCAGTACCTTTGCACGAGCTGCCTTCTCTACTGGACCACTCACCTCTATTCTTTCCTCACCTGGTTGTCTGCTAACCCCTTCAAAATTGAACTATACATTGTCGCCTCTGGGAAAGCCTACACCAATTGCTTGACACTGTGGCTGTTCGCTGGGCTTATCACACAAGAATAATAATGGGTTGACTTGCTTGACTGCTCCCACTGGAGACTCCCATAGCAGGGACTATATCATTTAAACTCTATTATTCCCAGCAGCGACTGTCATGTAGCAGGTGCTCAACAAATGTTCACTAAATGAAAGAGTGGAGTGGTTTCTAATGCCAAAGACAAGCTTATCTAATCAGAAAGTTTACCCAGAGACATTCCCTTGCTAAAGACCGGAGCAGTTGAGAATTAGCTTTCCTGGCCTCATACTTCTGACTGAAGGAGAGCACCAAGGATGGAAGAGGTGCAACCAGACCCACCCACAGAAGAGATCACGGGAGTATTTTGTGAGTGATGTGCATATGTGTATGGAGTCTAATGGACACCAAGGCTTTCCAGACCCTCTCTATCTATAATTTTGTGATTTGGGAGGAGAAATGTTATCTGTAAGAAATGGTTTTGTAAGACAGCTCTCGTTTTTATAAAACCCACACATACCAACAGCAAGGCCAGCTAGAGAAGCTGCACCTACGCAGGACATATCAACGTGGACGGGTCTGTCTATCGTCTCGTTAATCAGGTCTGAAGTCATCTGCATGACAAAACTGTTCTTACAAACTCCTCCATCTGCTCTGTGGGGAGAAAGACGTTGGAGATAAATTACGGTAACAAAGGCATAAATACATTATTAATTCTTTTTTAAAAAGCCACACATTTTTTTTTTAGATCCTTGATTTTATTTTTAAAGTTTAAAGATTCTTATAATACACATATGGGTGCTAAGATCCTCTCAGATTCCATATCGGGTTATATTCTCCTTAAATCCAAAATTAGCTTTCCTTCCTCTCCAAATTCCTATGACCAAGAATTTTGTTGCAAAGAAGGTAAGCATAAGTTCTTTTTGAAATCCTGAATAATCATAATCATGAAAATGCCAAGAGCAGCTACCACTTAACTTCTAATTTCTAATTAAATCTATTAGAAACAAAGCTTACCTACCGGATTTTTCTTACAGGAATGTGGATCTCTTTCTGCATCACCTCATATAACTGTTTGTTTCTAGTTAAAAAAACAAGGAAACTATTTAGAGGCAGTTCATATCATAATAATTCTCTGGTTTTTTCCAATCTAGAATAATAACTGTGGCTTTATTTACATGATATTTATAAAATATGCAAAAGAAAACATTAAAGAAATATATTAGGCTAACTGGACGTCAATAACAGATGGTCAAGTAAACAAGAGGTTCAGGGCCTTCTGTTTTGCACTGTGATGCAAAAGAACATAATTTTTATTTCAGAACTAAATTTAATCTATTACCATTCCTGCAAATAAAAATTTAAAGCAAGCATCCATTTAATAGGTATGGATGACACACCATAAATAGCATCTAATAGAAATCAAATATAAAAATAATGATTTTGTAATCAGAGAAAATGTTACTTTAAACATTACAACTGTTCCATTTGTTCCATTCATGACAGCTGCGTTCTTAATTTTAATGAGCTACACCTGCCCCGTAACAAAAAGACCAAAGGAAATATACATAATGAGTCAATCTTTGAGTATAACAGAAGCATTACTAGTTAGAATTCTCCTTCATGAATAAGGAAATAAAAGCTTTTGAAAGTCCAAATTTTGAATCTTTTATGCTTAATAAATTGGATATTTTAAAAATCGTTCAATTTTCAGATATCAAATCTAAGTGGTACTGGTACTATTAAATGTGAAAAAAAAGAGATACAAAAAAATTAGTAATAAGAATAGATTATATCATATACAGTATGAATTAAACTAAAGGTATAAACAGTTAAAATTAAGAAATTTTAAAATTTAGTTTAGTAGAAATTAATAAAAGGAAATAGCAATACTGTATGGGGAGGGGGGAGTTTCGGGCAGGTTCTGGTACCTGAAAGCTATTGACTCCAATATTGCTCGTACAAGGTGGTATTTATTGGTGGAAGACTTCAAACCCATAAAAGAGGCACATGCACAGGGGTCATTTAATGGAGCCTGAAGTGAAAGACAGTAAGAATATATTATTACTGCTCAAAATTATATCTATAGACTTGAAGGTATATTATACAGTAAAAACATAGCCATGTTAGAAAAAAAAGACTGCTCATTTAGAGATAAATAGTTTTAACATAAATGATAGCCCCCAAATGATGTTAACTATTCAAATAACCTTTTGATAGGATTTAAGCAAGGACGAGTCACAGACATTAGACTTATGGGCTGGATCTTCTGTTTGCACCTGTACCAAGAAAAAGGACTGAAGCCCAGAGTAACAGATTATGAAATGCTTAGCTTGATAGATGAGGAAAATGAAAAGCAATGCCAGTATTTCCCCTTTTCTCCAACTGTAAAGTGTTTACACTGAAATGGTTTACTATGTAGAGTGGTTTTTTGAGGATATTAAGTTAGATTTAAGATAAAAAAACTACAACGCAAAAAAATGTGTTTTCCAGTGTCATAACTTACACCCAATATTTTGTCAGACTTTCAAAGTAAACTGTATTTCTTAGCTTAAATAGTGTTTTTTCTTTTAATTTATATATTTTATTTATTTATTTTTGGCTGCATTGGGTCTTCTTTGCTGCGCACGGGCTTTCTCTAGTTGAGGCGAGCAGGGGCTACTCTTCCTCATGGTACATGGGCTTATTGCAGTGGCTTCTCTTGTTGCAGAGCACGGGCTCTAGGTGTGCGGGCTTCAGTAGTTGTGGCACGCAGGCTTCAGTAGTTGTGGCTCGTGGGCTGTAGAGCGCAGGCTCAGTAGTTGTAGCGCCCGGGCTTAGTTGCTCCACGGCATGTGGGATCTTCCCGGACCAGGGCTCGAGCCTGTGTCCCCTGCATTGGCAGGCGGATTCTTAACCACTGCGCCACCAGGGAAGTCCTAGGCTGGGTCATTTATGATATTAGGCAATAACAGTAAAGAATCCAGGGCCTAGCACTGCACCTAGCCCCACACAGGGGATCAATACGCATTTGTTGAATCCATGAACAAATAATACTTTTCCTAATGCCTTAAATGAAGAAATTCCACATTACATCTTAGCTTTATCATAGCCATGATTTTCCTCCTTGTGATCTTATCTTGATAATTTTTCAAATTTATTAAAAAATCTTTTGGTGATTCACTCAGTAAAAGCTAAGTTATATAGTAAAGCTGGTCTATATACCAAGTGATATAATACTGTATGACAAAGATGGGCCAGACTCAGCCAGTTCAGTTAGTCCCTAGTAGTATGTGATGGGTTTTTTTGTGTCTTTTTTGGCTGTGCCGCGTGCCTTGCAAGATCTCAGGTCCCGACCAAGGATGGAACCTGGGCCCCGGCAGTGAAAGAGCCGAGTCCTAACCATTGGACTGCCAGGGAATTCCCTTGCTATGGTTTTTTTCTGCGTAAAAGTTACTTCTTCCAATATATCACATAAAATCCTGGTATAATTGGCCTGAAATCACTTTTGTACAAATAGGTATGAACAAAATTTACCGTTAGTAATAGGCCAACTTAAGGGGTTATAAATTCCATAGAAACCTAAAAATTTCTTAATAGGTTACAGTGTCCCTGCATTTGTTAGTCCAACTGAGTCTCTCTTTGGGATGATAAAGTAGGAAAAACACTGGCAAGGTACTTTTAAGGGCCTGGTCACATCTTGCCAGGGCAGACAGCCTCCAGCCACACCTCCAATCTATCACCGCCAGGCCCATCAAGTGAGCTTTCCAGAACAGCAGGACTCAGCAAAGTTGTGTGTGGCTCTCTAAGCAAAACCAGCAGACTCCTGCCCGGGGCACAGACTACCTGCAGGCCCTTGTCCCCACTGGAACCTCAGCCTAATCTGCTGCGGACTTGCACAATGGTTAAGGCCACCATGCCTCTTGTCCTTGTCAACCTAGACCCTAAAAGTAAGTTCCTCTGGCTCCAGTTATGTATTCCTGTTGTCAGAATATTTTATGCTCTCCCAGGAAACAGCAGAGCGGTTAAGAACCTGGACTCCGGAGTCCTAAAGCCAGCTCTGTCACTCACTAGCTGTGTGACACTGCCCAAGTGATAGAACAGCTCCAAACCTCAGCTTCCTCAGCTTCAGAATGGGATGATAAGAGTATCTTCTACCTTGTTGAGTGACTGAGGATTAAATGAGACGACGTATGTAATGAATTTAGGACAGTGCCTGAGACATAGCGAGTATTCACAGGTTAGCTGCCACTGTAATTTTTAATTGTCATTTCTTACTCAAAGCCTTCCCACTATTACTCACTTTCTTCATAACTCTTTTACTATGTCTTTTCAACTTTTCCTTCTGTTGTAAATAAACTCCTCTAACCCTTAAACAACTCTGAGACGTGCCTTCCACTGATTTTGTGGTTGGTTGCTATAACGAGCCTGGCTCTGTGCTGGGCAAATGGCTTCAGCTGCAGCTATGCAATGGCAGGTCCACAGGCTTCCATACACAAGGACCAGAAGGACTGTTCTAGCCTCCCATGACCACCGTCCGCCACCATGCATCTGCTGTCAGCAGACACGTCGCCTCCCCCGTGTTTGCTTAGGTCCGCATCAATGTCGTGCTCTATATCCCTTTACCTTTCCATGGCTCAGATATCCCAGTCACTCACAGAACTAGAGGGGGAATTACAGGGGAAGGGGTTCTCAGCAAACTGCTTGAATCCTTGTCTAAAGCGGCCATGTTGCATGCCCTAGTCCTACTGCTGCCACCACAACTGCAGGGGGTGAGCACAAGTCTGCCCAAGGCTTGAAAAGACAAGGTGGCCCAATCAGATTCCTTCCCCTGGAATCTGAACGAGGAAGCACTTCAGAGGGAACTGACGCGAAAAGGATGCGCAAGATGGCAAAAGGTTGTTGTGTTTATATCCAAATTGTGAAAAGGCAGAAAGTATAAGGAAAAGAATGACAAGTAAACAGAAGCTATGAGGAAGAAAGGGTACAGAGCAAAGCTGGTAAGGAGAAGGGGAAAGCAGAGCCACAGAGAGGCAGAAACCACAGAGAAGAACGCTGAGAACTGCTAAGTCAGTTGCCAACTCCTTCCCAATCCTGGTGCTCAGGAGTGTGTGGACAGCCAGCTCCTCTTGGGCGGGCAGGCGAAGAGAGGGAGGTGCTCAACCAAGCCTGTTCCTTGCAAACCCAAGAACCTTCACTGAAGCGTGACTCCTCATCCACTGAAGACTGGCACTTGGCTCACGGTCCTGCCCATCCTCCTATGTATGGCCAACATCACAGTAACTTTAACGCCAGGTAGATGACCACTGATTCTTGCCTCCGATACCTGTGAGGGATGCTCTGCTCTAGCATGCCCCTCCCCAAACCTAGACAAAGCCACAGTGGCCACACCAATTGACGCCACTCTGTGTACAGCCCTATGCTCCAGCCCATTCCCTAAAGTGGCTGCCCCACAAGTTTCCCCTGTCCTCGAAGTTCCTCCAACGCCCCTTTCTCAGCTGATGACCCTGAGGCTATTAGGAGCCTTCAATATCCTGCCCCCCATTACCCGCAGCTGTAACAATATTCTAAAATTAAAGGCAGTATCACAGATACTTGACCCTTCCTTCCTTCCATTCTCCCAGCCCGCATTTTCTCTAGTTGTTGATGTTGGCAACTTACAGGTGATCTCCCCACTATTTTCTGAACAGCTTAGTATCAACACACTATTGTTGTTTGAATTAACTTTTGGTTTCCAATTAAGAGTTTCATTTTACATCAGGAAATAACTAGCCTGCGGTCCTACCCCACCCCACCCACTTCAACATATTGCCAGGTTGCAATCATGGCAGGACAGGGACATTTTGTTAGCAACATGAAATTAAAATCACATCTGTGATAGTGTTGTCTAATCTTTTGGACTTTAGCAATACTTTGGTTTTTTTAATCACATAGTTTACATTATTTTTACAGGCATACGAACTGGTGGAGAAGTTAGAGTTGCCAAGATAGAGTCACAACTAGGTCCCCCAGCACATTTTTCATAAAGGGAAGAATCCACAGTAACCTAATTAAACCCTCCCTTTGCTGATGACAACTATTCATCCAACCTTCCTCCTTAAACCTCAATCAGACAAATATTCTTCATTACCTGTCCTATCATGGATGCTATTTACGTGCCTCACATCACCCTGAAGAGGATGCAATGCAATCTCTTTATGCAGTTTATAAACTTTTAGCCCTTTATGATAAAGTATATAGAAGGAAATTATTACAGATATTAAAATAATGCTCATTTAAAAATCTAGTTATAAAATATGGTATTTTTAGGGATTTAAAACCACCCTGATCTAACTCCCTTTCACCAGGTTCTACATTATATTATCCAAACTTTTAAATTTTGGATTTTTTGTAACTGATTGCTTGAGTATGGATGGACTAGAAGAAAGGGAAATTTTTATTTTTTGAAAGAAAAAAATATTTAGAGGAGTATTAAAGGACTAATTATCCCCCCAAAAAGGAATTTTGTTTATAATAATATACTTGAAAACAGTTTTTAAAAGTCTTTGTAACACTATGCTAAAATTAAAGGTAGTATCAACAGATCTTTCAATTAAATATGAAGTTAAATATTACAAAATCAAGTATTTTACTGAGTTCACTTTTTAGTTAGGCAAGGTAACCAACATCCCACGTCATAACAGTTAACCAAAAGAAATTCTGATTTTTTTTTAAAACGTTAGGGACTTGTCTGATGGCACAGTGGTTAAGAATCCACCTGCCAATGCAGGGGACACGGGTTTGATCCCTGGTCTGGGAAGATCCCATATGCCGCAGAGCAACTAAGCCCGTGCGTCACAACTACTGAGCCCGCGCTCTACAGCCCGCAAGTCACAACTACTGAGCCCGTGCGTCACAGCTACTGAAGCCCGCACACCCTAGAGCCCACACACCACAACTACTGAGCCCACGTGCCACAACCACTGAGCCTGCGTGCTGCAACTACTGAAGCCCGCGCGCCTAGATGACCCGCAACAAGAGAAGCCACGGCAATGCGAAGCCCATGCACCACAACAAAGCGTAGTCCCCACTTGCCGCAACTAGAGAAAGCCTGCACGCAGCAACAAAGACCCGATGCAGCCAAAAAAAAAAAAAAAAGAAATTAATGAAACTTATAAACAACTGAAAAAAATAAGGTATAATATATACCTTAACATTATTTTTCTAATTCTCAATGGTACACCTCCTCTAACTAAAGAATGCTGATCTATTTTCCCCCACTGGGAAATGGCTATTTTTGGTCATGATAAAGTAACCATAGGTCTTATGTCAAAGTTCCATAATAAACCTGCCAACTTTTAGTTTTCACAGAGATGGAGTTCTGAGCAGAAGCCAGCAGAATCTGCCCTGCCCTCTCGTGGAATTCACGCTAGGTCAAAACACAACTTCTCAGCCCCAGAAAGTACCTTTCACCTCAGTTCTGTTCAGTGCCCACATTTTCAGATAGATAATATTAGGTGTGAGTATGAAGAGGGAAATGTTTGTAATTGCCATTAACTTAAAAAAAAAAATACCTGCAATCCACTAAAAGATGGAACAAAATAAACTCCTTCAGAATCTTCCAAACTTTTGGCCATTTTTTCAGTTTCAGCAGCATCTGTGAACAGATCTGCAAAAACAAAAACAAACAAACAAACAACAACAAAACCCTAAGACAAAACGAAGGGGTTGGGGAGGGACAAACAGAATTATGTTATATGACTAGTATTCACCTGCATCAGCATTTATTACGAATATAATGTGAGAGGTCGCTCACTTAAAAGGGTCAACACAAAGGCAATCTGCTCTAGTGCTATCTGGGTTCTCCCACTGCAGAGGTTTATGGCCCATGGAAAGGACAAGGGAGACAGAAGACCCTCTTAGATGGGCTCTGGATGTAGCAGGCCTTACTTTTTTCCTTTAAAGATAATTGGGCTGTTTAAGAATCAATTCTATGTGTTTTTTGGCATTAAAAACTTTATTCTCCTAAAGATTACACCCATTCTAGTTTTCTGATGAAAAGATCATCTACCTATAACAACCAAGAGAGTCAACTGAAAAACTATTCCATCTAAGGAGTTCAGTAAAGGGCCAGTAACACACAGATACACTAAAAGTCAATCTTTATAAAACAAACAAAAAATCAAGATCTAATTTATTTAGTATACTTTTTTATTGAAGTATACATATAGGAATATGCACAAATGCTAAGTGTACAGCTGGATGAATTTTCACAGCGTGAATACACCCAGGAAACCAACACCTAGGTCAAGATACCAACTTCTTTTGTTCAACATCATGTTTGTTAGATTCCTTTTGTTATAAGTAGTTGTACTTCATTCATTCTCATGCCTGTATAGTATTCCATTCTCACCATACACAATCCATTCAACTATTCTACAGCTGATATGCATATGGGTAGTTTCCAGTTTTGGGCTAATATAAATAGGCCACTTTGAACACTCATGTACCTTCTTTTTGGTAAGCATATGTATATATGTATATATTTCTGTTTGCTATATACCAAGGGATGGAATTGCTGGTCCTAGGATCTTCACATTTAGGATTAGCTTTAGCAGATATTGCTGAATCATTTTCCAGCGTGGTTTTACCAATTTAAGGCTCTTGCCAGGCATATGAGAGTTCCAGTTATCCCATATTCTTGTTAACAATTGATACTGTCTATGGTTTTCATTTTCACTGTTTGGCGGTATTGCACAATAGCTTGCTTTTGTATTTCTCTGTTGACTAATGAAGTTGAAATCCTTTTCATTGGCCATTTGGGTACCCTTGTTTGTAATGTGACTCCTGAATAAGCATGTGAGACTGACAGCATAGATCAGATGCAAAAGATCAGGAATTGGTCATAATAAATATTGCTGGCCTTATACAGTAATACTGAAGTTGGTTTTATTTTCTTATATGTTTTGTTATTCTTATAATGAAGAATTGATTAAAGACAAGACGTTTAAGGAACACCTATGATGAAACAATGGTTAATGAGGATCGCTCAATAATTATTACAAATTTTACTCAAAATGACAGTTATCAGATTCATAAGTTACATTCATTTGTTCAAAATGTCCAATAACACATCAAAATAGACAGCACTTCAAAAACTAATATGTTAAGAAGAAAACACTGCTCTTAAAATCTATACTTTGAAGAAATCATGTCCAAATGTCTAAATTTTTCAACCAAGATGTGGAAAACATACTAGATGGCTGGTTTGAGGAAAGTTTTTGGCAACAGACAAAGAAACAGGGGGAAAAAAATCTAGTTTGTCCACATTCTTTACTGGTTGTTCTGCCCTTGCTTGAAGAATTTCTCCAAATAATCTTCTACCTAAAATGCTCACAAATGAGCTGATTAATGGAAAGTCCTGTGGAGTAGGCAGACTTCACTCTGTCTCTCCCAGTGAATGCAACTAAGAATCCTGAATGGAATACACAAAAAAGCTATCTGAGGACTCAAAAGAATAAGCTAGCTGTCCAACCAAGGAACTCTGAGTACCACCAAACCAGCAGTGAGTTTCCTGTTTTTTATTTTCTCTGATATCTCCTGTCCTGGAATCAGGGACAGCCTGAAACCTGAAACTTGGGTCTGTACACCAGGTACAAATATGAAGAGCTTCTGAAGAAGTCCCCTCTTTTTGGTCTGAGGAGTGGGAGTCAGGGGTCTCCACAGGACAGAGAGTGGGGAAAAGATTCTGTTTTTTTGTTTTTTGAATGTTTTTTCATTCTACCTGAATGAGAGAGAAAAAACATTGTATCTTCATGTTTTTGCAAAAACAAATAGGAAGGATAAAACAAATGTAGTGATTATCTACAAGAGGTAGGAAGACAGGGTGAAGGGAGAGGAGAGGGTGTCAACTGCTCCTTCTTTTATGAACTTGACTTGGAAGTCATGTTAAAATTCCACATTAAAAAGATGTTTTTAAAAAGGATGCAGAGGGTAAAAAACTAAAAATGAATGGTAACAGAAACAAATGAACCCAGTTCTTTTCAAATTAATAAACTCACCGAAGGGAGAAGAAAAAGAATTAATCCAGGTAATTTGAATAGCATGCTTGGACCATATACCCTTAATATAAAGAAAAAAAAACCCTTGAACATTGTTTGTTGGAGTGGTATGGGTCTAGTAACTCAAACTCTTTGGTGTATATTTTAAGATTGAGCAAATAAGTACATAATAGTAATGTTGTTGGGAGCCAGGGTTCTTGACATGGAAAAAAGGGAGACAAAAATATAGAACAGGGACCCTTCTCACACACACACACATTTCCACCTCTGCTACAAAGGCACTGCAGTCATTGTTCTTATATGTTTTTTAATTTTTAATTTTTTTAAATTTATCAAATTGTACATTTATTTATTGGCTGCACCACATAGCTTGTGGGATCTTAGTTCCCCAGCCAGGGATTGAACCCGAGCCCTCGGCAGTAAAAGTACGGAGTCCTAACCACTGGACCGCCAGGGAATTCCCCCAGTCATTGTTTTTCTTTTTTTTAATAAATTTATTTATTTATGTATTTATTTTTGGCTGCATTGGGTCTTCGTTGTTGGGTCTTAGTTGCTGAGTGTGGGCTTTCTCTAGCTGCAGTGAGCGGGGGCTACTCTTCATTGCGGTGCACGGGCTTCACATTGCAGGAGCTTCTCTTGTTGCAGAGTTTGGGCTCTAGGCGCACGGGCTTCAGTAGTTGTGGCACGCGGGCTCAGTAGTTGTGGCTCGCGGGCTCTAGAGAGCAGGCTCAATAGTTGCGGCGCATGGGCTTAGTTGCTCCGCGGCATGTGGGATCTTCCTGGATCAGGGCTTAAACCCGTGTCCCCTGCATCAGCAGGCAGATTCTCAACCACTGCACACCAGGGAAGTGCCTCATTGTTTTTAAATACCATTTCCCACTAAAAGGAGGCAGGGCTCATTGGAAAAGTGGCTAATTCCAGGGCAGGGATACAAAAAACACAAGATGAGCTTAAAACCATCTTGTGCCAGAAATTAAGAAAGTGCTCAAAAATAATACAGATAGACACTTCAAAGACATAGAAGCCAGTCTGAGGAGGTTTTCACTGGCCAAATCTGGGGCTATTTGAGCATGAAAAAAAATAAACAAATAAGAACTGTAAAAATTATAACCTGCTGAATAAAATAAGAAACCATGAGTTTATACCAATAATAAATTAACAGAGGAGAAGGGAAAGCTCTTCCTTATATAACAGAATGCTAACTAATAAACAGAGGGAAAAATGGAGTTAGAAAATACCATTGTGCAACCATCAGAGTGAAGACTGATCCAGGTAGGAATCATCAATGAAAGCTAAATTTAGGGGATGGGGGAAGTTTGGTGAGAAAAGGGGTATCTAGCTAATCTCAAAGTATCTCACCACATATTATTTATTACAAAAAAATGGTAATTATACAATGGAGAAATCAGAAAATATCTTATGCACTTGAACAAAACTGACAGAACCAAAACAGGAGTAAGAGGCACTTTGCATCTCCAGGTATGTATTCTGAGAAAGACACATTATCACTTATGTATAATTTCAGTCCAAACTATATAACCTGGATCTAGACATGAAACACCCAAATTGAGGGACATTCTATAAAATAACTGACTTATATTCTTCAAAAATGTCAATGGTATGAGAAACAGAAAAGTGGATGAAACTGTTCTAGATTAAAGGAAATTATACAATAAGCAATCCTGAACTGGATCCTGTATTAGAAAAAAACTGCCATGAAGGACAGGATTGAGACATCTGACAAAATTGGAATATAGATTATAAATCTGATGAAAGTACTGTAGCCACTGTTAAATTTTCTGAAGTTAATAACCATACTTTAGCTATGTGAGAGAATATTCTTGTTCTTAGGAAATACATAGTGAAATACTACAGGGAAAGAAGTAAGATACATGCAATCTATTATCAAAGAGCTCACAAAATTATATAGATATTTATCTATCCTATAGCATATTGGATGGATGGATGGGTGGATAATAGATAGATAGGTAAAGCAATTATGGCAAAATATTGAAACATGGCAAATCTGGGATAAAGGGTACACAAGAATTTTTGTACTATTTTTACAAGTTTGAAATTATTTCAAAACAAAATGTTAAAACAGTTCTCATTTTCTCTTCTCTCTTTCTCCACCCCCCCACATATACGTATATATACTCACTGAAACATATATAGGGTAACTTAGATATGTTTAAAAGAGATTTAGTTTATCAATCTACCTTTTATGATTTGCATACCTTTATCATTTTTGGCCTGGAAATTTAAAATGCTTCTCCTTATTTGCATATTAATAAGCATTCATCATTTTCATATAACTACTGATTTTTACAGAATTATAGTCATTTTCTTTATTTTCTGGACACTATTAAATTGTGTTTCAAATGTATTCCTTGGCCCTATGCTACTTAAGAAAAGACATTTCAAATTTCCATGTGGCTACGTACCACTTAAATACTGTTTTTACTATTCATTTCTAACTGTATTACATAACAGGCTGAGATGTTCCACTCTTGCCTGTCTAAGTATGGCACTGAGAAAAGGATTTGGTTCTGTGCGTGCGTGTGTGTGTGTGTGTGTGTGTGTGTGTGAAAAGGGATTTACACAGACTTGAAATAAAAACATAAATGAACCAGAAGAAGAATGAAGAGCAGAAAAGATGTACACTCTGTTGTCTGTTCTTGACCAACAATTTGCCCCATAAATTACACATCACAGAATTAAAAGCATTTATGGGAAGGAAAAAAAAAAGAATACCATTTTGAAACATTGGACAGGAACATTACTTTCTTTTGTAGAGCAAGCACGCACACACATAAAATCTTTAAGCCCAGCTTAATCAGGGGCTCTTTTTTTTTTTTAATTTTTATTTATTTATATTTATTTTTGGCTGTGTTGGGTCTTCGTTTCTGTGCAAGGGCTTTCTCTAGTTGCGGCAAGCGGGGGCCGCTCTTCATCGCGGTGCGCGGGCCTCTCACTGTCGTGGCCTCTCTTGTTGCGGAGCACAAGCTCCAGACGCGCAGGCTCAGTAATTGTGGCTCACGGGCCTAGTTGCTCTGCGGCATGTGGGATCTTCCCGGACCAGGGCTCGAACCCGTGTCCCCTGCATTAGCAGGCAGATTCTCAACCGCTGCGCCACCAGGGAAGCCCATCAGGGGCTCTTTTTAGTGTTAAGATCATTTCAATCTCCTAAAAGGATATCCAAAACTATGTTCTTAATGTATGGAAATAAAGTGTTTACATTACAGTAAGAAAACTTAAATCAGTTTGGTATAAGAGCAGCTCAAATAAAATAGAACAAAGAGAAGTCTAGCCTACTACCAGGAAAAAAATATATTTTTATTTGGAAAACACTTTATTTGTATCCTTTGCTTTCTCCATTTTGAGATCTTTGTTCTAGCTCCTTCTGGGTAATTTCTTCAGAAAGTATATACTACGTGGCCAAAAAATGTGCCTTTTGCACTTAATCTGAATGACGTCTAAGCCGGACCCTGGAATATTGGCTCCCTGTTCTTTTTTCTCTGTAATGGGTAGATGTTGTTCCACTTTCCACATTTTACAACTAACTTCCTGGCCGGTCCGATTCTCTTCTCTTTATAAATCAACTATTCTTCCTGTCTCGACTCTTTTCTTCATTCTTGGGATTCAGACAATTCATCTACATATGACTGTCTTAGTGTGCGACTTTTTTAAACTTGGTAAAGCCATTTCACTCTGAAAACTTAGGTCTTTCTTCAGCTCAGGGACATTTATTTTCAATTCTCTCTTCAATTTTCACATTTTCATAATTCCATTTTCATATTCCAGAAAAGAGACCATTAGTCACATATTTTTTTCCTCTGATCTTTCCTCTATATCTCTTACCTTTCAGCTTTATTTTCTGTTTTTTTCCTTTTTGTTGTTAAATTCTTCCTGATCCCTACTTGGGTTTTCAGCACTGTCCATTTTACATTTTATTAATTTCTTTACATATTATATATCACGGTTTTTGTCCTTTGAAATTCTTTATGTGTTCCCAACATTTCTTTGCAATATTTTCTTTTATCCATTTACTGTTTTATTTTTGTTGTTGTTATTTTTTTTTAATAAGTTTATATATTTATTTATTTTTGGCTGTGTTGGGTCTTCGTTGCTGCGCACGGGCTTTCTCTAGTTGCGGCGAGCAGGGGCTACTCTTCATTGCGGTGCGTGGGCTTCTCATTGCAGTGGCTTCTCTTGTTGTGGAGTGCAGCCTCCGTAGTTGTGGCGCACGGGCTTAGCTACTCTGTGGCATGTGGGATCTTCCTGGACCAGGGATCGAACCCGTGTCCCCTGCATTGGCAGGCGGATTCTTAACCACTGTGCCACCAGGGAAGCCCACTGTTGTTGTTATTTTAATCTTCTGTTTCCTCCATGACATCTGCCTCTGTGGGAGCCACCTGTTGTGCTTTATCAAACTTGCTCAGCCTCCTTCAAGGTACTGTATGTTCTTGAATGCTTTGTGCTCTCCTTCAGGTCAGGCTTATGGGGTTGGCAGGCAGTGAGAGGTAAGGGAATGAATACCCTTGGCTCTCGGGTTTCTCAAAGTATGAGAAAGATTAGGCCTCTCCATTTAGCCTGGAAGAGGAGCAATTCAGACCAATCAGTACTGACGTCCACTGTTATCAGGTTCTCCCAGGAGTGGGGAGGCCCAGCTTTTTCTTCTCCACATCTGAGGGGATTTTCTCTTGGCTCAGCAGGCTCGATCCATAGAGAACTTCTACAGGGTCCTCACCAGCCTCTGGTAGTTTCACCAATAACACTCAGTTGGTGCCCTCTACAGACCCTGGGTCTGCACAGTCTCCTTGACAACTCAAGGCTTCATTCATGGCTGGGCTCCACTCCAGCTGCAGCCATATTTATCTTACTGTGTGTCATCCCAGCAGGAAGCAAGAGGGATGCAAGACCATGAACAAAGACCCTACTCACTAGCAATAACATGTAACCATTCACCACCACCTAATTAGCTCCTAGATGAGAGAATGTTTATCTCATCTCCTCTAATGAGAGAGGCTGTTATCTCTCTTAGGAAGAGACCCAGAGAGAAGAAATCAGTTTCCTTTATTTCTAGTAAACAAGAGTCCTGGGTAATTTAAAATGTATACTGGGAGTCTGATGGGGATTGCCTGGAGCAGGCAGATGTGACATGTAGCAATTAAAAGCGGAATTTCTAGGGAAAAGATGTCCCCTGACCCACGTTACCAGAGGACAACAGAGATGGGAACTGTCTCAGTTGTAGAAAAGAAATAGGGCATTCTTTCAGTTCCTCAAATAGGCCATGCTTCTCCCTGCTCAGGGCCTTCTTCACTGGTCCTCTCTGCTTGGGCTGCTCCTTGACCAAGTGCTTCCCCCATCTGTCCAACCACTCTTTTTTTTTTTTTTTAAATATTTATTTATTTATTTATTTATTTTTGGCTGTGTTGGGTCTTCGTTTCTGTGCGAGGGCTTTCTCTAGCTGCGGCAAGCGGGGGCCACTCTTCATCGCGGTGCGCGCGCCTCTCACTATCGCGGCCTCTCTTGTTGTGGAGCACAGGCTCCAGACGCGCAGGCTCAGTAATTGTGGCTCACGGGCCCAGTTGCTCCGCGGCATGTGGGATCTTCCCAGACCAGGGTTCGAACCCGTGTCCCCTGCATTAAGCAGGCAGATTCTCAACCACTGCGCCACCAGGGAAGCCCCTGTCCAACCACTCTTGTTCTTCTTTCAGTCCTAGCTGAAACACGACTTCTTTTTTTTTTTTAATTTTTTTTTTTATTATTTCTGCTTTTAATTTTATTTATTTGTTTATTTATTTATGGCTGTGTTGGGTCTTCGTTTCTGTGCGAGGGCTTTCTCTAGTTGCGGCAAGTGGGGGCCACTCTTCACCGCGGTGCGCGGGCCTCTCACTATCGCGGCCTCTCTTGCTGCAGAGCACAGGCTCCAGACGTGCAGGCTCAGTAATTGTGGCTCACGGGTCCAGTCGCTCCGCGGCATGTGGGATCTTCCCAGACCAGGGCTCGAACCCGTGTCCCCTGCATTGGCAGGCAGATTCTCAACCACTGCACCACCAGGGAAGCCCCCCACGACTTCTTTTTTTATTTTTTATTTTTTTTAGTTGCAGATGACTTTTTAAAAATAAATAAATTATTTATTTTATTTATTTATTGTTTTTGGCTGCATTGGGTCTTTGTTGCTGTGCACGGGCTTTCTCTGGTTGCGGCGAGCGGGGGCTACTCTTCGTTGCCATGTGCGGGCTTCTCATTGCAGGGGCTTCTCTTGTTGCGGAGCACGGGCTCTAGGCACACGTGGGCTTCAGTTGTTGTGGCACACGGGCTCAGTAGTTGTGGCACACAAGCTCTAGAGCGCAGGCTCAGTAGTTGTGGAGCATGGGCTTAGTTGCTCCGCGGCATGTGGGATCTTCCCGGGCCAGGGCTCGAACCCGTGTCCCCTGCATTGGCAGGCAGATTCTTAACCACTGCACCACCAGGGCAGCCTGAAACATGACTTCTTTAAAGAAGCCCTCTGATTCCCCAGACCAAACAAAGCCCTCCCTTTAGAAAGAGATCACTGATTCTACTTCTACTTCTCTTTCCTGGTACTTAACACTGATTTCTTTTGTTTTTTTCAATTATTCATTTAATATACATCTTTCCTGCTAGACTATAACCTCCGTGAGGGCAGGGAGTGACTGTCTTATCCACTGGTGTCTCCTAGCATGTACAGGTCCAGGTTCGTACTTAGCACTTAATTACTTGTTAACTGAATAAAAGCTGGAAAACATAAAAATATTTCTAAGATTGAGATAGCAAAATAGAGAACAAAGAGTGAAGGGGAGCGAGATGGACTGGATGAAAAGGAAAAAGAGATGATCCCATAGGGACTCAAGGGGGAAAAAAGTGAGAGAATCGGCCTGTGTGAAAAAGATTAAGAACATAGATCTGAAAGTCAAGATGAAAGTGGCTTAAAAGAGCTTTTGTGGGCTTCCCTGGTGGCGCAGTGGTTGAGAGTCTGCCTGCCAATGCAGGGGACGCGGGTTCGAGCCCTGGTCTGGGAAGATCCCACATGCCGCGGAGCAACTGGGCCCGTGAGCCACAACTACTGAGCCTGCGCGTCTGGAGCCTGTGCTCCGCAACAACAGAGGCCGCGATAGTGAGTGGCCCGCGCACCGCGATGAAGAGTGGCCCCCGCTTGCCGCAACTAGAGAAAGCCCTCGCACAGAAACGAAGACCCAACACAGCCAAAAATAAATAAATTAATAAAAAAATAAAAAATAGACAAAAGAAAAAAAATTAAAAAAAAAAAAAAAAGAGCTTTTGTGCCTGAGCTCGACTGAGGCATTCAACCCAGTAAAGGGGTAGGAGGAAGCCACCATTCAGAGTGGAACAAACCCAGCATGTCACACAGACACAAACGCTCAGAATACACATCTTCAAGGAGATGACAGGGTTACTCAGGCTCTTCCGCACCGTGTTTCTCCTGAACATAATTCAGTTATTTTCTCGATATGCTCGTTAAAGTGAATTCTCAGAACAGAAAGAGATATATTCAAATAAAGGTCAACCTTTTCTTACATTTCAGACAGAGGTACACCAGTAATGTTTAGCTCTGCCAATGACTGAAATTTTTAAGTAAATAATTCAACTCTGAATTCTCTCTCTCTCCAGTCAGACAAATGGTCCTGCTTCCTGCCAGAGATGGGACTGTTCTTCAGGAGGGGCTTATGCGTCCACTGGAAATCACACCACTTTTCTAGGTCAGGGCCATTTAGCTCCATCTCCCAGAAAAGAGTTTTCATCACTTGAGAATCACAGTGAATGAGCCCCAACCCAGCAAAGCAGTGGAAATGATTCCCCCTGATAATGTGCACATGATGTCAAAGGAACTTGGGAATGATTTTTTTTTTAATGAGGAATGTGAAATTATTCTGCTTTTTCTTTGCATTTTCTTTGGGGGGGGGAAGGAGTAAAATTAATAAAAGGTATAACTAAAAGACAAGAAATAGGTAACCTATATTTTCTATTTCTGATAATTCTGAGTTGACTAAAGATACATGTCCAAAAAATTAAAAGAAGTATATTTAAGGAAGAAGAGACTTTTAAGTGATAAAAAGCTTCCAAATAAACAATTTGTTGTTGTTGTTAATAAGTAATCTTATGCTGATAATGCAGGTGCAGGCTTATAGAGAAAGAGAGAGAAAGGAAGAAAGGAAGGAATGAATTGGCATTTTCCTCCTGAAGTGTATGTTTTCTGCCAACAGAATTATCTTTGTCTTTAAACAAGTCAGTTTAGTTCAAATCAGCAAAGTAGATAGCCAGAGCCCCTCATAATTTAATCATCCGAGACAACTATTGTTAATACTTTGGTATATAACACTACATACTGTATGCATTAAATATGGTTATATAATATACAGGCTCTTCATTATTCACAACAGCCAAAAAGTGGAAACAACCCAGATGGCCATCAACTGTTGAATGGATAAATGCTGGTTCATCCATATGGTGAAAAATTATTCAGCAATGAAAAGAAATGAAGTAATGATACATGCTACAACATGGGTGAACCTTGAAAACATTACATGCTGAGTGAAAGGAGCCAGTCACAAAAGACCACATATTGTTTGATTCCATCCATATGAAATGTCCAGAATAGGCAAATCCATAGAGACAGAAAGTCGATTAATGGTAGCTTAGGGCTGGGGGGTAGAACAGGAAGTCACCACCAATGGGTAGGGGGGTTTCTTTTATGGAGAACAAAAATGTTCTAAAATTAGATTGTGGTGATGGCTACACAACCCTGTGAAAATACTAAAAAATACTGAATTGTACACCTTAAGTAAGTGAATTATATGGCATGTGAATTATATCTCAAAAAGCTGTTTTTAAAAAAAAGCAAAAAACATTCATACAGGCTGTTCTGTGACTGCTTCATCCCTTCCTTAATGTATCACAGACAATGTTGCATGTCAGTAAGATGTGCAACTACACGGTTATTTGTGACTACAGTATTTGTGTTATTTGTACAATGTTGCACTATATGGATGTACTGACATTTACTTACTTAATGCTTTATTATTAGACAGGAACTTATTTCCAATTGCCGTGTTAAACACCCATGTATGTACACATGTCTTTGCACACCTGTATGATTATTTTCTTAGGAAACAAAGAATAGACCTGAGGGCCAAGGGTCTGTACTCTATAAAATGATACGTGTTGCCTAATTGCCCTCCAGAAAGGCCATACTAATTAACATTCATCCCAATGGAAAACAAGAATACTTTTCTCTCTACGTTTCCATCAATGCTGAGCATCGTAGAACTAATTAATTTCTGACAATCATAGGAGACATCAATTTTTAAATGTGTATTTCTTTGATTATTGAATTTAAACAGCATATTTTTTTTTTGGCATAAACAGCATATTTTAATAGTCACTTGATTTATAAAATACCTATTCCTCTGCCTTTTGTCCAATTTTTTGGTCATCTTTTTAAATTTTTCTAACATATGCTACAAATTGTCCTTACCAGTTTGTCTTTCAACTTTGCTAAAGCATCTCTCCCTACACGTTCTAATGTTTTCTATACTTACATCTATTATTCTTTTTCTTTATGGTATCTGGCTTTAATGCCTAGCCTTTTACCATCCCAATGTCATAAAAATAACATCCTGTATTTTCTTCTAGCACGTCATTTTATTTCATTTCATTTGAATCATCCATTTGTGCTGATCTGCGATCCTGTGGCTTTCCTGAGTTAGGTCTGGCCTATGAAATCTGTCGAAACAGACGACTCACCTAACTGTTGAGCCCACTGTATGGCAGTACCGGTGTCTCCTGCATTGCCTTCAGCTAAGCACACCACTTCTTGCCCAATCTTCCACCCAATTAATGGATAAAAGCCTTAAAAACAAATAAACAATATAAGTCACACAATAAATAGTGAATTCATTACAGAGATGTCTAGAGTGGAACAATCTGATTATCTCAAAGACTAGCAACACGCCTGTGGAGTCAGGCTGCCTGAGTTCAAATCCCAGCCCTCTTTCATTTTCTAGCTGTGGTCTTACAAGTTTCTAGTTTCTTAGTCTCAGTTTTCTCAACTGTAAAGTGGTCTACCTCGGAGAGCTTCTGTGAGAATAAACTGAAAAAGGACTTAGGGCAGTGCCTGGCATAGAAAACGAACAATAAATATTAGCTTTTACTAGCTACAAGCATATCTATGTCTCTAGAAACACAGAAACAATATTTTAACTGAGAAATTAAAGGTTATTATGAGATTGGTTTGTCAGACAACTAACCATGCTATTGCATTTATCTGTAGTTTCTAATTTTTTTTTTAACTCTTTATTGAATTTGTTACAATACTGCTTCTGTTTTATGTTTTGGTTTTGTGGTCCCAAGGCATGTGGGATCTTAACTCCCTGACCAGGGATTGAACCCGCACCTCCTGCATTAGAAGGCGAAGTCTTAACCACTGGACCGCCAGGGAGGTCCCCTATCTGTAGTTTCTAAACAAGGTTCCTAAATAGAAACAATGATCATTCTTCTGTTTTTGTTTCTTTTTCCTTTAATTTAATTTTTATAATGATCATTTTTCCAGCTTTCATTTTCCCAGTTAGGGGAAAAGGAAGAACTTTAGGGGGGATGAAAGGCAAGAAAAACATTTTTAAATCCACCTCTTAGTAACCATGTTAGGAGACCAGAGCTCAGACTAAGAGCCCCAAGCCCTCCTGGGTGCAGTTACACAATCTAAATTTCTTGGTTTGTGCATTCCAGGATTTCCTCCATTAGACAGAGCAAATTCTTAGCAACTGTCATTAAAACCCTAAATATGCATGGATCACTAGTTGAGAAGTACCACCCCCAAAAAGTATCACAAAAAGAAGAAATTCTAACACATAAAAGAAATTTTAGAGGCCTAGAAAGATGTTTTCAACAAATATAACATGTATTATAGGTAAATATTTGGAAAGCTGACCAAAATACCCTAGTCTTTCTGAACCTTTCCATAAAATCTTTCTCATTTTTTAGTGCTTTTAATTTAAGAAAAAAGGGAAATGGGGATTAACTGTCTCTAAGAAGAATAATGAAAAATATTAGACAATATCCTTAATATAAGAAAATAGTGTCACAAAAGTTAAACAAGTAAAAAGAAGGGATTTTTTTTTTTTTTTAAACTTTTGGGTTTATTTATTTTTTTTATTTATTTATTTATGGCTGTGTTGGGTCTTCGTTTCTGTGCGAGGGCTTTCTCTAGTTGTGGCAAGTGGGGGCCACTCTTCATCGCGGTGCGCGGGCCTCTCATTATCGCGGCCTCTCTTGTTGCGGAGCACAGGCTCCAGACGCGCAGGCTCAGTAACTGTGGCTCACGGGCCTAGTTGCTCTGCGGCATGTGGGATCTTCCCAGACCAGGGCTCGAACCCGTGTCCCCTGCATTGGCAGGCAGATTCTCAACCACTGCGCCACCAGGGAAGCTCAAGAAGGGATATTTTATTAATAAAAAGGATAAATTCTAACTACCTACCTCCAACACTCTGTTGAGGGTTATTTCCAGTATTAATATCCAAAAATGTCCCAGTTCCCATGGTTAACTTCACATCTCCTGTCTGGAAGCAGCATTCTCCAAACATGGCTGATTGCTGGTCAGCAACCTGCCAAAAACATTCAAATATAAGACCTTGGGCCCTTAGCAGTGTTCCGTTTCACTGTATCCCACTGTCTTACTTATTGTATTCTCATGGTTCACCATTTTATTTCCTTTTCCTTAAAAAAAGGAAACAGAGAGCAACAACTATATGATAGGAGTCTCTCTAGGACTAACGTTATGGGGATAACTAACGTGTCTCGGGAGTTTTCAGCAGTCAACCTACTTCATCACTTTTAAGTATCATAAGAATAATCTTAGAAATAAAAGTCAGAATAAAATTTGTCCAGAGAAAAACAACTAAGATTGTTCATTTGCAACTTGCAAGCATTTTCATTCATTAGTCAAAATAACTGGCCACACAAATTTCTCTTTTAATAAGAGTGATAGGTGTATAAGTAGATGTAGGTTAAAACTATACATTTCCCAAACATACATTTTTGTTAAAAAAAAATATAACTTTTTTTTTTCCCCACATCTCACGGCTTGCAGGATCTCAGCTCCCCAACCAGGAATTGAACCCAGGCCATGACAGTGAAAGTGCCAAATCCTAACCACTAGACCACCAGGGACTTCCCTATAACATTTTGTTAATGTAACTACATGTAGATATATATATAGCAATATTTTAAGGACCAAGACTCATCTGAAGAATGCTTTCTTACTAATCTATGTCTTCTAGCCATACCTTAATCTAAACCTGAGCCTACCCGGAGTTGAATAAGACTGATCCTCTCCAGGAATTTGTAACTTGAGAATTTAATTCCCCTCCCCTCACTTGATTTCTCCACCTACCATAGTGGCTGTCCATCTAGGGACAGATGCTCTATACCTCCTGTTTAAGCTGTTACAGGAAATTAAAGGCAAGATCTGAGTTTCTATAATCAAGAAAGAAACCTCAAAAACCAGAAACAGCTAATGTTGCACTCATCCACAAATTCTTTACCAGCTAAGTAGATGCTGATGAAGGATTTTATAAAATGTAAATATATTTCTTCTTCACTTTAATTGCCCTATCACGGTTTATCATTATACTATATCATATATAAACTAAGCATTGGCCCCATCACTGTTTTTTGTCTCAGAGTATTAAATACGCCACACATTACTCAAAATACAACATTTTTTAAAAATTTAACACAGTTTTCTGAAAAACTATATATAGAGAAGTCAGAAAAGGTTATAAAGTATTTCCATGATAGAACACTGGACCATGGGTTCCCTTTCCAGAAAGTGGAGAACACTTCTGATTATATTGAGAGTCCTTTAAGTTAAAAAGAAAAAATATATTTTAACTTTATTCTGCAAGGACCTTTTCTGTTTCTTAAATCTAATCCTAACTATTCATATAGATTCATTTAGTTTATACTATACAAGGAGAAGCCCTCAAGTTTTCTACTTACCAAGGCCACTACTGGTATAGGCACGCCAAATATCTCTTCATCCACTGATCCAAAATTGTGGCTTCAAATAAAATTGGTTAAAAAGTAAGTTATAGCTCTAGAAATATTAATTCTAAAATTCAGCAAATTGTTTTTAGCATAGGCCAAAAAGTTACATAATGAACATACAAGCACCTCAAACGTGTAATAAGATGCTTTTCCCCACACAGGCCAGGTGAATTCAGGGACAATTTTGCTGGTTTCTATGTCTGATTTGCATTATTACCTCGTATCCTTCACGGGAGGCAGGAGAGAGAGCGGGATTGAAAGCAGGGAGGTGATGAGCTTACTCCAACACATCTGAGCACAGAAACATGTCATCAGAATCTAAGCTAAATTACAGAAAAACTGGTGATTCAAAAAGAAGGGAAGGGGCTTTCCTGGTGGCTCAGTGGTTAAGAATCCACCTGCCAACGCAGGGGACACGGGTTCGAGCCCTGGTCCGGGAAGACCCCACATGCCAGGAGCATCTAAGCCCATGCGCCACAACTACTGAGCCTGCGCTCTAGAGCCCGCGAGCCACAACTACTGAGCCCACGTGCACAACCCCTGAAGCCCACACGCCTAGAGCTCGTGCTCCACAACAAGAGAAGCCACCACAATGAGAAGCCCGCGCACAGCAACGAAGAGTAGCCCCCGCTCAACACAACTAGAGAAAGCCCGCGTGCAGCAATGAAGACCCAATGCAGCCAAAAGTAAAATATATAAAATAAATAAATTCAAAAAAAAAAAAAAAAAGAAGAAAGGAAAAAAACTTTACCTCATATGGGTCAAAAAGTCCAGTTGTACTGGCATTTGAAAAATCTGTGGCAAATTCAGAACCTAAATTTATATTGGAAACAATTTATTTATGATCAGGTAGTATAAATCAACACCTATCCCTAGTTTATAGTCTCGACCTTTGTCTGCCCTCAAATTCATTACAAAATGTGTATTTCCAGTTCAAAGTCTCCAAAGCAATTTCCCACTAAACCTTTTTGAAATTTTATACTTTACCAAAGCACTTCCAGGCACGTTTCCATATCATGATTCCCAATTTAAAGATGTGGAAAGGGGCTCAGAGAAGCAATGTGATTACCTATAGCTATACTACAGGTATAGTTGCAAAGTGGCAGATTAGGAATTGAACTCAAGTCTTACCACTCTCGAAATTACGACTGTTCCTCGGTCTTATGTTTGAGGTTTCATCACAATTTTAAAATCACCCTCTTCTTAGAACAAATCTGAAATTAATCTAGCTTTAGTATAATATGAAGTTACTACGGTACCAAAGAAACAGTATGTCTGGGATATGGGGGAAAAAGTTTCAAACTTCCACTTTTTTCAGATAAATTATTTCTCTCAGTCAAATGCCACTTACTTGAGATACAGATCTATCAAATCATCTTTACCTTTTGTGAGCTTATGTAACAACCAGGTATCAATAGTCCCAAAGCAGCAATTTTCTTCTTCAATTGCCTTTTGCACCTTGAAAACACAGAAGCACAAAATCAATTCAAAAGGCTAAATTATTAAGTGCATGACTAAGTGCAACCACTAAATACAATATAATCCCATTTTTTATAAAAATTAATATATACATAGAGAAATAATTTCTAGAATTTATCCCCAATGGTTCTAAGCAATTACTATAGGGTATGAAAGGCTTTAGTTTTACACCAAGAATGTTTACTTTTGTGATGAAAAAAACAAAGTATACCTCTTTTTTAGTTTAGATATACAAATATGTCTAAATATAGAAAGTCTAAAATGGCATGGCACAGTATGGCTCACAGGTCAAATCCAACCTGTTGTCTGTACCTCAAGTTAGGAACGTTTTTGTAATTTTATAGTGGTTAAAAGAACAGAAAGAATACCTTGTGACACATGAGAAGTATATGAAACTCAAATTTCCATGTCCTTAAATAAAGTTTTACTGGAACACAGCCATGCTCATTTATTTATGTATTATTTATGGCTACTTTCGTGCTACGATGGCAGACTGTTTGTGACAGAATCCTCATGGCCTTTAAAGCCTAAAATATTACTTACCTGGAATGTCACAGAAAAAATCTGCCAAAGGAAACAAAAGAATCAAAACCTCTTTAAACTAGCTAATAGAGAAATTGGCATGCTTGTAAAGATATCATTAACTTGCTGGAAAACAATTCCGCAAATCCTAATTGATCACCTCTTCAACTCCTATTTGTCCTTCAAGACTAGCATTTCTTGGGTGTGCCTAACCCACTACCACGCGGACATCTTCCATATAGCCATTATCTCACAGCATCATTACTTCCCTAAGCTCCTTACGAGCAGGAACTAGATTGCATTTATAACCCCAGCATCTAGGAGGGTTCCTTTCATATAGCACATGTTAAAAAAAAAAATTGGAGAAAATATTTGCAAACAAAGCAACTGACAAAGGATTAATTTCCAAAATATACAAGCAGCTCAATATCAAAAAAACAAACAACCCAATCCAAAAATGGGAAGAAGACCTAAATAGACATTTCTCCAAAGAAGATATACAGACTGCCAACAAACACATGAAAAGATGCTCAGCATCACTAATCATTAGAGAAATGCAAATCAAAACTACAATGAGGCATCACCTCACACCTGTCAGAATGGTCATCATCAAAAAATCTACAAGCAATAAATGCTGGAGAGGGTGTGGAGAAAAGGAAACCCTCTTGCACTGTTGGTGGGAACGTAAATTGATACAGCCACTATGGAGAACAATATGGAAGTTCCTTAAAAAACTAAAAATAGAACTACCATATGACCCAGCAATCCCACTACTAGGCATATACCCTGAGAAAACCATAATTCAAAAAGAGTCATGTACCACAATGTTCATTGTAGCTCTATTTACAATAGCCAGGACATGGAAGCAACCTAAGTGTCCATCGACAGATGAATGGATAAAGAAGATGTGCACATATATACAATGGAATATTACTCAGCCATAAAAAGAAACGAAATTGAGTTATTTGTAGTGAGGTGGATGGACCTAGAGTCTGTCATACAGAGTGAAGTCAAAAAGAGAAAAACAATACTGTATGCTAACACATATATGTGGAATCTAAAAAAAAAATGGTTCTGATGAACCTAGGGGCAAGACAGGAATAAAGACACAGATGCAGAGAATGGACTTGAGGACACGGGGAGGGGGAAGGGTAAGCTGGGACAAAGTAAAAGAGTAGCTCTGACATATATACACTACCAAATGTAAAATAGATAGCTAGTGGGAAGCAGCTGCACGCCACAGGGAGATCAGCTCAGTGCTTTGCGACCACCTAGAGGGGTGGGATAAGGAGAGTGGGAGAGAGAGGCAAGAGGGAGGAGATATGGGGATATACGTATGCATATAGTTGATTCACTTTGTTATACAGCAGAAACTAACACAACACTGTAAAGCAATTATATTCCAATAAAGATGTAAAAAAAATAAAGCTTGCTAAATAAATGAGATTTAAAACAACAGCAAATGGAGACATTTAAGAATGAATCATATTTTAACAGTAGAAAGGATCAATAAGATGAAGACAGATGACATGAGTTCCAAAAAAATAAGTCATCTGTAGATTACTTATAACAAGTATTTAGAAGAGTCAAGTACTATACCACTTAAATATGGAGTACTTAAAGTAATATTATTAGATTTCAAACTATTCTTAAATTTAGAAATTGTGATTCTAAAATTTGTTTCAGATTAGACAAAGGTTAATCTGAATTTCAGCAAGTAGCAATAATGCGTGCCAGGTAGTAAGTTCATTTGCTCATTCAAAAAATACTTGAGGGCTTCCCTGGTGGTGCAGTGGTTAAGAATCTGCCTGTCAATTCAGGGGACACAGGCTCAAGCCCTGGTCCGGGAAGATCCCACATGCCACGGAGCAACTAAGCCCGTGTGCCATAACTACTGAGCCTGGGTGCCACAACTACTGAAGCCTGTGCGCCTAGAGCCCATGCTCCACAACAAGAGAAGCCACCGAAATGAGAAGCCCACGCACCGCAAAGAAGAGTAGTCCCTGCTCGCTGCAACCAGAGAAAGCCTGCGCACAGCAACAAAGACCCAATGCAACCAAAAATAAATAAATAAAATAAGTAAATTTATTTAAAAAAATATTTGAAAGCCAGGCCCTCTGATTGATAGGTATTAGGCCCTTGTGAGGCTAGAGGGACACAGAGTAGGTATCAGGGCTTCCTAAGGTAGGAGGACCAAGGGCAATCCTCCGCACATTGGGTTAAGACTCCAAATGGCTCTACCCTAGGAGAAAGGGTAAACTAGAAGGATGGGCTCTTATAGGAACTCCAACTCAGCTTTGAACCAACTCAATCATTAAATTGGATTGAGATAATGCTGGTGCATAGAAGAATGGAAGAAGCATACATAGATACTATCTAGAGCAAGATATGTTAAAGCTCTCATAATTTCTACACACAAGCTCACAAATATAATGTCTAGTTCATATATACACACACACACACACACACACACACACACATATATGTATATATATACACACACATACATACAAACAAGTAGCCAGGTTCACCAAACTCATCAAGTTGTATGCATTAAATATGCATAGCTATTTGTATGCCAATAATCATACCTCAATAAAGTGGCTTAAAATTTTTTTAAAAAACCAGTTAAGTAACCAGGCATACAAGGAAACAAGAGAACATTGTGGGGGGCGGGGGGAGGAAAAAGAGACAGTCCATAGGAGCTACAGATATTGGAATTAATAGCCATGGACTTTTAAAATACCAGGCTAATTATGTGGGGAAAAAAAGTGAAATTCTAGAACTAAAGATATTAAGAACTTAATGGACGGGTTTTCATAATAGAACATTAGAAACAAAGAGATAAGAGATTTGGAAGACAGGTTAGAAGAAAATATCCTGAATAAAGTCCATAGAGACCAAAGAATAGAAAATATGTAAGACAGAGTGAGAGACAAAAAGGATTTAGTCAAAAGGTCTAACATACATGTAATCAGATTTTCAGAAGGAAAGAAGATAAGCAGAATGCAGCAGAAATTTACATGTGAAGATAATGGCTGAGAAATTTTCCAAATCAACAACAGATATCTAACAATGAATTTAAGACACCCTACAAACCCCAAGCAGGTTGTCACACCTAGATAATAAGCGCAGAAAATGTGTTTGATCAAGTCAACATCCAGTCATGGCAAAATGTCTTGGCAAACTAGGAAAAGTAGAGAATTTCCTTAATTTGATAAAGGATAGCTAAAGAAATTTATACTAAATGTGAAATGTTGAAAGCTTTCGTTCCAAGATCAGGAATGAGAAAAGGATGTTTGTAGTCATCCCTTCTAGTCAATATATCCTGGAGGTCCTTGTCAATGCAAAGGAAAAGAAATGAGAGTAGAGTCATATTTGTACATCATATGCTATTAGAGCAGCGGGTCCCCAACCTTTTTGGCACCAGGGACCAGTTTCATGGAAGACAATTTTTCCACGGATGGGGGGTGGGGGATGGTTCAGGTGGTAATGCGAGTGATGGGGAGCGATGGGGAGCGGCAGATGAAGCTTCGCTTGCTTGCCCACCACTCACCTCCTGCTGTGCAGCCCCGTTCCTAAAAGGCCGCCGAGCAGTACCAGTGGTTAGGGACCCCCTGTATTAGGGAATTGCAAATTAAACCAATGAGGTACTGCGTCACACCTATCAGAATGGCTAAAATCCAAAACACTGACATCAAATGTTAGCAAGGATGTGAAGCAACTCCCATTCATTGCTGGTAGAAATGCAAAATGGTACAACCACTTTGGAAGACAATTTGGCAGTTTCTTACAAAGCTAAACATAGTCTTACCATATGATCCAGCAATCGCATACCTAGGTATTTACCCAAACGAGGTGAAAATTTATGTTCATACAAAAACCTCCACACAAATGTTACAGCAGCTTTATTCATAATTGCCAAAAACTGGAAGCAACAAGATATCCTTCAATAGCTGACTGGATAAACACACTGTGATACATCTACACAATGAAATACTAATTAGTGGTAAAAAGAAATGAGCTATCAAACCACAAAAAGACATGGAGAAACCTTTAATGCATATTGTTAAGTGAAAGAAGCCAGTCTGAAAAGGCTACATTCTGTATGATTCCAACTATACAACATTCTGGAAAAGGCAAAACTATATAAAGACAGTTAAAAAAAGAAAATTGGTGGTTGCCAGGGGTTCAGGGGTAAGAGGAGAGGGATGAATAAATGAAGTGCAGGGGATTTTTAGGCAGTGAAACTATTTTGTATGATACTGTAATCATAGATACATTACATTAATAATATTTTATAGTAATGTGTCACTGCTGATTCTTCAATTGCAACAAATGTAGCATATTAATGCAAGATATTAATAACAGGAAAACCGTGTTGGGGGGAATATGGGAACTCTGTACTTTCTGCTCAATGTTTCTGTAAACCTAAAACTCCTCTAAAATTAACATGTACTAATTTTTTTAAAGGACAAAAGATTTATTCCGCTTGTATATGTCTTCTTGAGTCAGTTTGGGTAGTCTGTGCATTTCTAGGAATTTTTCCATTTTTTCTAAGTTATCTAATTTGGCACACACTTGTTCATAGTATTGCTTAATAGTGTTTTGTACTTCTGTGAAGTTGGAATTAATGTTCCCTCTTTCATTCATAATTTCAGTTATTTGGATCTTTCTCTCTCTCTCTTTTTTTCTTGTTGTCAGTCTAGCTAATCTTTTCAAACCAACTTTTGGTTTTGTTGATTTTTTCAACTGTTTTTCTATTCTCTATTTCATCAATTTTCACTCTAGCCTTTATATTACTTTCCTTCTGCCTGCTTTGGGTTTAGTTTGCTCACCTTTTTCCAGTGTCTTAAGGGAGAATATTAGATTTGTTTTCATGTAGTCTCTCTAGGTAATACAGTCTTGTTCTAAATTTCCCTGTAAAGACTACTCCTGCTACATCATATCTTAGTATACTGTGTTTTCATTTTCATTTTCATTTATCTCAAAGTATTTTCTAATTTCTCTTGATACTTCTTCTTTTACCCATTGATTATTTAAAAGTGCTTTGTTTAATTTCCACATATTTTTGAACTTCCCAAATTTCTTTTTGCTACTTATTTCTAATTTCATTCCTTTGTAGTCATAGGAATACTTTGTATAATTTCAGTCCTTTCAAATTTATTGAGACTTGTATTATGGTGTAGCATATGTTCTATCCTGGCGCAGGTTCCATGTACACTTAAGAAGGATGTATATTCTGCTGTTATTAGTTTTCCATAAATGTCTATTAGGTCTAGTTGGTTTATGCTGTTGTTCAAGTTTTCTATTTCCTTGTTGATCTTCTCTCTAGTTGTTCTAACTAGCACTGATGAATTGTTTATTTACACCTTCAGTTCTGTCAGTTTTTGCTTCCTGTATTTTGGAGCACTGCTATTAGGTGCATTATTGTTATATATATATGTTTTGGTTGCGCAGCTCAGCGTGCAGGATCTTCCCCGACCAGGGATGGAACCTGTGCCCCCTGCAGTGGAAGTGTGGAGTCTTACCCACTGGAATGCCAGGGAAGTCCCAATTGTTTTATATTTCTGATGGATTGACTTCTTCTTATTATAAAATGCCCTTCTTTTTCTCTAGTAACATTTTTTTGTTTGTTTTTAAAGTTTGTTTCATCTGATATTAGCATAGTCACTTAGCTTGTGGTTGCTGTTTGCATGGAAATCTTTTCCATTCATTTGCTTTTTAAAAAAATATTTTATTGAAGTATAGTTGATTTACAATGTTGTGTTAATTTCTGCTGTACAGCCAAGTGATTCTATATACATATATATATATTCTCTTTCATATTCATATATACATATATATACATTCTCTTTCATATTCTTTTCCATTATGGTTTATCACAGGATATTGAATATAGTTCCCTGCACCATACAGTAGGACCTTGTTGTTTATCCATCCTATATATACTAGTTTGCATGTGCTAATCCCAACCACTCAATCCTTCCCTCCCCACTCCCCCTCCCCACTGGCAACCACAAGCCTGTCTTCTCTATGTCTGTGAGTCTGTTTCTGTTTCATAGATTCCATCCGTTTACTTTTAACTGATTTGTAGTTTTGAATCTAAAGTATGTCTCCCATAAGACAGCATACAGTTTGATTTTGCTTTTTTATCCAGTCTAAAACCACAATGAAATATCACTACCTACCCACCAAAATGGCTAAAATTAAAAAGACTTATAATATCAATTATGATGGTAAATGAAATTATAAATTCCCTCCTTCACTGATGAGGGGTGTGTAAATTGTCAAAAACTGTGGAAAAATGTTTGATATTATCCACTAAAGGTGAAAATATATATACACATTCATGCCCTAAAAATTCCATTCCCATGTATAGACACAGCAGAAACTCATTTACATAGCATTATTCATAATGGCCCAAAATGTACATTTGGAAATAACTCAAATGTACATGAACAAAATGGATAAATGGATAAACTACGTAAAATCATATTCTGAACACTAAATAGCAATGAAAATATAAGGAAATTAATTTACATACAATTTGGGCATATTTAACAAATATAATGTTAAGCAAAAGGAGTCAGACACAAAAGAATAAGCACTGTATGATTCCATTTACAAAATTCAAAAATATTCAGGCAAAGAAAGCTAAAGTGAAGTGTTGAGGAATAAACATGTAAATTGTAAAAGTGGAAAGAAAATGTAATACATAGTTCCACAGTGTTCTAGTTCTTGATTTGAGTAGTGTTACACAGATATTTGCTCCACAAAATATCACTGAGTGATACATTTTTGTTTTGTTCACTTTTCTATATGTGCCATGACTCACAATAAAAAGGTTTAAAAAAACCAAATTGAGTAAGGATTCTTTGTCTTCCATCCCAATGTGGTGGACACTTAATTTTCCCTCAAAAAAATCAAATTATTATCTTTATTCCTTGCATTTTTTTATCCCCATAATCTAGACACACACACACACACACACGCACACTCTTTCCTTACCTCAGTCAGGTTCTGCAAAATCCAGGCCAATCTCAAAGAAACATGCTGGGTTGTGAAAGTGAACAAACTGGCTGCTAAAAATCGTTTACTTCTAGTGACGAAGTGCAGCACTCGGCAGGAACTGTGTATGAGCTATTTTTTTAAAAAAAGATATTTTAGGAAAATGCATTTAATGGTGTTTGATGTTTCTATATTAAATTTCATATACATGCAAACCAACCCAATAGCAAACAATTTATTTAACTACTTATAAAGTGTTCTCAGCACTTAAGGAGATCAAGCAAAGCACCCTAAGAGGACAATTTGCATTCTAAAATATGAAATGTGACACATCTACTATGAACTTCTTTAGCAAACACTAGAGGCTCAAGTACTTATAAAAGTCTTTTAAAAATACCTGTTTTCTACCTCTTTACCTATTTTTAACTATGGAAGTAAAGGTAGAGAGTCAAGGGAAAAGGCTATTTTTCTATTAGAAATATATTTTTAATCAAGTTACTATTAACCCAGAAGGGAAGCTCCCCTACACATTAAGTGCTTAAAATTTGGGATAAGAGATTTTATTTAATACTATTTATATTTATCTAATGATTGAAGATGAAACATACAGTTTTCAACTTACTTCTTCGTATGCAAAATCTTTAACTGAAAAAAAAAAAAGCCTTATACAGAAAACTAGCATTGAGCTTTTTTTTTTTTTTTTTTTTTGTATTTTTTACAGATTTTTTCCTGTAATTTTTTTTTTTCTGAGATATACATTTTAAAGTAATAACTAGGATTATTACTTATAACATTATACCAGAACATATAAGATTTTTAGAAATTTCATGCAATGTCTGAAACATTTATATTAACATATTTCCATACATATTTCCATACAAATACAAATATAAGATTTTTAGAAATTTCATGTAATGTCTGAAACATTTATATTAACATATTTCCATACAAATACAAATATAAGATTTTTAGAAATTTCATGTAATGTCTGAAACATTTATATTAACATATTTCCATACAAATACAAATATAAGATTTTTAGAAATTTCATGTAATGTCTGAAACATTTATATTAACATATTTCCATACAAATACAAATATAAGATTTTTAGAAATTTCATGTAATGTCTGAAACATTTATATTAACATATTTCCATACAAATACAAATATAAGATTTTTAGAAATTTCATGTAATGTCTGAAACATTTATATTAAAATATTTCCATACAAATACAAATATAAGATTTTTAGAAATTTCATGTAATGTCTGAAACATTTATATTAACATATTTCCATACAAATAACCCAATGAAAGTTTAGTATTAGTTGTTTTGTTTGTTTTTTTATACTGCAGGTTCTTATTAGGCATCAATTTTATACACATCAGTGTATACATGTCAATCCCAATCGCCCAATTCAGCACACCACCATCCCCACCTCACCGCAGTTTTCCCCCCTTGGTGTCCATATGTCCATTCTCTACATCTGTGTCTCAACTTCTGCCCTGCAAACTGGCTCATCTGTACCATTTTTCTAGGTTCCACATACATGCATTAATATACGATATTTGTTTTTCTCTTTCTGACTTACTTCACTCTGTATGACAGTCTCTAGATCCATCCACGTCTCAACAAATGACTCAATTTCGTTCCTTTTTATGGCTGAGTAATATTCCATTGTATATATGTACCACAACTTCTTTATCCATTCGTCTGTTGATGGGCATTTAGGTTGCTTCCATGACCTGGCTATTGTAAATAGTGCTGCAATGAACATTCGGGTGCATGTGTCTTTTTGAATTACGGTTTTCTCTGGGTATATGCCCAGTAGTGGGATTGCTGGGTCATATGGTAATTCTATTTTTAGTTTTTTAAGGAACCTCCATATTGTTCTCCATAGTGGCTGTATCAATTTACATTCCCACCAACAGTGCAAGAGGGTTCCCTTTTCTCCACACCCTCTCCAGCATTTGTTGTTTGTAGATTTTCTGAGGATGCCCATTCTAACAGGAGTGAGGTGATACCTCATTGTAGTTTTGATTTGCATTTCTCTAATAATTAGTGATGTTGAGCATCTTTTCATGTGCTTCGTGGCCGTCTGTATGTCTTCTTTGGAGAAATGTCTATTTAGGTCTTCTGCCCATTTTTGGATTGGGGTGTTTGTTTCTTTGATATTGAGCTGAATGAGCTGTTTATATATTTTGGAGATTAATCCTTTGTCCGTTGATTCATTTGCAAATATTTTCTCCCATTCTGAGGGTTGTCTTTTTGTCTTGTTTATGGTTTCCTTTGCTGTGCAAAAGCTTTGAAGTTTCATTAGGTCCCACTTGTTTATTTTTGTTTTTATTTCCATTACTCTAGGAGGTGGATCAAAAAAGATCTTGCTATGATTTATGTCAAAGAGTGTTCTTCCTATGCTTTCCTCTAAGAGTTTTATAGTGTCCAGTCTTATATTTAGGTCTCTAATCCATTTTGAGTTTATTTTTGTGTATGGTGTTAGGGAGTATTCTAATTTCATTCTTTTACATGTAGCTGTCCAGTTTTCCCAGCACCACTTATTGAAGAGACTGTCTTTTCTCCATTGTATATCTTTGCCTCCTTTGTCATAGATTAGTTGACCATAGGTGCGTGGGTTAATCTCTGGGCTTTCTATCTTGTTCCATTGATCTATGTTTCTGTTTTTGTGCCAGTACCATATTGTCTTGATTACTGTAGCTTTGTAGTATAGTCTGAAGTCTGGGAGTCTGATTCCTCCAGCTCCATTTTTTTGCCTCAAGACTGCTTTGGCTATTCGGGGTCTTTTGTGTCTCCATACAAATTTTAAGATGATTTGTTCTAGCTCCGTAAAAAATGCCATTGGTAATTTGATAGGGATTGCATTGAATCTGTAGATTGCTTTGGGTAGTATACTCATTTTCACAATGTTGATTCTTCCAATCCAAGAACATGGTATATCTCTCCATCTGTTGGTATCATCTTTAATTTCTTTCATCAGTGTCTTATAGTTTTCTGCATACAGGTCTTTTGTCTCCCTAGGTAGGTTTATTCCTAGGTATTTTATTCTTTTTGTTGCAATGGTAAATGGGAGTGTTTCCATAATTTCTCTTTCAGATTTTTCATCATTAGTGTATAGGAATGCAAGAGATTTCTGTGCATTAATTTTGTATCCTGCAACTTTACCATATTCATTAATTAGCTCTAGCAGTTTTCTGGTGGCAGTTTTAGGATTCTCTATGTATAGTATCATGTCATCCGCAAACAGTGACAGTTTTACTTCTTCCTTTCCAATTTGTATTCCTTTTATTTCTTTTTCTTCTCTGATTGCTGTGGCTAGGACTTCCAGAACTATGTTGAATAATAGTGGTGAGAGTGGACATCCTTGTCTCGTTCCTGATCTTAGAGGAAATGCTTTCAGTTTTTCACCATTGAGAATGATGTTTGCTGTGGGTTTGTCATATATGGCCTTTATTATGTTGAGGTAGGTTCCCTCTATGCCCACTTTCTGGAGAGTTTTTATCAGAAATGGGTGTTGAATTTTGTCAAAAGCTTTTTCTGCATCTATTGAGATGATCATATGGTTTTTATTCTTCAATTTGTTAATATGGTGTATCACATTGATTGATTCGCATATATTGAAGAATCCTGGCATCCCTGGGATAAATCCCACTTGATCGTGGTGTATGATCCTTTTAATGTGTTGTTGGATTCTGTTTGCTAGTATTTTGTTGAGGATTTTTGCATCTATATTCATCAGTGATATTGGTCTGTAATTTTCTTTTTTTGTAGTGTCTTTGTCTGGTTTTGGTATCAGGGTGATGGTGGCCTCATAGAATGAGTTTGGGAGTGTTTATTCCTCTGCAATTTTTTGGAAGAGTTTGAGAAGGATGGGTGTTAGCTCTTTTCTAAATGTTTGATAGAATTCACCTGTGAAGCCATCTGGTCCTGGACTTTTGTTTGTTGGAAGATTTTTAATCACAGTTTCAATTTCATTACTTGTGATTGGTCTGTTCATATTTTCTGTTTCTTCCTGATTCAGTCTTGGAAGGTTATACCTTTGTAAGAATTTGTCCATTTCTTCCAGGTTGTCCATTTTATTGGCATAAAGTTGCTTGTAGTAGTCTCTTAGGATGCTTTGTATTTCTGCGGTGTCTGTTGTAACTTCTCCTTTTTCACTTCTGATTTTATTGATTTGAGTCCTCTCCCTCTTTTTCTTGATGAGTCTGGCTAATGGCTTATCAATTTTGTTTATCTTCTCAAAGAACCAACTTTTAGTTTTATTGATATTTGCTATTGTTTTCTTTGTTTCTATTTCACTTATTTCTGCTCTGATCTTTATGATTTCTTTCCTTCTGCTAACTTTGGGTTTTGTTTGTTCTTCTTTCTCTAGTTTCTTTAGGTGTAAGGTTAGATTGTTTACTTGAGATTTTTCTTGTTTCTTTAGGTAGGCTTGTATAGCTATAAACTTCCCTCTTAGAACCGCTTTTGCTGCATCCCATAGGTTTTGGGTCGTTGTGTTTTCATTGTCATTTGTCTCTAGGTATTTTTTTATTTCCTCTTTGATTTCTTCAGTGATCTCTTGGTTATTTAGTAATGTATTGTTTAGCCTCCATGTGTTTGTCTTTTTTACGTTTTTTTCCCTGTAATTCATTTCTAATCTCATAGCGTTGTGGTCAGAAAAGATGCTTGATATGATTTCAATTTTCTTAAATTTACTGAGGCTTGATTTGTGACCCAAGATGTGATGTATCCTGGAGAATGTTCCGTGCACACTTGAGAAGAACGTGTAATCTGCTGTTTTTGGATGGAATGTCCTATATATATCAATTAAATCTATCTGGTCTATTGTGTCATTTAAAGCTTCTGTTTCCTTATTTATTTTCATTTTGGATGATCTGTCCATTGGTGTAAGTGGAGTGTTAAAGTCCCCCACTATTATTGTGTTACTGTCGATTTCCTCTTTTATAGCTGTTAGCAGTTGCCTTATGTATTGAGGTGCTCCTATGTTGGGTGCATATATATTTATAATTGTTATATCTTCTTCATGGATTGATCCCTGGATCATTATGTAGTGTCCTTCCTTGTCTCTTTTAACATTCTTTATTTTAAAGTCTATTTTATCTGATAT
Source organism: Balaenoptera musculus (assembly GCF_009873245.2). Taxonomy (NCBI): domain Eukaryota; kingdom Metazoa; phylum Chordata; class Mammalia; order Artiodactyla; family Balaenopteridae; genus Balaenoptera; species Balaenoptera musculus. The sequence goes on from NC_045788.1 coordinate 23,024,476, forward strand.
GAGTATAGCTACTCCAGCTTTCTTTTGATTTCCATTTGCATGGAATATCTTTTTCCATCCCCTCACTTTCAGTCTGTATGTGTCCCTAGGTCTAAAGTGGGTCTCTTGTAGACAGCATATATATGGGTCTTGTTTTTGTATCCATTCAGCCAGTCTATGTCTTTTGGTTGGGGCATTTAATCCATTCACGTTTAAGGTAATTATCGATATGTATGTTCCTATGACCATTTTCTTAATTTTGGGGGGTTTGTTTTTGTAGGTCCTTTTCTTCTCTTGTGTTTCCCACTTAGAGAAGTTCCTTTAGCATTTGTTGTAGAGCTGGTTTGGTGGTGCTGAATTCTCTTAGCTTTTGCTTGTCTGTAAAGCTTTCGATTTCTCCATCAAATCTAAATGAGATCCTTGCCGGGTAGAGTAATCTTGGTTGTAGGTTCTTCCCTTTCATCACTTTAAGTATATCATGCCACTCCCTTCTGGCTTGCAGAGTTTCTGCTGAGAAATCAGCTGTTAACCTTATGGGAGTTCCCTTGTATGTTATTTGTCGTTTTTCCCTTGCTGCTTTCAATAATTTTTCTTTGTCTTTAATTTTTGCCACTTTGATTACTATGTGTCTCGGCGTGTTTCTCCTTGGGTTTATCCTGTATGGGACTCGCTGCGCTTCCTGGACTTGGGTGGCTATTTCCTTTCTCATGTTAGGGAAGTTTTTGACTATAATCTCTTCAAATATTGTCTCTGGTCCTTTCTCTCTCTCTTCTCCTTCTGGGACCCCTATAATGCGAATGTTGTTGCGTTTAATGTTGTCCCAGAGGTCTCTTAGGCTGTCTTCATTTCTTTTCATTCTTTTTTCTTTAGTCTGTTCCGCAGCAGTGAATTCCACCATTCTGTCTTCCAGGTCACTTATCCGTTCTTCTGCCTCAGTTATTCTGCTATTGATTCCTTCTAGTGTAGTTTTCATTTCAGTTATTGTATTGGTCATCTCTGTTTGTTTGTTCTTTAATTCTTCTAGGTCTTTGTTAATCATTTCTTGCATCTTCTCAATCTTTGCCTCCATTCTTATTCCGAGGTCCTGGATCATCTTCACTATCATTATTCTGAATTCTTTTTCTGGAAGGTTGCCTATCTCCACTTCATTTAGTTGTTTTTCTGGGGTTTTTTCTTGTTCCTTCATCTGGTACATAGCCCTCTGCCTTTTCATCTTCTCTATCTTTCTGTAACTGTGGTTTTTGGCCCACAGGCTGCAGGATTGTAGTTTTTCTTGCTTCTGCTGTCTGCCCTCTGGTGGTTGAGGCTATCCAGCATTGAGCTTTAAGGTTTGTAAGACATACTAAAAAACACCCAAAAAACAACAGTAAAATAAACCCTTATCCTGCTACCTAACTAGAAGGATGCAGATGGACAATTCAACTTCTGAAACTGATGTTTCACAAAACATTCATTTATAGAGAATTTACCTACTTTTTGCATTTTTTCCTATTATTCCCATCCCCCCCCAAAATAAATGGAAAGATTTTGGTTTATTTATTTAAAATAGAAATAAATTTATTTTTCTTTCATTTTTAGCATAATGCATCAATCAAGAAATGTGTAGACTCAGTTCTCTCTACATTTCAGTTTTGTCCTTTTTTTTTTTTGAACAATGAGGCTCATTTTCATTTTTTTCACCTTTTTTTCTTTTTGGTGAGAACACTTACGTTCTACTCCCTTAGCAAATTTCAGTTATAAGATACAGTATTATGAACTAGTCACCATATTATGCATTAGATCCCCAGACCTTATTCATCGTATAACTGAAAGTCTGTACCCTCCTTTTCACCCTGTTCAGTACTCAAACCTTCTGCACTTCCTTATATTTTACATTACTTATTAAATATAAGACTTTTTAAAAGTATTTAAGGTGAACACCCAGAATCCTTCTTCTGATGTGTTATATGTTAAGAAACATTTCAAACTGAAGTGAGTTCTTCTTCCATAAGCAACTATACTTTTCTGTATAAAAACTTAGATTTAGGATCCTTCAGGGATCTTCTGTTAAAATGCAGATACTTTGGCGGGGGCACACAAAAAGTACTAAGAGTTCTAATACCTGCACTTTTAGTCAACATATGAATGAGGAACACCTTTGTTCATATATTTAACAAATATTTATTGAGTACCTTCCATGTACCAAGAACTGCGCTAGGTCCTGAGAAAACAGAGTGAACAAGAGGCAGAATCACTGCCTTCTTGAAATTTACATTCTAGTGGGAAGAGACAGACAAATACTTAATCAAATCAATAAATGAGATAATCTAAGAAGACACTGGTTGTAAGATGAACCACTATTTAATGTACTAGCAAAAAAGAAAAAAATCCTGCTAGTTAAATTATGACATAATTGTAAGATATAATTTATGGTTAAAATGACCGAAAAACCCCTGATGATTAGAAAATGTATCCTAGTTAAAAATCATCCTTTTCAAAATTGGAAAAAAAAGTATGTCTTATAACTCATACATTGCTGGTGGGAATGCAAATGGTACAACCACTTGGGGAAAAAGTATGGCAGTTTCTTACAAAATAAAACATGCAGTTACCCTATAACCTAGCAATCATCCTCTTGAGGTATTTATCTCAGAGAAATGAAAACTTATGTTCACATAAAATTCCATAAACAAATGTTCATAACAGCTTTATTTGTCATAGCCCAAAACTGGAATTAGCAGAGATGTCCCTCAACAGGTGGTACATCTACCACTGAATACAACTCAGCAATAAAGAGGAAACAAGCTATTGATACATGTAACAACCTGCATTCTCCAGAGAATCATACTAAGTGAAAAAAGCAAATCAAAAAAATGTTTTATGCTGCATGATTCCACATATATAACATTTTTGAATTGAGAAAAATGTGTAATGGAGGACAGATTAGTGGTTGCAAGGAGCTAGGGATTGGAGAGGGTGGGGAGGTACACGGGAGAGCGGTGGATGTGGTTGTGAAAAGCAACATGAGGGAGGGATCCTTGTAGTGATGGAACTGTTCCCCGTCTGTTCATCATCCTTGTGGTGATAGATAAGTGAACATATGGAAAAAACTGTATAGAAACTAAAACACATACACATACCTACAAACGGAAGTGAGTACAAGTAAAACTGGGGAAATCTGAATAAGATCTATGGATTATATTAATGTCAATATCCTGGTTGTAACATTATGCTATAGTTTTGTAAAATGTTACCACTGGGAGAAACTGCAAAGCCTGTAAGGGATCTCTGTATTATTTCTTACAACTGCATGTGAATCTACAATGACCTCAATTAAAACTTCAATTAAGAAATGTACAGCTCAGAGTCTCTGAAATTTGATGAGTGCTGTGAAAGAAATAAAGGACAGTAATAGAGATCGGACTGGGGGGTGAGGAGCGCTACTATGAATAGGATGGCAGAGAAGGGCTCCCACAGAGGAGGTGGTGGTGAGGCTGGGCCCTGAAGGATGAGAAGCATCCAGCCATGGTGGCAGAGAGAGCCCCTTGCAGACACGAGGGCCTTCAGGTAAGAAAGAGCTTGAGGGCTGGCAAGGCTGGAGCCTAATCCTTAGCAACTTCAGGGAGAGAGGGGTCTGGGAAGGGGTCAGAGCTGGAGACAGGGTCAAACTCTGGTAAGGAGTTGGGACTTTTATGCTAAAAGCAAAGAGAAGCCTTAGCAACCAACAGGCAAGAATCGGAACAGTGAGAGGAAGCATGGGTGCCTGGCGTGACTGGAGGAAACTGTGGTGCCAGGAGATTGCCACCACGCCTCAATTACTTCACCACTTTGCCTGCGGGCAGCCTTGGCTAAACGCACGACCTTGGTGCCAGCTCTGGCACATCCTCCCTAAACATTTCCAAGAACCTGAGTCAACAGACCATAAGCATCTGGAAAAGGATGATTATAGGGTAGAGTTCCTTCACTGGCAGGACCAGCTCTGCAATTTTGTGCGCTAAACTCCATGAGCCTGTTTGTGTGCATTTCTCTGCTAAGAGAGGCCAAAACTTATATCATATACCTGTTCAATATCAAGTAGACAAGTGCTTTAAATGCTCAGTTTTGTGCTTGATGTCAGTTTTTCATCACAATTTGAGATCTGGGGCTTATACTACAGAAATAAATGTTTTCACAATTTATTTTAAAAGGAATAAAAGTTTTATCAAACACCTCACTGACTAACTTAAGGAACATCTAATGACTTGACCTATTAAAAACTAAAATTATATATTAAAGTGTAACACTGCACATTATAAATAGTATAATTTTAAATTATATCAAAGTTCACAATATTTCCTTATAACCACTTTCAACTCTCTTACTCAATATTTCCTTATAACCACTTTCAACTCTCTTACTCAATATTTCCTTATAACCACTTTCAACTCTCTTACTCTCAACTCTTACTCTTACTCTTACGTTTATCTTTCCCATAAACAGCACCTCTCAGTATTCAGCCTCACAAGTTATTAAAGCAAGGTGCATTTTTATATATTAAACTAACAAAAAAAATCATTGTGGGTGAGCCTATGGCAGATTTGTTTCACTCGTGCATTGCTGTCATATTCTATAATGTATTCAAGTTTGTTTTCATATAAAATTAATGTCTCCGAACACTTATCAAGGAAAACTGATGCTCCGGATACTCCCCATGCGCCACCTGGTAGGGGCAGCCTAACTGAGAAGGCATTTAACTGTGCGGCATTAGAAGCATTAGAACAATCCATATGCAATACTGATTGTAAGACCAAATATTGCAGGTTTCACCATATGTGAGGAGCTGGAAAATTGTCTCGCTCTTTAACTCGGTAGTCTCACACTTCGGAGTGAGATGCCACTACTGCTGTCACTGTCGTCATCAGTGTCATCATTTGCCAGGCATCATGGTGAAAGCTTGTGGCAGTCAGCTAGTTATCTCTCTCAATATCCATTAACCATTTTTATAACAAAAGATGATAAAATCTGGACATAGTCTGTATCTTTTCTGGACATAGTCTGTATTTTTTCGATTTCTCCAGGAACGGGAATGAATTCTCACTCACTTGTGAACCTCTGGTCCACCCCAAACCTCCTCAGCGGTTCCTGACGTGCAGCTGTTAAGGACTTCAGTCCACCACCACGCCCTTGGGTGACTACTATTAAATTTCACTGGGGTGGGGAGTGTGCATGTGTGTATTCTCTTCTTAATGTCCTAAGACATCATCAGTAGATGATACAGTTCTGCCTACGGCTAAAGGACATTTACAGGAAAAACAGTAACATCCAAATCACAGAACATAAGAAAAAGATTACCTTCATTAAAAGAGAACTATTCCAAGATTTTACAAGTTCAATAGCTCTTAGGTCTTGCCAACTAATGAAGTTGTGGAAATGCTTTCCCGTTTTCCTAAGAAAAATGGAAACAGTATTTTGAGACTCAATATAAATCAGAGACTATATTATATAAAAGATCTGTCACAAGAGAAAACAAAATTAGAAGCCAAACTGTTAATTTCAACATATGATTTAATTAATTGGGGCTTTCTGAATGCCTTCTTCTCTTTGACTTGATAAATTGAACACACTTTGTAACAATTATGTGATGTACAGTATAAAATTTTAGATCAGATTCTATCCAAAAACTATTCTTTTTGAAGCATTACAATGTGTACACTTCCAAAAACAAAACTGATGAAAAGCCTTCAAAGACTTGCTTATACAATTTTAAAAGCAAGAAAAAGAAGCCAGTACTTTCTCTTTTCATTGTACTTATCTTAATATACACAATCAGATAAAAACTTCTGTACCTACAGAAGAGCTAAAATGTAGCCTGAGCCTGTTTTTTTTTCTTTGTAAGTTTATTTATTTATTTATTTTTGGCTGCGTTGGGTCTTTGTTGCTGCACGTGGGCTTTCTCTAGTTGCAGCAAGCGGGGGCTATTCTTCATTGCGGTGCACGGGCTTCTCATTGTGATGGCTTCTCTTTTTGCAGAGCACAGGCTCTAGGCACGCGGGCTTCAGTAGTTGTGGCATGCGGGCTTCAGTAGTTGTGGCTCGCGGGGTCTAGAGCGCAGGCTCAGTAGTTGTGGCACACGGGCTTAGTTGCTCCGTGGCATGTGGGATCTTCCCGTATCAGGGCTCAAAGCTGTGTCCCCTGCATTGGCAGGCTGATTTTTAACCACTGCACCACCAGGGAAACCCCTGAGCCTGTTTTATACCTCTCAACTTTAGGACTGGTTCAGCCCCTGACTGGCAACCTACCCAGGCTTCCCAAAATTTGTCCAAGAAAAAGAAATTCAACAAACTCTGGGTCAATACTACAATAAAAGCACAGCACTAAGAAACAGAATAGAAATAAACTCTTTATCCTTTGAGGCTCCTACAAATCAACCACTGCCATCCACTCAGCTTCAACATCCAGCCCAGGCTGGCCTTCTGTGCTCCCTCCAGGCCTCCTCCTGTGTGACTGTGACCACGTTCAATTCCCAAGACTGTCATTTCCCACTCTTTTTAAGCAGTCCTCACCCATGGTTACATCCTCAACTCTATCACCTGGAAACATTCTACCACCAAATTCTATCACTTTGCTATACACCTGAAACACACAAAAAAACAGGTTAATGACAGGGAAATGCCCACAGTATAATATTAAAGGGAAAAAAATCAGGATAAAAACTTTACATATATTGCAATCCCAATTTGCTAAAAAATAAATAAATAAGGCAAATTAACCAAAAAAAAAGAAAAAGAAAAAGAAATCCTAACATTCTAATATATCAGTCAATACTTCTTGCTATTATTTCAGTTCTCTCAATCTTACCCCCTAAATACCTTCCCTTCAAACTTACTGCATCCTTTAATCCCTCAAACATTCCCTTTCCTTCTTACCAACCCCTCCTAGGCTTACTTTCCTACTAGGCTTACTTACATGGTCTATCACTTTAATAACTTGCCTTCACACACTCTCTATCCTTTGACTCTCTCTTTTTTAAATTGTGGTAAAATATACATAACATAAAATTTACCATTTCAATCATTTTTAAGTGCACAGTACAGTGGCATTAATGTTGTGTAACCATCAGCACTATTTCCAAACACTTGGGCTGTTTCCAGCTTCTTCCTACTGTAAATAATGCTGCTATAAACACTGCTGTACAAATATCTGAGTCCCTGTTTTCAATTTCTTTGGCTATATACCTAGGACTAGAATTGTTGGGTCATATGATAATTCTGTGTTTAGTTTCTTTTTAATTTATTTATTTATTTATTTTTGGCTGTGTTGGGTCTTCATTGCTGCACGGGGGCTTTCTCTAGTTGTGGTGAGCGGGGACTACTCTTTGCTGTGGTGCGAGGGCTTCTCATTGTGGTGGCTTCTCTTGTTACGGAGCACGGGCTCTAGGCTCACGGGCTTCAGTAGTTGCAGCACGTGGGCTCAGCAGTTGTGGTGCACGGGCTTAGCTGCTCCGCGGCATGTAGGATATTCCCGGACCAGGGCTCAAACCCGTGTCCCCTGCATTGGCAGGCGGACTCTCAACCACTGCGCCACCAGGGAAGTCCCCTATGTTTAGTTTCTGAGGAACTGCCAAACCGTTTTCCACAGCGGCTGCACCATTTGACATTCCAGCAACCAGTATGTAAGAGTTCCAATTTTTCCATATCCTCACCAACACTTGTTAGTTTACATTTTAAAAATTATAGCCATCCTGGGAGATGTGAAGTGGTATCTCATTGTGGTTTTGATTTGCATTTCCCCAGTGACTAATGATACTGAGCATCTTTTCATGTGCTAGTTGACCATTTGAATATTATTTAAACCCTTTGTCCATTTATGAATTAGGTTTAGGCTTTGGTGTTGTTGCTGAGCTGTCAGTTATTTATATTCTCTGGATATTAATTCTTTATCAAATATATGATTTGCAAATATTTTCTCCCATTTTATGAGCTTTCACTTACTTTAAAGTGTCCTTTTTTTTTTTCTTTCTGTTTTTCACCTTTATTAATGGGATCACAGCATTCACGTATTAATGGGATCACAGCATTCACATACATTCACATATATCATGAACATGGTACTTCTTTTTCCTTTAGTGATCCAAACGATCACGATTATCATTACTACAAATCAGAGAAGTGATTCTCCTATTGTTATTTTTTAATAAATTTTTTTATTTATTTATTTTTATTTAATTATTTTTGGCTGTGTTGGGTCTTCGTTGCTGCGCACAGGCTTTCTCTAGTTGCAACAAGAGGGGTCTACTCTTCGTTGCGGTGCACAGGCTTCTCACTGCGGTGGCTTCTCTTGTTGTGGAGCACAGGCTCTAGACACGCGGGCTCAGTAGCTGTGGCTTGCGGGCTCCAGAGCGCAGGCTCAGTAGTTGTGGCGCACGAGCTTAGCTGCTCCGCAGCATGTGGGATCTTCCCGAACTGGGGCTCAAACCTGTGTCCCCTGCACTGGCAGGTGGATTCTTAACCACTGTGTCACCAGGGAAGTCCCTCTCCTATTGTTTTAGTCCTCCATCTTAAATTACAAACCAAACATACCAAGACACATACCTTCCATATTACATGCTTCAGTCAGTTTTCAGATATCTAACTGTAGATTTAAGATTTCAATGGCTATAAATTTTTTCAGACATTTTTAAAATGCAAATTATATGTTATGTCAAAATAATTTCAGCACGACTTTATTTCTTATTATTCTGTATTAAATTTAGGGCTATTCTCAGTTTCTACTTTGGACAGTTCCAATAGTTAAGAAAATTAAAGAAAAATCACTCATCATAAATAGATGAAAATATCTTGAGAGTATTCTTTGATGCACAAAAGTTTTTAATTTTGATAAAATTCAACTTATCTATTTTTTTCATTTGTTAGCTGCACTTTTTCTTTTTTTTTTTTTAAATCTTATTTTGGCCGTGCAGCATGCAGAATCTTAGTTCCCTGACCAGGGATCGAACCTGCACCCCCTTCTTTGGAAGCGCAAAATCCCAACCACTGGACTGCCAGGGAAGTCCCTGTTAGCTGTACTTTTGATGTCATTTAAGAAGTCATTGCTGGGGCTTCCCTGGTGGCGCAGTGGTTGGGAATCTGCCTGCCAATGTGGGAGACGCAGGTTCGAGCCCTGGTCTGGGAGGATGCCACATGCCGCCGAGCAGTTGGGCCCGTGCGCCACAACTGCTCAGCCTGCGCTCTGGAGCCCGCAAGCCACAACTACTGAGCCTGTGCTCCTAGAGCCTGTGTTCTGCAACGAGAAGCCACGGCAATGAGAAGCCCATGCACTGCAACGAAGAGTAGCCCCCGCTCGCTGCAACTAGAGAAAGCCCACAGGGCAGCAATGAAGACCCGATGCAGCCAAAAATAAAGTAAATTAACAAATTAAAAAAAAAAAAAAAGTCATTGCTAAATCGACAGTAATGGAGATTTCCTGTTTTCTTCTAAGAGTTTTATAGTTTTCTCTTTTAAAGTTAGTGTTTGATCCATTTTTTTTTAGTTAATTTTTGTATGTGGTGTATGGTAAGAGTCCAACTTCTTCCTTTTGCAAGTGGATGCCCAGTTTTCTCAGCATCATTTGTTGAAAAGATTGTTCTTTCCCTATTGTCTGATCATGGCTCCCTGGTTTAAAACCCAGTGACCACCGTATTAGTTTCCTTGGATTGCCATAACAAAGGTCACAAATTGGGCGACTAAAACAATAGCAGTGTATTGTCTCACAGTTCTGGAGGCTAGAAGTCCAAAATCATGGTGTTAGCAGGGCCGTCCTCCCTCTGAAACCTGTAAGGGGATCCTCCCTTGCCTGGGAGGATCTGGTAGTTTGCAGCAATCTTTCCTTCTTCACATGGTGTTCTCCCTATGTCTGTCTTCACATGGCAGTCTTCATATGAGGAAACCAGTCATATTTGATGAGGAGTCTACCTCATCCTGCATTATGATCTCATCCTAATTTAAATAATACATCTGCAATGACCCTATTTCCAAAGGTTACGTTTTGAGGCATTGCTGTTGAGTTATTTCCCCCAAATCTCCTTCGCTCCTAAGTGTGAGATTACTGAGTCAAAGAGTAAGATAATTTTCCAGCTCCTCAAGTGTGATGAAACCTGCAATATTTGCTCTTATAATCAATATTGCATACTGATTGTTTTAACACTTTTAATGCCACACAGTTAAATGCCTTCTCAGCTAGGCTGCCCCTTCCAGATGGTGCATGGGCAGTGTTTGGAACAACAGTTTTCCTTAATAAGTATTTGGAGACATTAATTTTAGATGAAAGCAAACATGAATATATTATAGAATATGAGAGCAATGCATGAGTGAAACAAATATGCCATAATCTCACACACACTGATTTTTCTTTTTGTTAGATTAAGACATAAAAATGCACTTTGCTTTAATAACTTGTGAGGCTGAATACTGGGAAGTGCTGTTTACAGGAAAGACAGAGTAATTAAAGGAGTTGAAAAGGTTTTAAGGAATGGCATGAATCCTGAACTGTATGGTTTTATACAGTTTTTATAATGTGTAATATCATACCTTAATGTATAATTTCAGTTTTTAACAGATAAATTCAAACATTCCTTAAGTTGACTAATTACTTAACTCAGGTAAGTGAGATTTTTAAAACTTTTATTCCTGTGAAAGTAAGTGTAATAACTCTAGAAATCTGGTTTTCCCACTCCGCAGGGATTGCCAGTTCTTCCTGGCTGAGGGCTGGAGCTGTCAGTTTGTGACTTTTCCAAACTACTTGGGCAAAGTATGTATTCCTCGTTGGTGTGTGGTCGCTGAAGTTTCTGAAACGTCTGTTATGTTTTCTCTGTGATCGGCTAGTGATCTGACAAACATTTTCTAAAACGTGTGGCCTCGCAAACCCCCAAAAGATACTGGCCCTTTAAATCTTCCAATAGACGCTGCCAAAGGAAGCAACTGCAGCTGAGACGGCCAGAACCTAGGTAAGCATCTGTGCCAATTCTGCAGGGCATTGCAAAATCTACCAAAGTACATAGGCACACATTTCGGTAGGACAAAGTTCTCAGCCCTCATTCCTGGAATGAGGGCCGCTTTCCCCACATGTGCAGTAGGGCTGAAGAATGGAGGCTGGTGGCTGGTTTGCACATGTCCTCTCTTACCCAAGGATAGCAGCCTCTACCTTTATCCAGCAGTCCCCTAGCTGTTATAAGGTCGGATCAGATTCCAGAGTTCTGAAAGAGCTTATTCCAAACTCTCCAAATCAACAGTTGCTTTGGTGGAGGGACCAACCCCTATAGCTTCCTACTCCACTATTTTGGTGATGTCACTCTCTACCCCTTGACTTACAAGTTAACTATGTACCTTTTCAATACCTAATCTGGGATTAATCTAACTTTCTTCTGGATTCATTTTCAATGTCAGAACCATTGAGAGGAGTTGGAGGAATGTCCCATAGCCTTGTGAATTGGTACCATACCTATGGGATACAAGCTCATCTGCTCTCTCAAAGTCACTTAAAATGATGAAAGTCTCTCTCTTGTCCCTAATTAGTTTCCTCTCCATTCCCCACCAATGGCACATCTAACTTTTCACTAGATTTCTCAAGCCCTAGGCCACCACTTGCCTCCTGTTTCTCAAGGGAAGTAAGGACACAGGGAATGACTTTCCTCAACTCCCTACTCCTCCAGCTACACCTACAGCGATGGTGCATCTCTCTCGGGCCAGAGGAGAAGCTTTCCCTCTCCAAGTCTAAGGCTGGCACCTCCACCTGTACTCTCTTTATCCATGCCTTCCTGTCTCTTCTATCACTTCATTTCGCAAACATTCCTGCAACTGTCTTCTCTAAACTTGCTTAAATCTCCCCATCTTTGACCCACGATGCCTCCCCACCCAACTAAGCCCTCTCAGGGTTTCCGTATCACTTCCTACTATCTCAACTACATACAATTCAAATGCAATTTAGATTCCCAATCATTCATGAAAATTACATTCACTACGGTCATCAATGGAGTTATTTATTTATTTAGTATTGCTTTTTTTTTTTTTTGGCCGAGTGGCTTGTGGGATCTTAGTTCCCTGACCAGGGATTGAACCCTCGCCCTCAGCAGTGAAAGCGCCAAGTCCACTGGATCTCCAAGGAATTCCCACCAATGTATTTCTAATTCCCAGATTTACAGGATCCTTTTCCATCTGACTTGACCTTTCTGCAGTATTGGCTCCAGACAATCACTTCCTCCTTCCTAGAACTGTCACTTTCCTAAGTTTCCATGGTATCGCTGTACTGTTTCTCCTCCTGCCTTTCTAAGCACACCTTCCTGGTTTGCTCTGCAGATTTTTCTTCCTTTGACTGCCAGGTACATGCTGATATTTGCTGGGGGCTGCATCCGTGGTCCCCTTCTCTTTTCAACTAGCTGCTCTCTATTGAGAGCAATTTGACCCACACTCATAGACCCTCCCAATCCTCATCTCTGGGGCCAGCCTCTCACTTAAGTTCCATCCCCTCACACATAGACAGCGGCCTGCCTCATACCTCCCAAGACTGCCCACACCATCTCAAATGCAACATGTCTAACCAAACTTGCTGCTCCTCTTCCTCCAGTGTGTCACACCTGAGGCCAGTGGTATCCTTCAGGGGCTTCAGCCAAAAACTTGGCAGGGGGTGCAGGAGGGAGGAGCGGGGAGGGGTTCATCTTAAGTCCTCAGAGAGAGCCCTTAAAGTCCCTGGAGCTTACATTCTAATGGGGGGTGAGAAACAAATGAGTTAATAAAAAATATTATTTCATACAATGACAATGCTATGAAAACATTGGCATGGTAAAGGAATAGAGTAACTGGGGGTGAGTTGTTTTTTTTTTTTAACAGCATTTATTTTTTTAAAGTATTTTATTTTATTATTATTATTATTATTATTTTTTGGCCACGTGGCATGCAGGATCTTAGTTTCCCCAACCAGGGATTGAACCTGCGCCCCCTGCACTGGAAGTGCGGAGTCTTAACCACTGGACCACCAGGGAAGTCCCTGAGGTGTCTTTTTGATATGAGATCAGAGACCTGAATAAGCAATAGCTGTCAAAGAGACTTCCAGTTTCAGCCTCATTCCCTCAAACCCACTGTCCATGCTGCTTTAAGAATACTCTTTCTAAAATATAAATTTGGTCACACTGCTCTCCTGCTTAACAGCTTTTGAGTTTCCCACTGCTTATAAGGGGTAAGCTCTTTACCACAACCAATGGCCTTCTCTGGTCTGGGTCCCTGCCTTCCCCTCCAGGTTCATCGCAATCAAAGCCTTGAGTGCCTACTATGTGCCAGGTACTGTTCTCAGTGTGAAGGACGCCATGAGGACAGGGCAGACGAAAGTCCCAACACTCATGGAACTTCTTACTTCTATGGGAGAGATGTAATTCTAAAAATGTGTAAATAAGTAAATAAAAATTTTAGACATGAAGTGATTTTAGATATGAAAAATTTTAGTGATGAGTGATATGAAGAAAATAAAATGGTAAAGTTACAGGTAAATAAAATGGTCAGGGAAGGTCCCTTAGAAGAAGTGCTCTTTGAGGTGAGTTCCAAATGATGAGAAAGGGAAGATCTCGGGTAACAGAGCTCCAGGCAGGGGGAACAGCAGGCACAAAGCTTGAAGGCAGGAATCGGTGGGGAGTGCTCAAGAAGCAGGCCGCGGGGTGGATGCAGCACAGAGAATAGGAGGAGGGTTGGTCAGAGGGGAGGTTAGAGTCAGGAAGGAGTCAGAGCACTTGGGTGTGGTGCCTTCCCGATGTCACTGCTTGAATTCCAGAGCCCTTTATCTTGTTTATTTTTTATTTTTTGGCTGCACTGCACAGCTTGCAGGATCTTAGTTTCCCGATGAACCGCGCCCTCAGCAGTGAAAGCGTGGAGTCCTAACCACTGGGCTGCCAGGGAATTCCCTCCAGAGTCCTTTAGATGCTTCAGACGCACCATGTTCTTGCATCTCCCGCCTCTGCCAGTGATTTGCTCTCCCCACTAAGGGAACTCCTACTTATCCTTCGAGACTTGGCTCTGTGAAACGTTCCCTAACTCCCACTTCTAGGCTATTCAGTCACCCACTACGGCTCCCTCATTAAGGTATAAAGCAGTCCTGCAGAGCAGACATCTGTCAGCTGCACCCTCACTATGTACACGTCTGGATCTAACACTAGACTGTGAGCCTCCTGAGGGAACAGTGGATTCACTTTCAGATTCTCACCACCTAGCCCAGATACGAAAGAGGTATTTGATAAATGAATAAACGCTGCTCTGCTAATGAGAACTATCAGATTGGGTTTGTCAGAAATGAAATCTATTGATATATGATTATTTGGAGCCATTCTACAACAGCATCTACTTACACACTTAAATCTGATTTTTTTCACTGGTTCATCAAATATTTATACAGCAATTTCTGCCAGAAGCTGGGGATACAGCTGTGAACAGAGACATGGCATCGTTGCCCTTATGAATATATTTTCTACCAGGGAAGTCAAACAAATAATCAATTACTCAATTGCTTACTTACAAAAGGAATAAGTCCTATGAAGGAGAAATAAAGGGTACCATGAGTGTCTTAACGGGGAGACTCTGCCTAGTCTGGGAGGTCAGGAAAGCCTTCTTTGAAAAGTGACAACAGAATTGAGCTCCGAAGGATAAGTAGGAACAAACAAGGAGGGTGAACATTCCCAACAAAATGTATTATATGTCCAAAGGTGCTAAGGCAGGATGGGGCATGATGTGTTAAAGGCTGGTGTAGCTGAAGAACAAAGAGGGGAGAAGATCACAAAGTGAATGTGGCATCATTAACTCATAACATGGTAGAAGACGATATATAATGCTGATCTCAAGTAATGGCACATGTTTCAACATTCACTTGCAGTGACTTACGTTTGTTTTAGCTCTATCAACAGTAAAAGGAGAAAGAGAGGGAAAACAAGAATGCAGTATTGTAAATGAACTGTCTTAAACCTCTCTAACACAGTGTACCATTCTGTGGCTCTTAATCTATTTTGTGCCATAAATAATTGCTAAGAACCATTAACACAAGTAGCAAGTGCCACAATAAAAGTTATATTTGGTGCTGAGTGAATGCAGACTAATTTAGATACTTGCATTATGAGACTGTAAATTCCTGGAGGGCTGCTGTTCTGATGCATCTTTATATTCAATTCAGCAACTAGCACAATGCCTTACTCGCGATGAGCCCTCAAACAGTTACCAAGTGTATCCCCGTGCAGGGACTCATGGTTTATATTACTAATTGGAACACACCCTGATCTGAGGTTAGTTGGCAGAAGCCTCCCTGAGAGACACAGTGACAGAAGAAATAAAAGAACTCAAGATTTTTTTTTAGAACAAAGTGAATTTGAAACAACGAAAATGGAGGAGTTATCATTTACAGTTGTTTTAGAAAACAGGCTAAACACAACCACTGATCAAATATGTTGAAAAAAATTTTAACCTGAAGCATTTGAAGAAAACTCAGGACTGAAAAAAGTTAATAAAAAAAAAAAAAGAGTTTCGGTGAATAGGCAGAAGATGGCAGAGTAGAAGGACGTGTGCTCACTCCCTCTTGCGAGAGCACCAGAATCACAACTAACTGCTGAACAATCATCGACAGGAAGACACTGGAACTCACTAAAAAAGATACCCCACATCCAAAGAAAAAGGAGAAGCCACAATGAAATGGTATAAGGGGCGCAATCCCCATAATATCAAATCCCATAACCACTGGGTGGGTGACTCACAAACTGGAGAACAATTATACCACAGGAGTTCACCCACTGGAGTAAAGGTTCTGAGTCCCACATCAGGCTTCCCAACCTGGGGGTCCAGCAATGGGAGAAGGAATTCCCAGAGAATCAGACTTTGAAGGCTAGTGGGATTTGATTGCAGGACTTTGACAGGACTGGGGAAAACAGAGACTCCACTCTTGGAGGGCACACACAAAGTAGTGAGAGCACTGGGACCAGGGGAAGGAGCAGTGACCCCATAGGAGACTGAACCACACCTACCTGCTGGTGGTGGAGGGTCTCCTGCAGAGGTGGGGGGTGGCTGTGGCTCACCGTGGGGACAAGGACACTGGCAGCAGAAGTTCTGGGAAGTACTTCCTGGCATGAGCCCTCCCGGAGTCCGCCATTAGCCCCTCCAAAGAGCCTGTAGGCTCCAGTGCTGGGTCACCTCAGGCCAAACAACCAACAGGGAGGGAACTCAGCCCCATCCATCAGCAGACAGCAGATTAAAGTTTTACTGAGCTCTGCCCACCAGAGCAACACCCAGCTCTACCCACCACCAGTCTCTCCCATCAGGAAGCTTGCACAAGGCTCTTAGATAGCCTTTTCCACCAGACTACAATCCTGCAGCCTGTGGAACAAAAACAACATTCACAGAAAGACAGACAAAATGAAAAGGCAGAGGACTATGTACCAGAACAAGATAAAACCCCAGAAAAACAACAAAATGAAGTGGAGCTAGGCAACCTTCCAGAAAAAGAATTCAGAATAATGATAGTGAAGATGATCCAGGACCTCGGAAAAAGAATGGAGGTAAAGGTCGAGAAGATGCAAAAAATGTTTAACAAAGACCTAGAAGAAGTAAAGAACAAACACCTAGAAGAATTAAAGAACAAACAAACAGAGATGAACAATACAATAACTGAAATGAAAAATACACTAGAAGGAATCAATAGCAGAATAACTCAGGTAGAAGAACGGATAAGTGACCTGGAAGACAGAATGGTGGAATTCACTGCTGCGAAACAGAATAAAGAAAAAAGAATGAAAAGAAATGAAGACAGCCTAAGAGACCTCTGGGGCAACATTAAACGCAACAACATTTGCATTATAGGGGTTCCAGAAGGAGAAGAGAGAGAGAAAGGACCAGAGAAAATATTTGAAGAGATTATAGTCAAAAACTTCCCTAACATGAGAAAGGAAATAGCCACCCAAGTCCAGGAAGCGCAGCGAGTCCCATACAGGATAAACCCAAGGAGAAACACGCCGAGACACATAGTAATCAAACTGGTAAAAATTACAGACAAAGAAAAATTATTGAAAGCAGCAAGGGAAAAATGAAAAATAACATACAAGGGAACTCCCATAAGTTAACAGCTGATTTCTCAGCAGAAACTCTACAAGCCAGAAGGGAGTGGCATGATATACTTAAAGTGATGAAAGGGAAGAACCTACAACCAAGATTACTCTACCCACCAAGGATCTCATTCAGATTCGATGGAGAAATCAAAAGCTTTACAGACAAGCAAAAGCTAAGAGAATTCAGCACCACCAAACCAGCTCTACAACAAATGTTAAAGGAACTTCTCTAAGTGGGAAAACAAGAGAAGAAAAGGACCTACAAAAACAAACCCCCAAAATTAAGAAAATGGTAATAGGAACATACATATCGATAATTACCTTAAACGTGAATGGATTAAATGCTCCAACCAAAAGAAACAGGCTAGCTGAATGGATACAAAAACAAGACCCATATATATGCTGTCTACAAGACACCCACTTCAGACCTAGGGACACATACAGACTGAAAGTGAGGGGATGGAGAAAGATATTCCATGCAAATGGAAATCAAAAGAAAGCTGGAGTAGCAATACTCATATCAGATAAAATAGACTTTAAAATAAAGAATATTACGAGATAGAAGGAAGGCCACTACATAATGATCAAGGGATCAATCCAAGAAAAAGATATAACAATTATAAATATATATGGACCCAACATAGGAGCACCTCAATACATACGGCAAATGCTAACAGCTATAAAAGGGAAATCGACAGCAACACAAAAATAGTGGGGGATTTTAACACCTCACTTACACCAATCGACAGATCATCCAGATAGAAAATTAAAAAGGAAACACAAGCTTTAAATGACACAATAGACCAGATAGATTTAATTGGTATTTCTAGGACATTCCATCCGAAAACAGCAGATTACATTTTCTTCTCAAGTGCACACGGAACATTCTCCAGGAAAGATCACATCTTGGATCACAAATCAAGCCTCGGTAAATTTAAGAAAACTGAAATCATATCAAGCATCTTTTCCGACCACAACGCTATGAGATTGGAAATCAATTACAGGGGGAAAAAACGTAAAAAACACAAACACATGGAGGCTAAACAATACATTACTAAAGAACCAAGAGACCACTGAAGAAATCAAAGAGGAAATCAAAAAATACCTAGAGACAAATGACAACAAAAACACAATGATCCAAAACCTATGGGGTGCAGCAAAAGCAGTTTTAAGAGGGAAGTTTATAGCAATACAATCCTACCTCAAGAAACAAGAAAAATCTCAAATAAAGAATCTAAACTTACACCTAAAGGAACTAGAGAAAGAAGAACAAACAAAACCCAAAGTTAGTAGAAGGAAAGAAATCATCAAGATTAGAGCAGAAATAAATGAAATAGAAACAAAGAAAACAATAGCAAAGATCAATAAAACTAAAAGCTGATTCTTTGAGAAGACAAACAAAATTGGTAAACCTTTAGCCAGACTCATCAAGAAAAAGAGGGAGAGGACTAAAATCAATAAAATTGGAAATGAAAAAGAAGTAACAACAGACACCACAGAAATACAAAGCATCCTAAGAGACTACTACAAGCAACTCTATGCCAATAAAATGGACAACCTGGAAGAAATGGACAAATTCTTACAAAGGTATAACCTTCCAAGACTGAACCAGGAAGAAATAGAAAATATGAACAGACCAATCACAAGTAATGAAATTGAAACTGTGATTAAAAGTCTTCCAACAAACAAAAGTCCAGGACCAGATGGCTTCACAGGCGAATTCTATCAAACATTTAGAAAAGAGCTAACACCTATCCTTCTCAAACTCTTCCAAAAAACTGCAGAGGAAGGAACACTCCCAAACTCATTCTATGAGGTCACCATCACCCTGATACCAAAACCAGACAAAGATACTACAAAAAAAGAAAATTACAGACCAATACCACTCATGAATATAGATGCAAAAATCCTCAACACAATACTAGCAAACAGAATCCAACAATACATTAAAAGTATCATACACCATGATCAACTGGGATTTATCCCAGGGATGCAAGGATTCTTCAATATACGCAAATCAATCAATGTGATACACCACATTAACAAACTGAAGAATAAAAACCATATGATCATCTCAATACATGCAGAAAAGCTTTTGACAAAATTCAACACCCATTTATGATAAAAACTCTCCAGAAAGTGGGCATAGAGGGAACCTACCTCAAAAAATGGCCATATACGACAAACCCACAGCAAGCATCATTCTCAATGGTGAAAAACTGAAAGCATCTCCTCTAAGATCAGGAACAAGACAAGGATGTCCACTCTCGCCACTATCATTCAACATAGTTTTGGAAGTCCTAGCCATGGCAATCAGAGAAGAAAAAGAAATAAAAGGAACACAAATTGAAAAAGAGGTAAAACTGCCACTGTTTGCAGATGACATGATACTATACATAGAAAATCCTAAAGATGCCACCAGAAAACTACTAGAGCTAATCAATGAAGTTGGTAAAGTTGCAGGATACAAAATTAATGCACACAAATCTCTTGCATTCCTATACACTAACAATGAAAGATCAGAAAGAGAAATTAAGGAAACAATCCCATTCACCACTGCAACAAAAAGAATAAAATACCTAGGAATAAACCTACCTAAGGAGGTAAAAGATCTGTACTCAGAAAATTATAAGACACTGATGAAAGAAATCAAAGATGACACAAACAGATGGAGAGATATACCATGTTCTTTGATTGGAAGAATCAGTATTGTGAAAATGACTATATTACCCAAAGCAATATACAGAATCAATGCAATCCCTATCAAATTACCAATGGCATTTTTTACAGAACTAGAACAAAAAAATCTTAAAATTTGTATGAAGACACAAAAGACCCTGAATAGCCAAAGCAATCTTGAAGGAAAAAAATGGACTTGGAGGAGTCAGACTCGCTGACTTCAGATCATACTACAAAGCTACAGTAATCAAGACAATACGGTACTGGCACAAAACCACATATATAGATCAAAGGAACAGGATAAAAAGTCCAGAGATAAACCCATGCATCTATGGTCAACTAATCTATGACAAAGGAGGCAAGGATATACAATAGAGAAAAGGGTTTCTTCAATAAGTGGTGCTGGGAAAACTGGACAGGTACATATAAAAGAATGAAATTAGAACGCTCCCTAACACCATACACAAAAATAAACTGAAAATGGATTAAAGACATAAATGTAAGACCAGACACTATAAAACTCTTAGAGGAAAACATAGGAAGAACACTCTTTGACATAAATCACAGCAAGATCTTTTTGACCCACCTCCTAGAGTAACAGAAATAAAAACAAACAAACAAAAAGAGTTTCCTGGCATCTGAGGGGTGGGGGTGGGGAATGAGGAGAAAAATAAAAAGAAAGTTCAAAGTTTTAGACTTCCTAACAGCAATTCTAAGGAAAACAAAGTTTCTATGGCCATGATGACAGAATGCACCATGGACACTGGAGGAAAAAACAATGAGCTGGGAAGAGGAGGCGCTGGCTGGGGCTGGATGAACAATAGGTTGTTCCATAGGGTCAAATCTGTCTCTCTTTTTCTCTCAGCAATGAGCACGAGGACTTCCCTGGTGGTGCAGTGGTTAAGAATCCGCCTGCCTATGCAGGGGACACGGGTTCGATCCCTGGTCTGGGAAGATCCCACACCAACTGAGCCCATACACCACAACTACTGAGCCCACGTGCCGCAACTACTGAGCCTGCATGCTGCAACTACTGAAGCCCGCATGCCTAGAGCCTGAGCTCCACAAAAGAAAAGCCACTGCAATGAGAAGCCCGCGCACCACAACAAAGAGCAGCCCCCCCTCGCCACAACTAGAGAAAGCCTGTGCACAGCAACAAAGACCCAACGCAGCTGAAAAAAAAAAAAAAAGAGTACCTAGGGACTTCCCTGGTGGTCCAGTTGTTAAGACTCTGTGCTTCCAATGCACGGGGCGTGGGTTCCATCCCTGGTTGGGGAACTAAGATCCCATATGTCCCATGGTGCAGCAAAAAAAAAAAACCACCACAACAAAACAAAACAAAATGAGAAAAAGGAAGAGTACCTCTCTGGAGGAAACGAGTCATGCCTGTCTAAACCTGTGGGATATCTCCACATTCACATGTCCCAAACCACACACTTAATCGTGTTTCCTTCTACCTACCCTCATCATCACCTAACTCATTCCTCCTCTTATATTCTCTGTAATTTCTTTCATGTCCTCCCAAACATCAAGACCAGAAATAGTGGTAAGTTATTTTTTAAATTAAACTAATTTTTTTTAACTGAAGTATAGTTGACTTACAATATTATATTAGTTTTAGGTGTACAACATAGTAATTCAATATTTTTATAAAATATATGCCATAGAAAGATATTATAAAATATTGTCTATATCCCCTGTGCTGTACATAACATCCTTGAAACCTATTTATTTTACACCTGGTATTTTGTAGCTCTTCATCTCCTTCACCTATCTTGGCCCAACCCTGACACCTCTCCCCTCTGGTAACCACTAGTTTGTTCTCAGTATCGGTAAGCCTGTTTCTGTTTTGTTATATTTGTTCATTTGTTTGTATATGTTTCATTTGTTCTGCATATTAAGTGAAACGCAGTATTTGTCTTTCTCTGCCTGACTTATTTCACCAAGCATAATACCCTCCAAGTCCATCCATGTTGTTGCAAATGGCAAAATTTCATCCTTTTTTATGGCTGAGTAATAGTCCTATATATAAATATATATATATACACACACATATATATAGTCCTATGTTTCTATATATATAACACATCTTCTTTATCCTTCTATGGATGTCCATAGAAGGATGGATGTCCATCCTTCGATGGACACTTAGGTTGCTTCCATGTCTTGGCCATTGTAAATAATGCTGCTATAAACACTGAGGTGAACATATCTTTTCAAATTAGTGTTTTCATCAGATAAATACCCAGGAGTGGAATGGCTAAATCATATGGTAGTTCTATTTTTAATTTCTTGAGGAACTTCCATACTGATTTCCATAGTGGCTGCACCAATTTACATTCCCACCAACAGTGCACAAGGGTTCCCTTTTCTCCACATCCTTGCCAACGTTTGTTATTTTTTTCTTTTTGATAACAGCCA
This sequence comes from Balaenoptera musculus, assembly GCF_009873245.2. Classification (NCBI taxonomy): domain Eukaryota; kingdom Metazoa; phylum Chordata; class Mammalia; order Artiodactyla; family Balaenopteridae; genus Balaenoptera; species Balaenoptera musculus. The sequence continues at coordinate 23,046,608 of NC_045788.1, forward strand.
TTCTAATAGGTGTGAGGTGATATCTCATTGTGGTTCTGAAATGTATTTCCCTGATGATAAGTGATGTTGAGCATCTTTTCATGTGCCTTTTGGCCATCTGTATTTCTTTGGAAAACTGTCTGTTCAGATTCTCTGCCCTTTTTAAATTGGGTTGGCTATTTTTTTTTGTCATATTGAGTTGTATGAGTTCTTTATATATTTTGGATAGTAAACCCTTACCAGATGTATCATTTGCAAATATCTTCTTCCATTTGGTAGGTTCCCTTTTTGTTTTGTTGATGGTTTCCTTTGTTGTACAAGAGTTTTTGAGTTTGATTATGTCCCATTTGTTTATTTTTGCTTTTATTCCCCTTGCCTAAGGAGATAAAGCCAAAGAAATATAGCTATGACCAATGTCAAAAAGTGTAGTACCTATGTTTTCTTCTAGTTTTATAATTTCAGGTCTTACATTTAGGTCTTTAATTCATCTTGAGTTTATTTTTGTAAATAGTGTGAGAAAATGTTCTAATTTCATTCTTTTATGTGTAGCTGGTCCAGTTTTCCCAATACCACTTATTGAAGAGTCTTTTTTAAAAATTATATATTCTTGCCTCCTTTGCCATAGATTAATTGACCATGTGTGCATGGGTTTATTTCTGGGCTCTCTATTGTGTTCTATTGATCTATGTATCTGTTTTTGTGCTGATACCACACTGTTTTCATTACCTTAGCTCTGTAGTATAGTCTGAAGTCAGAGAGCAGAGATACCTCCAACCTTGTTCTTTTTTCTCAAGACTGCTTTACTGTTCAGGGTCTTTTGTGGTTCCATACAAATTTTAGGATTATTTGTTCTAGTTCTGTGAAAAATGTCATGGATATTTTGATAGGTATTGCATTAGATCTGTAGATTGCTTTGGGTAGTATGGATATTTTAATAATGCTAATTCTCCTAACCCATGAACATGGGGTATATTTCCATTTATTTCTATCCTCTTCAATTTCCTTCATCTATGTCTTATAGGTTTCAGAGTATGTGTCTTTCACCTCCTTCATTAAATTTATTCCTAGATATTTTATTCTTTTTGATTTATAAATGAGATTCATTTCTTCTGTTATTAGTGTACAGAAATGCAACAAATTTCTTTATATTAATCTTGTATCCTGCAACTTTACTGAATTCGTTTATTCTAGCAGTTTTTTTGGTGGAGTCAAAGGTTTTCCTTATATAGTATCATGTCATCTGCAAACAGTGGTAGTTTTACTTCTTCCATTTCAATTTGAATGTCTTTTATTTCTTTTTCTTGTCTGATTGCCGTGGCTAGGACTTCCAATACTATATTAAATAGAAGTGGGAAGAGTGGGCATCCTCATCTTGTCCCTGATCTTAAAGGAAATACTTCCAGCTTTTCACCACTGAGTATGATGCCAGCTGTGGGTTTGTCAGATGGCCTTTATTATGTTGAGGTTTGTTCCTTCTGTACCAACTTTGTTGACAGTTTTTATCACGAATGGATATTGAATTTTGCCAAATGCTTTTTCTGCATCTATTGAGATGATCATGTGATTTTTATCCTTGGTTATGTTAATGTGGTGTATCATGTTAATTGATTGATTTGCAGATATTGAACCATCCTCACATCCCGGGAATAAATCCCCCTTGATCATGATGTATGATCCTTTTTACATATTGTTGAATTTGGTTTGCTAATATTTTGTTGAGGATTCTTGCATCTATTTCATCAGCTATATGGGCCTGTATATTTTTTTGTAGTATCTTTATCTGATTTTGGTATCAGGGTAATGCTGGCCTCATAGAATGAGGTGGGAAGAGTTCTCTCCTCTTTTATTTATTTATTTATTTGTTTGTCTGCTTGTTTATTCATTTATTTATGGCTGCATTGGGTCTTCATCGCTGCACGCAGGCTTTCTCTAGTTGCAGCAAGCAGGGGCTACACTTTGTTGCGGTGCACGGGCTTTTCATTGCGGTGGCTTCTTTTGTTGCGGAGCACAGGGTCTAGGTGTGCGGGCTTCAGTAGTTGTGGCACACAGGCTCAGTAGTTGTGGCTCGCGGGCTCTAGACGCAGGCTCAGTAGTTGTGGTGCACAGGCTTAGTTGCTCTGTGGCACGTGGGATCTTCCTGGACCAGGGCTAAAACCATGTCCCCTGCATTGGCAGGCGGATTCTTAACCACTGCACCACCAGGGAAGTCCACCTCTTTAAATTTTTGAAACAGTTTGAGAAGCATACCTATTAACTTTTCTTTAAATGTTTGGTAGAATTCCCCTGTGAAGTCATCTAGTCCCAGACTTTTGTGTGTTGGGAGTCTTTTGATTACTGATTCCATTTCAATACTAATAATCAATCTATTCAGATTTTCTGTTTCTTCCTGATTCAGTCTTGGAAAATTGTATGTTTCTCGGAATTTATCCACTTATTCTAAGTTGTCCAATTTGTTAGCATATTACTGTTTGCATTATTCTCTTATGATTGTATTTCTGTGATATCAGTTGTAACTTCTATCAGTTGTAACTTCTCTTTCATTTCTTATGTTTTAAATTTGAGCACTCTCTCTTTTTCTTAATGAGTCTGGCTAAAGTTTATCAATTTTGTTTATCTTTTCAAAAAAACAGCTCTTAGTTTCATTTATCTTTTCTATTGTTTTTTGGTCTCTATTTTATTTCCACTCTGATCTTTATTATTTTTTTCCTTCTACTGACTTTGGACTTTGCTTGTTCTTCTTTTTCTAATTCCTTTAGAGGGAAAGTTAGGTTGTTAATTTGAGATTTTTCTTTTTTCTTGAGGTAGGCTTCTATTATTATAAACTGCCCTCTTAGAATTGTTTTTGTTGTGTCCCATAGATTTTGGACGTTGTGTTTCTATTTTCATTCATCCCAAGGTATTTTTTGACTTCTTCTTTAATTTCTTTGTTGACCCAATGGCTTTTTTATAGTATGTTTTCAGTCTCCACTTGTTTGTGTTTTTACCAGTTTTCTTCTTGCTATTGATTTCTAGTTTCACACTGCTGTGGTCAGAAAAGATGCTGGATTTAATTTCAATCTTCGTAAATTTACTGAGACTTCTTTTGTGGCCTAGCATGTGATCTATCCTGGAGAATGTTCCATGTGCATTTGAGAAGAATGTGTATTTTGCTGGTTTAGAATGTAATAGTCTACAGATATCAATTAAGTCCATCTGGTCTAAAACGTCATTTAAAGCCAATGTGTCCTTATTGATTTTCTGTCTGGATGATCTATTCATTAATGTGATTGGGGTATTAAAATCCCCTATTATTATTGTATTACTGTCAATTTCTTCCTTTATGTCTGTTAATATTTACTTTATATACTTAGGCGCTCCTGTATTGGGTGCATATATGTTAACAAGTCTAATATCCTCTTCTTGGATTGACCTCTTTATCATTATTTAATGTCCTAAATTGTCTTTTGTTATAGATTTTGTTTTAAAGTCTATTTTGTCTGATATGAGTACTGCTACCCCAGCTTTTCATTTCCATTTGCATGAAATATCTTTTTTTATTTATTTATTTTTTTATTTTTGGCTGTGTTGGGTCTTCGTTTCTGTGCGAGGGCTTTCTCTAGTTGCGGCAAGCGGGGGCCACTCTTCATCGCGGTGCACGGGCCTCTCACTATCACGGCCTCTCTTGTTGCGGAGCACAGGCTCCAGACGCGCAGGCTCAGTAGTTGTGGCTCATGGGGCCAGTTGCTCCGTGGCATGTGGGATCTTCCTGGACCAGGGCTCGAACCCGTGTCCCCTGCATCGGCAGGCAGATTCTCAACCACTGCATCACCAGGGAAGCGCCCTGAAATATCTTTTTTAATCCCTCCACTATCAATGGGTGTGTCTTTAGCTCTGAAGTGAGTCTCTTGTAGGCAGCATATACATGGATCTTGGTTTTTTAATCTAATCAGCTACCCTGTGTCTTTTGATTGGAGCATTTAGTCTATTTACATTAGAAGTGATGATTAATAAGTATGTATCTATTGCCATTTTGTTACTTGTTTTCTGGTTGTTTTTGTATTTCTTTGTTCTTTTCTTCTTTTAATCTCTTCTCTTCGGGTTTGATAACTTTTTAAATATTATGTTTCGGTTCCTTTCTCTTTGCTTTTTGTGTATCTACTGTAGGTTTTTGATTTGCAGTTACCATGAGGTTCATATCTATAAATATATCTACTTGTTTTAGAATGATAGTCATTTAAGTTCAAACACATTCTAAAAGCTCTACTTTTTTTTACTAAGCCCCCCCCAACATTTTATGTTTTGGTATCATAGTTTACATTTTTATGAATATCCCTTAACTGTTTATTGTAGTTGTAGTTGATTAATGGTTGATTTTACAATTTTGTCTTTTAACCTTCATAGTACCTTACTTAAGTGGTTGATCAACTGCCTTTACAATACATTTACATATACCAGTGAGATTTTTTCCTTCAAATATTTTCTTATTTCTTGTTATAGGCCTTTCTTTTTCACTTAAAGAAGACCCTTTAACATTTCTTGTAAGGCCAGTTTAGTAGTGATGAACTCTTAGTTTTTGCTTGTCTGGGAAACACTTTGACTTTGTTGGGTAGAGTATCCTAGGTTGTAGGTTTTTCCCTTTCAGCACTTTAAGTATATTGTGCCACTCCCTTTTGGCCTGCAAAGTTTCTGCTGAAAAATCAGCTGGTAGCCTTATGGGAGTTCCTTTGTATGTGACTCTTTGTTTTTCTCTTACTGCCTTTAGAATTCTCTCTTTAACGTTTGTCATTTCAATTATGATATGTCTTCATGTGGGTCTGTTTGGGTTCATCTTGTTTGGGACTCTCTGTGCTTCTGGACCTGGGTATCTGTTTCCTTCTTCAGGTTAGGGTTCAGCCATAATCTCATCAAATATGTTTTCTGCCCCTTTCTCTCGTCTCCCTCTGGGACCCCTATAATGTGAATGTTAGTATGCTTGATGTTATCCTACAGATCCCTTAAACTATACTTAAAAAAATTTTTTTTTCTTTTTGCTGTTCTGATTGTGTGATTTCCACTATTTTGTCTTCCAGGTCACTTATGCATTCCTCCATATTACCTAATCTGCTGGTAATTCCTTCTAGTGAATTTTTCATTTCAATTATTGTATTCTTCAGCTCTGATTGGTTCTTTTTCATATTTTCTAGTTCTTTGTTAAAGTTCTTACTGTGTTCCTCTATTCTTTTCCCGAGTTCGATGAGCATTGTTATTACTATTGCTTTAAGCTCTTTATCAAGTAAATTACTTATCTCTGTTTCTTTAGGGTTTTTTTTTTCTGGGGTTTCTACTTATTCTTTTGTTTGGAACATAGTCATTTGTCTTCTCACTTTGTTTGACTTTCTCTTTTTGTCTCTATGAAATTAGGTGAAACAGTTACCTATCCCAGTCTTAAAGGCATGTCCTTGTGTGGGAGCATCCCCATGCAGTCTGCATGTGCCCAGTGGTTTTGGTGGGAGAGCTGGACCTGAAGTGAGCACTAACCATGTCTTCACCTGGGGTGCACTGGCAGCTGCCACCTTAGCAGGGCATGGGGCTGGAGTAGGAAGAGTTAGAACTGGAGCCAGATGTGAGCTGGGGCTTCTCCCAGGCTTAGAGCAGGCCCAGAGCCAAAGGGGCTGGAGTTGCAAATCTGAGCTAGTGCCACTTCTCCCCAGTGTGATGGCGGTCTCCACTTTGGTCAGAGGCAGGGCTGGGGCCCGAGGGGCTGGAGCTGCAAATGTGAGCTAGCTCAGCTTCTCCCTGGTGCAATGGTTGTTACTGCCTTGGTTGGACACAGCACTAGAACAGGTGGGGCTGGAGCAGGAGCCCAGTTCGGGCTGGGAGGCGTGCTGGGGCACTCCTGGCAGGACAGACAGAGCATGAGGTGTTTTCAATCTGCTGCTTCTGCACTGGGACTGGGAGCAGGCGAGTCTGTGTATGCTCTTCAAAACTGCAGTCTCAGTTTCTATGGCTCTATGATAAGCCCCGCTGGTTTTCAAACCAAGTAGGCTTATCTTCCTTGTGCTTGACCTCAGGGCTAGGATGCCCAATATGGGGCTCAAACCCCTTGATCCTTAGGGAGGATGCCCAAGCCTGTGATATCCCCTCCTCTTCTGGGCCACCCACTAGGGTTGTGGGTCCCGATTAGATCACTTCTCCTTCCTTCCTACCAGACTCCAATTTCCTTAATAACCTTGGTTGTAGAAGAGCCATTCTGCTAGTCTTCAGGCTGTTCTCAGAGAGAGCTGCTCTATATGTCATTGTAGTTTTGATGTGTTTGTGGGGGGAGGTGAGCTCAGGGTCTACCTACTCCACCATCTTGATCCCACCCAGTCAACTACTGGAAAATATAAACTTCTTCCTCTTTCCTCAAACTGAATTAAAGGCCAAGTCCGCATGAATTCACCCTGATTATACTTCTTAGATTTACCCTTATCCCCTACATCCACCACTTTTCTTCCCCACTGCCCCAAGCTCAAGGTGCCCTTTGGAATCTAGGGCTTTGTAACAGAGGAACATTTTACAGCATTTCTGTTGTTATTGTTTTTAAGACAAGAAACACCTGTTGAAGGCAATATGGGGGTAGTGGAAAGAGCATATTCTTTGGGATCAAAAACATAATTTGGAATCTTGCCTTGATTTATTAACTGAGTGACCTTGAATAACTTATTTATTTCTCTGAGCCTCAGTTTCTTTCTCTGTAAAAATACACTTAACAACTAAATAACAGGTTTGTTGTAAGGATACTGGAACCTGAAGGAAGTATCACAGGTAATCACTATATGGTAGCCATTATGGTATTATTATTGTGTTTAATCCACACATACCTCATATGCTGTAGGTACTTCAGTATTAAATTTGGAGTAGACTGAAAATATAAATCACATTATATAGTCTTGTGTTTCTGAAATTTGTCAGGTGCTCCTGAATCTTTTTAAGTATAAACTAATTTTTCAGATCTTCAATCCGTGCTTATTTGAATTTTAATGAAAGCAACAGTCTTTTTATTACTATTACTTTATATAAGTTAGGCCCAGCTGACATGCAGCAAGCATTTTATTTTTTAACATCTTCATTGGAGTATAATTGTTTTACAATGGTGTGTTAGCTTCTGCTTTATAACAAAGTGAATCATCTATACACATACATATATACCCATATCTCCTCCCTCTTGCATCTCCCTCCCATCCTCCCTATCCCACCCTTCTGGGTGGTCACAAAGTACTGAGCTGATCTCCCTGTGCTATGCGGCTGCTTCCCACTAGTTATCTATTTTACATTTGGTAGTATATATAAGTCCATGCCACTCTCCCACTTGGTCCCAGCTTACCCTTCCCCCTCCCCATGTCCTCAAGTCCATTCTCCATGTCTGTGTCTTTATTCCTGTCCTGCCCCTAGGTTCTTCAGACCTTTTCTTTTTTTGATTCTATATATATGTGGTAGCATACAGTATTTGTTTTTCCCTTTTTGACTTACTTCACCCTGTATGACAGACTCTACATCCATCCACCTCACTACAAATAACTCAATTCATTTCTTTTCATGGCTGAAAAGAATATTCCATTGTATATATGTGCCACATCTTCTTTATCCATTCATCTGTCGATGGACACTTAGGTGGCTTCCATGTCCTGCCTATTGTAAGTAGAGCTGCAATGAACATTGTGGTACATGACTCTTTTTGTATTATGGTTTTCTCAGGGTATATGCCCAGTAGTGGGATTGCTGGGTCATATGGTAGTTCTATTTTTAGTTTTTTCAGGAACCTCCATAGTGTTCTCCATAGTGGCTGTATCAATTTACATTCCCACCAACAGTGCAAGAGGGTTCCCTTTTCTCCACACCCTCTCCAGCATTTACTGTTTGTAGGTTTTTTATGATAGCCATTCTGACTGGTGTGAGGTGATACCTCATTGTAGTTTTGATTTGCGTTTCTGTAAAGATTAGTGATGTTGAGCATCCTTTCATGTGTTTGTTGGCAATCTGTACATCTTCTTTGGAGAAATGTCTATTTAGGTCTTCTGCCCATTTTTGGATTGGGTTGTCTGTTTTTTTTTGATATTTACCTGCATGAGCTGCTTGTAAATTTTGGAGATTAATTTTCTCCCATTCTGAAGGTCTTTTCGCCTTGTTTATAGTTTCCTTTGCTGTGCAAAAGCTTTTAAGTTTCATTAGATCCCATTTGTTTATTTTTGCTTTTATTTCCATTTCTCTAGGAGGTGGGTCAAAAAGGATCTTGCTGTGATTTATGTCATAGAGTGTTTTGCCTATGTTTTCCTCTACGAGTTTGATAGTGTCTGGCCTTACATTTAGGTCTTTAATCCATTTTGAGTTCATTTTTGTGTATGGTGTTAGGGAGTGTTCTAATTTCATTCTTTTTCATGTAGCTGTCCAGTTTTCCCAGCACCACTTATTGAAGAGGCTGTCTTTTCTCCATTGTATATTCTTGCCTCCTTTATCAAAAATAAGGTGACCATATGTGCGTGGGTTTATCTCTGGGCTTTCTATCCTGTTCCATTCATCTATATTTCTGTTTTGGTGCCAGTACCATACTGTCTTGATTACTATAGCTTTGTAGTATAGTCTGTAGTCAGGGAGCCTTATTCCTCCAGCTCCGTTTTTCTTTCTCAAGATTGCTTTGGCTATTCAGGGTCTTTTGTGTTTCCATACAAATTGTGAAATTTTTTGTTCTAGTTCTGTGAAAAATGCCAGTTGTAGTTTGATAGGGATTGCACTGAATCTGTAGATTGCTTTGGGTGGTAGAGTCATTTTCACAATGTTGATTCTTCCAATCCAAGAACATGGTATATCTCTCCATCTGTTTGTATCATCTTTCATTTCTTTCATCAGTGTCTTATATTTTTATGCATACAGGTCTTTTTTCTCCTTAGGTAGGTTTATTCCTAGGTATTTTATTATTTTTGTTGCAACTGTAAACGTGAGTGTTTCCTTAATTTCTCTTTCAGGTTTTTCATCATTAGTGTATAGGAATGCAAGAGATTTCTGTGCATTAATTTTGTATCCTGCAACTTTACCAAATTCATTGATTAGCTCTAGTAGTTTTCTGGTAGCGTCTTTGGGATTCTCTATGTATAGTAAGTATCATGTCATCTGCAAACACTGACAGGTTTACTTCTTCTTTTCCAATTTGGATTCCTTTTATTTCTTTTTCTTCTCTGATTGCTGTGGCTAAAACTTCCAAAACTATGTTGAGTAATAGTGGTGAGAGCGGGCAGCATTGTCTTGTTCCTGATCTTAGTGGAAACGGTTTCAGTTTTTCACCGTTGAGAACGATGTTGTCAGCGAGCATATTTAATTAAGCCAGAAAGTAGGTCCACTTTCATCCCTCTTAACCAAGCAAAACTGTTCTTACTTCACAAATTTAAAACTACCCAAACAGGTTTCTCAGCAATGTGTTCACCGTGGTATGAACCCAGCATTAGAGTTCTTATTGCACAATGCACTTACTTGTCCCACGTAATAAAAGTTGCTCTCTGTGTTGAAATGCCAAGACCGACAATTTGATTCATCTCTAGTCCTGCAGCTAAAAATAAAGATAGATAAGATACATTTAAAAGCCCAGGAAGTTTTTCTTTATAATACTATCATATGGAAAAGAAATCATTTAATATAATCTTTAAGAAAAACAACTGGGTTTAGCATTTTAATAACACAGATGGAGCTAATAAATAAAGCATTACCAGGATGATTTTGTAGTATTTTTTTACTTAAAGGGAAAAAAGTTTATAATTAATAATAATAAAACGGCCTTTTTGCTTTAAAGATTAGAAAAAAACAAACACTACTTAAAGTAAGTCAGATTGTATTTTCTTCTTGATAATATTGATACTAAAAAATTGGATCTTAATTTAAGCAAAGATATAAGCCATAATAGAAGCTGGTTGATGGCAACAAGAGAAAGTCCTCAGGGAATGTAGTATAAATATTGAAGCACAGATCTTATTTTCCACACAAACAGATGCTAGAATGCAAATAAAAACTTGGATTTTTGGAAGGTCCAAATTTCTTAAAATATAGCAGCTCAAGTGTTTTCATGATATTCTTTTAAAAAAGCAACTTATCCCACTGAGCAAATTAGGGACACCTTCAGTTTGAGCAATGAGGAAGACACATCCCCCCTCTTTTCAGTACTCCTTCCAAAAATATTTAACCTAACCTGATCATAAGTAAATAATCTGACAACCTCCAAATGCAGGACAGTCTATTTAACTGTTCCGTACTTTTGAAAACTCTCAGTGTCATGAAGAACACGGTCTAGATTAAAGGAGACTAAACAGACTGACTGCTAAAGGCAATGCCTTATCTCTGGTTGGATTTTGGATTGAAAAAAAAGTTATTCAAGACTGAGATAAGAGGGGAATATTGAGGACCAAGTATTAGAAAATATCACTGGGTTAATGTTAAATTTCCTGTGTGATAACTGCATTGTGTTTCCATTTGAGAATACTCCTTTTCTTTGGAGGTAATGCTGAAGTATTTAGGGGTGACAGGTTATTACATCACAACTCTCACATTGGTCAGCCAAAAAGAAAAAAAGTAGAGGACGGTAATGTAAACACTGTAAAACACATTTGAATCTAGGAGAAGGTACACAGGTGTTCAACGTAGTATTCTCTGAACTCTTTTTTATAGGTTTTGAAATACCTCAAACCAGAAAGGTGAGAAGGAGAAGCAATTCAGTCAGAAAAATGAAGTAAAAGACCTTTTCAAATTTACAAGTCCTCTTTCACCATATTCTTAAAGAAGGTTGCACTGCAAATGTTCTTAACGAGCTAAGATTTCAGACCCTGGCTGCAGCCAGGAGGGCACTTTGCATTAAGAGGCTGCTCAGGAAAAAACAAAACAAAAACTTATTTTACAATAAAGGTAACTCAGTTGTAAACTCCTGATAGCAGGAACTGAGTGTTGTAACTTTGTTTATAACCCTCTGGTACTTTAAAACAACAGGAAATCAAATGGGCACTAGCTACAACAGGGAACCAAGAGGGAAGGTGAGACTTTAATACTGCAGCTCAAAAAGAGTTAAAGCAGAGGACAGAGCTGCTATTACCTTCCCTTGACAAAGTGGTTCACTGTAAACCACAAATGTTCCCCTCCCCAAACTACTGGGAAACTGTGACCCCAATAAAATACTGTATGTATAACTTAGGAAACCCACAAAATTCTACAGACGCCTAAGGAAAACTCTTTATTACACACAAAACACACTTTACTGACTATCTTTACTTTTATAAATCCAATTACCTTTGACAGATTCTTTTATTACAGCAACAAACTGAAGCCAGAGAATATCAGGATCAATTTCAACCCAGCCAGCTTGAGGATAAAGACTTTTTACCTATTTAGGAAAAGAGAAGATTTAGTATAAACAACCTTAGATCAAGTCAATAGCATCTGGGTCTTAAGGTTACTGGTTAAAATAATTTAAAACAAGATTTTATTTATTACCTAATTCATTTTTATTGTTAACATGGAAAAAATACATATATAGGGACTTCCCTGGTAACTCAGTGGTTAAGAATCCGCCTGCCAATGCAGGGGACACGGGTTCGAGCCCTGGCCCGGGAAGATCCCATATGCTGCAGAGCAACTAAGCCCTTGTGCCGCAACTACTGAGCCTGAGCTTTAGAACCCGCGAGCCACAACTACTGAGCCTGCGTGCCACCACTATGGAAGCCTGCGCACCTAGAGCCCATGCTCTGCAACAAGAGAAGCCACCACAATGAGAAGCCCACGCACTGCAGCGAAGAGTAGCCCCTGCTCGCCACAACTAGAGAAAGCCCGTGCGCAGCAACAAAGACCCAATGCAGCCAAAAATAAATAAACTAATTTTAAAAAATACATATATGAAATAAAAAAGGATACACCAAAATAAGTTTTCTTCAGTTCATAAGTTTACAGAAAGATTTTAGCTTTATTTTATTTTCTAAGTTTACCTTTATTTTTCAGGTTTTCTACAATGAAGATGTGTTGTTTTTGTAATTAAAAGTCAAACTTAAAAAAAAAGCTTAAATTAGCAAATAAAGTACTGAGTTCTGGCTCAAGCTATGATGGAGTAAGCACACTCCCCCCACTCTTTCCCACTGAATACAGATATAAAACCTGGACAGAATGCACGGAGCAGCTATCTGTGGACTGCAAAAAGTATGCGGTGGCAGGCAGACTGGGGAAGAAGATAAGAATTAGAATACCACTGAACTGGTGGTGAGTTTCCCACTTTTCTTCTGGTACCCCCTGGCCTGGACTCAAGGCAGTTGAAAACCAGAAGTGGGTATCAGGGTTAAGTGAAAACACCTGTAGAGTTTTTGCTAACACTCAGAGGGAATGTGAGAAATCCCTCACTTTTGTTTTTTATCCCCCCCACCTCCATACTTTTATATCCTGGCTATCCCATCGTGGTGGCTGCAGCAGTAACCACAAGCACCCAAAATACTGAGGGAGGTAAAACTTCCTCTCTAATCAGAGGAGCTGGGGGCCCAAGAGGGTAAGGTGAACCCCCGATGGCTTTTTTCTCTCTGTGTGCTCCTGATGCCTAGCCTCAGATGTGGACATAGGAAGTGTCCAGCAGAATGGGATAATGAAAGCTCCAGCTTCTGGCAAGAGGACCCAAAAGGGGGAGGCTCAGGGAACCAAAAATCCCAGGAAGATCTCAGAGAGGGAAGAGCTTGGGAAAGCTACTCCAGAAAGTTGTGGATGAATTCCTAGGCTCACCTGGAAGCTGTACGTATATGAATATAATACCAGACAGCATAGCAACGATGTTAAAAGCAGAACTGAAAAAATAGACCACTGCCCAGGTCCCAGACTGACCTCTAGGTGGCACATACTACACAGGGCAGATCCAAATAGTACCTCCAAGATCTTAAAAACAGAATTAACATTGAAACCAAAGTCCAAGGAAGGCTGGTCAGCATTTGTAGCCTGAACGCAGCTGCATTAACTGCCTACTAAAAGAAAAATATCAACATTTGTCATAGACTTTACACAAGACCCAGAGTCTTATAACATGATAATCAAAATGCCCAGGATATAATCCAAAATTACAAGGTATATTAAGAATCAGAAAAATCTCAGCTCACATGGGAAAAGATAATAGATAACAATACCACCGTAACACAGATATCTGATAAAGACTTTAAAGCAGCTATTACAAAAATGCTCCAAGAAGTAAGGGTGAATTCTTCTGAAACAAGATAGAAAGTCTCAGCAAAGAAATAAAAGACATGAAGAAAAACGAAATTTTGGTAATTCCCTGACAGTCCAGTGGTTAGGACTTGGCGCTTTCACTGCCAAGGCCCAGGTTCAATCTCTGGTCGGGGAACTAAGATCCCACAAGCTGAGCAGCATGGCCAAAAAAAACAAAAGAAAAAAGAAAAATGAAATTCTAACAATTTCAGGATTAAAAAATACAATTATTAGGGGAGTGGGGGAAATGGATACAAACTTTCAGTTATAAGATGAATAAGGTCTAGAGACCTAATGTACACCATGGTGACTAGAGTTAATAATAATGTACTATACACTTGAAATTTGCTAAGAGAGTAGTTCTCAAGTGTTCTCAACACCCACATACACAAACACACAAATGGTAACCATGTGAGATGATGAGTATCTCATCTGTATACTCATGATGAGTAATTAACATTAATTATGTTATTTAATTAACAATGTATACATATACCAAAACATCAATTTATATACCTTAAATATATACAACTTTTATTTGGCAATCATACCTCAATAAAGCTGGAAAAAATCAATTAAAAAAAGAAAAATATAATAATTAAAATAAAAAACATACTGGATGCGCTCAATAGTAGAATGGAGATGAGAGAAGAAAGTCAGTAAGCTTAAGGATAGGTCAATAGAAATTCTCTAATCTGAACAACAGAAAGAAAAAAAGAATAAAGTCTCAGGGATCTGTGGGACAATGTTTATGTCACCAGAGGCCCCAAAGAAGAAAAGAAAGAGTTCAGTGCAGAAAAAAATTACTTCAGGGAAGTAATACTGCAAAAAATTCCCAAGCTCAGTGAAAGATTTAAAATCTAAATATTTAAGAAGCTTAGAAAACTCCTACCAGGATAAGTCCAAAGCACTACACAGCCAGATCCAGCATAATTCAAATGCTGAAAACTGAAAACAAAACAAAACAACACTGAAAGCAACCAGACAGATTACATACACAGAATAATGATTCGAATGACTGTGGACTTTCTCATCAGAACCATGAAGGCCCGGAGGAAGTGGCCCAACATTTTTAGAGTGCTAAAAGAATTTCCATCCACAATTCTATATCAAAATCCTAGGATTTTTAATAGATATAGATATGATGATTCTAAAATTTATATGGAAAAGCAAAAGAACTAAAATAGCCAAAACAATGTTGAAAAAGATTGGAAGAATCACATTATGCAATTTCAAGACTTACTATAAAGCCATAGTAATCAAAATAGTGTAATCATTAATCAAAATAGTGTAATCATAAAAATAGCAAACAGATCAATGAAACAGAAGAGAATCCAGAAATAGACCCACATAGGTATGGCTAATTGATTTTGGACAAATATACAAGGCAATTCAATGGGGAAAAGACAGCTTTTTCAACAGAGTTGAAAGAGACATCCACATGCAAAAAAACTAACCTCAACCTAAACCTCACGTCTTACACAAAAAACTAACTCAAAATGGATCATAGATCTAAATGTAAAATGTAAAACTGTAAAATGCTTAGAGGAAATCACAGCAGGAAATCTTTGTGACTTGGGGTTAGGTGAAGAGTTCTTAGACATGACACCGAAAGTACAATTCATGAACAAAAATATTCAAGAAATGAGCTTCATCAAAATTAAAAATGTTTGCTCTGCAAAAGATAGTGTTAAGAAGATGAAAAGACCAAGTACAGACCGGTGGAAAATATCTGCAAATCGCATATTCAACACAGGATTTATATCTAGAAGATATTTTAAAAATGTCAAAACTCAACAGTAAGAAAACAACTCAATTAAAAAATGGCCAAAAGACCTGAACAGGCACTTTATCAAAGAAGATACACAGACAGAAAATATGCACATGGAAATATTCAGCATCATTAGCAATTAGGCAAATGCAAATCAAAACCACAATGAGATATCACTACATCTATTAGGATGCCTAAAATAAAAATTACTAACAATATCAAGTGTTAGTAAAGAACAAATAGAACTCATATACATTGCTGGTGGGAATGCAAAATGGTAGAGGCACTCGGGAATTTGGCAATTTCTTGTTAGGTTAAATATTTACTTACCATGTGACCCAACAATCCCACCCCTAGGTATTGAACCCAGAGAAATGAAAACTTACATTCACATTAAAATCTGTACACAAATGTTTATAGCAGCTCTATCCAAAATCACCAGAAACTGGAAACAACCCAAATGTACTTCAACAGGTGAATGAACGTGGTACATCCATATAGTGGATTACTACTCAGAAATAATAAAGAATGAACTATTGATACACACAGTATGGATGAATCTCAAAGGCATTATGCTGAAAAAAGCCTGTCTCCAAAGGCTACTTACTGTATTGTTCCACTTATATGACATTCTCAGAAAGACAAAAAACTATAGTCATGGGAAACAGATCAGTGGTTTTCAGAGATTAGGTGTGGGAGGAGGGTCTGATTACAAAGGGCTAGCACAAGGGAGTTTTCTGGGTTACTTCTACATATGTGCTAAAACTCACAGGACTTATTCACCAAAAAAGTCAACTTTACCATACGCTAATTTTAAAAATACAATAAAAAGAATCTATGGCTTCAAGTTAAAATGATGGCTTGAACATAAGCATTTTATCTCCAATTCCTCTCAAGACTCCATTAAAATAAAAACATGAAAAAGATTTATGCAAGAAGAGAGCAAGGAAGCTCAGACCAGGTTTTAACGAATGTTTTTAATACGATCAGTGAGTGGGTACAGTAAGTCCCCTACATATGAAGGAGTTCCGTTCCGAGAGCACATTGGTAAATCCAATTTGTTTGAAAGTCCAACAAAGTTAGCCTAGGTATCCAACTAACACAATCGGCTATATAGCACTGTACTGTAATAGGTTTATAATACTTTTCACAAAAATAATACATGAAAAACAAACACAAAAAATAAAGAAAACATTTTTAATCTTACAGTACAGTACCTTGAAGAGTACAGTTGTACAATACAACAGCTGGCATACAGGGGCTGGCATCGAGTGAACAGGCAAGAAGGGTTACTGACTGGAGGAGGGAGAGGAGGTGGGAGATGGTAGAGCTGAAGGATCGTCAGCAATAGGAGACGGAGGGCAAGCTGCAATTTCACTCATGCCTGACGTTGATGGCACAGGTTCTGGTTCCTTGCTGGATTCAATTCTATCTACCCTCTTGAATTAACGATCCAGTGATGTCTGGGTAGTAGCTCTTTTTTTCTCATCATAGGTGACACAGTAGCACTGGATTGCATTCTCAACGACAGCTGCAACCTTTGCGTACCGTTCTATGTTCGGGTCTTGTGCCTCAAAAACTAACAGTGCCTCCTCAAATAAAGAAAATCCCCTTGCCATTTCCTGCATTGTGAATCTCTTCAGTTCTTCAGCAGTAACAGCTACATAACCTCTGCTTTCACGCTTACTTCCGAAATAAAGAAGCAAGAAATAAAGATACTGTACTACTTGGGCTTGTACAGTACTGTAAAGTACACAAAAGCACAACCACTTGTAGAGGATGTACACAAGTGACAATGTACGCCAGACACGTGGACTAACTTATGTGACTGAACATGCGAACGCGTGTTCACATCCTTGAAAGTTCGCAATTTGAAGGTTCGTATGTAGGGGACTTACTATACAGGGCTAAGCACAGAAGAGAAAACTGGATATCTCACTAGCTGCTCAGATTATACAATCTCTGTTCAACCCCTGGCAGATTCTAGGATAGAACCCTGAAAATTAGAGGTACCTCAGAAGGCTGGGAGGCCAGATGGGGCTGAACAGAGGATTGATTCAGTCTTTCTAAGGATCCTCAATTCTCCTTGTCCAGCCGGATCCACTGCCCCTCCCTAACCGGGCAGAAGGTGTGAGATTTACTCTCTGGAGGGGTTGAACCAGGGAAGTTCTTTACTTGCAAATACCAGATATAGCTGAGAAAAGTAAGACATAGTACTGAAAATATGAACAGATAACTAACCAAAGATCACCATTTAAGGAAAACCTCTAACACATAATAAGAAAAGGCCGAAATAAAGAGAAATAAAAGGAACCGTGAGAAAACAGTGACAATGTGGGGAGCATGAGGGTGACATGGGGATGATATGAAAAAAGAATCTATTATTCCCCAGTGAACTCATTAGAAACAAACAGATTTAACAAAATCTATTCCCCTTCTATCAAACAACATTTCTGTTCTTTCCATGCAATACTTTCATGACCACAGACTGTAATGGCTCAACTGCAATAAACACTTCCTCACGCCAAAAAACTCAACGTGGCCATCGTCACATCAAGCCTACAAACCAGGGTCCGTGGCACTTCAGGGTCCCTTCCCCCGACTCCACCAACCCGGACAGCTCACCATCCCTAAACATGTCACAATAGTTTAGAAGACCAAACCGAAATTAGATCAAGAATATAATCAAAGCTAAGAAGAAAACGTGTTTTGTTGATTAAAAACAAAAGACAACAAGACAACAACCAGTGTTTTTCAAGAATGTCCAGAGGGTACACAGTATTGGAGAGTCCACTGTTTTCTTTGGAGTGGCCTTTCTGTCCTGTTCTTCCAGCCAAAATGTTACCATCTTTTACGGTTTCTCACAATGGCATGATGTTTCAATGGGGAACATGATAAACTTTCTTCATTTTGAAAAACTAAAAATATCAAATATTCACATGTGGGATTCCTAACTCTGAATACTACTCTAGTATATAACGCCAATATTTAAGAGTCCATAGAAAGATTTTTTTAAAAATATAACTTATAGAAAAAGGCTGAAAATGTGCCTCTGCTATTAAAAACTGAATGCCATAAGAGATAAAATTAAAGTCTTCTGAGAGGCCTAGTACCAGCCTTCTAATGTAAAGGTTCCTGTTTGGGATTTCAATTTTAATTAAAAAGCCAACAAAGCCTATTTTGTTCTTATCTCTAAAGGGTGATCTGTTCAGTTTTTCTTTCTCTCCTTTTTAAGCTATTTATTTAGCAATATCAATCAAATCCTATACTAAGACGTTTGGGTTTCTATTATATATTCTTTCCAACATAATTTAGCAGAGGTGTGATTTTCACTTGAGTAAATAAACACAAGTTCTCTGTCTAATCCATAGAGTCCCATGAAGCAAACTGATTTCCTAATACTTTGATTAAATGCAATTCAGTTATTTATTCTGCACTCATGAAGTAATAAGCCTGGTGCTGAGAAGCAATGTAGACCAACAAGACCAATTTTCCCAAGGAACTCAAGCCATCTGAAGTAAAGGAACAGTTGTTGTTTGGTTTTTTTTCTGATTTGTAATTCATTGTGAACCAACAATTTTTAAGACACAATTAAAACAACTTTCTAGGCAAAAAGGACATACAAAGTAAAATCCCAAATGTTTTATTATTGAGGTCAACAGACATAAAATGCCTCTGCCAAGTTGCTACACAAGTTTCTAAATCTTAGTTTCTCTCTCTCAACCCCAGCAGCTGGGAGCCACACTTTCAGAAGCACTGCTGTAAACTCCTATCACAGGTTGACAGGCACTGCTTTCAGCTCCTTAATTTAAGACATAGCACTTCATCCTCTGAGGGCAAGGAATTTTTGTATTTTTATTTACTCATGTACCTTTCCAGACACCTTCACCACAGTTTTGAGTCTGAGCAAACCATTCTGCTGCTCACAGCAATCTTGATTCATCTTTGAGATTCTTACCTCATTTCTAAAAAAATAATGATTCCCCCCAAATTATATAGCAACTGTGAAACGTGATCTTCTAACAATTTCTGCATCCCTTCGGTTTCAAACACTTCAACTTCTTTGGAAAAAAAAAAAATCGCTGCTTAAAACAAAAGTACTTTGTGTCTAGGATTGTAAGGGAGACTGTGTGTAAAGTATCATCATGTTCTGATAAAGACTCATAAAAAGATAAGGAGGACATAGTCACTGAAGGACAGAATCCGCCTTTCAGCAGTCCTTTCAGGTGGGTTTAGGGGTGGGGTGTGTGGCTAGGTGGGCAGTGTTCCTGCAGAGGTGAACAGAGAAGGGACCAGGGAGCTGCTCTAGTCCCAGCTCCCTGTCCTGGTCCTGAAACCAGAATGAGGAAGTCCTGAAAACAAACGCTCAAAGCAGTCTTTTGGCTGGACCTGCTCCTGGGCAACCCCTGCGGCTGAGAAACACTTCTAAGGGGATGGGGAAAAGGGTGGGAACCAAGCAAATGAGGGAGTCCAGGGCTGCTGGGGATGGGTTAGGTAACTAATAGCTCCTGTTCCCCCAACACCGCTAACATAAAAAGATGTTTGTATTGGAAAGAAGAGTAAATAAAAAACATCACATGGAATCAACATTATTTTTGGCATGCTGTCAACTGTGTAGAAATCAACGCTTCATTAAAACGAGGACAGAAGAATACCAATCTGTTAGTTGCTTTACTAATAACAACTAATGACTTGATAGGTTTCTCAAACCAGAAAAAAGATATTTTCATGAATTGTCAAAGATGGAAATGAGAAAAGTAATGACAACACAGCCTTCAAAACTTGCCCAATACTTCTCATATCTCTGGAAATCAGTTGCTCAGCACTTTGAGAAGCAGTTAATGATGATAACTGAATTACAAACATAAACTTAAATTCCATCAAGATTTGAAAATCCTAAATGTAAATAAAGACAGGGTTGGACACCTATCAAGGAAGTGCAGGAAAAACCAAGCAAGTCACAAAGCACCCTCTGACTGGATACGCGCAGCCTGCCCTGCCCCGGGAGTCACCGCAGTCCCACCCAGGTGAGGCCAGAGAGGCGAATCCTCAGGTGAGCGGAAGCGAGTGAGCGGTCCCAGGTCACAAACCGAGCCCCTGCTGTCTTCAGCCGGGACAGAAAGGGCGCGCAAGTTTCAGCCCTGCCCGGGGAGCGAATGCGGGAACCTGGGCTGTCCCGGCGCGCCGCTCAGGTCGGAGGGCCCGCGGTGCTGCAGGTGGCTGCGTCCAAGCCGGATGAGGAGGTCCCGCCCTCTCGCCTCCCCGCGACCCGATCCCGGGTGCCCCGCGCGACCCAGACCCGCTGCCCCGACGCCAGCTCCTCGGTCACCTTCTGAGCGCTGGAGCCGCGGATCCGCGCCGCGCGGTCATAGACGTGGCAGCGAATCACCGAGCTGCCCACGTCCAGCCCCAGCACGAAGCCTGCGCGCCGCGGGCCCGGCGCGCTCTGCTCGGGGCGCGTCTGCTCCGGGACTGTGGGCGGCCCTGACATCCCGACCCCCACGGCTCTCCGCACCTGCCTCCAGCCGAGCGGGCGCGCTCTAAACGCCCGTACCTCAGAGGCTGAGCGCTCCCCGCCGGGCCACCGCCCCCGGCCCGCCCCCTCCGCGAGATCCGGGAGCGGCCCCGCCCCCGCCGCGGGCCCCGCCCCGACGCCGTGACGTCACGGCTGCGCAGGAACCCTTTGCAGGAGCGGGGGCGGTCTCGGCGGCCGCGTGGGGCGTGTGGAGGCGAGCAGGGCGGTGGCGGGTCCCTGGAGTCCCGGGTCACCCGTACCGCCCGGTTCTCCAAACACCGGCAGCTCTCAGCGTTGCCCTGGCCCGTAATTTTCATGATTTCCCTCCTAACTCCACGCACCCTGCGGCAGTGCCTGCATTTCTTTCAACCCAATTACATATTATGAATCTCTATTAAGAAAAATAAAGTGACCTGAAAAGAAATTCAAACTTCCGCCGAAGGTATTCATTAATAAACTGAGGGTTTTCCCCCCAAGACTTCTCTCCTCAGAAAACCTGGTCAGGTTTGCACATATAATACACATCAAAAAATACTTGCCAAATGAAATAAACACTCAAATGAGTTGGACATTCCCCAGCCCTCTGGTGGGGAAGAAGGGATAAAGCCAGGGGTGGCTGTTTTTACCATCAAGCTCCACCCCAACGACTGCCTTTTCAGGAACCTGAAAGTCCCTCTAGGGCCCTTTACCTTTCACTCCTGCCAAAAGAGCGTGGGCTCTTCCACGCAGGGGACAGGAAGGAGGCCTGCGGAAATTTCGAGTTTCCTGCAGCTCTGGTCACCAGCCTCGAGCCCAGGGGGAGTCCCATGGGGTGGTCTTTATATGCGGGGAGTGCGGAGGCGTTAATGCCTGCTTCAGCCACCTTTCCACCATCACCACACCAGCGCTCCAAAAAAAACCAGTGTCTGAAAATATTCAATGTCTTCTTTCTGTAAAATTATGAAAATAAGATGGATATGTGCTCTTTGTGAAAAAGTTTCACAGTGCAGAGTGGTATATCAATTAAAAAGTAAGGGATATTCATTTTAAGCCAAATCGTTCTTTTGAACAAATTGTCATGTTAACCCACTGGCTTTCAGCCCATTTGACCAATGGCCTTTGACCAATGGTTCTTTGGCCATATTACTTGAAACTTGGAACAAGCACCTGGAAGAGTATGGTTTTTGTTCTTGTGTTTAATCTTTGTCTTTGTACCCTGTTCCTCTCTAATAGTACTCATTTGTTCCAAATGGCCCCAGGACTGCCTTCACCAGTGGTGACCATTTTGGTGAGTCATATATACTATGTTAATCCCCAGTATTGTAATTTTGAAATAAATGACTAATGGGTCACGTAGTCTGGCCAGAGTTCTCCAGAGAAAGAGAACCAATAGGATAGAGATTGAGATTTATTTTAAGGAATTGGCTCACATGCTCGTGAGGGCTGGCAAGTCCCAGAAATCTCTAGGGCAGGCTGGAAGTTTAGAAATTCAGATAAGAGTTGATGTTACAGTCTGAGTCTACATTCTGCTGGGCAGTAGGCTGGAAACGCAGGCAGGGTTCCTATGTTGCAATCTTAAGGAGAATTCTTCTTTGGGAAACCTCGATCTTTGCTCTTAAGGCCTTCAACTGATTGGATGTGGCCCACCAACATTGTGAAGGGTCATTTGCTTTACTCAAGGTCTACTGATTTAAATGTTAATCACATCTAAAAAATATCTCACAGCAGCATCTAGATTGGTGCTTGCCCAAACAACTGGGCACCTTCACAGTGTGCCCACTAGCTTAGTCAAGTTGACACATAAAATTAACCATCACAGGTCCCCTTTCACAAGAGAGAAAGCTGTTTTGTATTCCTGATATGAACATTTAGCATATTTCTCAAAGTGATAATTCTTGGGTTTCTTGGACACCTACAGTAACACCTTTTGTGATTCTTTTTATACATCCGCATCAAGTGATCTTGAGTATTATCAAAGAATCATAGACTGTGAAAACAGGGAGCTTAGCAACCACTTAGTCTAGTGTTTCTTAATCTGTTTCTGATCTTGAACAACTCTGAGATCCTGATGATGCTATCTTCCCAAGAACGTGCTTATATACACAATACTTGGCATGAGGTTTCAGGTGGGTGTGGGATAAACTAAACATGAAGATCTCAGATTAAAAATCCAGAGTGAATTCCCTAACCTGGACAGACTGTTGCCTAGGAGAGGCCTGGGGGAACAAAGGGATACTGTGTTTCCTCCTCCGTCATTGTTCTCTGCTAGCACGTCTCACCCTGCTCCGCCCTCAGGGAAAGGAGCAAGTCGCTTCAGGGCACAGAGCTCAGAAACTCTGAAAGTCCCTCTGCTGGTGGGTCGGTTCATTGTTCTTGATTCAGAGTCCGCTGCTGCTCTGAGCTCCATCACCTGATGGCCTTGGTCTGCCTCTGGCTCGGCTGCTGCTTCCCCTCAGATTCTGGGCTTGGCCCAGAGGTGGCCGCTGAGGCTTTCTCCCAGGCTCATTCCCCACCACTGTCGCTCCTTACACTTTCTCCTCTGGCGGCAGGCCCAGAATTACAACTTGCACCAGCCTCCCAGGCTCTTGAGAAACGCGGATGCGGTTACTCAGGGCTGGATCAGAAAGCGTGTGAGGCCAGCATCCCCTGGGCCTCCCTGAAGGGAAATGGGTGGTGCTTCAAGGCTGAGTCCAGGGACCTCCCTCGACGCCCTCCTTCCTCCAAGGAAGCAAATCACTGTCCTTCCTTACTAGGGTGACCAGCTGTCCCTATTTGCCAGGGACTGAGGAAATTTCTTGAAACACAGGACTTTCGATGTTAAAACCAGAACGGTCCTCCTCACCACTCAGAGACTCTTGGGGTCCACAGGTGACTTCCTTTGGGATGCCGGCTACTTCATGTTTAGGTGTCAGCCACTGCTTTTAGACAGTGAGCTCCCTGAGGACAGAAACAGGGCCTGAGTCTTTTTTCCTCCAAGAGGCACGAAGTACCTGCTGAATGACTAAATGAACAAGCAAGTTAATGTTTGCAAGTCCTTATCAGACCTTACCCTCTGCCTGACATGGCCACAGGACACAGAGGGCAGTGAACCCTTCCTAACGTCTGCATTCACCTGGGCTTCTTGTCATCTGACCACCGATGCAGCCCTTCTGATGTGGAAGGGAGGTCAGGCTGCCTGCCCTGAGCCTGGCGCCTGGAGCACCAGGACTGAGCCCCAGATCCCCACGTGAGCGTCAAACCGCATCCTTTCTCTTCACCCTTATTTCAGGAGCTCCGCCGAACTTGGGTTGGACTCCCGCCTCGGCTTGCTGCTCTGTACCTCCACTCCTGACTGCGTCTGCAGCCCTGGCCTCAACACAGGGGTAGACTTACCGTAGTATGTCTTCATGTCCCCCACTTTGCATGGGCCCCTACCGAGGCCCTGAGCAGAGCCCTAGCAAACTGTTCAGTGTCCTGTGCTTTATGGCATTTGCAAAAGTGGATTCTTTTTGTATTATTTTTCCTAAAGTGGGCCCTCCAAATTGTACAAGCTTCAATTCCCACAGAACCATAATCCTCCCACCAGGAGGGAAAGCGGGCAGGGGAGGGATAAATTGGGAGATTGGGATTGACATATACACAGTACTATATATATAAAATAGATAACCAATAAGGACCTACTGTATAGCACAGGGAACTCTACTCAGTACTCTATAATGACCTATATGGGAAAAGAATCTAAAAAAAAGGGTGGATATATGTATATGCATGAATGATTCACATTACTGTACACCTGAGACTAGCACAGCATTGTAAATCGACTCTACTCCAATAAAAATTCAAAAAAACCCCAAATCCATAGTCCTCCCCACCTTTGTATAGTCCTCAAAGCCAGACTTCCTCTTCTGGATCCCAGTGTGGTGGTCTGGGATGCTGTCGGCATGCCTCTGAGTTACATGGTCCCCAGGTCACCATTCGGAACCCCCTGAATACTGTCATCAGCTGATGAAGTCTGTCCTCCCTACACAGCTCTGAGTAATCATGGTTAGAAGCCCTGGCCTCCTCCATCCGGGCCAACTTAAGATCCAGACCCTGCCCATTTCTCACCATTGTTCCGCTGAGGTCCTTTCCAGAGCCACACCTGCCACACCTGCCCAGGTATTTGCCCATCTCCATGCCCTTCTGAGGCATCCAGTGTCAGAAACATGAGCTGGCTTGTTGCTCCGTGTCTTAACTTCTCCCCTCCTGAAGTGGATTAAGTGACAGGAAATCTTTTCCTTCACTCACCTGTCTGTATACATTGTGGGAGGGGAAGAAGCCTTATGTGGCCAGGTTTCTCATGTTTGTGAACACCCAGAGGCTGGAAAGTTCTAAAGAGAGGCCATGGCTTAAAAGGAGCATTCTACCTCCCCTCCTCATCCCAATCATCCTGTTTCACTTGTGGTCAGAAGCCTTTATTCAGCTAGGGACATTATAAAGTCTCAAATGAATGAGTTCTGTGAGTTAAGATTTAAACCACATTAGAGAATGGCTGAAAACACTTTTGAATTCATGGATACAAATAAAACTTTGTTTTTTGAGGAAAAATTTTGAATTTTTGTAGAAGGCAATTTTAAATCCAAAATAAAGAATGGTACTGTGGAAGAAAATGTAGAAAAGTAGCTGTTACTAGATTTGAGGTAAGTTTTCAAAAATAAAGATTTCTGTCTCGGCCTTTTGGCTAAGAATAAGCTAGAATAAGGAAGGAAACATCTCCCTACATATTGCTTAGCCTCTGTTGGCATTATTTTTTCCCCAGATCCCACAGGATTCTTTTCTTGAAGTCATACTTATTGAGATGCACAGTTTTATGACTTTTGACAAACATATGCAGCCCTGAAACTATCACCACCACCATTAATATAGAAAATATCTCCATCACTCTAAAAAGTCCCTTTTGCACACAGTACTCTGAATCCTTTACTATGAGCATAAGGTGATGTCATCTGCATACGTAACTCAGAACTCTTGAATTTAGCAGATTGATCTCAGTCATTTTAGATGCAACCCATCCCAAAAAGAAGTTGCCAGTTCCAGACTGACTGTAAATGAGCTTGGTCCTCGTGACATGTGGGCCAGATTGTGGACCTGGGGTTTTCACCAAATGACATGCTTACATTAAGCTAAGTGTAATAGCTCGACAATTCCTGGTTCCTTTATATGTTTTGAGTAAATCCACACTACTTGTAGTGATTCTAAGCAATGAGAACATTCAGTTGGCAAGCTTACATTTTATCCTGTCAAGGAAGGAAAAGCCCTGTTTTGAAATACAGTTACTACAGGTTGTATTTCACAAATTGTAGCTCTAGATAGTGTGCCTTAATAATCTCTATTATGCTTTGTTAATAAGATAGATCCTTTAACTATAAAGGAGATGAAACTCAGAATAAAATCTAATTAATTCAGACCACAAAGTAAAGAAACTAGAAATAAAGAGCCATAAAAAAACAGTAGATTTTAAGTTAACTGAAAAAGAATTACAGCTGACTCTCATTATTTGCAGTAGTTATTGTTCTATAAAGTTATGGCCAACACAACTGGCAAATAGCGAATCATTTCTGCTGGAGGAAATATAGGGTTAGGCTCCTGCAGCCTCTGGTCACATTTCCAACCACTGATCAATACATAACCTTGTTCAATATGTGTTTCTATTTAAAGACATGTTACTTAATATATATTGTTGATTCATCAACATTGAACTTACAGCTGACAGCGCTATAATTTATACCTGAGTGAAGCTTATCTAACACATGTATTCTCCCTGCAGGGCACATCGTGGCCTTCCTGGGCTTAGAAACACTTCAGAGCATTTCGGTACTATGCCGGGGCCATTTTAAACACAAAATCACCAACAAAAAGCACAAGCATGTGAAAAATGTGGCACTAAATAGACAGTAGAGAGGACATCTGTTTACAGTATGAAGGCTGAAAGAAGAAGGCAGAATGTCATCTTATTTGAGCTCAGCTGAGAATGTGCACATCTCTCTCTCTAAGTCTCCGTATTTAGACTTAGCAACATGTATATCAATTTATTTTCCCAGCATTGCCTTTCATATCTCATTCAATTTCCATCTTTCTAAGCCAGTTTCCTTTCTCTCAGATGATACAAGTAAGTAGTTCTTTCAGTGAGGATCCTTGGGGAGTGAGCTTCCTCAGTTTTTGAATATCTACACATATATCTTCACTTTTAAAAGATAGTTTGACATGGTAGAGAATACTGGTTTACAGCTTTTCTTTTTGCACTTTGAAAATATTGTTCCATTGGCTTCTAGCTGTAATTACTAATGAGAAGTCTGCTGCCAGTCTAATTATCATTCTTTTGTGGGTACTCTTGTCTTTTCTCTCATGTGCCTTTAAGATTTTCTATTCAGATTCAGTCTTCTGGTCTTCACAGGTGTGGTCTTTTTAGTTTATCCTTCAGACTGAAGACCTGGGTCCTTCAGTTCTGGAAAATGTACTGCTTTGTACATGTTGCCTCCTCCTAGTCTCCCTAGTTTCTCCTATTAGATATTTGATTTAAAAAATTATTTTGACACAGTTTCAGACTTAACAGAAAAGTTACAAGATAGCACAAAGAATTGCTATATACCCTTTACCCAGATTTCCCAAACACTAACATTTTACCACATTAAGTTTATCTTTTTCTATTTATCTATTTACCTGTATGTTTTTCTGAACCATTTGAAAGTAAGTTGCTGGCATGATGCCCATTTTCTCCAACATACTTGAGTCAGAACTTCCTAAAAACAAGTATATTCTCTTGTATAATCATCATACACAATCCTGTTAGCTAATCTAGAGTTCTTATTCAGATTTCACTGATTGTCACAACAGTGTCTCTTACAGAAAAAGAAAATCCCAGATTGTGTGTTGCATTCAGTGTCATGTTTCTTAGTCTCCTTTCACTTGGCACCATTGCTCAGTCTTTGTCTTTAGTGACAATGACATTTTTGAAAAGTACAGGCTACTCATTTTGTAGAATGTCTTTCATTTTAAGTTTGACTGGTGTTTCTTCTTGATTAGATTCAGGTGGTTATGCACTTTGGGCCAGAACAGCCCAAAGCAACATGCTCTTCTTAGCAGGGCTGGGCCTTGGATAAGGCAAAGGATGTACCCAGTGCACAAAATTTAAGGAGATATTCATTCTCAGCCAGTACAGGGTAAGCTACAAATGCCTTGCTTGCCTCAACCGAGTACCAGCCCTGCTTCTCAGTACATCATCTTAGGAGGTATGTGGTATCTATTAGTTCAGTATGATGTCTGTTGGTCACTTGATTAAGGTGGTGTCAGCCAGATTTCTTCATTGTGCAGATACTATAATTCATTTTATAATTAATATATGTCTTACAGGGAGATACTTTGAGACTATGCAAATATCCTATCACTCTTCAAAATTTCACCCAATAATTTTAGCATCTATTGATGATTCTTGCCTTAATCAGTTATTAAGATGGTTGCCAAATTGTGATTTTTTTTCATTCCATCATTCTTTCTACATTTATTGATTTATTGATTGACATTTTTATAACACAACAATTTGGGTTCATCAAACAACCTAAATATGTCACTATGACCTTCCTCTCCCAGATTTAGTACCAGTATGTTAAATGAAACAAGTGTGCACCCTGATTCCTGAGATCAAAAGAGGAGTCCATTTTTTCTTGCCCTGTTTCTCATCTCTAAGGCAGTTCTCCAGATAAATTTTCCTTTAGGCCAAGGAACCTCTTATTTTCTTAAAAGAGATTTTGGTATAAAGCTTAGTTGCACTCATTTTTCTAGACTAAATAAATTTTATCCTTGTTTACATGTTTTCTGTCCACTTATTCAGCACTTGAAAGAAGTCTACTGGACTGCTTTGGCCTGTTTTTCTACTTTGAGAAATTGTGGTCTCTAACTGGATTGAATTCAATTAGTATTTACTAGGAGTTAGTTTTCATATGTTCCCTGACTCTTCGGTGTTTGCAATTTGGTATGTATGTGAAAAGTTAAATCCCTCAGTTGGTCATGTTGGGTATGATTTTCCTGGTTATGACACAGTTTGTCTGATGCAGGCAAAAAAACTACCTAGAATTATAGTGGCCAAGGCCTGTTTTTGATTAATTTTAATAGTATTAAAATTCAGCTTTCTTACTATAGCTTGATGAACTTTTGCCCACATATAAAATATTATTTTGGAGGATTAATTAGGTTTAATTGAGGAGACTCATCATTTCGCCATTGTATTTAACATCTCCAGTTACGTTCAAGAATAGTGTTTTTCACCAGTCCGAATGGCCATCCTCAAAAAATCTACAAACAATAAATGCTGGACAGGGTGTGGAGAAAACGGAACCCTCTTGCACTATTGGTGGGAATGTAAATTGATACAGCCACTATGGAGAACAATATGGGGGTTCCTTAAAAAACTAAAAATAGAACTACCATACGACCCAGCAATCCCACTACTGGGCATATACCCTGAGAAAACCATAATTCAAAAAGAGTCATGTACCACAATGTTCATTGCAGCTCTATTTACAATAGCCAGGACATGGAAGCAACCTAAGTGTCCATCAACAGGTGAATGGATAAAGAAGATGTGGCACATGTATACAACGGAATATTACTCAGCCATAAAAAGAAACAAAATTGAGTTATTTGTAGTGGTGTGGATGGACCTAGAGTCTCTCATACAGAGTGAAGTAAGTCAGAAAGAGAAAAACAAATACCATATGCTAACACATATATATGGAATCTAAAAAAAAAAAAATGGTTCTGAAGAACCTAGGGGCAGGACAGGAATAAAGATGCAGACGTAGAGAATGGACTTAAGGACACAGGGAGGGGGAAGGGTAAGCTGGGATGAAGTGAGAGAGTGGCATGGACATATATACACTACCAAATGTAAAATAGATAGCTAGTGGGAAGCAGCCACATAGCACAGGGAGATCAGCTCGGTGCTCTGTGACCACCTAGAGGGGTGGGGTAGGGAGGGTGGGAGGGAGCCGCAAGAGGGAGGGGATATGGGGATATATGTAGATGTATAGCTGATTCACTTTGTTATAAAGCAGAAATTAACACACCATTGTAAAGCAATTATACTCCAAGAAAGTCGTTAAAAAAAAAAAAGAATAGTGTTTTTGCCACCTGTTCTGATAATAGGATAATGAGGTTTGAATCTCAGTTTAATTTAATGCCTTCTAATCAGGATATTCAGTTCTTTTCTGAAAACTAGAATAATGTCATCTGAAAAGTTGATCCTTTTACGTAAACAGTGCACATATTTTGTTTAACCGTGTTTTTAAAAATATTGCATGTTGGAATAAGCAAACCTTTATCTTTTATTAAGTTAAAACTACAAACACAGGCATACCTCCTTTTATTGTTTACACTTTGCAGATATTGCATTTTTTACAGATTGAAGGTTTGTGGCAACCCCATATTGAGCACGCATATCAGCACCGTTTTTCCAACAGCATTATTATTATTATTATTTTTAATAAATTTATTTTATTTTATTTTTGGCTGCGTTGGGTCTTCGTTGCTGCACGCGGGCTTCCTCTAGTTGCGGCGAGCAGGGGCTACTCTTCGTTGCAGTGCGTGGGCTTCTCATTGCGGTGGCTTCTCGTTGCGCAGCACGGGTTCTTGGCGCGCAGGCTTCAGCAGTTGAGGCACACGGGCTCAGTAGTTGTGGCTCGTGGGCTCTAGAGAGCAGACTTAGTAGTTGTGGTGCACGGGCTTAGCTGCTCCGCAGCACGTGGGATCTTCCTGGGCCAGGGATCAAACCCATGTCCCCTGCATTGGCAGGTGGATTCTTAACCACTACGCCACCAGGGAAGCCCGCAACAGCATTATTATTATTTTTTTTTTTAAAGAAATTCACGTTCTTTTATTTATTTATTTATTTATTTATGACTGTGTTGAGTCTTCGTTTCTGTGCGAGGGCTTTCTCTAGTTGCGGCAAGTGGGGACCACTCTTCATCGCGGTGCGCGGGCCTCTCACCATCGCGGCCTCTCTTGTTGTGGAGCACAGGCTCCAGACACGCAGGCTCAGTAATTGTGGCTCACGGGCCCAGTTGCTCCGTGGCATGTGGGATCTTCCCAGACCAGGGCTCGAACCCGTGTCCCCTGCATTGGCAGGCAGATTCTCAACCACTGTGCCACCAGGGAAGCCCAACAGCATTATTTTTAAATTAAGGTATGTACATTGCTTTTTTAGACATAATGCAATACTTAAGAGACTATGGTATAGTGTAAACATAACTTGTGTATGCACTGGAAAACCATAAAATTTATGTGACACACTTTGTTGTGATATTTGCTTTATTGCGGTGGTTTGGGTCCAAACCCGCAATATCTCTGAGGTATGCCTGTATTGAAAATAAGAGGAAATTATTTAGAAAAAAGAAAGTTGCTTTGTGGAGTTAAGATAGATTTCATGCAAAAAGACAAACAACCCAATTTAGGAATGGGCAAAGGACTTGAATAGACGTCTCTCAAAAGAAGATATACAGATGGCCAGCAAGCACAGAAAATGGTGCTCACTGTCGTCCGTCATTAGGGAAATGCAAATCAAAACCACAGTGAGATACCACTTCATACCCACTAGAATGGTCATAATAAAAAGGTGGAAAATAATAAGTGCTGGTGAGCATGTAGGGAAGTTGGAATCTTTGTCCATTTCTGGCAGAAGTGTAAAATCATGCAGCCACTCAGAGAATGGTTTGGAGATTCCTCAGTACATTACATACCACCCAGCAATTCCACTCTAAAGAATATACTGGGAATATACTCTAAAGAATTGAAAATAGGTGTTCAAATAAACACTTGTACATGAATGTTTATAGCAGCACTATTCCTAATAGCCAAAAGGTGGAAACCATCCAAATGTCCATTACATGGATGAAGGAATAAACAAAATGTGGTATATCCAGACAATGGAATAGTATTCAGCCATAGCAAAGAATGAAGTAGTGACACGTGCTACAACATGGATGAGCCTTGAAAACACTGTAGTCAGTGAAAGAAACCTGACACAAAAGGTTGCTGTACTATAATATTTCACAAGTGCTCTCTTGACTCAATTTGAAGTCATGGTGAAAATTCTCATTTCCCCTTTGTGGGCAGTTTGCTAAGCATCCACCCCAACTACTTCCCTCTGGGGCTCTGACACTCCTGGGTTATGTACAAACATTCCCAACTGCCAGAGGCTCCCAGATACCTAACAGGGGTGACCTCTTCTTCCTTAGACCTACATAATTCTTCAAAATTCCCACTTCCCAGGAAGTCCATAAAACAAAGCTCAATCCCACCCTGCTTGCCACACCTGAGCTGCCTCCTACGGCTCCGGCTTCTTGCTGCCCTGTCCCCTGCCAACCCAGTGCGTTCCTGCAAGGAAGCCTTCTCTCATTTGGAGCTGTAAGTAACAACATGTTCTGCCTTTCGTCTACCCAGAGTGCCTTTGTGTTGTGTCCTGGCAACCAAAGAGTCTATAGTCATACCTACTATCTTATAATCATAGAACAGCCACATTTTGTAGTATCCAATTTATATGAAATATCCAGAATAGGAAAATCCATAGAGACAAAAATCAGATTTGTGGGTGCTGGGGGCTGGGAGGAAGGAGAAGGGTGAGTGAAAAGTGGAGTTTCCATTTGGGCTGATGAGAAAGTTCTGCAGTGATGTGTGCACAGCATCATACATGTACTTAATACCACTGTGTTGTACACTTTAAAATTGTTAAAGTGGTAAATTTCGTCATGTGTGTTTTGCCACATTTTTAAAAAACTACAAAACAACGACAAAAAAATAAGACAGAGTCTAAGAAAAAAAAGAGAGACTGCATGTATATGTTTTAAAGTATGTCAATTTCCTGTGAGTGCAAGAAAGCAAAATCTTAACTTCTCTAAGTGAGGGTACACTTTTTTTCTAAAAACAGACTGATTTTAATGGTATTAATGCATTTATCAAAGAATAAAGAATACACACCAACAGAATGGCTCATATTAAAGAAGAAGAAGACAAAGGTTGGTGGACATGTGGAATAAATTGAATTCTCACCCATTGATGGTGAAAGTATGAGTTAGTATGACCACGTCGAAAAAGTCTGACAGTTTCTTATGTAACTAAACATATGCATATCCTATGACCCACAAATTCCATTCCTAGGTATTTACCCAATATAAATGAAAACAAATGTCTAGGACTTCCCTGGTGGCGCAGTGGCTAAGAATCCACCTGCCAATGCAGGGGACATAGGTTCAAGCCCTGGTCCGGGAAGATCCCACATGCCGCAGAGCAACTAAGCCCGTGCTCCACAACTACTGAACCTGTGCTCTAGAGCCCACTACTGAGCCTGGGTGCTGCAACTACTGAAGCCCATGCACCTAGAGCCCGTGCTCCGCAACAAGAGAAGCCACTGCAATGAGAAGCCCGCGCATCACAACGAAGACCCAATGCAGCCAAAAGTAAATAAATAAATTTATTTTTTTTTAAAAGTACATTAAAAAAAATATTTTAAAAAAACCAACAAATGTCTACAAAAAGATATGTGCAAGAACATTCATAGTAGCTTTATTCATAAGAACCCCAAACTGGAAACAGATCAGCTGTTCATCAGTTGGAGAATAAATCTTAAGCTATCTTCTTCACACAATGGACTACTATTCAGAAATAAAGAGAAGCAAACTACTGATCCACACAACAACATGAACGAATGCTAAAACATTATATTGAGTAAAAGAAACCTAGCATAAAGAGTATATACTCTATACTGAATCCCTATGTTGTACACCTGAAACAAATATAATACTGTAAATCAACTGTACTTCAATTTTTTTTAAAAAAGAGTACATACTGTTTTTTTCCATTGATATGAAGTTCTAGAGCTGGCAAAATTAATTTTTGGTGAAAAGATTTCAGAACAATGGTTGCCTCTGGGCAGTTGAGGATCTATTGGGAGAGGGTGTGAGGGAATTTTGTGTGTGTAATGTTCCTGTTCTGTGCCTTGGTGATGATTTAGGTTGCATGTGTGTGTATATTTGCCAGACCTCATGGCCCACTTAAGATTTGTGCATTTCACTTTACATAAATTTTACCTGTAAAGAAACAAAAAGGCACCATAAAATATTGAATTCTAGTTAGTGATATGCATGCTGAAGTATCTGGGGGAAGTATACTGATGTCTGCAACTTACTTTGAAATGCATACAAAAACAAGAGGGACTGGTAAATAGAAAGAGAGATGGATCGATGGCTCTTACGTAATAAGAGAGATGGATCGATGGATCTTACGTAATAACGTAAGAATAGTAGAATAGTAATGGTAGAATTTAGGTGGTGTGTATATGGATGTTCAGAAGTAATTTTTTTTAGTGTGTTTGGAAACTTTTTATAATAAGATATAGGGGAAAAGAATAAAATATACATCGTCAAACCCACCCCTATTGTTTGGAGTCTTAAAACGTGGCAAGGAAATTGGACAGATATTTTTTAAAACTAGCCAAGTGCCCCAAATTCTAAGAACTGTTTCTCTTTGTCTAAAAATCTCAGTGATGACCACAAGCAGCAACAAAGCTTCATTGTCTGTCTTGACTGCGCTGACTTTTGACAGCTGGGCCAAACGTTGGGAGCCAAAGGCTTACAAGCCTCTTAGTATCAGTTACTAAGCTTTAATGGTCAATTAGAGTGTGAACTGCTGAAACCCTCTAATTTGGTAGAATGGATTCTTTACTGCCTGAGAGGGACCACTCTGCAATGTCAGTGTCAATTTCCCTTCCCAGCCAATATTGGACTGTGGTCTTTGTAGCCTCCTGGTTTTGCCTCTTCCTCCCCTTTCACCGCTGTTGGTGTTATCGGTCTTAAGAAAGAGCACAGATCACTGCACAGTGGTGTACTCACTATGCAGTAATAGTATTCAATAGAAGATGAATGATTCACGGTACATAAAGGAAAGATTATTGGAGCAGAAGTGCAGCAACCCTAGACCTGGCTCTGCTGCTACATAGGTGTGTGACCTTGGGCACGTCACTTAACTCTGCTGAGCCTCACTTTATTAATCTCTACAACAGAGGAGGCAGGCTGAGAGTTTCTCCAGGCAAGTTCCAGCCCTAAGACTCAACTGCTAAATGTAAAAAGTACTAATTTCCAAATGACATTTATCAAAATTGTAATGTTTCTCCTGTTGGCTTTTTTTCTTTAATGTTTATTTATTTATTCGGCTGTGCCCGGTCTTAGTTGTGTCATGCAGGATCTTTTACTTGCAGCATGAGGGATCTTTAGTTGCAGCATGTGAACTCTTAGTTGTGGCATGTGGGATCTAGTTCCCTGACCAGGGATTGAACCTGGGCCCCTTGCATTGGGAATGCAGAGTCTTAGCCACTGGACCACCAGGGAAGTCCCTCCTGTTGGCTTTGACTGATTTTATTTTATTAGTTTCTATCCTTATCAAGGTTAAATATGTACTATGTAGATAGAGCCCATGCTCAACAAGGCTTATTATGAAACAATACCCCACCAATCCCTACATTTGTCCCTCCTCAGAAGCATTTAAAATCTTTTCTTTTGAATCTGCAGAAGAGTTGAAAGAATAGTCTTCAGTATTCTTACCTGAATAGTCCTCATCGAAAGGGCTATTGTTGACATCTGACCACATTCCCTCTGTCTTTTTCTATGCTTCCTTTATGCCAGACCATCTGAAAGTGGGAGGCAGGTACATGACACTTCACACCTAAATACAACAGTGTGTGTCTTCCAAGATTATGAACATCTCCTACATAACTGCGGCATCATTGCTGTACCTGAGAAAACTGACCTTAACTCAGTAACATCACTCATATTCAAAGAAGCCCATTGAGCCATAAAGTGCCTTATAAATGTTATTTTTTCCTAACCTAGATCCAATCAAGGTTCACACATTGTATCTGACCATTAGTTTTCTTGAATCTCTCCCAGCCCTCCCTGCCCCCAACCTCCCTTGGAGAGAACAGGTCAGTTATCTGGCCTGGATTTATGCTGTAAATCCCACATGTTTCCCTCTACTAGAGTCAGGGCAAGCATTTTTGGCAAGAATACCACATTGGAGATGTTGAGTCCTCCACTGGCATCACATCAAGAAGTATAGAATGTCAGTCCTTCCCTACTACTCTTGCAACTGTTGCCAAGCTTGACTATTTGCTTAAAATAGTGACTGCCAAATCTCCACACTATGAAGGTACCTTCTCCCCTTCTGTACTTAATAAGTAATCCATGGAGTGATAATTTTGAGACTGTGAGAATCCAGTTTGTGAGAATCCTAATTTAGGATTTTTATTTTTTTTCTATTCACGGCATGCGGGATCCTAGTTCCCCAGCCAGGGATTGAACCTGCGGCCCCTGCATTGGAAGTGTGGAGTCTTAACCACTGGACCGCTAGGGAAGTCCCTAATTTAGGATTTTTAAATTTCTAATCATTCTTGAGGTGGAGGTTTCACTAGTCAAATGTAGAATTTTCCACCTATGGACCATGAGAATAATAATAATATGGTGTTAGGGCTGAGAAAGATGTGAGAGGTCTTCTCGGTTAATTCTTTTATTGTTTTATTTCATTTTATTGTAGGCAGTTACATTAAATTTTCTTTTCGTGTTTCCATTAGTGACATATTTTATCAGTTTGGGGCATGATCTACTGACGTTCACCATGGAAGAGTACACATACATTTCCATCCGCCACCACATATGTGCACCCTTTCCATCTTCCTAATACAGTTATAACATGCTTTTGTTTAGATGACTATTTGGCTTCCATTATTATAATCACATGTTTTAACATGGTTATTATAACCATAATCCACAGTTGACCCAGTGTATCAGTACTATGCTGTGTCTCTTCTGTTTGCCTTTCCAGATTCACTCTTCACCCGTCTCCATTCTGCTGTGTCTTGGGAGGCTGATCTGCATGGACTCCGTCAAAGGTTTCCCTTGCCCCATGGTTACTCAGTTGGGTTTGACCAATAGAAAGCACCAGCAGGACACTGGAGGGAGAAACAAGGAGGTCATAGTATATGTTCCCCAGCTCCTGCCCTACTAGGTGGCCATGGGTTAGCTGCTTAGTTCTACAAAAGGTCACAGCTCTTGTCAGGCAACACCCTCTGTCTCTTTGGAGCCAAGTAATGGCATGCTCTTTTTGCCTTTTTTGTCCTGGAGTGGTAACAATTCTTATTTGTTATTAGTCTTTTTAGTTTTCCTAAGTCTACCTACACCCTTACAAGTTTTTAGTGTCTTTATTAAGGTCTCCTGAATTATGCTATCTATTTTCTGCTAGACCTAAATTATGAATATTTTCCTTTCCTGCAAAACTTTTCTATTTTCTCTGGAGTTAATATTTAATCTGATATTTCTGGTTTTCTATAAATTTATTATTAATTCAACCCAAGTACCTTTTATAATTTTATAAATCTCCCCTTAGGATGTTCAGAAACATCAGGAATTTTCTCAGTTTCATTTTCTTAAAGCCATCTCTTCTGGGGCTTTCTAACTTTTTCCAGTTTGTACTAGTCAACCTCTAGACCTGATGGACAGCTTTCATACTGAAATCTCCGTTTGCTATCACTGAAGAAATTACCTTGTGTGAATTAGATTAGAACTTCTCTTTCCATCTGGTTTAAATCTTCAATCTTGGGTCACATTCTCACGTTGTTAGTGCTTATCTTCTAGTAGTTTCTTGAGAAAGGACACTTAAAAGTTACATTATTTGAGGGAATTCCATGGTGGTTCAGTGGTTAGGACTACGTGCTTTCACTGCTGAGGGTACGGGTTCAATCCTTGGTTGGGGAACTAAGATCCCGCAAGCTGCACAGTGTGGCCAAAAAAAAAAAAAAAAAGTTACATTATTTGAGACTTTTATGTTAGAAAATGTCTTTATTATATCCTAATATTTTATCAATACTTCGGCTGAGTATAGAATTCTATGTTAGAAATTATTTCCTTTCAGTATTTTGAAGACTTTGCTCCATTATTCTCTAGCTTCTGGCACTACCTTTGAGATGTCTTAAATCATTATTACTCCTAATCCTTTGTATGTGATTTTTTTATTCTTGAAAGCTTTCAAGAGCTTCTTTGCCTCAGTATCTTAAAGTGCCATGATGATGGACCCTAGCATATGTTCATTCATTGCTGGGTGGTTGAGGAAAATTTCAATCTGAGGTGGTTGCCAGGGGTTGAAAGGAGGAGAAATTGAAGAATTTCTAGTTAATGAGCATAAAGGGTTTTTTTTAATGATTTTTTTTTCAATTTTTAAAAAAAAAATTATTTATTTTATTTATTTTTTTTGCTGCGTTGAGTCTTCGTTGCTGCGCACGGGCTTTCTCTAGTTGTGGCGAGCGGGGGCTACTCTTCGTTGCGGTGCGTGGGCTTCTCATTGTGGTGGCTTCTCTTGTTGTGGAGCAGGGGCTCTAGACACGCGGGCTTCAGTAGTTGTGGCACGTGGGCTCTAGAGCGCAGTCTCAGTAGCTGTGGCGCATGGGCTTACCTGCTCCGCGGCATGTGGGATCTTCCCGGACCAAACCTGTGTTCCCTGCATTGGCAGGCGGATTCTTAACCACAGCGCCACCAGGGAAGTCCCGAGCATAAAGTTTTAGTTAAGTTCTACATGAATTCAGTTTAGAGGAATAAATTCTAGAGATTTGCTGTACAATATTGCATCTACAGTCAACAGTATTGTGCTCTATACTTAAAATCCTGTAAAGAGGGTAGATCTCATGTTGTGTTTTTACCACAATAAAAGAAAAAACTTTAAAAATGCCTTTCTCACAACACTGTGGTGAGAGTTAAATGGCAGAATGCTATAAAGCACTTGGTCTGTAAACAGTATTTACTATTGTTGTTTTTATGGACTGGAGTCTGGAAGCAGGAAAAAAAGAGGACCATGTCAATAGGCTAAGCTTGAGAAGAAGAGAACCTGCATTAAGGTAAGGTAACCATGAGGATGGAGAGAAGAGGGCAGAAATAGGAGATGACATTGCACCACGACTTGCGAACTGCGCGTGGCGGGTGAAGAAAAGGAGGAATCAAAGATGACTCATGCGGTTGTGACCTCTATTATTAGCAATAAATGTAGAAATATCACATGATGACATTTCAGGCCAAAATGATGACTTCCTTCACTTAGTGGTGCTAAGGAAGTGTCATTGGGAAATTATCATCTGACAACCCCAGAGATACGGGTTAAGACTCCACTGGTGTTTGATTAAGCTATTGAGATGGGGAAAGTTGTTTGCGTGTGTTGAACTCCGGAAGCATTTATCTAGCAATGGTGAACGACAGCTTAAAGAAGAAAAGCAAAGATCACGAAAGCTGCATTAATAATTTGTCTCATAGGGACTTCCCTGGTGGTCCAGTGGGTAAGACGCTGTTCTCCCAATGCAGGGGGCCGGGGTTCGATCCCTGGTCGGGGAACTAGATACTGCATGCATGCCGCAACTAAGACCGGGCGCAGCCTAAATAAATAATGTTCTCTACTTTAAAAAAAATAATTTGTCTCATAGCTTATTCTGCAATGTGTGCAGACCCGGGTGTTTTAGCTCCTAGACTCCTTGCTATGGACACCCTCATTTGTCTGATACTGCTAATTTGAGCTTTGCATCGTATTCTCAGTCAAGTCCCCTTATGGGGACTCATCTGATTATCACCCTGTAATGTTTTTTTTTTCTTTCTGGGGAGAAATAGATGAAATCAGTGAGCTGTGACTAATATCTATTGTGCTTAAGCAATCGTCTGTGTGCTCATTCCCTAGAAGAGAAACATACATTATTTTGCAGCAAAGGAAGAGAGCAAAATTCCCTGTCAAAAGTCCCTCTTTGGCTGGAAATCATGTCAGCTTCCTTTTAAATGTTCTGATTAAAAAGAGAAAAAGAAAACTGACCTTGAGGGTCCTGAATGAGGTAGCAGCCTTGTGTGATAAATACGCAGTCACCTCTATGTGAAGGGAATAAAGTCTGTATGCTGGCTGAGTCCTGGCTTCTCTTCTCCTTCCTTTGGAGTCCTTCCCTGGAAGCCTGGGTTTCCTGACAGTGCCCAGCCCATAGTAGGCCCTCAACTAATACTTGTGGAACAATATCGAAGCATCTCCTTCAAGCAGTATAGGACGTTTTCCCTTCTGCACTGCCAGCTCCACTAAATCTATCCCTGGTCCCTGCTGGCACTCCCTCCACTAATTTCTTGCCCTCTGCCAGAAAGCTCACCTCTTCTGGTGCCATATCACCCCTTGCATTCCTTGAGGAACACTTCTGCCTCAGCTATGTGTGGGGATGCCACAGTGGCCTGTTAGTACATGTCACAGGCCCAGTAACCCGAGTCACAGGGGTGGGAATATACTCCTGGAATAAACCTAACTCAAGAATCTCTTCAGACAAAACTGCAACCAGAATGCTGTATGCCCGTTAAGTTTTGCTGCAAGTAGGCAA
Organism: Balaenoptera musculus; assembly: GCF_009873245.2. NCBI lineage: Eukaryota > Metazoa > Chordata > Mammalia > Artiodactyla > Balaenopteridae > Balaenoptera > Balaenoptera musculus. The sequence continues at coordinate 23,086,487 of NC_045788.1, forward strand.
AGCCAGCTTTGAGATAATGCTCTGTTTTAAAAAACATTGATTCATTCATTCACTCTTGGCCACATTCCTTAAAAAAATATCTGCTATGGAGGGACACAAAAGCTGGCAAGTTTGTACTTGGAGATCTGTACTGTCTTTACAACCTGTCCAACTGTACTGCACACTAAGGAGCTTGACCACAAATTTCCTCATGTCAAATGAAATAAAGATAGACTTATTGTCATAAATGGTCGTTCCTGCCATTCTGGTGCTGCAAACAGCTGTCTCTCTCAGGGCTGTTGCTCCAGAGGTTTGAGTTGGATAGGGAAAGACCTGGATCCATTTGGGGAAGCTATCGACCATGATGGCTTCCTTGAAGTCAGTCTGGATTCTTGATGGAGCTCTTGGTGCCGCCCTCCCGAAAAGTAGGGACCCAGGATAGTTTGCTTTGGCAGGCTGATATGCAATCCATTCTCTTACGGTCTTTTCAACCTTAAGTACAATTCTAGGCCATTTTGAGTGATTCCTTCAGTCAAATAGTCTTGGATGTTCTGCAGGATAGGTAGTTTTTCCATAAAAGACATCCTTTCCAGGATAGAGAACTCTGCTGACATCTAGCAAACTGGGTTCCACAGGTAGTTTGACCACTGCTCCCCACTCATCCAGTTAGGTGTCATATTGGTCATTTGACAACCTGAGCAGAGCTGATAGCTCAATGAGGTGTTTCAGGGAGCTCTGCTAATGTGGATGGATGGATGTGTAATAAAGCAAGTATAGTAATATGTTAATGGTAGAATCTAGGTATTGGGTATATGCATGTTCATTGTATAATATTTGCTCTCTCTTAGAAATTTTTCATAATGAAATGTTGGAAAAAAGAAAAAAATTCCCTTAAAGTGTCTGGTGCTGTCAGTGGTGATTAGCTGAGATCTTCATCACTACCTCTTGCTCTGCCAGGTGTTCAGAGAAGCAGGTAGGCCTAGGAAGGGGAACAGCATGAGTGGCAGAGCATGCCAAGTCTCAGAGATACTTGCTGAGGGAAACAGGCAAGTTTCAGAATGATGCCTAAAGCATGACACCATTTATGTAAAATAAAAAAGCAATTATAAGTAGTTATATGTGCAGATAGGGTGGCATCAAAAAAGGCTAGAAGGACACACACCACATGCTCACAACAATTACCTCTAGAAGGTGGTCCAAAGATTTTACTCTGACTTGCCATACTTTCAAAATTTGTAGGAAATGCAGCCATATGTTACCTAAACAATTAGAAATTAATTTCAAAAGAGAAAGTAAACTAGAACATGGGTTTGGGGATTCAACAGATCTCTTCTGAATTCCAACTCAGCTGCATATTGTATCTTTGGGCAAGTTAGCCTTTTTTGTGTCTTACTTTCCTTTTTTGTGAAATGAGTTATACTATTTTTATATTACTATTGTTTGGAAGATTTAAAGTGTTATATAAAGTGAATGGTACCTAGCAGATAGCCCGTAAGTGGTAACTGTTATTATCACTGAGCCTGGAGCACAAACCTTCAGTGCTATATTCATAGAGACATAATTAATGATGTGACTTGTGCCTGTGAACAATAAATATTGCCCTGCAACCGACATAGTGGAGAAATTCCCAGCCTTGGCCATTATGCAAGGGATATCTCCATCAGTTTGTGCCCAGCTGTCTTTTGTAGAACATAATGTTCTAACATAATGAGCAAAGAGTACCTACTGTCATTCAGGATTTTGTGATTGAGGCTAGCTCTGACTCCATGTGATACATTCTTGGTAAGAAATAGGAGTTTGTAGGACTCCCCTGGTGGTCCAGTGGGTAAGACTCTGCGCTCCCAATGCAAGTGGCCCAGGTTCGATCCCTGGTCAGGGAATTAGATCCCACATGCATGCCACAACCAAGAGTCTGCATGCTGCAACTAAGTCCACACACTGCAACTAAAAGATCCCGCCTGCCACAACTAAGACCCAGTGCAGCCAAAATAAATAAATAAATATTAAAAAAAAAAGAAATAGTTTTTGCTCCTGCTATCCACGAATATAGTTGCAGAAGTCATGTTTGCTTGACATTCTAGGACGTGTCATCAGGCTGAGAAAGACTTCTTGGAAAGAGCTCATATTTCTTAGATAATAAAGAAAGTCAGCAGGTCATACACGGGAGGATGTGGGAGAACGTTAATTGTCCTCAGGAAGGCTTGGATCTATTGTGTTGTTTCCAGACCAGCTACGCCATGAATTGCAATACGCCAGAGAGAATCTCTGGTAAAATATTAATGGGTCACCCTGAGAGGGTGATGCTGGAAACTCTGATTCCACATGTCTTGTTTCTCTTTGATACCCAACATACTGAACAATATAGGAGCTTCTAAGAGTTAGTGCAGCTGCACCATTCTTACTTGGATGACTGAAACAGCTTTCTGTTTGTCTACGATTTCCACTCTCTCTAATCAATTCTCTGCAATGCCACCAGTTTTCATTTTGAAAGCAAATAACCCCTACTTACAATCATATAATAGCTCCTATGAGAACAGCTTTTAGGGGTATCTTCACATCCTGATCTTTCTTGCTCCGAGGAACATCGCTCCACATGAATGGGCCGTGGCAGCCATGTTTGTGTTAGTTGATGTTACTTGCTTACATGGAGGTGGACATCTGATACAAACTTAGCCCATTTGGAGTTGAGATGGAGAGATGCTAGTCCGAGGCTGGTTGCTGGAACTAAAGCAATGTACAAAGGGAATACGGAAGCCTTGAGTGTTAAACAGAAAGGCAGAGGTGAGACTGGAGAAGTTAGGTATCTATGTTTCTGATAGCTTTCTTGCTCTTGGTCCAGGCCCCTTTGAAGCTCAGCCGTGTTTCTGCCTTTGGATTCTAGGTGGTTTTTGTACATCCTGGACCACGAGAGAAGTCCCTGCAGGCCTTCTTTTATGTATGAACTATGAGGACTGACTGCCAGCCCAGAATGTGGTTGTTTCTTAAGAGCCTGCCTTTGATAGGTCCAAATTTCCTCATCAACCCACAGTCCAGTAGGGGTAGCCCCTCAAGGTGACCTGTCCCCCACCCCCAAATATAGATGTTGGAGCAAAAACCTGATCTACAGAGAGTCACAGACACTATAGAGCCCACGGCCCCGTGGAGAGGAGACAGAGAGTGAATTGGAAGGTAACACCTCAACTAAGGTTCAGCTCCTGAGAAGCCTGCTTGTATTCTCTGAGATAGCCCCATATTCTTACAGCAAGTTTCCTTTTCTTAAGCTAGCTTGAGTGGGTTTTGGTTTGTTTAGTTTTGATTCTCAAGTAAAAAAACTGACACCAAGGTTGGGGGAGCCCAGTGATGCTAGAGAGTTGGGGCGGACAGGGGTGGTTACCGTGGGGAGCTGGCGGTCTGGGGGATGAAGTGGAAGAGCAGCTGGCGACGTCTCCACTGGTGATCCCAGGCCTCGTGCCTTCTGCTGCATGCAGGCGGCCAAACACCGTATCAGAATGTGACCACTCCTTGGGGTCTTGAGTAAAAGTACAACAGTAGAGACAGACTCAGGTTGAAGGGGCAGAGGTGGAAGCAGATTTAGTAGGTAGAGATTCTCTTCCCTCCTTAACCCTTTCTTTCCAACTCCTTCCCACCCCTACCATAGAGAGATTTTGGTAATATGCATAATAATGCATTGGAGTTATATTGTGAGACATGGCCAATTAGCAAGATGTTAGTCTTGTAGATTCCCCAGTCTTACGAGTAAGAATTAAAGCCTCTTCCAACATGGCTCTGTAAGAACCTTCCCCTTGGTAGAAAAGATAGAGGGGATCAATGGCAGGGAAAAGGAAGAAGAACAGAAAGAGAAAAGTCTCCCAGATGCCTAAGTGAGGAGTGGGGACTCTGCATGAACTGAATACTGGAGAGGGACTCAGTGGGAAAAGCATAGAGGTATTTGGCACCATACAGGACTCTGTGTGTTTAGGTACATGTGACAAATCCTTATTTACTAACATCTGTAATATACCTGCTATGTACCCAGTGCTTTAAACATATTAACCATACAAGGGGTGTTGTTTTCTTCCTTTAGGAGATGAAGAAACTGAGGCTTAGGTATTACATAACTTGCCAGTCCTAAAATGAGAATGATTTATTTACAATTAGAAGTAGAGGTAGGATCTGAACAGTGGGCAACAGAATCTATAGTCCGACTTTCTCCACCAATCGTGCTGTCTAGTTTATGCTAACTGACAGTTTCAAAATACCAATATAAAAGGATATGGGGTTTGGGACTTCCCTGGTGGTCCAGTGGGTAAGAATCCGCCCTCCAACGCAAGGGATGCAGGTTTGATCCCCGGTTGGGGAACTGAGATCCCACATGCTGCAGTGCAACTAAGTCCGTGCGCCACAACTACCAAGCCTGCATGCTCTGGAGCCTGTGTGCCACAACTAGAGAGAAGCCTGCACGCTGCAACTAGAGAAGCCCGTGCACTGCAACAAAAGATCCCACATGCTGCAACGAAGATCCCACGTGCTGCAACTAAGACCCGACACAGCCAAATAAGTAAATAAATAAATAAATAAATATTTTTTAAAAACTTGCTAAAAAAAAAGGATATGGGGTTTAAGTGAATACTGTAATGTTTCTACTTTTAATATCACTGCAAACATACAAGAACAAACAGCTTATGAAATCATTCTCAAAGGTTTAATTAAAATCCATATAGCATTTAACATGTATAGATGTTTAAACTCTTTCAGTGATTCATACATTTTAAAATCCTTTTGCACAACATTTTGAGGCTACCTTCATGCTAGAAATGTACAAATGTACAGCTTAACACAAAAATACATTCGGAGTCCATTCCAATGCAAGTTTAAAACACTTTAATTGCAGACAATGTAAAGATATTTAAAAAACAAAAACTACAAAATGAGCACATAAAAGTCTTCCCTTTTGAACTTTTAATAAAATACTGCTCTGTATAAGATCTAATGAAAAATTCCAGTTACTTATAAAATACTTATGTGAGGAAAGAAAGGAATTAAGATATATATGTATGAATTATACTTACTTACATTGTTTAAAAGAACAAAATGTTGGAACACTTTGATGATATAGTATACTATCTATTACTCATATATCAAAATAGATGAAAACACTCAAAGAAGCAACTGGGTGCAGGCAAAAGAAAATGTACGACACTTAAGGCAAAAAAAAGCCCCCAAGCTCCAAAACAAACAAAAAAGTCCTTTAACTGTAAGGGAAAGAAAGGAATAAGAGAACTTAAAGCAAACTGAGGACCAAATTCTCATTCTTATTACTTTATGAGAAAACAGTATGAGGATTTGGCTCAAATTAGTAAAACATCTACAGAAACTTAATTATTTGGCCTGGGCAATTTAATAGTATACCAATTGCTGAAATAATAGCAATAGGTGTACTGTTGAAAAAAAATTAATTTTTACAGGTTTAACTACGTAAAACTTTATCTGTTGGAAACCAGAGTCTCCATCATGAATTGCACTTGAGATGGCTGAATGCGATTGAGCAAGGCATTACTGCTGGTTCACTGACACACACACACACACACACACAAACACAAAAAGCAGCTATGGATTGGTGATATTCTTAACTACGAAAACTATTTTATACCTGTTTTTTCTCTCCCTCTAAACAAAGGATCAGTGGTGTTGGAGTTAAGTTGGTGAAACTTCCGCCTGCCCCCGTTCTGTCTGTCTGGACGCTGTCTCACACTGCTCCCTGGCAGAAGATGGAGTGGTCTGATGGGAATCTGAACCAGCTCTGTCTGAAACATATTCATTTCTGGAATTTTAAGCATTATCCTAACTAGGAAAGGAAGCTCCTGCAAAAAAAACACTGTTTCACTGACAAAACTTCTGGAATAAGAACACTGCCAGTTTGAGTTCTATCACTGTCTCTAAAAAAAATAAGGGAATTTCTGTGATTCATTTCTTTTTAAAGGTTGAGAATGCCTGTCATGGTCATTCCTCTCCAATAAATTAATTCTCCTCCACAGTAAAAACACAATTTGGAAGCAAGATGGTACTAAGAAATATAGCAAACTCAAAAAGCTGGGAGATTGTACACAGTTGCTTTAAAAAAGGGCCTCTGGACAATGAGATGAAGCATATTACAATGAACTTCAATGGACAGCTGGACAGTCCTAGCTATCTTAAAGGTAAAAATTAGACAATCACTATGAAAATGTATGATTTATTAATACAAATAAAACAGATGATTTAAAAGTGAGTGAATAAAAAAGACCCTGCAACTTATCTATTTCCTTGACCTAGAAAGATATAGTCTAAAAATGCAGTGTTGGATAGGTCTTATTTAACTGTTTCCTTCTTCCAACTGCCTCCCTCTCTGACCCCTCCCCCCAAAATCTAGATTAGTTTGAAAAATATCAGTCTAAAACCAAAGCAATTACCTGATTACAGAAAAGGAAATAAAAAACAAAAAACCTGCATCAAGAGTTTTTCATCTCTCCCACCAACAGGAAAAAAAAGATCTCCTTATCTTTTTAGTTCTAAAAGAACCACTTATCCCTCTGAACAGCAAGGAAAGTCTTAAACTGAAACCAAGACACACACAGAGGTGAAATTAATTTTTCAGGCAACTGAGTCTCAGACGTTTAAGACTTGAGTCTACATGATGTTTCAGTCAGTTAATACAGTCTATCTGTAAAATTATAAAGCTCAGGTAACGTAGGAAACGGTGAAAAGGAACAATGAGACCGAAGGACCAATATTCAAAATTCACTTAATTTGCGCAAAAAAAAAAAGGAAAAAAAACTTTACTGAACAAGGATATTTAGAAATAATGTTTCAGCGAGGAGAGGAAGGTTTAAATACATTTAACTGCTCTTATTACGTGGAAACATGAAGCATTTTGGGGAACCTGCTCTTCTGTGCCCTATACAGCCCATGGTTTCCACAGAAAGGCCACAACAGATTCAACAGTTGAATGGGCATATTTCTAAACTCTGGGGTATTCTGAGTCTGCACCATCCAAAAAAGGAAAAACTGTAAGTTTCCCAGTCTATTAGTGGATCTAGTCTCCTCAAGATTGTCATAAGATAAAAAACAGTCTCTGCCTCTTATATCCTCCCCAGAGAGGGCACATCTACTGCTCTCAGGCCCACATTTAGAATAGGTGTACAAGGTGAAGAGAATATAGATGAATGCCTGACACTATCTAGTCATTATGGAGCTCTCTTCCATTTTAATCTCTCTTTAGTCTTGACTTTTAGAATAATACATTTTTTAAAAAGAGAAGAAAGAATGAAAAGAAAACACTTTTACTGCCTATCCACCTAGAATTGTCAGCTTGCTTTACTTGAATACTGAGGAAACATCCTTATATGGGTTCAGTGGCACTGTGCTTACCAAAATTTCTCTTGGAGTTTTCAGAAGACGGCACATGCTCCTTCTTCTGAGCTTTAAAAAAGATGTGGGCTGTACACTGTTTATAGAGTGGTCACAGAGCAATGATGAGTGAGGCAATTCTTGAATGCTGGAGTTTGTAAAGTTACATAAGGTGAAAAATATTATACACTTTAAAGTAGTAAGAGGTTGACATAATCTTATCATCACAATCTTTTTTGTATTGTATGCCCCAAATAGATGTTCCCTTAAAAAAAAAAAAAGTTCGTGAGGCAGTAAGGACAAACACTGAGAATTACTTGAGCCTCATTACTCAAGATCCCATTACAGAGAAACAAATATTCCCCAAAAAAGAAATTCTGGGAACCAATGAACATCTGAATCTAGGAAAATTAATAGAAAATAAAATCACAGAAACTCACATGACTGTGATAAATGACAAATAATGAAGATTTATCTCTTACACTAAAGGCACTACTAATATACAAATATCCTATTAACATTTAGAGAAACTCTAACATTTAGCAGTTAGAGAAAGAAATCCATTTAATCCAATAGTAGCATTTTTAAAAACAAACAGACGAAGACTCATGGCAGAGTTTTCAGTGAGCCAAATGAAACTAAATATGATAATAAGCAGTTCCATACAAAGATTGTTGTTCCTACTTTTAAAAAAGTATGATAACTTACTTCCTTAAAAATATAAGCATATCACAAAAATGAAAGCACAAACATACATATAAAAACTCAGCCCCTGGTACCACTGAGACATTTTCATAAACTCTAAAATAATTTCAACAGCTACAGCTTGAACAATACACACCCACACGTGACATGCAAAGACAAAATGCCAGAGTCCCTGGGCAGTTCAGCATAAAGCTAAAAATATGGAACGAGAATGAGACGGGCACTTGTCATATAAATAATGTACAGTATACACTGATGGTGCCTGTGCACACCTTGGAATTTTTTAAAAATTTAGAATTTCATCAGTTCCAGGAAGCACTACACATGGACCAACAATGGAGCTCTCATGTATGTTTAAGTAAGCAGGTAAAAAGCTATACAAATTGATAACACAATTTATTTTAATTAATAACATGATTAATATTTTGTACTTTATTCTATTAGAAGATTAATTTGTAATCATTATACCCTGTAGATTTTGAAACTTAATTTTATTAGAAATTACTAATGCTGGTTCTTGAATAATCTAAAAAATTGTCATTATTTACTCAAATCTAGATTGCTATTTATAATTCTAAGCAGTTAAATGAAATATTCTGATCAGTATTCTGAAGTTGCTTTGGTACAAAATTGAGAATAAAGCAAAACTGGCAGCACCACCACAAGTGTGATCACTTCACAGCAGGTCCAAAGGACCCTCAGATATAATAAAACATAAGTTAAAATACCTATAAATAAGAGCCATTCTCCTGACACTTCTGCTACATCATTAAAAAGAGAAATAAAATCCACATTCAGTAAATTATACTTGAGGCCCAATTTTCATGCTCCATTTAATTATCCCTCAATGATAGTGTAAAAAATGTTTATAATTATTGCAATATGATGTCTAATTCATAGTTTAGGATGCGTCTAATGATGAGGCCAATGGTTAGAGTGGTACATTTGAATGCTTAGTCCACTGATATCATTTTAACACAAGGTTGAATTTAGTCTTTTTTTACAGCTTTATTGAGGTATAATTGATGTAAAACAAACTGCACATACTTAAGATGCACAATTTGATGTATAGTCTTTTAAATAGCATGAAAAGTGCCTGACAACTAAAAATTTTAAAAATTTTAATTGAAATATATTGTTTTAAAATAGTACACTGTAATTTTTTATGAGACACAGATATGGATTTATAAAAAGGTGGGAGGAAAGGAATGAAATTAATTTAATTCCAAGTACCAAATTTATTCAGAAGGTTTAGAAACTCCGAAATTGACAGCCAGTTTTCTTGATTTTCTTCTTGAGGAGCTTGGTGTTGACTTATGGTGAGACACACTATGGCCTGGGGAGGCAGCTTCAACTTGAAAAGGAGACGCAAGTTGAGTAATCTGAGAGGACTTTAAGGAAGCTGATAAACTCTCCTGTGGAATCACTTTGGTGACATCAGAAGATGCTGACTGGCTAGTCTGAAGTAGGGTGGCTTGACAACTCTGGGCATCCTTGTTCTCAAAGTTCTTTTTGCTTGCAACCCTTTTTTTAGTTACCTTTGAGGAATAAAAGCATCATTAATTAACAATGTAGACCAAAAAAGCTAGTGTCAGGAAAATACCATAAACCATGCTGCTAATACTTGTCAATCACTGCTGACTTGTGACTTCCACTTACAACCTCCAAACCAGACTTTAGAAAGTCAAGGAATATGGTTACAAATAAAATATTTAAAAATTATCCATAACTTAAATATAAAGAAAATTCATATTCCTGATTTTAAATCCCTTTGTTCTAGAAAAGGACGTTATTACTTGTTGCAATTATTATTATCTATTAGAACACAAACTCAGACAGCAGGGAACAGGTCAGACTGGTCACCACTGGTCAAAATATATTCTCAGTACTCAGACCAGTAATGAATGGACTTCTAGTTGGCACTGAATAATTACTGAATATACAAAATTTTATCAGTGGTCTTTGAGCAGTGAGAAACTAATTCTCTTAAAAAAATATAATAATTCTCTTTCAGGTCTCACCTGTAGAGGTATGAACTGATTGTGCACACCAGCTGGCATTCCTCCAGCCATGGGCATGGTCCCAGCATATGAAGTATGATGGAAGGGCTTCCCAGGAACTGGCACTGGTGGTCCCCATGGCATTGAGCCAAAGAGATGAGATGATGAGGGCATTATGTTAGCTGTTAAAAATCATGGAAAAGCTGTTTTAGTAAAATGGTATCATAAAAGCCTTGAAATTTAAGACCTCCTTCTGCTACCCTTTTTTGGCTTTTTTCGCTTTGGCAAAGGGCATATACACTTAATTTCTGATTACCCTTGCTTACAATGTTCAACCTCAGGAGCCCCTTAAGGACTGTGAATCATCTACATAAGTCAGCTTATCATTATGCTGTCTGGCCTACGAAGGCCAATAGTACCATATACTGATATAAGCTTTAGGAATATTTGTAATAATATTTTAAAAAATAATAAAAGGGTCATGAAACTGTCCCTTGGGGGAGAAAAGCCAGGGCACAAAGAGAGAAATCTTAAGAATCTCACCTGCCCCCAATGCTAAGTTGCTTCCATAGTGATCCCAGCCTACAAAAAAACCAAAAAAGCTCAAGTCTTGAAATCTGATCACTTTCATATAACATGTAGAATCTTTTTCCCTATTCTAATATTTGTAATTCAAGAATTTTAAAAAAAATTTACATTTTCTTATTAAAAGCGCCTTGAATCAGTGGTTCCCAAGACTGATTTGTGTATCTGAATCACATAGGGAGCTTATGAAATACAGATTCCTGGGCAAGGCTCCAGACCTAGTACATCAGACTCTGAGGGGCCCAGTAATCTGTATTGTTAATAAGCTCCACAGGTGACTCTTCCGCAGTCAGCACCAGTGCAACATTTGGGAACTACTGCATTAAACAATGACAATCGAGACACCAGCACATTGCCACCAAAGAAGGTATGTACTGTGCTCAAACCTTCCTTTTAAAGAGAGAAAAAGGCAGCCAGAATTATAAGACAGTATAGCTTAACTAAAACTCAGCTACTTAAAAAATGTTTGGATCAGGAGAGAAGAATCATAATATATTTCAATGTTATGAATTACAGATGTAAAAATTCCAGGATAAAGAACAGTTTTAATATGAAACACACTAGTAAGATTTAGAAAATTATGTGCAACTTTGGTGGCAGTTATAAGACCAAGAAGATCTATTTAAAAGATGCTATAGTAATCTTATGCATAGGTCAACTGAACCATTTCCCAAAATCACTGTCCTAAATATAAACTATATTTTTCTCCATTGGGACCCTTTCATACCATAAAGTGGAAATCTATAAAATAACTTTAAAATCTTAATCTGATGCATAAGTTGTTTTCTCCTGATTAACATTCAAATCTCATGGCTTTTATATCATATATTATTATTGGAACACTGGAGAGCACAAAACCAAAAGAACTCCAATTAAACTTTAAAATTCTAGGTAGGTAAAAATACACTAATAAACATGATATAATAATGAACGTAAACATAATAATCAACATTAAAAAGGTAAAATATCAAGCTATAAAATATTGACAATAAATGGGAAAACAATCATTCCTTTTAGATAATATATTCTCATAAGACAAATCCTTTTTGAGAGAAGCTTGTGGGTAGACCTTTAGGTAACCTGCATGAACTAATTACTTAAAATTAATTGATATATAGTTGCTGGATTCATTTTTGAAAGTGAAAAAGCAGTTAAATTAGATTTTCCAGGTGATAGTGGACTTACTACCTTGAGCTATATGAAAACTTCAGATCCACTGCGCCATAAAAATTTTATGACTAAACATTGTTTATACAGGCAAAGGAATGCCAGTGTAGTACAGTAACAAAACTGTGGGCTTTGTAATTAGATATATTTGCTTTTGAATGCTACTACTGCTACTTAGTAACTTACGACCTTAGACAAATTGAATTTTTAAACAAATCAAAGCAAAGAGAATTATACACATACATATCGTAATAAAAAGGGTTTTCAACATAATATAGCAGTCATCTGGTCCATCCCAGGTTTAACTGTTTTAGCTGTTTATTTCCAAACTGTTCAATAATTTGCTTATACTGCTAGTTGATTTTTCAATTTTAGGCATTTTTAGACTTCCTGTTATGCTAGATCAAAATTCAGTTCTTTTATACCACCCCTCACTACTTACCCTGTCCTCCCAATGTAAGTATATTACAATGTTTGTTTAAAATTATAAACAGTGTTTATGATATGTGACTGTATAAATATTATTACTGCAAAGCCAAGTAGGGTACTCTGATTATGGTTTTTTTTTTTTTGTAAAACTTAAAAAAAAAATTCTTTTAAGAGTAATTATCTTTTAAAAGCTCTTTAGTCTTCTATGTACCTATCCTTAAGGTGAGAGAGTATTAAGAAACACACATAGAGTAAGTTCAAAATCCCCTCCGCTCTTCATTTCCCTCATCACCAAGGGCAGTTTCTTTCAAATCCACAGCTTCTTATTCCCTTCATCTCTGTTTTTTCTTCCCACACCTCCCCCCACTCCCTACAACCACCCCCCCGCCCCCCCGCCCCCCGTCCCTGTGTTTTTGATGTCTACCTTAAACCCAAATTCATGCATTGGCAGCTACTGGGCTGCCCAAAACAGAGAACAGTCCTTCCTACTCTATCTAGCCACACTAGAGACTGTAGGAGGGCAAATGGTATTTTTAGATGAACCTGCAGGCTCTGGTTTCAGGCTTACTTCTCACAACTCCTTAAATTACCTAAACATTCTGGTAATTTTTTGGGTTTCCTCAAAATGATGCTTCTTAAAAGAACTTTCTAAAAACAATATAATTCAATAACAAATACTTAGAAGAGCAAAATACCTTACCAGTAGGTTGGGGAAAAACTGGAGGAATGGTTCCAGGTGGTACAGCAGGAGGATAACTTGGAAATATTGGTGGAGGCAAAGGGAAATTCACTCCTAAGGAGCCCTATGGAAGTATTTAAAAGTTACAAAACAATGCAACAAAAAACATCGAGAGGGATTAATTAAAGATTTAGTAGAGAATTCATGGACAGTTCTCACCAATTGTTGTAAAGCAAAAAGTGCAGCTTTTTCCTTGGCTTCATTTTCAGAATGGCACTGTGGCCCATGTACCAGTAAGCCGTTAGATAATTTTACCTGGCAAACTGTCATTGTCTAAAAAAAAGAACATGAATGGTTATGAAGTTATCTGTCCAGGAAGTCGACCTCCTCCTCCAAAGCTTAGTTTAAACAAATGGAATAATTTCATCTAACATTTTGTAAAAAAAAATTTAAGAATTCAAAAAAGGACTATCAGCTTAAGTTCTGGGTTATGATGCAAAAACTTTACAATTGTTGCTTTATCTTGCAATGTTTACAAAGTTAAAATGATCTCTAAGCTAGCTGAAGGACCAAGCATCGTCATGTAAATGAAAGCCAGCAAAACTTTTTTCTTTGTATCTCAGATCAGGAAACTAGGTTTTCTACTTGTTTTGTATGTAAGAGTTTATTGGAACACAGCCAAGCCCACTCTTATGTACCACCTATGGCTGTTTTCATACTGTAATTGCAGAGGTGAGTAGCTGTGACGGAGACCATACGGCCCACAAAGCCTAAAATGTTCCCTATCTGGCCATTTACAGAAAGAATCTGCTGACCCCTGCTTTCCACCGTCCTTTAAATAGCACATATTTCGCTAATATGAATTAACTGCTAAAATTTAAAAGACTCAGGGGTTCTGACTGATTTTATATTTACATTTAAATGATAATTCTTTACAGTATGTGCTTTTCCTTTATAAAAAAGATTTGTAAAAAATGTTACTTTTTCAAAAGGTAGCCATTTTTATGTAGTATTATTAGTTTAATCATGCTTTCTGCTTTAGGTGAGAATGTGTCAAGAATCTGGATGTAAAAAGGAGAAAACAGCCTTCCTGCCGTGGTTCTCAAGGTGCAGTGTGGGGATCCTGGAGGTCCCTGAGCCCCTTTCTGGGGATCCTTGAGGTTCAAACTATTTTTATTATAATATGAAAATGCTATTTGCCCTTTTCACTCTCATTTTCTCATAAGTATACAGAGAACAAAAAGTTCATTGATATAATTTCAGATTCTACATTGCACTAACTTTTAAGAAAATACCATGTTTTAATGTAGTATCAAAGAATATCCACAGTTATATGAAAAGGCTATTAAAATTTTCTTCCTTTTTCCAACTATCTATTTGTGTGAGGCCAGATTTTCTTCATGTATTTCAACCAAAACCACGTATTACAAGAGATTGATAGTAAGAAGCAGATATGAGAATCTAGCTTCTCTATTCAGCTAGAAGATGGATAAGACTTGCAAAAAAGTAGAGCAATGCGACTCTTCTCATTAAATTTTTTTCGAAGTCATTTTTAATTAACAACATTAAAATTGTTTTTTTCAGTTTTAATTTTTTATTTATTTATTTATTTATTATTTGGTAAATATGGATATAACACAAGTAAACAAAAGTTCTTTGGGGTCCTCAAAAAAAAGATGGGGAGTTTCTGAGACCAAAAAGTTTGAAAACTGCTGCTGGAGACCAAGATCCCTAGCTCTATCAGTCTGAAGAATCTTGCGAGGCTACCTGCTGCCCAGGTTCCTCTATCAGTTTCTCTGAGGGGTCTGGTTAGGCATAAATGGAAGACCCAGAGTGAGAGGTATTAATCTATGCTGCTCATAAAGTCAAAAAAATCAGCTCCACTATATTATTTCTAGCCAAAGATTTTCAGTCAATTTATTTAAGCTCAGTGTTCAATAACTTATGTAAATGGAAGAACGGTAATATACAATACCTGTGGTGTTCTCAGAAAGGAGAAATCTGGTTGTGGCATTCCAACAAGGGAACAAATTCGAGAAAGTTCAGTTACTGGCGTGGACACAGGAGGAATCTGGCTGGCGGCAGGCCAGCACACACTGTCCACAGACTGAACGTTATGGTACTCACTAGCACTGTGAGGCTTGTTCATATAAGATGCTGCCAAAAAAGGGAAAAGGACATATCCACATTCAATGATATCTCAAACTATGCAATTACGGCAGGGCTTTACAGAATAGCAAGGAGGACACTGTTAAAAAGTGAGAAGAGGGGCTTCCCTGGTGGCACAGTGGTTGAGAATCTGCCTGCCGATTCAGGGGACACGGGTTCGAGCCCTGGTCTGGGAGGATCCCACATGCCACGGAGCAACTGGGCCCGTGAGCCACAATTACTGAGCCTGCGCGTCTGGAGCCTGTGCTCCGCAACAAGAGAGGCCGCGATGGTGAGAGGCCCGCGCACCGCGATGAAGAGTGGTCCCCACTTGCCGCAACTAGAGAAAGCCCTCGCACAGAAACGAAGACTCAACACAGTCATAAATAAATAAATAAATAAATAAAAGAAGGTGAATTTCTAAAAAAAAAAAAAAAAAGTGAGAAGAGGAATCTCCCATGAAGCAAATATAAGAACTATTTAGTTTTGCCTAAAATGACTAGAATTCAATGAAGATTTTAGATGATTACAATTAATTACTGATATATAATTAAGACAAAGATTTAAAAATATGATAAGTAGATGACTGCCAAAAATTAGCATCGTGAGAGGTTAATGACTACATAGTTATTTACAGGCAAAATCTAAACACGCAAATGGCTTTCTTGAGCTGATTTACAATTAATTCTTAAGTCCTGAGGCTTTAGCTTCAGTCTTCTCAAAATTCCATCCTACTTTCTGAGACACATGGATGAATGTTTTATTTGCTCTAAAATAATGCTTCTTAAAAGTTTTTCTGAAATTAAGTCTTTTAAGTGCCTTTATTATGATTTAAAAATTCTGAAAGTTCACATTCTTTATAATCAACAAACTCACGAACAGAACAAAAAGCACACCCCAGTGAAGAATGAATCTAAACCTATTACTGTTATAGATTAAAAAAAAGTTAAGTGGCTTGCCTGAAGTCACACATTAGTTCTATTACATGGGCTGGATACTGAGTTCTTGACTCTAAGGTAGGTGATATTTTTCACTATACTGAAGTATAGTAAAAGTTACTTGTTTTTGACAGTGGGACCATATTTATCCAATATTGTTTTAAAATTTTATTTTGCTCTATTTCAAGAGCATATCTGTCCCTATGATAAATATTGTTTCCTGATAGTTACTGGAATTTTAAATTATTTATCCCAATACTCAGGGGAGCATAAATGAAGTTAGGCTCTGATTTTGATACTTAATAAACTCAGATTAGCTTATTTCAAAATGTTTTTTACCTCTCTGAGAAACTTCTGTCCCCAATCTACTTTTGCATGAGTCATTTTTCCTGGTAGGCTTTTGCAGATAATTAGACAGTCAAAATATTAAACTACAGGGGACGTAAAAGGTAGGTGTAATGATGGACATCTACTGAAATCCAGCTATGTGTCAGATGTTATGCTATAGGTTTCTTAGACTTAAGGTAAGTGCCCACTTTCCAGTGTGTGCCTCCATTAATTATTTTAAATTGATTTTACAGCTTCTTCCATTTTTATGTGGGTCAAGTTATTTTAACATAATACTAATATCAATTATTGGCACCTATGATGTGTCAGACACAGTGCTAACTGCTTTATATATGTCATACAATTATCACAACCATCATTTGCAATGTTATTTTATAGATAAAAGAATTTATAGAAGGGCTTCCCTGGCGGCGCAGTGGTTGAGAATCTGCCTGCCAATGCAGGGGACACGGGTTCGAGCCCTGGTCTGGGAAGATCCCACATGCCGCGGAGCAGCTGGGCCCGTGAGCCACAATTACTGAGCCTGCGCATCTGGAGCCTGTGCTCCGCAGCAAGAGAGGCCGCGATAGTGAGAGGCCCGCGCACCGCGATGAAGAGTGGCCCCCGCTTGCCGCAACTGGAGAAAGCCCTCGCACAGAAACGAAGACCCAACACAGCCATAAATAAATAAATAAATAAATAAAATTAAAAAAAAAAAAAAAAGAATTTATAGAAAAGTTAAATAATGTATTTAAGTTACATAATCATTTTTAAATTACTAAGAAAAAGCTAAAATGTGAAAACATTTCCAGGTTTGGAATCTCCAGAATGAGTATCTGTAATAGTATAATTTAAGTAGTCACAAGGAGGGACTTCCCTGGTGGCGCAGTGCTTAAGAATCTGCCTTCCAGTGCAGGGGATGCTGGTTCAATCCCTGGTCAGGGAACTAGATCCCGCATGCATGGAGCCTGCTGGTCGCAACTAAGGAGCACATGTGCCACAACTAAGGAGCCGGCGAACTGCAACTAAGGAGCCCACCTGCTGCAATTAAGACCCGGTGCAACCAAAATAAATAATAAAATAAAATAAAATAAATAAAATTAAATTAAAAAAATAAACTTATTAAAAAAAAAGAAATATTAAAAAAACGTAGTCACAAGAAGACATTTAGGGACTACAGATCTATTGGTTACATAGTTACATTATTATATAAATGACACAAGTATAAAATTATACTCTTATTTGTTACTCTTAATTATACTTAATTATCTTTAAAAATCACATGATTAAAAAATAAATGAACTGAATTTTTGAAGTGATTGGTTATTAGTATTAGAACTTAGCTTACTTACTTAATTTCTTACTTTGTTTAGGCTGTGAGGAAGATCCATATTCATCTCTTCTATTACAGGAAACAGTGACTTCATTACCAAATTGTTTCATCTCATTCTTATGGTCCACAGTGTCAGAGCCATCAATTTTTAGAATTTCTTTAAGCATCCGAGTTCCCTTCTGTTTTGAAAATGATTGGTATGGAGATAGTGGGGATAGGGGAGAAAAGTTAAAAGTTACAGACCTTACTGATGTTTCTTTTAATAAGTTCCATTGTTAAAAATTAAGACGATAACTACATTCAGATAGAGAATAAGGAAAATAAATAGAGTTGAAAAAAAAAATTCACGTTTCCTGGCAAAGAAACAATACTTATCATTCTGCTTAACTTTTGACCAAATTGTCTAGTGGCAATGTTTGAAAAGCAAGGGAGCTATGGTGGCTAAATTGCCCAGGGCAGCCCGATCTTTCTCACAGGATGACAATAATAATGCCATACACCAGTCTACATAAGAGAAAGTGTTTTAACTGTTGCACAGGGTATGTATGGCTAACAGTAATGAAATTACCATAGTGTACAAGCTCTTACAAAATACGAACCATAGCAAATGACTGTGGTGACAAATGTTCTTCGCTTGGAGGCTCTTTATGATGAGATGACTGTACTTCATTTTCTTTGGAGATATTCAAGGATGCTAAGAAGTTCTCAATTCCAGGATTAGGCTAAAAGAATAAATATTTTGTGCATGAAGATGAAAGTACAAGGACACGAAAATAGTTGAGAGTTTTATGTACAAAAATGATCATTTAATTTTCACTCAATAGTCTTCCCAGGTGTTAAAGTTTGGGAAGAGAACTTGAATAAACAGTCTTTTAGCTGATCAATGGCATTTGGATAACTAGTTTCAACCTTTCGGTTTTCTGAGACTTCTGCTCTTTCATTTCTCTTCAAAAGCTTAACACTACATTTGGCAGGCCCTTCAAATGCCTGTAAGAGAGGAAGAATGAGTTTTTGTGCAAATAAAATTATAATTCCGACTTAATAGTATTCTAAATAAATTGCTGCAAACTTTTTAATGTGTTATTTTCTCTTTTATACCATGAGAAAAAAGGGGGCCCATAAACTTGATGAGGGAAAAAATTCCACCTTTACTTTCATTAATTTCTAAATGAGACTTAGCATTCCCTTCAATTATGAATGTAGGCAATAAAACACAATGGTGGTGATTCTAATGGTATTTCAATATTACTGGTTTTCTTTCAAATCTTATGTATTTTACTGTAGCATTAAAACTATTATTCTGAGAAAGAGTCCATAGGCTTCACCAAAGAGGTCCATGGCACAAAGAGTTTACGAACCCCTTCTCTAGAAGAAAGGAAACTATAGCATAAGAGTTGCAGAAAGAGATGACTCTGAAAGGCATGCAATTCAACCCTTTATTGGTATCTAAAAATTAATGGGCTGAGAACCTGTTATGTGCCAAGATATCTGCTAAAGTATCTTTTATAAATGTAATATATTATAGCTTATAAGAGATCTAATTTTTAAAAACTTTGTGTTATATAATATGCATATAAAAATGCACATAAGTGTACATAGATATTTTTAGACTTAAAATGTTTTTTTGATTATAAAATACATACATACTCCTTATCAAACAACAAACTATAAAATAAAACATAAATGATCTCAGTTTCCCCCATTAACCTAACTCCACAGAATTAACTGTTAACTTTGCCATGTTGGTACATATACTTTCACTGAATATACATATTTCTACATATTTTATACATATAATGTACCCACATATATTCATATATGTAGGTATGTTTGTATGTATTTATGTATATATAGACTATATATAATGAGAGACACAAGTGATATATTTTTATCTCCATTTTAAAGATGAAGAAATTGAGGCTGTGAGAAGTGTAGTGAATTGCTCAAGGCCACCTAGCTGTTAAATGGCAGAACCAGAACTTCAGGTATCTCTAGTTCCAAATCCTGGACTCTAGCTGTGCAACCTCCCATCCAAGTGACTGACAGGCTCAGCAACCCTCTTGTCATGCACTTTATGAATCTGGCTGAAAGGGCTGCAAAATTCAGTCAGATGCTACAGAGCCACCAACTACAATAAAAAGTGGGCTACTAGCATAGCGCAGGGCGATCAGCTCGGTGCTTTGTGACCACCTAGAGGGGTGGGATAGGGAGGGTGGGAGGGAGGGAGTGAGATGCAAGAGGGAAGAGATATGGGGACATATGTATATGTATAACTGATTCACTTTGTTATAAAGCAGAAACTAACACACCACTGTAAAGCAATTATACTCCAATAAAGATGTTTAAAAAAAAAGAAAAAAAAAAGTGGGCTACTAGAAATGTGATTTTAAGAAGCTTACCTGCCTATTTGATATTTTTTGTGACCGACTCTCAGTTTTAGGACTCTTACACTCTTCTTTAACTAGAGACAAAAAACCAGAAATTTTGTTAAATGAAATTTGCTGCACACCAATTAAATTTACCAAGTATTTACCATAGCAAGGCACTGTGTAAAAAATTCACAGAATTCCAAGGAGACAAAGGCCCTGATCTTGAGGAACTTATTATTTAGATGAGGGTGAGAAGATAAACTCACAGATGACAACAATAAGGGAAAAAGAAAAGTGGCATCTAATTGAACCTTGCAGGACGGCAGGTTTCCAAAGGGCAGAATAAGAGGCTAAGTATTCCAGCAAAGAAAATAATAGGAGAAAAGA
The DNA here is from genome assembly GCF_009873245.2 of Balaenoptera musculus. NCBI lineage: Eukaryota > Metazoa > Chordata > Mammalia > Artiodactyla > Balaenopteridae > Balaenoptera > Balaenoptera musculus. Next base: position 23,106,898 of record NC_045788.1, read on the forward strand.
CAAATAATAGTAGAAGCAGAAAGCAAGGAATATTTGTGGAACTAAAAACAGACCAGTTCTGCTGGAGGTTGAGGAGTATAATGCAGCTTAACTGAACTAGAGAAGCAGGCTGCAGCCACAATCTGCAAAGGACTGAAGACTATAGAATTATATTGGTAGGCAATGGGCACAATCACAGAAAGGTTTTGAGCTGGTAGGAACCTGATCAGAATTGTGCCTTAAGAAAATTATAATATGGCAGTGGCTTATTAGCTAGGTAGAAGGAGTAAGAGACCAATTAGGAAGCTATTTTAGTATTCCTGTTAAGGGGAAATGACGGGAACAGAAAGAAAGTGAAAAGGATGGATTAGAAGAGGAAGGAGGAAAGGGAAAAAAGAAGAAGGAAGGAAGAAAGGAAGGAAGAAGGGAGAGAGGGAGAGACAAAAGAGGAAAGAGAGGATGAGGAAAGAAGTAAGGGGAAGGGATGGAAGGGGGAGGGAGGGGATGGATTAGAAAGAGAAGTAGGAAAGGGAAAAAAGAGAAGGAAGAAGAAAGGAAGGAAAGAAGGAGAGAGGGAGAGACAAAAGGGAAAGAGAGGATGAGGACACGAAGTAAGGGGACGGGATGGAATGGTTAGGGCGGTGCTGGCCTGAGAGAGGAGGAAGGGAAAAGATGGGAAGGAAAGGGAAGAGAGGGAAGCATAAGGGAAAAGAAGGAAGAGAGGAGGTAAGGAAAGATTCTTTCTTGTAAAAAAGAGGAAATTAAAAAGTACACAAATGCTATTCAACATTGTACTGGTGGTTTTATCCACAGCAATTAGGCAAGAAAAATAAATAAAAGGCATCCAGATTGTATAGGAAGAAGTAAAACTATCTCTATTTGCAGAAGCCAAAAAAATTAGGGCAAATAAATAAGTTCAACAAGGTGGGAGGATGCAAGATCAATATACAAAAGTCAGTTTTATTTCTATAAATAGTAATGAACAATCTCCCCCCCCACCAAATTAAGAACACAGTTCCACTGACAATAGTATTACATAGAATAAAATACTTAGAAATAAATTTAACAAAAAAAGTTCAAGACTTGTACACTGAAAACTACAAGACATCATTGAAAGAAACAGAAAGGCTTAATATTGCTAAATGACAGTACTACCCAAAGTGGTCTACAGATTCAATATGATCCCTATAAAAATTCCAGCTGCCATATTTGCAGAAATAGACAAGTTGATCCTAAAATTCATATGGAAATGCAAGAGACCAGAACAGACAAAATAATCTTGAAAAAGAAAAACAATGTTGGAGGATTCAAACTTCCCAATTTCAAAACTGATAACAAAGCTATGGTAATGAAGATGGTGTGTTGTTCACAAAAAGATGGCATATAGATAGTTGAAATGGAATTGACAAACTAGAAATAAACCCATACATCTATGGTCAATTGATTTCTGACAAGGGTGCCAAGACAATTCAATGGAGTGCAAAGAGAATTCAATGGGGAAAGAACTGCCTTTTAGCAAGTAGTTCTGGGACAACTAGATATCTACATGCAGAAGAGTGAATATGGACCCCTATCTCATACCATGTATATACTTATTCAAAAATGAAAAAAAGACCAAAACGTTAGAGCTAAAACTATAACACTCTTAGAAGAAAACATAGGTGTAAATTTGTGTGACCTTGAATTAGGCAATGGTTTCTTATATGATACCTAAAGCATAAGCAAACAAAGAAACAGTAGAAATAAATAGATAAATTGGACTTGATGAAAACTAAAAACTTTTGTGCTTCAAGGACACTAAAAAAAGTTAAAAGACAACCCAGAGAATGAGAGCACATATTTGCAAATCAAATATCTGCTCAGCATATAGGATACAGAACATAAAAAGAAGTCTTACAACTCAAGAATAAAAAGACAACCCAATTTTAAAATGAGCAAAGGATTTGAATATATATTTCTCCAAAGAAGATATACAAACAGACAATAAGCACATGAAAAAATGTTCAACACTATTAGTCATTAATGAATTACAAATGAAAACCACAAGGAGACTCTACTTTACATTCACTAGGATGGCTATAATAAAAAAGATGGATAATAACAAGTGTTATGGAGGATGTAAAGAAATTGGATCCTCATATATTGCTGGTGGGAATGTAAAATGGTACAGCTACTTTGGAAAACAGTTTGGTAGTTCCACAAAAAGTTAAGCATAGAGTTAACACATGACTCAGTTATTCCATTCATTCATATATATACCCAAGAGAACTGCAAACATACGTTCACACAAAAACTTGTACATAAACATCCACAGCAGCATTATTTATTACAGCCCAAAAGTGGAAACAATCCAAATGTCCATCAATGGATGAATGGATAAACAAAATATAGTATTCATACTATAGAATATTGTTCAGCTGTAAAAAGGAATGAAGTACTGATACATGCTACAACATGGATGAACCTTGAAAAGATTATGCCAAGTTAAAGGAGCCAGTCTCAAAGGTCACATATTTTATGATTCTGTTTACGTGAAATATCCAGAATAGGTCAATCCATAGAGGCAGAAGTAAATTAGTGGTTGCCAGGACTAGGGGAATCACTACTAATAAGTTTGGTATTTCTTTTTGGGGAGATGAAATTGTTCTAAATTTAGACAGTGGCATTGGTTGTACAACTTTGTGAAAACACCAAAAAACACTGATTGTATACTTTAAAAGGATGAATTTTATCATGTATGAATTACAACTCAACAAAGCTGTTAATTAATACAAATAAAAGGAAGCAGTTAGCACCACAAGTATACTTTCTAATTCATAACTTACATTTTCTGTGAGGCTCATGTTTTCTTTGCTTAACACTGTTCTCATTAAAGCCAGATTTGTGATGTTGAGTTACTTGACTTATTTCTTGAGGTAGAACTGCACCCTGAAAATTAAAATTCTTATAAATGATTTAAACAAACTCTTAATATTAAAACTACTTCTCTTCTTCAATGCTTAATAAATACTTTATTATTTTTATAAAAGTTATAGAGCTCACTAGAAAAAGATTTAAGGAATGCAGAAAAGTACAGAGAATTTAAGCAAACCACTCAAATTCTACCGCCCCCAAATAACCATTATTAACATTATGATCACAACTCCAGATGTTTCTCTATGCATTAGTTAGATAGTAAGGTACACAGAAAACAATCATTTTACAAAAATGCTTTCAATAGAAAGAATTCAATCTAATTTTGTTTGAAGTTAATACAGAAACTAAAGATTAAACTTTAGGTGAATGTTTCTTCCTAACAGAAATATCAGCCTCTAAAGATCTCTCTAGATTTGCTTCAAAATAATCCTATCTCTGGGGTATGTGGGGATAGGAAATGAATAGGTATCATGGAAGAAACAGAACTGGACATGTTCAAGGCAAAGGATGGGTACATGTAGATTTATTATACTATTTTCTTGACTTCGTTATTTTAAAAATTTCCATTAGAGTTTTAAAAAATTCATCATTCCTGTCGCTATGTTATAAAAGTTGAGGATATTATTAGCCCTTTCACATCCTTTCCCGTAATACCTGATTTTTATTAATTAATATTTATAATGTCAAGGTTTTCAAATGCTGGAAGACTATTACCACTACCAGATAGCAAGACTGATTATAAAGCTACTGTAATTGAGACAGTGCATGAATGGACAAAATTAGCAAAATGACATGAGTAAGTTTCATATAAAGATCACAGCAGATCCTTTTGCTTTCTGATAGGGAGAAGAGGCCTGAAGGCAAAAAGAGACAGATAACTTGCCACAGCTGAAGTGGGAAGGGGAAGCAGAAGTAGGGGCTGGAGATGTTCAATACAAATTAATCACTTTACAATGAGTACACAATTTCGCTTTTGGTAGGCCCTATTTATTTTTTTCTGAGCACAGACGAATGAACACTGGGTACAAAGGCACATCGTGCCTTAGTTGGCAGTGGACATGCTCCAAAATAGTTGTGATATGCACCAAAGTGTGAAGGAAGGTCTGATGAGCTCATATGCACAAGAACATCTAGGGTTCTTTACTCTTAAAAAAAAAAAGGGCCAAGAGACTTCCATCCACATAGCACAATGGCTGGTGGGGGATTCTGACTCTAAAGAAGGGAATTAGAACATCAGGATCAATAAATTGGTGTGAACGAATACTGTGTGTCTATTATGTGCCAGGCATGGTTAAGATGTACTTTGCATCCATTATCTTAACATCATTATAATAATGCTATAATCATAAAAATGCTATGGTGTATTTTGATTCCATGTTATAGAGGAGTAAACTGAGGCTCAAAGTGATAATGTAATTGGTTACAGAACTAAATAGGAGCTGATATCTGAGCTCTAACTCTAAAACCCAAGTTCACAGTACCATTTCAGAGAAACAGTGCCCTAAGTTTAATGAGAAAGAAAATATCCTACTTTTAAGTATGGTTTTTTGAGTTATTCTGTTTGATGTCTAAATAAAGCTATTTGTGTCAGTCACATTGTCATATTCTGCCAATAAAGACTTGAATGCTTTTTTTAAAGACTTTTTAAAAAAAAATAAATTTATTTATTTATTTTTGGTTGTGTTGGGTCTTTGTTGCTGGGCATGGGCTTTCTCTAGTTGCGCAGGCTCAGTAGTTGTGGCGCATAGGCTTAGTTGCTCTGTGGCATGTGGGATCTTCCCAGACCAGGGCTCGAACCCGTGTCCCCTGCATTGGCAGGTGGATTCTTAACCACTGTGCCACCAGGGAAGCCCTTAAAGACTTTCTGAAAGAGCAGTTTTAGGTTCACACCAATATTGAGAGGAAGGTACAGAGATTTCCCCTATACCTCCCGTCCCACACATGCACAGCCTTCCCCGTTATCAACATCCCCACTGGAGTGGTGCATTTGTGACAACTGATGAACCTACGATGACACATAATTGTTACCCCAAGTCCTTATTTTACACTGGGTTCACTCTTGGTGTTATATATTCTATGGGTTTGGACAAATGTGTAACGACATGTATCCATCACTATAGTATCATACAGAGCATATTCAATGCTCTAAAAATCTTCTGTGCTCCACCAATTCACCTCTCCCATTCCCAATAATCCCTGGCAACCACTGATATTTTTACTGACTCTATAGTTTTGCCTTTTCCAGAAGCTTGAATACCTTTAAAAAAAAAAATCATGTTGCGTTCTCTATAATTTGCTTATCAGATGAATTCCAGGCTGCTTATTAAGGCTTCATGGATATAAGTGTTATATGTGGTGGCTCATAATTCTTAGAATATACAGGAGATAGAACATGGGAGTGTTCAGCTGATATAAATAATGAAATAGCACCTAATAATAAGAGGTGCATACAGAAGATTCTGAGGAAATATATTATCAAGTGTGGCGTTCCATCTCAAGGAAATTGGTGGTAATAGCTAGTAGACTTTTTGGCAGTGAGAGAGGAAAGGGCATCCTAAGTGGAAGGAACAATGCAAACACATAATCTGAACTGGAAATTACCTGTTTATGGGAAAGGGAAAGTTAGGAGACCAATCTGATTAGAACAGACCATTTTACCAAATAGTTGACATACTTTATATAAGAACTATGCAGAGTTGGATTATACAAGGCCTAAATATTAGTTTGGGTTGAGGTTGAATTCCACTAGTATTAAACAGGGAGCCCTATACATTCTAGAGTATTTGAACAACACTATTTGAGGGCTGGAAAAAAACCTCAGAGTTCATCTAAGTCCAAGCCTTAATTTTATACACGAGGCCACAGAAGCCCAGGGAAATCAGATTTGTGCAACTTGAGGCACAAAATGTGATTTCCTGATTCTGAGTCTAATACCAGGTTTATCTTCACTACACTGCCACAGTGCATAAACTGAGTTCAAAAGCAGGAGTCCTTATTAATTAGATAGGTTGCTCAATTATGCCATGATTGAGCAACACTGGTGAAAGGATCTTTAGGAAAGATTAGGTAGGAAGAACTATGTAAGAAGGACTAGAAAGGAAAGACATAAGAAACAGGAAGCACAGATAGGAGATTAATCTAGGGCTGGGATGACAATTTAAGGTCCAGTTGTAAAAACTGAGAAAGGGTAAAAAGATTTGGGGACTCAATGCAAAAAATATTAGAGAGAAGAAGCAAAAATTTTTGACTTCATGCTTTTCAGATTATATGCCTGAGTAAATGGTTGTGTTAGAAAATAAGGATAAGAGAAGAGGCTTTAGATGAGGTCAGTTGTGAGATTATCTTGAAGTTGAGGTGATGGCGGAGCATCCATCTATACCTGTCTTCTAGAAAGTTGGAGATGTTGGGCTAGATCTTGATTGAGAGGTTGGAATTAGAGACATAGATTAAGTGGTAATTAGCAGAGAAGTAAGAGCCAAAGTCACCAGTCAAGGAATAAGGCAAAAGGGAAAAGAAGACTGTTGCGTTTTGGGAAACAGCTCCCTGTGAAAGGCTGGAAGAACAGAGGTTAACAAAGAACCTCAACAAATAGGGAAAGGAAAGAGGAGAGACTCAGGGTAATGTTTTCTCTTAGAGCAAAACTCCTTGAAAGAATTACCCATATTTGCTGCCTCCAATTTCTCTCTTCCTCTTTTCTCTTAAACCCACTCTAATCAGTATTTCGCTCCTATCACTTAACTGAAACTGTTCTTGTCAAGGTTCCCAATGGCCTTCATGTGCTAAATTCTGTGCATAGTCAATTCTCAGTTTTCATCTTAATTGATCCATCAGCAGCGTTTGACACAGTTGATTACTCTGTTCCCTCTGACATCTGTTCTTCACGTGGCATCTAGAAACCACCCTTCCCTGGTTTTCTTCCCGTCTCACCGGCCATTCCTTCTCAGTCTTCTTTGTTAGTTTCACCTAGTCTCGCTGACTCTTGAAGGATGGACTGCTCTAAGGCTAAGTTGTTGAACTTTTTTTCTATCTATCCACTTTCTTGGATATAGATAAATATAGATATATACACACATATGCACACACACATATGCACATATACACACATATATGTATATGTATATATGTGGGTGTATATACATATATATGTATATAATGATTCCCAAATTTCTCTCTCCAGCCTGGATAACATTGATGACTTTCAGACTCAATGTCCAACTCTACATCTCCACTCAAATATCTAACTCCAATAACTCTTCTTAATGTTTAGTATACATCTCAAACTTACCAAAATTGAACTCCTGATCTTCCCCCACAAACCTACCAGATCTGCAGTCTTTCCCATCTCAGTTAATAGCCCCTCTATCCTTTTAGTTACTCAGATCTTAAGAGTCACGTCCTTTAATACATTCTTTCTCTTTTACCCGCATATCCAATTCATCATCAGCTGGAAATCCCTTCCAAGTATGTTTAGAATTTGACCACTTTTCACAGGGTCCTACTACCCTGGTCCAAGTCAATATCAACTCTATCTTAATGATTTCAGTAGTCTCTGAACTAGTCTCTGTTTCCACCTTGGTTCCTCTACATTCTATTCTCAAGATAGCAGGCAGAGTGATCCTATTAAAATATAAGTCAAATCATGTCACTCTGCTGTGCAAAACCCTCTGCTGATTCCCTATCTCACCGAGTAAAAGCCAATGTCCTTATAATGGTCCAGGAGGTCCTACATAGTATCAATCTCTTACCTCTCTAATTACATTTCCTACAACTCACCCTATTGATTCAGCCAAATGGTCTTCTTTCTCATCCTTGTGTATGCCAGGGATCACCACCCCCAACAGGGCCTTTGACTTTGTCTTGAATACTCTCCCCTCAGATATCTGTATATCCACTCCTCATTTCGTTCAAATCTTTGCTCAAATGTTACCTGAACATTCCACTTAAAACTGCAGGGGACTTCCCTGGTGGCACAGTGGTTAAGACTCCACACTCCCAACGCAGGGGGCCCGGGTTCGATCCCTGGTCAGGGAACTAGATCCCACATGCATGCTGCAACTTAGAGTTCGCATGCCACAACTAAGGAGTCTGTGTGCCGCAACTAAGAAGCCAGTAAGTCGCGACTAAGGAGCACGTGAGCTGCAACTAAGGAACCTGCCTGCTGCAACTCAGAAGCCCACGTGCCACAACTAAGGAGCTGATGAGCTGCAACTAAGGAGCCCGCCTGCTGCAACTAAGAAGCCCATGTGCTGCAACTAAGGAGCTGATGAGTCACAACTAAGGAGCCCACCTGCTGCAACCAAGACCCAGCACAACCAAAATAAAAACACCCCCAAAACCAGAAAACAAACAAATCAACAAAGCAAAAAAACAAAAACAAAAAAAACCCCTAAAAAACCAACAACAAAAAAACAAAAACAGGGGCTTCCTTGGTGGCGCAGTGGTTGAGAGTCTGCCTGCTAATGCAGGGGACACGGGTTCGAGCCCTGGTCTGGGAAGATCCCACATGCCGCGGAGCAACTAGGCCCGTGAGCCACAACTACTGAGCCTGCGCGTCTGGAGCCTGTGCTCCGCAATAAGAGAGGCCGCGATAGTGAGAGGCCCGCGCACCGCGATGAAGAGTGGCCCCCGCTTGCCACAACTAGAGAAGGCCCTCACACAGAAACGAAGACCCAACACAGCCAAAAATAAATAAATAAAATGTTAAAAAAAAATGAAAATCATTAAAATATAAACACATGGTGTTTAAAAAAACAAAAACAAACCCAAAAACCCTGCAAAACCTTGCCTTCCCCCTCCCCAAAATTCCCTATCCTGCTTCCCTGCAATTTTTCTCAAACTTATATTATCATCTAATATACCATTTTTTTTTTTGGTCTTATTTATTGTCCTTTCCTCCCTACAGTACTAACTGTATGAGAGCCAGGATTTTTGTTTTGTTTGCAGCTATATTCTCAGTGCATAGAACAACGCCTGGCACATGGTAGGCACTTAATAAATACATGTTGAATGAATGAATGATAAAAAAGCACTCTTGAGGAATTAGCCATATTAAATAAATAAGAGAGGAGAAGAGGGTTTAAAAATCTGGTTATGGATTACATTTATGTAGACAGATTTATGAATGATCTAAGGAAAACTTAAAATAGCATATTGGCAGAAGTGACCTGTGCGTTGTAACTTTCACTTTTGTTTTTTTTTACTTTGTTTAGATTATTTTTCCCACTTCATTATTTATTTATTTATTTTAAAACTGAAGTACAGTTGACTTACAATGTTGTTGTCACTCTCACTTTGTATTTTTACTTTACGAACATTCCCTTCGCTATTTTCCCCTCCCTAGCGCTGAGGATGCCACCATCACGGGAGGACATTAGAATAAATTAGGCCCTCACGGTGCAGGCTACTGGTTTATAAACCTGAGAGGACATTCCTTTTTGACCTAAGCTGAGAAGTTAGGTTAGTAATTAGCAAAAAATGTAGTAGGAATTCATTCCTTTTCTTTTTCCTTTTTTTTTGGTGCCTAAGTCTACTCTTTTAGCAGTTTCTTTCCTCTTCTTAAACTCTATCAAGGAATGTGAATTTGCTCATACACATTTAAGACAACCAACTGCCAGCATAAAGCTATACATTCAAGTGGAAGTGAGTAAGTTAATGAGTGCCATTAAAGCCTTTATTAAAAAGAAAGATTGTCTATATTCTTACTCATTAGTCCAAAAACACATGTAGCCTAAGAGAACTAAGAAAATTCAAGATCAAAGTGTTATTTCTATTTTATAAGATTTCAGGAGGAAAATTAATCACTGCATACCTAAAAGAGAAATATAAAATAAATTTAAAAAAACTAAATGTCCATCAAGCAAGGTATACTAACCTTCTCTTGTAGAGGTGGCTGAAAGTGTTGAACCTTTCCAGATCCCTGTAAGGATTGCCAAATGTTGCAAAATTCATCATCATCTTTAGCAGGTACCTGGGAAAGTACAAAAAACTTCTTAAGGAAAACTGAAACATGAAAAAATAAAGATTCAGATTAAAAATCAAATAATTTATTTATTAAAGCTATTTAGCAGTAGACAGGATATTTAAATTTCATTATCTGTTATCTCAGTTCTTTTTTTCTGGAGCTCAGTATAGTAATCATAAAAGTATACTGCTGGAGTGAAAATGTTCTTCTACAGATGTAATTGGTTATTAAAAAATATTTAAAGCATTACAAATGCTATAAAAGATTATACTGAATCAATATCCCACCAAAAGATTTTTTTTTGGTCTTCCAGTATACTGGCATATTATCTTATTCAAGCTAACATTTAATAATATTTATTTTAAAAATTTTTGGGATTTCCCTGGTGGCACAGTGGTTAAGAATCCACCTCCAATGCAGGGGACACAGGTTCGATCCCTGGTCCAGGAAGATCCCACATGCCATGGAGCAACTAAGCCCGTGCGCCACAACTACTGAGCCTGTGCTCTAGAGCCCATGCACTGCAACTACTGAGCCCACGCGCTGCAACTACTGAAGCCCGCATGCTCTAGGGCCCACGTGCTGTAACTCTGAAGCCCGTGCACCTAGATCCCGTGCTCCGCAACAAGAAAAGCCACTGCAATGAGAAGGCTGCGCACCACAACAAAGTAGCCCCCGCTTGCTGCAACTAGAGAAAGCCTGCATGCAGCAACGAAGAGCCAACGCAGCCAAAGATAAATAAAATAAAATTAAAAAAAATTAAAAAAATTTTTATCTTACACAAAAATAATCTGATTAAAAAAATCAGCTATTACTTATGGAGAACTGATTTCATGCAAATTAAAAATCTAGAAAAATAGGCACCAAAATTTGACAGTGGTTACCTACGAGATTTGAGAGGATTTTTGCTTGTTTCCTTTGTTATCATCTATTTATCTGTTTTCTAATTAGTCTATAATAAACATGTGCTATTTGGATTAAAAAGTTTGGTTAAATGTAAAATAGATAGCTAGTGGGAAGCAGCCGCATAGCACAGGGAGATCAGCTCGGTGCTTTGTGATGGGGTGGGATAGGGAGGGTGGGAGGGAGACGCAAGAGGGAGGGGATATGGAGATATATGTATACCTATAGCTGATTCACTTTGTTATACAGCAGCAACTAACACAACAATGTAAAGCAATTATACTCCAATAAAGATGTTTAAAAACAAAACAAAAGAAACAAAACAAAAAGTTTGGTTAAAATTTGGGGCCATGGAATTAAATAAAGTTAAGTATCTCACACAAAACAATTCAAGTTTTGCCCTCAGGAAGACGAAATAAAGGAAATCACCCATGAGTTATATGGTGGGAATCTGAAAATTGCTTTTGATAAACATGATACAGTCCTCTCCCTTACCTTTCAAATTAATGCCATTTTGTAGGAGATAATATAGGACATTTGGGTGATATAAGACAAAATATAAGTGTTAGTTTACCAAGTAAATATATAAAGAGAAAACAGATATTTTCAAGCTCATTATTTAAATAAAAGTCTTACTTGAGTAGGAACAAAAAGTGATTGAGGGGAATGGTTCAGACCTCCCAAATGCCCAGATGAAATTGATGCATTTGAGCTATAGTGATTCACAGCTGGCTGTGGTTTCACAATGGCTGTCAACTTCTGATTTCCTGTTTCAGAGCGACTCCCATGAGAAAGGTTCACCAAGGCACTTGTTGGCAGTCGATAACCTCTACCAGGTGAGCACCTAAAAGTAAAAAGTTTTATCAGGGTCAGAGGGAATTAATACTAAAGGGAGCTAAAAGAATCAAATAATTTTGGGGTGGACAGTCCATAATCTGAATTAATAAATATTACTTTTAAATTCAGTAGAGGAACTTGAAATCATAGAAAGATCTCAATTTATAAGATTTCTGAAAAGTTTCTGAATAGAGTATTCCGTGCTACTAAGTGGGGGGAAAAATGTTCTAGAGGTATAGTTGTGTGTGTAGGGGCGTCTGTGTGTTAGTTTGCCCTCAGAAGGCTTGCAACATAATAGCTGAGTTAACCAAAAATTCATGAATTAAATGTCAAACTTCTTTAAAAGGTTATGAATCTACCCAGTGTGGAGCTGTGTGGCTCTACCTATGCAACAGGGCAAATGTTAGCTTTGATCACTTTTGTCTTCTGATCAATTGTTGAGTCCAGCTCTTTTTATCCTCATCTTCCCATCTTAATGTTCCAGAACTGGGAAGGCTAAGAGACAAGTATTGTGATTTCCTTCCTTCCTGGCCTTGATAAAAGTGTTTAGATATTAAAATAAGCCTTCTCTGGTCAAAAGTTTTCAACTCTATCACCTCTTTAGAATGTAATTTTCTTATATTCTGAGATCATGGGGAAGCAGAATTCTTTCATGAGAAATCTTTGTAAGATTTCTAGAAAATATTTTTGTGAGAACTACAGTTTAAGGTTCTGCATTACAGAAATGAATATATTGCAGGCATGTAATCTTTTACACAGCTCTCAGTCAGTCAAGAAATCCAGTGTCTCTACCTAGGAGAGGAAAAAAAAAACCCTGAGAAAAAAGTTAATCATCTTAAAAATATATTTCAAAGTTATTTCGCCTAAAGTTATTGGTAATCAAACATTTTCATGAAAAATAAAATCAGACATGGGATCCAGACCCTGCTGCTGCATTTAAGAGTGCAGACAGTAAAGTCTTTGGGTAATAGGCACATTCAAGTTGCAAAACAATAATAGCATTCTGAATGTGATCACTACTTGTAAGGACTGAAGATTGTGATTTTATACAAATAGGCTAAATAAGAGTAATTAATTTTTTATTTTAATTACCACTAATCAAAACAGAGGAGAAAAAGAAACTAAGCTAACTTCAGTTCAGTTTTCCAGTTGGTGTTTAGAAGGGAGAAAGGAAAACTGGAAAGGATTTCATTTAACCCTCACAATCACCTAGTGAAGTGCACATCTTCATTATAGATGAGGAAATTGAGGGTCAGAATGCTTTTAACTAACCTACCTAAGGTAACACAAAGGTTAAGTGAAAGAGCCCACACTTTCTAATATTCCATGACACCTCTCATTCTAACATGATCTTTTTCCTATAACTTTAAACTTTCTTTCTATTAATGCTCTCCAAAATAGATATGAACAAGTCTCCACCATGTTAAATTAAAAACAAACAATCCAATCCTCTTCCTTTAAACCTCCTCACCCCCAGTTATCTTTTCTCCCCTTCATGGTCAAACTTCTCAAGGGTCAGCTCAGTTTCTTGCCTCCCTTGTTACACCTGCCATTCACTCCTCAAACCAACCCAATCTAGCTTGAGCACCCACAACTCCACTAAAACAAATGACAAAGACTTAAAATGTCACTCAATTCAAAGAACGTTTCTATTCCTCAAGTTATTTAACCATAAAAAAAAATGCAAATCTGATCATGTCACATCTCTGATTTTGATGGCTTCACATTGCTTTAATGATAAAGACCAAGATACCAAGATCCTTAGCATGTCCTGAAAGTGGCTTACCAGTTCCTGCAGTGTGGTCCTTGCTTTTCTCCCTTACGCTAATCTTACACAATTGCTGAAGTTGACACACCTGCATTCTTTTAGTTTTTAAATGAGTGAAAACGTCCTCTGTTGCATATGCTATTCTTTCTTCCTGACTACTTGTCACTCTTCCTCCAGCTACCTATTCTTCATGTCCCATTTTAAACGTCATTTCTTAAAGAAAGCCTTTCTAGAACTCTCAGGACAGATCACACTCTTATAGACACCTGAAATACTTCTTCCCAGCACTTGTCACATTTTAATTAAAAAATCAATATTGTAGTTAGTTAATTATTGGGTTGGCCAAAAAGTTCGTTCGGGTTTTTGGTACCATCTTACGAAAGACCCGAACGAACTTTTTGGCCAACCCAAGGTAGTCCCCCACCTACTAAAATGAAAGCTCTATGAGGGTAGAAACCATGTCTGTCTTATTCACTGTTACATCCCTGGTAGCAAGTATGATGTCTTGTACATACTAGGAACTGAAATTGTGGACAAATAAACAAGTAATGTAGTTGTTGGCCACATGGGCATATTTACAAAGTGTAATTATCATCTGGAAATACAAACCTTATTGTTAAACCTCCAGGAAATTCTTCATCAAATAATACTTCAAATAGTACATCAGCTTCTCTATTAGCTGTTTAAAAAAGAGAGAGACTGAAAAATCATACGATAAAAGAAAAATCAGCATGTAAGTTTTTGGGGTATAAGAAGCATTACAACTATCAATACAGAGAGTGAATGAAAAGAAAATAAGCTCACAGATTACCTTACTGGTATTAACGTAAAGTAAAATAATACTATTTTAAATTAGGTACTGTGAGAATTAATTATATTTTTCTCTTTGTTTTGGTGTATGTTGGAAATTATTCATAAAAAGAGTTAATAAAAGAGATAACTTTGGAATTTGCAGTTTAGAAGGTCTTACAATCAGACAAAGGAAATGCAGATTTGAAGACATGGCAGTAATGAAAGGAACGGAATGGAGAGAACGGATATACTACTAGATAGAACTGGCAGGAGTTTGTGACCTGTGTAGACAAAAAGAATGGAGATGTCAAAGATTACTCCAAAGTTCTGGCTGAGATGACCTGGTAGACAATGGATGGCATGACTGAGACATGAGACACGTGAGAAAGACTGTGGTGCAATAAACTTAAGGAGGAACAGAGAAGGATAAATTTTGGCAGACAGGATGATGGGGTATAACTGGAAAGTTTAAGTTTACTAAAATGCCAAGGTAAAGTGAAATAATTAGCTATAATAATATTTGAATTCTAAGCTCAAATTAATAATAGAGTCTATCACATAACTTCAGAACTGACTCTCTCTCTCTTTCTCTCCCCATCTCTATCCCCACCCCTTTCCATGCTATTGGTTCTGTTTCTCGGGAGAATGCTAATACCATACCTGATACTATGTTAGGGGTTGGGGGGTGTTTCCCTCATTCTTGGTCCCTCATTGCCCAAATGAAACCAGGCCTGCAGAGCTTACTCATTCTCCCCCATCTGGCTGTACCTTTCACCTGACACTTAAACCTAAAATCTAAACCCAAGAAAGTGGGGCTCAATGGGCGGCAGGAGTTTCTCCTCTGAAGGCTTAAGGTCCACTTTCTAAGTTCCTGTTTCCCGTCTGAGGGAGAAGCCACTGACTCAAAAGATTATTGACAAGAGGATTGTTCACCCCCTTTAGTGGAGATGACTACGGAGATGAGGTATCAGCTGAAGGCAGTAAGACAAATATTTCCCTTTATATTCCATGTCCATGGCAGACATGGTTAATCAATGACAGAGCTTTTTCCACTCAGAGTAGGTGTAGCTTTAAAATTTCTGTCAAGACAAAATTCCAAGTGGTCACTACTACTGATAGGGGTTGTCAGAAGAAAGGAAACTTCTATGTTATCAGAGCCCTAAGGCTTTTTCAGGACAATCTAATTAGAGTACAATCCAGTAAGCTCAACATTTGAACTGCCAATGCCTGAGCCTGAACAGATAGCAGCAGGAGGGTTGCTTCATTGCACCCATCTGACCCTTACCATACTTAGCCTGGGCTTTACCTACTTAACCTTCCCGCCTCCATTTTCAGCACCAGAAATGTATCCAAAAAATTTCAAAGAAAAATCAGGGAAGAAAATTCTCTTTTAGAGGCAGACCCCAAGAAGATGTGCAAATGTGGAGAACCACTGCTCAAAGTTAGAAAAGAATCAGGGCAAAGAGTTCAAATCCCAGCTCTGCCACTTATTTGTGTAAATTCAGGAAAGTCACTTAAACTCTTAGGCGAGGAAATAATATCTCCCTCTCAGATGGTTGGGAGGGTTAAATGCGAAATGTAAAAGTGCTGGGCACACTGTTGGCAATAAACAAGCAGCTCTCTTAGGCTCATGGCCTGTCTGCTCTTCCTTCTTTCTGGCAGTGAGACCAAGGCTGAGTGCCTGGGATACGGAGGGACAGTGCTGCCAGCGCGCTGACCTCCAGGTACCTGATTTGCTGCCTCATGTTGGGTTGACTTTTTTTGGAATCTATGTTGCAAAGCTACTCACTCCAGGCATCCCTTTCAGGCATTTCTAGATCCTTAGTTAATTCTTCCCTTTTCTTTCCATACTCTCATTTTTCCTTTTTTTTTTTTGTAAAAAACACATAATATAAAACTTATCATTGTAACCATTTTTAAATGTATAGTATTGTAGTGTTAACTATATGCACATTGTTGTACAACAGATAGGTCTGTTTTACATACAATATCTAGTTGTATTCATAAAATTCAAATAAATATGCAAATCTTTTAACCACAAATAAGCTGATGCATCATGTTTGTTTATTTCTCCACAGATATCAAGAGATTACAATGACAATTAAGGTAAAGCCCTGAACAAGGTTAGATGAAACCCAATGAAATGTTTCTCTTAGTTCCATGAAAACACATGTATGTATTCTCACCAAGGTTTCAGATAATTTTAATGTGCTATACATAAGCTACTAAATTTTAAGCAGCTGTTCCTCAACTTCCCCATGTTTTAATCACTTCCCAGATGATTACACAAGATAGAGAAGAAGAATTTTCTTTGAAACCTAAAGCTGGAAAAAACTTAACTAAAACATAAAAGGATTTAGTGTTTTTCCTGATTTATAGTTGCTTTCTGCTTACATATAAGACACACAAGTTTGTGTTTCACTCTACAATATAAATGCAGTTGGAGACACGTCAAGTATTGAGTTATTACCCCCTTTAATTCCTATGATGGTGCCCCGAAGGCCAACTGGAACGGAAAAGTTCTCTCTCACATTTACAACTCGGTCAAAGAGACGAAATTCGGCATCCCGATCAGGAATGACTCCATGTTGCTGTTCTAAAGGCTGAAGAGAAGAAAGATTTAATTATTATTATTAACTCTAATTTTAAGAAGTTTTTCTACTAATGTATTGAAAACATTTTGTTCCTTCTATACTTTCAAAGCAAAAACAACAACTTTGAATTCTCTGACAGGAAACTTACTCTGTATAGCAAATGGGGCTTCACTGTCACTCGAACCTTCTTATTATTCTTTCTTTGCTGAGGAAAGAAGAATTTGAAAATATTTTTAAAATATTAAAATTTAAAATTATTATTCAGTATTTGGACATGACTGAACGTTAAAAAGCCAAAAGGGGCTTCCCTGGTGGCGCAGTGGTTGAGAATCTGCCTGCCAAGGCAGGGGACACGGGTTCGAGCCCTGGTCTGGGAAGATCCCACATGCCGCGGAGCGACTAGGCCCGTGAGCCACAATTGCTGAGCCTGCGCATCTGGAGCCTGTGCTCCGCAACAAGAGAGGCCGCGGTAGTGAGAGGCCCGCGCACCGCGATGAAGAGTGGCCCCCGCTTGCCACAACTAGAGAAAGCCCTCGCACAGAAACGAAGACCCAACACAGCCATAAATAAAATAAATAAATAAATAAAATTTGAAAAAAAAAAGAAAATGCTCCCTATAAAAAAAAAAAAAAAAAAAAAGCCAAAAGAAATGAGTAATTTTAAGATTTTTGAATTTCTTTAGATGCAAGCAAGGATGAATAAATAAATTTTTACATTTTTTAAAGTAAAATTTTTTGTTGATATATAAGACATATAGAAAAATGCAAACTTATAAGTATAAAATCTGATGAATTTTTATAGTATGAGCATATCTATATATATATATCCACACTCAGTTCAAGAAACAGAACACTACTAAGCACAACATAAAAGACCTTGAAAAAAGAAATTAAAAATAGGGAACCCTTGTATTGTCTCCCAGTTACTACCCCTCCCTAATGTAACCTTATTTCTAACACTAAAGATTAAACTTGTCAGTTTTGAACTTTATGTAAATGCTATCCTATTCAAATGCTTTTTTATCCTAAGAAGAATTATATATAATGGTCAATAAAGATTAATAGTAAAGGAAAAACAGGTATAAAGTATTGATCTATGTCAATACTTTGGGTTTTGTGGCTACTTATAAAAATTAAGGTAACATTCATACAAAGTCTTTGCTTTTGGAAACTGGCTTTGGTGTTTAAATTTTTGACTATCTAAAAATGCTGGAAGAAGACTTTTCTCCTCTATTTGCTACTTGTTAATTCTGTGACCTCACACTTAAGAACCAGCTTCCTTCAATCTGTAAGATGGAAATAGTACCTGTTCTACCTAATAAAAATGTGAGAATAGGAGTCAAGATGGCAGTGTGGGAAGATGCCAAGTTAGCATCACCCCACAACTAGGGTGCCTGTCGGCCGCTGGTGGGGGACCCTGACGCCCAAGGAGACGGGAGGAACCCCCAAATGAACCAGTAGGACATGGGGGAACTCAGCGGGGGAGGAGAAGTGGAGGCCTGACAGGATCAGCGCCCCTGAGGCCAGGGAGATGAGGAGAGGCAGGCAGGAGGGGCCCTCCAGGAGGAGTGGGAAAGGAGCAGAGGGTGATCGCCCGGCCCACTCTGGCCCAGGGAGCCTGCTGAGCTCCCAGGCCGGTAGCCACCCCCTCCAATGCCTCCTTCAGGCCACGTGGGTCCTAGAGGCATAGGAGGGAGGCCGGGGAGATCAGGATAGGCAGGCGGGAGGGGCCCTCTGGGAGGAGTGGAAGAGGAGCAGAGGGTGTTTGCCCCGCCCACGCAGGCACAGAGAGCCTGCTGAGCTCCCAGGCTGGACCCTGCCCTCCAAAGCCCCCTCCAGGCTGTGTGGGTCCTTAGGGGCACAGGAGGGAGGCCGGGGAGATCAGAAGAGGCAGGCGGGAGGCGCCCTCCAGGAGAAGTGGGAGGGGAGTAGAGGGAGTTTGCCCCTCCCACTCAGGCCCAGGGAGCCTGCTGGGCTCCCAGGTGAGGCCCCTGCCCTCTGAGACCAGGGGTGGGGGGCACGCCTGGGCCCCTCCTGTTCCTTTGAGCCTAAGCTCCACCCCCCACCCCACACAGCCCTGAGGGCCTTTTCCAGCCCTGTGGGTCCTAAGCACAGGCCCCACTCACCGCCCAAACCTTGCCCTTGCTTAGGCCCCGCCCTCCACAGCCAAGGCCTCCCCACCCCACCTTTTTTTTTTCCTCTTTTCCCTCTGCCTCTTTTTTACAATTGTACTGTTGTACCTTCCAGTTGTTGATTCATCTATATTTTTATTTTTATATTCTTTCTAACATATCTGTTAGCTTCCTAGTCTAATTTTATCTTTTACTTTGTTATTGTTCTCTCTCTGTTTTTTTTTTGCCACCCCATTTGGCTTGCAGGATCTTGGTTCACGAGCCGGGGGTCGGGCTGAAGCTCCTGTGGTGGGACTTCCGTGTCGGAACCACTGGACTAACAGAGAACCTCAGACCCCAGGGAATACTCATCGGAGTGAGGTCTCATGGAGTTCCTCATCTCAGCACCAAGACCCAGCTCTACCCAACAGCCTACAAACTCCAGTGTTAGAAGCCTCAGACCCAACAACCAGTAAGACAGGAACACAATCCCGCTCATTAAAAAAAAAAAAAAAAAAAAAAAAAGAGAGAGAGACAGCAAAAACATATGTCACAGATGAAAGAGCAAGGTAAGAACCTACAAGACCAAATAAATGAACAGGAAATAGGCAATCTACCTGAAAAAGAATTCAGACTAATGATAGTAAAGATGATCCAGAATCTCAGAACCAGAATGGAGGCATGGATTGAGAAAATACAAGAAATGTTTAACAAAGATCTAGAAGAACTAAAGAACAAACAAGCAGAGATGAACAACACAATAACTGAAATGGATAATACACTAGAAGGAATCAGTAACAGAATAACTGAGACAGAAGAACAAATAGGTGAGCTGGAAGACAAAATGGTGGAAATAACTGCCGAGGAGAAGAATAAAGAAAAAAGAATGAAAAGAATTGAAGACAATCTCAGAAACCTCTGGAACAACACTAAATTCACCAACAATCGAACTATAGTGGTCCCAGAAGAAGAAGAGAAAAAGAAAAGGTCTGAGAAAATATTTGAAGAGATTATAGTCGAAAACTTCCCTAACATGGGAAAGGAAACAGTCACCCAAGTCCAGGAAGCACAGAGAGTTCCATACAGGATAAACCCCAGGAAAAACACACCAAGACACACATTAATCAAACTAACAAAAATTAAATTCAAAGAAAAAATATTAAAAGCAGCAAGGGAAAAACAACAAATAACATAAAAAGGAATCCACATAAGGTTATCAGCTGATTTTTCAGCAGAAACTCTGCTGCCCAGAAGGGAGTGGCAGGATATACTTAAAGTGATGAAAGAGAAAAACCTACAATCAAGATTACTCTACCCAGCAAGGATCTCATCCAGATTCAATGGAGAAATCAAAAGCTTTTCAGACAAACAAAAGCTAAGAGAATTCAGCACCACCAAACCAGCTTTACAACAAATGCTAAAGAAACTTCTCTAGGCGGAAAACAGGAGAAGAAAAAGACCCACAAAAACAAACCCAAAACAATTAAGAAAATGGTAATAGGAACATACATATTGCTAATAACCTTGAATGTAAATGGATTAAATGCCCAAACCAAAAGACAGAGACTGGCTGAATAGATACCAAAACAAGACCCATATATATGCTGTCTACAAGAGACCCACTTCAGACCTAGGGACACATACAGACTGAAAGTGAAGGGATGGAAAAAGATATTCCATGCAAATGGAAATCAAAAGAAAGTTGGAGTAGCAATACTTGTATCCAATAAAATTGACTTTAAAATAAAGACTGTTCCAAGAGATAAGGAGGGACACTACATAATAATCAAAGGATCAATCCAAGAAGAAGATATAACAATTATAAACGTTTATGGGGCTTCCCTGGTGGCACAGTGGTTAAGAATCCGCCTGCCAATGCAGGGGACACGGGTTCGAGCCCTGGTCCGAGAAGATTCCACATGCCACGGAGCAACTAAGCCCGTGCGCCACAAGTACTGAGCCTGCGCTCTAGAGCCCGTGAGTCACAACTACTGAGTCCGTGTGCCACAACTACTGAGCCCGCAAGCCTAGAGCCCGTGCTCCGCAGCAAGAGAAGCCACTGTAATGAGAAGCCCATGCACCACAATGAAGAGTAGCACTTGCTCGCCACAACTAGAGTAAGCCCACTAACAGCAACGAAGACCCAATGCAGCCAAAAATAAAATAAAATTAAATAAAAAAAAATGTTTATGCACCCAACATAGGAGCACCTCAATACATAAGGCAACTGCTAACAACCACAAAAGGAAAAGTCGACAATAACACAATAGTAGGGGATTTTAACACCCCACTTACACCAATGGAAAGATCATCCAAACAGAAAATAAATAAGGAAACACAAGCTTTCAATAACACAACAGGCCAGATAGATTTAATTGATATTTATAGAACATTCCACCCAAAAGTGGCAGAATACACTTTCTTCTCAAGTGCACATGGAACATTCTCCAGGACAGATCACATCTTGGGTCACAAATCAAGCCCCAGAAAATTTAAGAAAACTGAAATTGTATCAAGCATCTTTTCTGACCACAATGTGATGAGACTGGAAATCAATTACGGAAAAAAACTGTAAAAAACAGAAATACATGGAGGCTAAACAGCGCACTACTAAATAACCAAGAGATCACCGAAGAAATCAAAGTAGAAATAAAAAACTACATAGAAACAAATGACAACGAAAACACGACGACCCAAATCCTATGGGATGCAGCAAAAGCAGTTCTAAGAGGGAAGTTTAAAACAATTCAATCTCACCTCAAGAAACAAGAAAAATCTCAAATAAACAATCTAACCTTACACTGAAAACAATTACAGAAAGAAGAATAAAGAAAACCCAAAGTCAGTAGAAGGAAAGAAATCATAAAAATCAGAGCAGAAATAAATGAAATAGAAATGAAGAAAACAATAGCAAAGATCAATAAAACTAAAAGTTGGTTCTCTGAGAAGATAAACAAAATTGATAAACCCTTAGCCAGACTCATCAAGAAAAAAAGGGAGAGGATACAGACCAGTAAAATTAGAAATGAAAAAGGAGAAATCAAAACTGACACCGCAGAAATACAAAGGATTATAAGAGACAACTATAAACAACTATATGCCAATAAAATGGACAACCTGGAAGAAATGGACAAATTCTTAGAAAGGTACAATTTCCCAAGACTAAACCAGGAAGAATTAGAAAATATAAACAGACCAATCACAAGCACTGAAATTGAAACCGTAATTAAAAATCTTCCAACAAACAAAAGTCCAGGACTAGATGGCTTCACAGGCAAATTCCATCAAACATTTAGAGAAGAGCTAACACCGATCCTTCTCAAACTCTTCCAAAAAAATTGCAGAGGGAGAAACACTCCCAAATTCATTCTACGAAGCCACCAGCACCCTGATATCAGTACCAGAAAAAGATATCACAAAAAAAGAAAATTATAGACCAATACACTGATGAACATAGATGCAAAAATCCTGAACAAAATACTAGCAAACAGAATGCAACAACACATTAAAAGGATCATACACCATGGTCAAGTGGGATTTATCCTAGGGATGCAAGGATTCTTCAATATACACAAATCAGTGAATGTGGTACACCACATTAACAAATTAAGGAATAAAAACCATATGATCATCTCAACAGATGCAGAAAAAGCTTTTGACAAAATTCAACACCCATTTATGATAAAAACTCTCCAGAAAATTGGCACAGAGGGAACCTACCTCAACATAATAAAGGCCATATATGACAAACCCACAGCAAGCATCATACTCAATGGTGAAAAACTGAAAGCATTTCCACTAAGATCAGGGACAAAACAAGGATGTCCACTCTTGCCACTCTTACTGAACATAGTTTTGGAAATCCTAGCTACGGCAATCAGAGAAGAAAAAGAAATATAAGGAATACAAATTGGAAAAGAAGAAGTCAAACTGTCACTGTTTGCAGATGACATGATACTATACATAGAAAATCCTAAAGATGCCACCAGAAAACTACTAGAACTAATCAATGAATTTGGTAAGGTCGCAGGATACAAAATTAATGCACAGAAATCTCTGGCATTCCTATACACCACCAATAAAAAATCAGAAAGAGAAATTAAGGAAACAATATCATTTACCATCACAACAAAAAGAATAAAATACCTAGGAATAAACCTGCCTAAGGAGGCAAAAGACTTGTACTCAGAAAACTATAAAACACTGATGAAAGAAATCAAAGATGACATAAACAGATGGAGAAATATACCATGTTCTTGGATTGGAAGAATCAATATTGTGAAAATGACTATACTACCCAAAGCTATCTACAGATTCAATGCAATCCCTATCAAACTACCAATGGCATTCTTCACAGAATTAGAACAGAGAATTTTACAATTCGTATGGAAACACAAAAGACCCCGAATAGCCAAAGCAATCTTGAGAAAGAAAAACAGAGTTGGAGGAATCAGGCTCCCCGACCTCAAACTATATACCACAAAGGTACAGTAATCAAGACAATATGGTACTGGTACAAAAACAGAAATATAGAGCAATGGTACAGGATAGAAAGCCCAGAGATAAACCCATGCACATATGGTCACCTAATTTATGACAAAGGAGGCAAAAACATTCAATGGAGAAAAGACAGCCTCTTCAATAAGTGGTGCTGGGAAAACTGCACAGCTACATGTAAAAGAATGAAACTAGAACACTCCCTAACACCATACACAAAAATAAACTCCAAATGGATTAAAGACCTAAATGTAAGACCAGACACTATAAAACTCTTAGAGGAAAACATAGGAAAAATACTCTTTGATACAAACCACAGCAAGATCTCTTTTGATCCACCTCCTAGAGTAACGGAAATAAAAACAAAAATAAATAAATGGGACTTAATTAAACTTAAAAGCTTTTGCACAGCAAAGGAAACCATAAACAAGACAAAAAGACAACCCTCAGAATGGGAGAAAATACTTGCAAATGAAACAACAGACAAAGGATTAACGTCCAAAATATACAAACAGCTCATGGAGCTCAATATCAAAAAAACAAACAATCCAATTAAAAAATGGGCAGAGGACCTAAACAGACATTTCACCAAGGAAGACATACAGATGGCCAAGAGGCACATGAAAAGATGCTCAACATCACTAATTATTAGAGAGATGCAAATCAAAACTACAACGAGGTATCACCTCACACCAGTCAGAATGGCAGTTACCAAAAAAATCTAGAAACAATAAATGCTGGAAAGGGTGTGGTGAAAAGGGAACCCTCCTGCACTGTTGGTGGGAATGTACATTGATACAACCATTATGGAGAACCGTATGGATGTTCCTTAAAAAACTAAAAATAGAACTACCATATGACCCAGGAATCCCACTACTGGGCATATACCCTGAGAAAACCATAATTCAAAAAGAGTCATGTACCACAATGTTCATTGCAGCTGTATTTACAATAGCCAGGACATGGAAGCAACCTAAATGTCCACTGACAGATGAATGGATAAAGAAGATGTGGCGGGCTTCACTCGTGGCACAGCAGTTAAGAATCCGCCTGCCAATGCAGGGGACACGGGTTCGAGCCCTGGTCCGGGAAGATCTCACATGCCGCGGAGCAACTAAGCCCGTGCGCCACAACTACTGAGCTTGGGCTCTAGGGCCCGTGAGCCACAACTACTGAGCCCACGTGCCTAGAGGCCGTGCTCCACAGTAAGAGAAGCCACCACACCACAATGCGCACCACAACGAAGAGTAGCCCCCGCTCACTGCAACTAGAGAAAAGCCCACGTCCCAAAAGATACCCAATGCAGCCAAAAATAAAATAAATAAATTTAAAAAAACCCACCTTTCACTTTATAAAAGAAAAGAAGATGTGACACATATATACAATGGAATATTACTCAGCCATAAAAAGGAACGAAATTGAGTTATTTGTAGTGAGGTGGATGGACCCAGAGTCTGTCAATAGAGTGAAGTAAGTCAGAAAGAGAAAAACAAATACCGTATGCTAATGCATATATATGGAATCTAGAAAAAAAAAATGGTACAGATGAACCTAGTTGTAGGGCAGGAATAAAGATGTAGACATAGAGAATGGACTTGAGGACACAGGGTGGGAGGGGGATGCTGGGGTGAAGTGAGAGTAGCATCGACATATATACACTACCGAATGTAAAATAGTTAGATAGTGGGAAGCAGCAGCATAGCACAGGGAGATCAGCTCAGTGCTTTGCAATGACCTGGAGGGGTGGGATAGGGAGGGTGGGAGGGAGGCTCAAGAGGGACGGGATATGGGGACATATGTATGCATATGGCTGATTCACTTTGGTGTACAACAGAAACTAACAGTATTGTGAAGCAATTATACTCCAATAAAGATCTATTAAAAAAAAATTAACAGGGAAAAATATACTATGTAAAAAAAAAAAAAGTGAGAATACTTTATAACCATTGCAATCCATTACTATGATTTACATTAAATATTTTCAAAAAGTGAATTCTTACCTGATAGGAAAAATGGCAGCAGTTTACTTGTAATGATAGTCACCTATTTTTAGACCATAGCTTATGGACATAAGTACAAAAGGGCACAAAACAGCCCTAAGCTACAGAGTCTATGTACTATAGAGTTCTTGTATTTATATACTGTAAAATGCTCCAGCCTTTAAACAGAGTCTATTTTCTTTTATTATAGAGATATTTCATTTCTATCTATCAATAAATATTTACTGAGTTCTATTTATGTGCCATTTATTGATTTAGGTACTGGAGATAGAACAGTGAACTGTTCTATTCTAGTTGAGGGAGACATACAAGAAAAAAACTAAGGGGAAAAAAATAGCATGTTTAAAGGTAAAAAGCATAGAGGAAAATCAAGCAGAGAAGGGGGATCAGCAGTGTGGGGAGAGACTGAAATTGTAAATAGGGTGAAAAGTGAAGGTCTTACTGACAAGGTGTCTATGTTTCCAGGGCATAGCAGACTAGAAGTACTGATAAGAGTACAACTGGTGCCTACTGACAATAGCAAGAAAAAAGAATATGAGAAAAGATTTAAAGTAATTTAAAAAAGCAGACACAAGAACTGTGCCTAGAGGATTGCATATGAAAAAACAACCCATATGTTCTAACACATCCCTAGGCGTTATTACTATAATTACAGCATTGATTAGAAAATATGGCATTCAAACCTGAGTCATTAGGCAAATTAATAGACTATGGCATTTTCACTATAGGCCCCAACCCACAGCTACTAAAATGAGAAGTTCTGGGGAATGACTACTGAAAGTGTGATCACCTGGGAGCTTGTTAGAAATGCAGAATATCAAGAGCTGCTCATCCTAGAGCTACTGAATCAGAATCTGTATTTTAACAAGATCCCCCAGTGATTCATTTGCAAAGTTCAAGAAGTACTGCTCTGAGGGTGGAATCCAGAATGCGTGTTTTTTAAAAAGCTCCTCCAGTAATTTTGATAATTAGCTGAGTTTGGGAACCACTGTCAATAAGAAAACTAGGGATACTTTTAATGATGACCCTGCATTAAAAAGAAAAGTTTAAATTATATTCAGAATGTTATGTTCATTTTTTAGTTTTTTCTCCTGCTTTTCTTTATTACCCTAATAACATTATAACACTGAAAAGGGAAAAAAAAAGAGTCACTCATAACTGGTCCTCCTTGACTCATTAACAGGTTTAATAAAAAAGTTCTGTCTTATCTATATGTACATACATTTAAAAAATGTTGTAATCAAAATAATAGACTACAACTTTGTATGTGTATCTTCAGTTTGCAAAGTAAGGGGAGAATGTGTAAAACATTTTAGAAAGCTCTGCATCCAAATGGGTTCAAATAAAATTTGAGGGCTTAAAGTTATAAACTTTTGTTAAGTAGAAAACTCATTTCGAAAACCATACTGGACAAACAGACTTTACAATGAAAGACAATTAAAAAGAAACGCAGGCTTTCTATCCTCAGCTGAATATCATTAACCTTTCAAAATATCAAACTCTTGGCTCTGAGCCTTACATTTTTTTCTTAAAGAGTCATCTAGTGGTGATTTTCCAGACCGAATTCACAGCTCTTGAGCATGTGATAAGAGGATTCAAATAATAACAGCTAAGTATTATTAAGCATTAATAATAGCTAGGCATTATTAGGAGTTTATATTAACTCAGTTAATTCTTTTGAGGGCTATATGAGGACTATTTTATTCTTATTTTACCAATCAGGAAATGGAGGCATGGAAAGGTTAACTATCTTGCCTAAGGTTTTAAGTACTGAAAGAGGGATGGGGGAAAATGACGTGAAAGACCAGTTCTTAACTTACTCTGCTATTAGTTCAAACAAGAGAGCACTGTGTTAGGAAAGCAACATCATTATAATAAAAAGGCAAATATGTGAAAAATAAAATTGTAAGTTAAAAAAAGGAATAAAATTAACCCATTTTCTATTGCATCAAGATAGGGAATCAGATAAAACAGTTAAGCCTACACAGGTTACTGCTTTTTAAAATCAAGACATAAAAAAAGGATAGTTTAAGTGGGATTTCAAAAATACTTAGTAACTGAATGAGTTTATCAGTGGGAAACAAAAGTGAAATAAATATAATTTTTATGTTCTATAAAAACATGAACTGTATCTTTTAAAGAACTTAGAATAGGAAAGAATAGGGAATTAACCTTATTTCTCAATCACAAACTTTCTATTGACTAGACTCACAAAATATTAATTCTTAAAATTAGAAACACTACAAGGACATAAAATTTAAATGCTATGGCTTTAGGGACTCCCCTGGTGTTCCAGTGGTTAAGACTCCACGCTCCCAATGCAAGGGGCATGGGTTCGATCCCTGGTCGGGGAACTAAGATCCCACATGCCACAGGGTGGGGCCAAAAGAAAAAAGATGTGCATTTATATTTATTTAGACAAACTTAATGGACACTGGAAAAGGCTGGAATATTTTTTTAAATTACAGAATATTTTGACATAATTTAGAATCATTGAGTATATGTTTTATTTGATTGAAATACAAATAAATTATTTGGAGGATAACATATAGTTCATTTAACTTCAAATCTCGTCAATAATCTTTGTTATTGAAAATTAGTACCTTGCACTTTTCAACTTCTTCTTCAATTTTCTCAACAATAGCTGCATCCAGAATTTGTAAATCACAAGAAGAACGAGACAAAGTACTGACAGGATGTCCCTTTAGCCAAGTAATAATTTCTTGAACTTTCTCAGCACTGTATTAAAAACAATAATTTTTTCACATTAATTGAAACTTTCTGAGGGTTTATATAAAAGGCCTGATATGAACTTTCTGAGGGCTGTGAATTATAAAAGATATCAAATATATAATTAATCACAACACTTAATTGGGGCTAATTATAAATCCAATATAAACATGGACATGTTATTTCTCAGTAATTAAAAAAACCCACAAAAATTAGTTTAAAAGTACTTTACTGATATAAATGAAATAAAAAATTATATTAAGATCTTAAAGCAAGAACAAAACAATACAAAACCCTCCCCCCAAAAGTAATATAAATTCTTGATAAACTAACTACTACCCTTCAGTAGAACCACTAAGTTGAACTATGCAGCAATAAATCTCATAAATTTTGCTTACCCATTCTCATTTTCTCCAGGCCAAATGTCGTCTTCATAGAACACATCCTCTTGGCTATTTTTGGCTATATAACTAAATAGTTCTGGAGCTCTAGCCGAACAAACAAACAAAAACACTGCTTTTAAAAATATGGCTAATTTCATATAAACTTCCTATCAAATTTCTGGATCCTAAGGGGATATATTAAATATATTGAGGACTAATTATGTACACATATAAGGGATAGAGACCAAAAGATTGAAAATCACTGACCCTATCCCTCTTAGACTATAATGACAGGTGATAAATGGACAAAAATAATGTATACAGGTTCATTTTCTAGTTTTCACAATAAAGCTAGAGCACTCCACAAAAGAGCAAATGAAAATCCATTAAAAGTTTCTTCCGATATTCCTCAAAATTCCATTGTTTTCTAACAGTGTACTGTAGTACTTTCAAATACACGTAGCAGACTGAACACATGTGCTTATTTCTGCTCCCATCCTAGCCAGCTAAAAGAATAGTAAAGTAGAAAAAAGGGCATAGACCTATAAAGACAGATGAAGAGAGCAGCAGAGAATCTGATAGTACAGGTTGAGTTAACAAAATTTTAGCAACTGAAAACTGAATAGATAAGTATGAACTGACTTGACAGATAGGAATAAGCTGTACCCTAAGTCACCAGAGTGGGAAGTCAACAAGAAGCAAGTTGACGTGAACTGTGGAAGTCTGCAAAAGCTCAGGAGATACGGGCTCCGTACATTTTGATGCTGCAGTATGGGGTGGGTTTAACAGGCTTTTAGTTGGAAATTTTGTATAATAAGCAGTTAGGCAGTCACCTCCACCTCAGCGTAAATCCTGTAGTTTACTTTCAGAGAGGCTAAATAGGGGCTGCTCGAGCCTTGGGTACTCCAGGCACAGGAAACTGGATGGGTGGGGCATGAGGAAGAGAGGATAGGTGCCCTACTGAAAACAGGGGATCAATGAAAATATAACTACTATACAACATGCCACTAGGAAGCAGGCTAGGAAGTATAACATCTTTAAGAAGCAGACTCTGAGATGGAGATAAACATGGAAGAAGTTTATTAGTGTGTTCTGTGGAAACAACACCTGTGGAAGGGAAGGAAGGAAGTGGAATTGGGCACAGGGAGAAGTTGGGCTGTGGTTCAATCTTAATGAACTCCTTGGCCAGTAGCATAGAGATCTCAAAGTAGGATGGCTCCTCAGACTTATCCTGAACTGGGGCAATCAGGTTGGCTGAGCCTTTACATCTTCTTGTTGATGAGGTATTGGATGTGTGGCTGTTGTGGCAAAGGGACATAACTTTAGGTGAGGCAGTTCTCTTCTGTCGGGCAATTCCTGAAAAGGCTCACTGCTGAGGGCTGTGAGACAGCAGCATTCCTGCTGCCCAGGGAATAGGTCCTGAGTCGTGAAGAGACATCTAGGTGTGTACCACAGTATCCACTATGTAATGAGACCCCCTTTCTCTGGTTAATTTCCAGAACGCTGGAAGTCAGTTTTGTTCTCCACATCTGTCATCCAGGAAAAAGGCTGTAGAATACCTTTCTGGGAAAACTACCCAGCTCAAGAGAAAAGATATACATATAGGTAGTGATATTCGGAGATGCTCTGCTGAAACAGCCAAGCCCCACCAGAGAAGCCTCACTGAAGCACATTAAATTTCCCGTCAGCTTTTTAATCACTGAATAGTAAATGTGGTAAGACACTAAAGAAGCACCAGACCAAAAAAAAAAAAAAAAACTTTAACATGAAAGGAGAGATCAAATCAAACAGAAAAGGAAAAAAAAGCAATTTGTAGTAAACAGAAAATATTAAGAATAGAAGAAAATCTAGATTACTATCTTCAGAGAAATAAAAGAAGACATTTCATTCATTATAAGAACAAGATGCTATAAAAAAGGAATGCCAGAGAATAAGGACACACTTCTAGAAATTAAAAATGATTAAATAAAAAATAAGTTAAAGCTGAAGAAATCTCCCACAGAGTAGAACAGGAGTATAACAATACAGAAAACGGATGAAAAGGGATAAGAAAATTAGGAGAATTAATCCAAAAGGTCTAACATATATCAAAAGGAGTCCCAGAAAGAGAGAATGACAACAACAACAAAATGGTGAGGAGGAAATTATCAAAGAAATAATACAAGAAAGTTTCTCAGAATGGAAGGGCATCAGTTTCAAATCTGAAAGGGCTGACCAGCAAAATAAAAGAAAAAAGACCCATTCCAAGGCACACATCTTCACATTATTAAATAGTATTGGTGAAGGGAAGATTCTAAAAAGATTTCTGAAAATGAAAAATAGATCATGCACAAAGATTAAGAATCAGAATAACACAAGACTTCCTGACAGCAAGGGAAACACGAGAATGGAGCAGCGCTTTTCAAATTCTGAAGGAAAATAATCTCCAATCTAGGATTCTAGACCCAGGCGAGCTATCAACCGAGTATCAGGGAGGTTTAAAGAAATTTCCAGACATGTAAGCTTTCTCAGGAAGCTACTGGCATAAGTGCTCCATCAAAATGGAGACATAAATCAGAAGGAATAAAGCATGAAAGCCAGGAAATAAAGGAATCTTATGCAGAAGAATGGTGAAGGGAATTCCTAGGATGATAGTAAAGAGAAACTTGAATGAAAGCTGTACAACAGCCCAGGAGAGCAATTAGTTCACACTGAAGCAGGAAGAAAGACAGTTTTAAGAGGAAGTATACAAGAAGAAAACGGAACTCAGAGGTCACATGATTTGTTTGACTGTATTAAGTTTTCCAGCTATGGCACAGAGTTTGGGGCCGCATTAGTTACGTGAACATAGATAAGAAACAAATGAATAAACAACACAGACAAAACAAAAATGTGTACAAGAAAGGAAATGCAATACTCTACAAGATCCAGAGGTGACCATTTACATTATCTTAATCAACTAAACCTTAAATACAGGTTTAATTTAAAAAATTGTGATAAAACTATAATGAGAGGGGAAACGTGTTCATGTGTGTAGGGAGGTAGGGGAATGGGGAGTGGGGCTGGTAAAAGAAAGCTAAAGCTTCATCATTCATGGTACGAAATCAATGCATATGTCAAGTTGAAAAATCAAGAAAAAGCAGTCTAAACATGACATTTTTAAGGAAACATGGGGGTAAATAGAAGAAATTATCTAAATTTTTAGATGGTAATATGCAGGTGAAATGTGTCTCCCCCACCCCCACCCCAACATAAGACATACTGAAGTCCCAACTCCTAGTACCTCAGAATCTGACTTTATTTTGAAATAGGATTTTAAAAGAAGTAATCAAACTAAAATGTCATTAGGATAG
Organism: Balaenoptera musculus; assembly: GCF_009873245.2. NCBI lineage: Eukaryota > Metazoa > Chordata > Mammalia > Artiodactyla > Balaenopteridae > Balaenoptera > Balaenoptera musculus. The sequence continues at coordinate 23,138,700 of NC_045788.1, forward strand.
GCCCTAATCCAATATGGCTGGTGTCCTTATAAAAAGGGGAAATTTGGACACAGAGACAGAAACAAAGGAAAGATGATATGCAGCAAAGGAAACCATAAACAAAACGAAAAGACAACCCCCTCAGAATGGGAGAAAATATTTGCAAATGAAGCAACTGACAAGGGATTAATCTCCAAAATACACAAACAGTTCATGCAGCTCTATGTCAAAAAAATAAGCAACCCAATCAAAAAATGGGCAGATCTAAATAGACATTTTTCCAAAGAAGACATAAAGATGGCCAAAAAGCACATGAAAAGATGCTCAAATCGCTAATTATCAGAGAAATGTAAATCAAAACTAGAATGAGGTATTACCTCACACGGGTCAGAATGGCCATCAACAAAAATTCCACAAACAGTAAATGCTGGACAGGGTGTGGAGAAAAGGGAACCCTCTTACACTGTTGGTGGGAATGTAAATTGGAAAAACAACTCTGGAGAAGAGTATAGAGGTTCCTTAAAAAACTAAAAATAGAACTACCATATGATCCAGCAATCCCACTCCTGTGCGTATATCTGGAGAAAACCATAATCCAAAAAGACACATACACCCCAATGTTCACTGCAGTACTATTATTTACAATAGCCAAGACATGGAAGCAACCTAAATGTCCACCAACAGAGAAATGGATAAAGAAGATGTGGTACGTATATACAATGGAATATTACTCAGCCATAAAAAAGAATGAAATAATGCCATTTGCAGCAACATGGATGGACCTAGAGATTATCATACTAAGTGAAGCAAGTCAGACAAAGACAAATATATGATATCACTCATATGTGGAATCTAATTTTTAAAAAAATGATACAAATGAACTTATTTACAAAACAGAAACAGACTTACAGGTATCCAAAACAAACTTATGGTTACCAAAGGGGAAACGTGGCGGGGAGGGATAAATCAGGAGCTTGGGATGAACATACACCCACTACTTATATAAGATAGATAACCAACAAGGACATACTGTATAGCACAGGGAACTCTATTCAATATTCTGTGATAACCTATAAGAGAAAATAATCTAAAAAAGAATGAATATATGTATAACTGAATAACTTTGCTGTACACCTGAAACTAACACAACATTGTAAATCAACTATACTCCCAATAAAATTAAAATTAAAAAAAAGATGATATGAAGACACATAAGGAGAAAACCATGTGAAGATTGAAGACTGGGGTGATGCATCCATAGGCTAAGGAACAAAACTCGTGAGGCTACAGGAAGTTAAGAGACAGGTATGGAACAGGTCCTTCCCTAGCACCTTCAGGGGAGGCATGGCCCTATCAACATCTTGATTTGGGACTCTGGTGTTCAGAACTGTGAGACAATAAATTTCTGTCGTTTTAAGCCACCCAGTTTGTGGTATTTTGTTAAGGCAGCTTTAGGAAACTAATACAGGGATCCTCAAATATAAGAAGGTTAGAAACCAGTGGAACAATGGACAGAACATTCAATTGTTAATCAGAAGTAGAGCATTTCCTATGAATCGTTGACACCAACTCAGTAAATCTTGGTACTCAGATTTCTCATTTTTATAACGAGGAGCTGAGACTTGATTTCTTAGACTATTTCAGCAATAAAATTCAGTAATTCTAGGATAGTAATCTATTGTCCAGCTGGAGTTTTAAGAAAATTCACTATGCCAAGAGTTGTTTTGTTTATCCATATCAATCCTCTTACTACTGACACAGACATGCAGAGTAGTGAATAACTGATGATAGTAAGTTAAGGAAATTTTTAATTAAAAGGAGGCCAATTCTCATCATCCTTTCTAATTTTGAATAATATAAGTACAGTATTTTTCTAATCTATTTTAACTAGTGGCTATGATGCTTCACGACACTAAATTAAGTTTATATTAACATATGTCACATTTTACTAAAAAAGGAAACATTTCTCTTATCAGCAAGGCAAAATAGTTACCACATTCCTACGTTTCTGGATGCCCAGTAGGATCCTGCTAGGCACTTACCTCTCCAAGTACTCTGCAAGAAGTTGTTCTGCTGCAGATGAATACATCCATTCACTTCCAACTTTCTTAGTATATCCAGGTACCTCCTCATTTTTTTTGTTGAATTTGAGATTCAAACCCACATTTGCTTTATGGTCTCCATGAGGGCTGAATTTAAACCACACACACACATACACACAAAAGTTTTAAAATTTTGTTCAAAGAATAAAAAGCTTTGCTTTCAATTTTTAGAAAAGTTTAGTCTTGATTGGTTTTCTACGTTTTAGTTATCATGGTTATTTCCAAAGTAGCAGTAGTGGAAAAACTAGAGGAAAGGCTTCAAAACCCAAGTTAACAAAGCATACAAATAGATTATGTAATTGAGAGGAGAATGAAATAAGGAAATGCAGGGGAATATATAATTGAGATTCACACACACCTTCTGATACCTTTTTTCAAGGTTCAATTTGTTAGCTGCTAAAAATAAGAACTGTCTTTCCAACCACCTAAAGCATGTGCCATTTAGATAAAAGATCACCATCAGAGGAATCTATGCATAATTTTTAAAGAAAATTCAGAGCAATTAATAAGAGAAAATAAATACTGAAATATTAACCATTTTATCTTTATTATTTAATTTTTTTCTGCCACTTTAAGTAAATTTCTCTAACATAAACTTACTTTCTCCTAGATCCTCTTCCAATAAAAATACTTCCTGTAAACCTTGAAACAAGGTATCCACTCACTCCAAGGCGACTGGCCAACACATATCCTGGGTTGTACTTTATAGAATATTTCTTTAAATATAAAAACAAAAAGGTCAATTATGGAAACACAAAGCATTAAAGCAGCATTTCTTTACCTTTAAAATCTGGAGATAAGACATCACTAACATTTTGGATTGTGGCAATGTAAGGATTCTCAAAATAAGTGACCTATTACCCCCCACCCTGCTTTTTTTTAAAGGATTTCTAGGCAGAATATTTCTGGCTCCTCTCTCTCCTTAAAGAACAGAATTCCCAAGGATGAATGAAAGGGGGAGGAAACATACAGTTTGTGAAACTGCCTCAAGAAATAAACTCTACAGTAAGTACTAAATGGCAAACTCTGTAGGCAAGAACTATTTTTTAAAAATTAATTTTCATATTCTAAGAAGGACCTGGTGAAGGAACTGGTAAAATACCTGGGAAAAACTGAGGTCTTGATAATTATTACATTGAATTAAAACATGAGTATGTCATCAAAATAGTTGCTACTGAGCAAAACTGAGTGTCCTTCATATATAGATATAAGTAATATTTGTTTCCCCTAATCATTTATTATCATATGAAAATAAGTATGAATAGGCTCATAATTAATACACTGTTAATATAATTCAGTCAATGAAATGTAACCTTTATTTGTGTACTTACGGGAAGAAACTATGAAGACAGTCAAATTAAAAAAAAAATTATCAGATCATACAATTTTTAACCAGGAAGCAAATTACTTACAAATCCAGTACCAATTATGGTAAGCTACCATATACTCTTAACATTATGTATGTAATGATAATAATACATACTTATTTTACACGGATTTCATATACTATGTTCATGTAAATGAATATATAAATATTATAAATATACTATATTTAATAAATTATACAAATATTTTATATTCTTATTTCATGGGAATATAAGGATATTTTATCATCAGCAAAGCAAAATTTACAGAGATTGGTAAGGAATTATTTTCCACCATTATTTTTTTAATGATCATGTCTACAATGACCCCTAAATGGATAAATTTTTTTAGTGGCCTGGAACATAAAGTCACTATTAAAATACATTAATATGCTAGTAAAGAATGCAACACAATCAAAAATATTATCAGATTTAGAAATAATTTCAGAATAGAAAGGAAGAATTAAGGCAATAGTTCTCTATCACAGGTAGTACCACTTTTCTAATAAGCATCTGAAAATGTGTTGAGGCACATTCAGTTACAATAATTGACACAGGTTAAGAACACTTAGTGTCCAGGGACCAAGATGCCAATTGTCTTGCCATATACAGGGCAGTCCTATTTAATACATAGTAGTCCTGCTCAAAATACAATTAGTACTCCTTTTGAAAAATACTGGATTACGGTATAGTTAAAGTTAATTAAATCACCACAAATATCCTACAAATTATAAAATAAAAAGTAGAGAAAGAAGGCTTGAGTAAAAGATAAAGAAGATATGTAAAGAGAAAGAAAGTATACTGGAGAAGGTATGCCTAGCAACACTGTACCCTTAGAATTGGGGAGGCTCTGTCAGATCTAAAAAAAGCCAGGGATGAAGCAACAAGTTCTTCTGCCTCCACTGACTCCCAAAAAGAGTTCCAGCTTCTTCATCTAAAGGGCCACTCTCCTGATTTCCTGACTATGCCTTCTGAATTATTTCTCCAAAAGAGACCTGATGGCAAGACTTTAGGGACTTCTCTGCTTTCCATAAAGGCTCCTCATGGGTATGCTGATGCCTAATGCCTTAAATTCATTTCACAGGAAATAAAGTTTTAGATTTTTACTACTAGCAAAAATAAAATATAAGTAGCAACGGTTGGCTGAATGTGAATTAATTTCAGTCAAGTTAATTATCTAATCAATCAATAAAAACAAATGACAGATATCGGGATCATCCCCTTATTTTAACAGAGAAAAATAAAAGGGTGCCATGAACTTAAGTGCAGTTTCCCAATTTTCTCTAGGGACTGTTCATCTTTACCTGAGTAGAGACATATAACCTTTGCAAGAAGGTCATTTGTTACTTGTAACTAAAAATGCAGACCTTGATTAATTATGAAAGGTTTAAAAAAAAAACCCAAGTCTATTCCCAGAGGGTATGCTAATCAATGTGCCACTGGGAATTCCCTGGCGGTCCAGTGGTTAGGACTCCGGGCTCTCACTCCCGAGGGCCTGGGTTCAATCCTCGGTCAGGGAACTAAGATCCCACAAGCCACACTACCAACAACCATAAACAACAACCATTATAGATTAATAGTGGGATTTCAGCAGTTTTTTCCCCCAAAGATTTGCATGAAGTTTTGAGCACAGATTCCACTTATTTTTAACTATTATTAGATGCAACTGTGAGAGAATTTAATCAGTGTTAAATAAAATATTTGCAATAATTCAAAGGAGGGACCAAAAATATCCTTCTAACATTTTTAAAGGTAATCAATTCTAAATTAAATAATACGGACTATGGTACTCACATGCTGGTTTTGTATTAAAGCATCAAGATTGGGTTCACATGGAATACTGAAAACCACACGAATCCTGCCTTCTGTAATCACATCCCTCGAATCCTGAACCTTGGAGGGGAAAAAAAAAAAAAATCCCAGTATGTTTTAGTCTCTTTCACTACATTTTATTTACTTGTTTTTCTACTTATTTGAATAGTGTTTATTATTTCTGAAATACAGTAAGACAATAAAAGTAGATAGTGGAAATTTTCTTCGAATTTGTAAGTGGATGTGCTTATATTATAAATTTGAGTCATTGTACCTTGCTTTAACCAGTTGTTAACCAGCCTTTCTAAAAAAAATTAACTTTAATTTGCAAATAATTTCAAACTACCAAAAAGTTGCAAAAATAAAACAAGTCAAAGAACATTTACCCAGATTCACCTATTATCGACATTTAACTCCATTTAACATTTGTGCTCTATGTGTGTATTTACATACACATAATTATTTTTTTAAACTTTCTGAGGGTATATTATATATATCATGTCATTATCCCTAAATATTTTGGTGCAAATTTCCTAAGAAGAAGGATATTATATTACCACAGTACAGTTATTAAATACATAAATTTACGACACAATACTTTTATCTAACCCACTGTCCATATACCAGTTTTGTCAGTTGACCTAAAAGTGACCTATATTTATAGAAAACTCTTTACTCCCTCTACTACAGGATCAGGCAAGGATCAGATATTGCATTTATTTGTCATATCTCTTTAGCCTCTTTTAATCTAGAATATATCCAGAGCCTTTGTCTTTCACACACTGACATTTTGAAGAATATAGTTCATTCCTCCCTCTCTACCCTGACTTTTTAAAAACATTTCTACATTTGAGATTTGTCTAGTGCTTTCTCATGATTAGGTTAATGTTATATATTCTCAGCCAGAATAGTGCACAGAGGATGTGTCCTTTGTAGGGTATCCCATCTGGAGGTACATGGTGTTCATCTGTTCCTCACTGTTATATTAATTTTGATCATACAATCAAGATGTTGCTTAATTTCTTTACTGCACAATTATAGTTTTTTGTTTTCCTTGCAACTAAATAAACACTCTGTGGGGAGACACTTTCTAAGACCATGAAAATATCTTGCTCCTGGTCAAAAACTCCCCTTAGATTTAGCTTCCAATGATGATTGTTGCCTGATTCAATCTGAATCATAATGCTTGCTAAATGATGGTTTTCCAACTCCCTCATTCCCTCCACAATTATCCTTGAGATGATAATATAAGCAAAACCCTTTCCTTTCTCCATTTATTTACCTATTTATTATCACTATGGAATCATGCATTCCTATTCCCCGCCCCTGATGGTTTATAATTCAATATGTACTCTATTATTTTGGTACTTAAACAGTCCCAGATTTGGCTGGTAGGAGCCTCTTCAACCTGGTTCCTGTGTTTGTGATATGCTCACATCATTCTTGTGAGTACCCCCTTGCTTTCCCGCATAACTAGAGGTTCTAGGCTCATCTTGTACTTATTCTGCCTCAGCCCTGTAATCAGCCATTTCTCTGAGAAGGCCAGTTCCTTTTAGTGGGATATGGTGTTAGAGATCAAGATCGGAGTGTTACATGCTACCAGGGTGTCTTTGCTTCCAATCCTTATGAGCAAATAGGGCTAGAAAATATATGTATGTATAGGCACATATGCATTCATTTATCTACAAACATACATAAATATACCCATATACATGTGCCTATATACATACACATACACCCGTATAAAGTATTTTAGCAATCATGAGTTCACATTAATACCTCCAATTCTAATCTGTCCCCACAGGTTCTTTCTTGCATTCTCCTGTTCTATACTTACAAGTACCTTTTCCCATGTAAGAGCTGGAGTTTCCCAAAACATCAACACACTTATAAATTCATCAACTCAATAATACATTGAAAATAATTTCAGAATTGCTTCATCCATACTACCACAATAAGTAAACCTACGAAAAAAGAGATTAGAATCTGAATTCTTCTTCCACCACCTCCTGATCTCAGTGTGCTCAACACTAAAGATATGTAGCCAAATATTGTGTTTATAAATTAGATGAATGAACTCTTTCTTTTTTCCCCTTCAGTATTACATTTTATTTTATGCCTAAATGAAGAGAAGTTAAATAACTGTATTAACTTGAAACCATAAAGAAATTTAATTAGTAATAATAACAGGTACTAACTTCTCCAGTGCATCCATAATAGGGTGTTCCCAGCATAAAGACCATACTTCTCGGAGGAAACAAGTCATCCAATGTTTTAATATTGGAGAAACGGGAGTCAAAAGCTCGGATGTCCTATGTAGAATGAAATATAAAAGTGAATCATCACAGTTAAAATTTCTATAGACTGCATATCAAGATTTTTTCCTATGGGATTATGACTATGCTGTCTACAAACGTCAAATGTAAAGATTTTCTACATAACAATACCAGAATCTAAAATTTATTATCTCCTTATATGCCAGACACTTTTCAAGGTACTTTACACATTTATTAGTTCATTTCATCCTGAAGACAACCCTCTGTGGCAGAGACCATTACTAGTCCCACTTTATAGATGAGGAAACTAAAGCACAGAAAGAAGGTGATCTTGCCCAAGGTCACATGGCTGAGAAGTCAACTCAGTCAGTACTCTTAATCACTATGCTATACTGTTTCCCCCAAATTACATGATCACTACATGCATTTAAAAAACTTTGTCCCCTTACAACATCTAAGATCACAAATACAAAAGCAAATGCTTTTTGTATTTACTAATTTATTTAAAGCAAAACTTTTTGGAAAATAAAAATAAATAAATACAAAAGAAAAGCTTCCTAACCATACACAGAATGAGTGTCTGAGCATGTTATACTCCTTTTAAACACTACAGTATTTTACAAATTACATTAAATAATAATATCTATTATATATTGCTGCATATTAATATGATATAGTGTTTTCTTTATACAGTGTGCAACAGTGTACATTAAGATAGAATTGAGACCTGATGGAGACTTACTTGGACAATAGTTTGATAAACAAATGGAAGAACTTGTTTTGACCACTGTTTCTCTAGACGGACTTCACCATTTTGATTTATTTGATATTTATGACCTGTGAGTAACTGACCGTATACAACTGCAGATGTTTCATTTATTATTATTCCTTTTCTTCTCAGGTAGCTCAAAGAAAAAATAAAAAAGAAATATAGATGTGTATGAGTGTGCATATATTCTAAGATGATAATCACATTCAAACTACCAACTCATAATCAAATGCTTAAATAAACTTTAAATAAATATGCTAGCAGTTCTGAGTACCTAACTTAAGACTTTTTGCATTATCCTGTGGCTACCTTTCCCAAAGTCTGTAAGATTAAATAAGAACTCATAGAGTTGTAAGAAACTCCTGTGTTTCATACCCACTAGGCTGGCTATAACAAAAAAACTGAAAACAAGAAGTGCTGGGGGACTTCCCTGGTGGGGCAGTGGTTAAGAATCCGCCTGCCAATGCAGGGGACACGGGTTCGAGCCCTGGTCTGGGAAGATTCCACATGCCGCGGAGCAACTAGTCCTGTGTGCCACAACTACTGAGCCTGCGCTCTAGAGCCTGTGAGCCACAACTATTGAGCCCGTGTGCCACAACTACTGAAGCCTGTGCTCCTAGAGCCCGTGCTCTGCAACAAGAGAAGCCACCGCAATGAGAAGCCCACGCACTGCAACGAAGAGTAGCCTCCACTCACCACAACTAGAGAAAGCCCACGCATAGCAACGAAGACCCAAAGCAGCCAAAAAAAAAAAAAAAAAAGTGTTGGAAAGGATGTGGAGAAACTGGAACACTTGTATACTGCTGATGGGAATGTAACACAGTGCAGTCACTGCGGAAAACAGTTTCACAGTTCCTCAAAAAGTTAAACAGAGAACTGCCAAACAGCCTGGCAATTCCACTCCTAAGTATGTAACCAAAGAACCGGAAACAAGTAATCAAACAAATATTTATAGACCTATGCTCATAACAGCACTATTCACAATAGCAAAAAGGTGGAAAGAAGCCGTATGTCCAACAGATGAATGCATAAACAAAAGGTGGTATATCCATACAATGAAATATTTGGCCATAAAAAGAAATAAGTATTGACATATACTACAATGTATATGAACCCCCTAAACATGCTAAGTGAAAGAAGCCAGACACAAAAGGCCACATATTATGTGACTCTATTTATATGAAACACCCAGAATAGGTAAATCCAGAAAGACAGAAAATAGAGATTGACAGGGAGGGGCATTCAGTGGGCCTTTTCAGTCTAAAGTAGGGGTTGGCAAACTATGGTAATGGGCTAAATCCAGACTGCCTCCTATTCTTATAAATAAAATTTTACTGGAACACAGTCAATCATTTATTTAATATCTATGGCTGCTTTTGTGATATAACAGAGTTGAGAAGTTGTGACAAAAACTGTAAAGTCTACAAAGCCTAAAGTATGTACTATTTGGCCTTTACAGAAAAAGTGTGCTGATTCCTGATCTGAGTGATATTTTCTTATCTCCTTTCCATTTCCTCTTTCTAGAACTCCTATCAGATAGATATCAGAAATTCTGACTATACTATTTTCAGCTTTTTGTGCTTTTTGTACTATGTGCTGAAGGAATTCCTCAGCTTGATATTTTAGCTCACTGATTCAGTTTTCAGTATGCCCATATTACTATTCAGACCATCTACTGAGCTCATTATAGAAATCATAATTTTATTTTTGTATATGTGTTTATACAAATATATCTGTATTATATAATATATACTATATATAGTTACATAGTATATAGTTAAATAATGTTATTATATATACATATATTTTATATAGCAAAATTAAAATTATGGTGAAAAAACCAGATATGTTCCCTACCCTTATGGAGCCTAATATCTATGAAAAGAGTCATTAAAGTAACCACACTCATAAATTTATTATTACGATTCTATTTATGTGCTATAAAAGAAAATTCAGAATGATGTGAGCTATGACAGGGGTATCTAACTTACACTACTGGGAGGCCAAAAATGCTCCACTTCTCCCCCTGACAGCTATGTTCATCTCCTTTTATGTTGGATAGCTTTTCATGGTCTTTTTACATATTTCCTGTTTAATCATCTTTGAATAAGGATATTATGGCCTGGTATTAGCCCCTATAATTGTAGAAGAGGTTATCTCCTTGAGTTCCCGTTTATCAATGGATGCTATTACAGTTTAAACAGGAGGGCTGATGGATATACATTTATAACACCATTTCATGTGCCACTGCCAGTTTCTATTATTCTGTTTTGGTTTAGGGAATTCTAGTGTTCGGATGAAAAAGGAGAGGTACTGTTAGGGTGGGATCATGGGACACAAAGCACTCTGCAAATCAGCATTCCAAGGAGGGTTAGCTTCTTCCTTACTTGGTTGGTATAGACCTTGCATTTCTGAATTCAGAGCATAAAGGACTTGGGTGTAGGGAGGGTAGGGGAGTAGGGAGGAGGGAAGGGTGAAGAACAAAGGAGAATATGCCCTCCTATTTTCATTAGTTACAAGTGGCCAAGAAATTCAATGGCCTTATGGTTAGTGAAATTAACTCTCAAATTCAGGCAACTTATGAACTGTGTATTCCTAGTGTAAGTGATTATGTCTTTTCTTTCTTTTTTTTTGTATATCATGAAGTATTTTAGTGACAAACTGGGCAAGGCTCTAACTGCTGCTAACCAGATTTTATTTTAAATTAGAACTCATTTCTTTTTTAGACCATAAAATGAAGATGCAGTCAGTATTCAGAGTAATCACACTAAGTGGAAAATAAGTTAAAAAATAAGTACATGAGACCACCACATTCTAGTTCAATGACATGAAATACTATTTATGACACTCACTATTCTGAAATTCCTTGTACTTCTTTTGTCCAGTTAGATTGTTCTTTGTCTCCAAGATGGACCACTTTAGAGGGTGGTGCAGTTCTTCCCAAATAAAGCTTCTGTGCTCCTGCAGGTTCTTCCAAGTAAAACCTTAAAAATTAAAATTATATTATCCCCAAATTTGTGGTTTAATATAGAGTTCTAGTAGTGTGAGTCTTCAAAGTGAAAAGATTTTTCTACATGGTACAACAGCAAAAAACCAAAAAACAAAAAGCCTCCTTTTTTTTAAAACTGTAATATGAATTTCAGAACAAACACCTGTAAAAAATTTTAATCAAAATTTAAAACAGATTACTATTCTTTCTCTATAAGAAATTAAACTAAATACATAATAAAAATATAAATTTTTAAAGAGTTAATACTCTCAAATTCAATAAAGTAGTTTTGCTAAAAAAGTTTAACTTGATTCTAATCAAGCCACTATACCTAACTCCCAGTTTACAGGAAACATGTGGGATGGAGGACCAACTTAAATGACACTAAGAGGAAATAACTAGGTAAATTCAGAATTCTACAAAATAACTGGCTTGGACTTTAAGAAAAAAGGCAGGGAAGTAAGTTTAGCCAGGTCCTAGGATATAAAATCAACATACAGAAATCAATTATATTTCTATATACCAGCTGGGGAAACTGAAATTGAAAACATAATACTACCTACAGTTGCTCCAAAAAATTTTAAATACTTAGGTAGGTATAAATCTAACAAAACATGTACAGGTTCAGTATGCTGAGGAAACAAAATAGTGATAAAAGAAATCAAAGATTAAAATAAATGGAGAGATAAATGGATCTTCATTTATCCATTTGGATCAGAAGACTCAACATAGTAAAGATGTCAAATCTCCACAAATTATAAGTTTAGTACAATTCCTATCAAAATTTCTCAAAGATTTTTATAAATATAAAAAAATTTATTCTAAACTATATATAGAAAGGCAAAGGACCAAAAATAGTTAAAACAATTTTGAAAAATAAAAAAAAAGAAGGAATCGCTCTACCTAAGGTTAAGACTTACTACATAGCTACAGTAACAAGACAATGTGGTGTGGGCATAAAAAATAGACATAGAGACAAATGGAACAAAACGGAGAACCCACCAAGTAGACCCATACAAATATGCTCAACTTATTTTTGACAAAGGTGTAAAAGCAAACTAATGGAGGAAGGAGAGTTTTTTCAACAAATAGTACTGGAGTAATTCAATATTCATAGGTAAACATATGAAACTTGACCCAAACCTCATACCTTATATAAAAATTAATTCAAAATGGATCATGGATTTAAATATAAAAGGAGAAGGTAAAACTATAAATCTTTTTGGAGAAAATCTTCTTTGGGACCTAGGGCTAGGTGAAGAGTTCTTAGACCAAAAGCACGATCCATAAAACTAAAAACTGATAAACTGGACTTCATCAAAAAGGCAGGGGAACTGAATTTTGATGATTAAAAAAGAACGTTCAAGATTCATACTGGCACTGACTTCTCATCAACCAAATTACGCAACAAAACACAATTGAGATGCGTTTGCAGAGATCTAAGGAAAAAGGATTAGGCCTCTAACTCTAAACCTATGCATGAGAAAAACAACAAAAAAACCCTTTTGGATATGTAATAACTCAGAAAACATTAACATCCTCACATTTTCTCTGAAAAAAAAAATTACTTTAGAAAGTTCTAGACATGAAAAATAACAAAAGAACAAGATATCAGACCAAGTAAAAGATGACAAAGAATAGCTTGTCTAAATAATCACCGATAAAATGATTCTGAACTTGAATAAAATGTTAAGAAATTATTTTTAGAATAGAAGATACGTGTTTTTTAATATATTACTTAAATGAAACCTGGGAAAGGCATGGAAAAGGTAAGGTTACATATGCTATTTATTCTTGTCAGAAAGAGAAATATATTTGCTAATTTATAATGATAACCGGTAGAAAAGAATTAGGATACAGAACTTCCAAGCTACTGAAAGGAAAAGAAGGTAAAAGGGAAAAAATAATATATGCATCTAAAATATATACATCTCAACACTGTAAAGCAACTATACTCCAATAAAAATTTATTTAAAAAATAAAATAAAATACTAATAAAAATATATGCATCTAAATTATATGCATCTCAACATTGTAAAGCAACTATACTCCAATAAAAATTAATTTAAAAAATAAAATAAAATACTAATAAAAAAATATGCATCTCAAGGTATGTACAATAAACTGTCAATAGTGGTTGAACCTGGAGTGGTATGATTAGAGGACTTTCATTTTCACTATAGAGTGTAAATATTTTACAAATATTATATTAGTTAAAATGTATGAATAAAAGCCAACAAATAGCAAAGCACATATAAACTGTAAAAATTATAAATAAAATCTTACTTAGTTTCTCCATCTGATACACCAACAACTCTAGCTTCTTCAAGATGAGGCCAATTAACAAAGAGAGACTTCCCGAGCACTGATGAAGCTATATTTTCTACACTCTTAAAGTAAAAGCAGAAAAGTTCATTCATGTTTTAGGTCCAAGAGAGAATTTTACAGAGGTAAAATTAAATAATTAAAACTGGCTTGTGTTTATAACAGTGTATTTAAAATCTATAAAAACCATGCCTTAATAATTAAAACAGATATAAAATATTATTTGATGGCTCAGGCCAATTATTCTCTATTAGTAACTGCTCTTCTCAGCTTTATTCCCACTTAATTATTCCATCCACTTGAATTCAGTTTTTAAAATTTCTTTTCTCTAAGTTGTGCCTTTATTGCCAACTACTCTTTGTCTTTCTAGTACATTTTCCAGGATTTCTGTTCTTTTAGATTTTTGTTTTTTTCCCTTTCCTTTTAATTTATTTATTTTTATTTAAAATTTTTTTTTGGCCACGCCACGCGGCATGCAGGATCTTAATTCCCCCACCAGGGATTGGACCCTAGCCCCCTGCAATGGAAGCATGGAGTCTTAACCACTGGACCGCCAGGGAAGTCCTCTTTCTTAAAAAAAAAATAATAATTTTCAGTTGTTTTTACTTATCTGCCTTTCTTTATTCTTTAATTTATTAGGAATCTGTGTAAGTTTACCAACTTTACCTTCCCCTCTGCCAATCTCTTCTTATTAGAAGGGAACTATGACCACCTTAAAAGTAATTTTCTGCAGTATAAACATCTCAACCCTAGGAAGCTTGCCTCCTTCTCCTTTTTTCAACAGCACTGGCAGTTATTAGTGAAGGATGGCCCACTGATTTTAATCCTAAATGAAATTACTTGGCGAGAAAACAGGTTTCAGTAAAATCAAACAGAAGAACACTGACCTATAATGTGAGTATTACTGTTCACAATAATAGCCAACATTAGTAGAAATAATGTTCAGCAAGAAACCTAGGTTCTTAGTTCTGCTGCTAACTAGCTGAGTGAATGTCCCTTTTCCAATCTCCATTTAAGTTTTTTAATTTGTAAAATTAATGAGCTGGATTAGTTGCTTCACAAAATTTCATCCAGTTGTAAAATTCTATGATTCTATTATTCTCATGATTATCAGCTTATTTTTCTCATGGAAACTGAGAAAAGTGAAAAGAACAGCATAGAGGTCTAGAAAAGGGCTATTATTATTTCATATCAAATAATCAGATAGCATAAAACAGAATCTAAAAAATGTAATTCATTTCAGTTTGTGGTTGGTATAATTAAATAAGAACACTAGACTTATTTCAAGTTAGAAACCACAGGTCCAAAATTGGGTTCTGCCTCTCTTCAGCTATGGACTCTTAGGCAAATCCTTTAATCCCACTGAGTCTCAGTTTTCTTTTATGAGAAGAAGTTATAACATCTACCTCACAATATTTACTTAAGGATAAAATAATATACAGAAAAGCTTTTGTAAACTATAAAATGCTGCACAGTTGGCCCTCTGTATCCATGGGTTCCACATCTGCAGATTCAACCAACTACTGATGGAGAATATTTAAAAAAAAAAAGAAAAAAACTCCAGAAAGTTTCAACAAATGCTGGCAACTATTTACATAGCATTTACATTGTATTTACAATTATTTATATTGTATTAAGTACTATAAGTAATAGAGATGATTTAAAGTATAAGGCAGGATGTGTGTAGGTCATATGCAAATATTATACCATTTTACATAAGAGACTTGAGCATCCACAGATTTTGGTATCAGTGGGGAGTCCTGGAACCAATGCCCCATGGATACTGAGGGACAACTGTAAAAATATTCTGTATGGAATAATACCTTAAGTAAAAATTCTTAAAAGGAAACATTATTATTATTATTATTACTGTTGGTTAGACAACAACTTTGTGGTAGAAAGTGAAGTTGAAATATAAATTTTGATTCACACTTTTTCTTTTCATTATGCTTAATCATTATTAGCAAATACTTCTTTAACAAATAGAGATGACTATTTTTAGACTTTTGGGGGTAACTTTTTATTTTATTTACTATATTTAGACATCTCTTACAGTGAACATACAAAAGAATGACTACTCTGATAAATAAAACAAGTTTCAACATTAGAACTAGGCTCCCTTAATTATCCTTTTCCCTTCTATACATCTGTTTCTAATTTCATTCTCCCATACTTCCCTTCATTTGAAGGAAAAGTTGTCCTTCTTTCCTAGATTAATCCTTTCCTGTAAGCCCTAGAGGCAATCCATTATTACTTCACATCCTTTCCCTCTACAGTGCCTTTAAGAGCTCCTTTCTTTAGCTCTACCTCTCTTCTTTTGTACGGATTTGCTAAATGAGCTGCCTCTTCTTTACCTACAGTTATGTTTCTAGCCCTCTTTTCAACGATAAACTTCTTAACCAAGGGCTTAAGACCTGCTACCTCGACTTCCCACCTAACAAGTCCCGGATTAGTACTTAGGAATTGGACTTCTGCCTCCAACAACCTACGGGAATGAAATTCTCAAAGTCCAGTAATGATGCCCAAAGGACAAATTCACAGACCTTATTTTAGTTTTCACTCTTCTTGAACTGTATGTACCATCTACTCCATGCTTCTGTGACACTACTAAACATGGGAATTATTCTCTTTCTTCTCTGAACACTATGTAACTTTTACTGGTTCCTTTTCCACCCTTTCCACCCATGGGTACTTCCTCATGCTGGGGCCTTGAACCCTGAGAATTCCCTTTCTTCAAGGAAATGAGCCCTGAGGCCCCAGCCATCACTTCCTTGCTAACGCCCTACATATCCCTATTGCCTTACAAGCTCTAGCTCCAGGTATTCAACTTTGTATAAGTTGCCTTTCTTGACTGAAGTTTTTCATCTGAACCACAGAACACAAAAAACAATTTTGACTACGTATTTCCCCAATTCTTCCAAGGATGGTACATAACTAGTACCATTCTAAATGCACAAAAGGTAAATTAATCTATTATAAACGAATGGATGACTTAGGGCAAGAGGGCTTAAACCTCTTGTGGAACCCTGTTGAGAAAGGCTGAAAGGGCAGCTCCAGTTAAATGTCCTAGCACCAACTTAAAATTGTATTACTGATCATTAATCCCCTCAAGCCAGTGCCTCTCCCATTTTAACTTCTTTATTCCTCAGTAATTGTTTTTCAGTTAATTAGTCTGATATCTAAGAGTGATTCATATTTAATATTTTCTTTTTCTTTTCATCCCCTATTTTTGAACAAATGATGAAACTTGTGAATTTTATTTAGTCCTGTTCATCTAGATCTATTAGCACTTCCACAGTTTATGTCCTTATTGTCTAAGGCTTCTATAACCACAACCTCAACTTGCAGGCTTTTCCATTTTCTTCCATTTCTCTTTTATGCACTTTAGTCTACTATATTGCCACCAAACTAATCTTTATGAAAATACCAATTTTAAGATAACAGTCATGAAAAAATAAGTCCAAACTCCTTAGCCTGGTATTCAAGGTCCTCCATAATCTGGCCTCAATCTGTTTTTTTCAACCTTATCTTCCACTATTCCCCAACACAAGTCCTCTGCTTCAGTCAGGTTTATCTATTCCTTCTCCTCAAATACATCACATTTACTCCAAAAAAAGAAAAAGTATTAAGAAAAATTTCAGACATACAAAAAGGTTAAAAAAAATAAGATAATGTATCACATTGATTTTTTACTATAACTCCCAGCTCATGTTACTCTTTTCAACTGGAATACCTTTCCCCTGCTTTTTCCTCTTCGTGATAATCTTTCTTTTAGCACCCAGCTCAAGCCTATTCTCACCTACAGATCTGTACTTAATCTTTAGCTCACACGGCTCATCTCCTTTTCAATTCCTACAGCATTTTTTTTGCTCATTATGTCACAATTATGTGACACATTGTCACATGTCCTTTAATTTGTGTAAATGTTTCTTTACTTTATCCTTATTTCCTGTGAACTTCTGGAGTTACTACATGCTATACCACTTTGGAAAACATGTTGTAGCTAAAACAGTTTTACGCATAATAAGCACCAAAGAAATATATAATGAAGAAAATACTTACAAGTTCATCTGATTCTGCATTCACTAAGATTTCCAACATCATGTTTTCTCCACGACTGCTTTGCTGGAATACTTGAACCCCACTTTTCTTCAAAAAAAACTTGAAAAGAAGTCATAGAATTTAATTTTTTCTCCATAATCACTTCACATTCAATAAAGTGAAAAATTTTTGAACTAAATAACCACTGACTTTGTGTTTGATGTGTTTCAAAGTAGGAAATCCACAGAAATATAATGCCTTCTGGTCAACCCTGGTTATTTTGTTTTTGCTTATGTCTACACGCCAAGCATCTAATGATATTATTTTATACCTAGAAAATAAATGGAGGCACTTAATTTAAAATTCATACATTACAAGCAATCACAGGTTTTCAGCATTCCCTTCAGTATTTTCCAAGAGTCCTCCTTGCTTTTAACAGGAGAATTAACAATTCGTCCTTTAAGACAAAGAAAATATAGAGCAGCAGATTCTTCGTTGGTATTGATCCAGACACAACCATGCCTGTAAGATACTGAGTGGACGTTCTTCCCATTAATTTAAAAAATATATATATAATATATAAAAAAAATATATAAAATATATAAATTATATATGTATATATACATGATTTTTATACTAAAGGAACATACAAAACATACTACAAATCTCTATATCCTCCATGTTCCAAAACCCAGAATGGAAAATAAACATTTTATAATGTCTATTTCATCTTTCCCTTTGCTTTAACAAAAGGAAAAATCATAACTGAGAAATGTTTACTTTATCTGCAACACAACTGCCATCTAGATATTATTTGCAGAGAAGATGAGAGAAGAGAAAAAACAAGGAAGACATCTTAATGAGGAAGAGAAAGTAGAAATAGGTTTGAGGCAAGAAACAGAGGAGCTCTTTTATTTCTTGTTTTCCTTCTTTCCAGTTGGGTGGTTGGGGAGTATAAGAGGCAAAGTCATAGCATGTCAAATAATGCTGGGAGCAGACACTGGCAATGGAAACAAAAATTCATACATCCTCTTGAGGGAGAGAACAGATATGTACTGGGGGAGGGGGGGGACAACTTTAACAGAAGACGAAAACAGAGAAGCAGAATTGGACCAAAGCAGAGAACTACAGAAACAACTGCGAGAGAGAGAGAGAAAGAGGGAGATGCTATGATCCTTGGCAAGTTGCATGTAATTCATTATCAATTGACTACAACTGTCATAAATTATTTAATTCTCTAAGTAGATATTCAAAAGCTTGCTTTTTTTTTTTTTTTTTTGAGCTCTCTGTTGTTGAAAAATTACCAAACAACATTACCTTGCGCAGCATCGTCCTATGGCAGGGAACTTTTCTGGCCACGGAGAGGGGTATGTGAACTCTGTCTCGCTATCATACCAGCACATTAGGCACTCACTATGTTGGTTTCTTTTCCTCTCTTCTTTTTTGAGGGAGTGGCTGCATGTCTCCATGGCTTCCAACAATCGCTTCTGAATATAAAGATTGGAGAGAGGGGTTAAAAATACAAAAATTCTGTAATCTCAACATACAGAATAAATCTTTTCCCTCGGAATACAGAATTACTATTTGTGTTCTTGAAAAACAAAAATCTTAACTAATACAATTCTTTTCCATTTCATTACATGAAAAACTGATGTGCTATTCTTGTTTCAAAGGGCCCTAGAATACTGCTTGTCACTACAAATTCCTCTGAAACTATTACTCCAACAGCAATCACTAACGTGTGGATAAAATCAGCAGAAAATCAAAATTTAAATATGAATTGACTGTAATTATAATTTATCTTTTTTTTTTGTTTTTTTTGTTTTATTTATTTATTTATTTATGACTGTGTTGGGTCTTCATTTCTGTGCAAGGGCTTTCTCTAGTTGCGGCAAGCGGGGGCCACTCTTCATCGCGGTGCGCGGGCCTCTCACTGTCGCGGCCTCTCTTGTTGCGGAGCACAGGCTCCAGACGCGCAGGCTCAGTAGTTGTGGCTCACGGGCTTAGTTGCTCCGCGGCATGTGGGATCTTCCCAGACCAGCGCTCGAACCCGTGTCCCCTGCATTGGCAGGCGGATTCTCAACCACTGCGCCACCAGGGAAGCCCTATAATTTATCTTAATTCACTGCTCATTAATCTCTTACTTTACAAATTGTACAATGGTATAGGTATGTTCATCTTTCCAATTATCTTTTTTTTTTTTTAATTTTATTTATTTATTTATTTTTGGCTGTGTTGGGTCTTCGCTTCTGTGCGAGGGCTTTCTCCAGTTGTGGCAAGTGGGGGCCACTCTTCATCGCAGCGCGCGGGCCTCTCACCATCGCGGCCTCTCTTGTTGCGGAGCACAGGCTCCAGACGCGCAGGCTCAGTAATTGTGGCTCACGGGTCCAGCTGCTCCGCGGCATGTGGGATCTTCCGGGACCAGGGCTCGAACCCGTGTGCCCTGCATTGGCAGGCGGATTCTTAACCACTGCGCCACCAGGGAAGCCCCCAATTATCTTTTGTATTTAACATAATTCCAATCAAATCACAATGGTTTAAAATATTTCTTTTTAAAGGACAAAATGACGTTAGTGTTCATATTGGAAGGATGAATGTGTGAGCTGCAAAAAGTTACCAGGAACTTGTCTTACCAGATCCTATCACTTTTTATAAAACTATCTGTAAGCAAAACACTTAAGTATTGACACCACAAGAGACCCACAGACCAGAAGAACAAAACAGAGTTCAAAAACAAATCCAAATCTATGTCAAACATAGTATTTCAGATATTTAAATAATGTTTTTGTCATAACTAGCTATCCAGCTGGGAGAGAAAGCACATATACTTTCCAATATCATACCATATACAAAAGCAAGTATCAGAGTAATGAGACAACAAAAATAATGGGAAAAAATCTAGGAGATTATTGATAATTTGGAGTGAAAAACTCTTAAGTAAGGCAGGAAAAAGCCAAACAGCTTTAAGGAAAAAGACATTTTTCAAGTAAAAGAAAATGTATGTGATAAAAGATGTCACAAAAAAATCAACAGGCAAATGCCACACTGGGGAAAAATATTCCTAATATAAAAAGAGTTGTTCAAAATCAAAAAAAGAAAATGAGGAAAAGGATATAAACAGACAATTTACAAAAGAGAAAATGCAAAAGACAAACATACATAAAAATATACTTAAATTAGGAATCAGGGAAAAATAAATTTGAATGAATGGCATTCTTTATCATCAGTAGACTTTATCATCAAAATTAAATAAAGCAATAATATTCAGGACTAGAAAAGCAGAGAAGTAGGCACTTAAATATTGCTGGTGTGAATTAGACCAGTCTTCTTGAAAAAGAACACTTTTGAAAAACAAAAAATACACATTCCTATTAACCAAGCATTCCTGCTTTGGGGATTCTACCTTACAAAAATAAAATCTCTGATATATAAGAATGCATTAACACACAAACAAACAAACAAAAAGAATACATAAACACACAAGTCCTTTTTTCACAGCATTGTGTACAGTGGCAAAAAACATTAAGATTCATAAGAATTTGCAGAATTAGTATGGTGTGTTCCCATGTACCTTTCAATGAAAACATCTTACACACAGCCACAGTACATCATCAAAACCAGGAAATTGACACTGGTACATCACTACTACAGATTTATTCGGATTTCACTAGTTTTTATATCTAAATTTTGTGTGTGTATACAGTACTATGGAATTTTTACCATATGTATAGATTCATGTAACCACCACTAAAACTGGAATACAGAACTGTCACATCATCATAAAGAAACCCCTTCATGTTATCCCTTTATAGTCACACCCTATCCCCAACCCTAACCCCTAACAACCACTGATGTGTTTTATATTACAATAATTTTGTCATTTCAAAAATATTATATAAATGGAACTATCTAAAACCTTCCAAGATTGACTTTTTCACTCAAATGAACTTTTTTCCATCCGTTGTATATATCAATAGTTCTTTTTATTGCTGAGTAGTATGCCTTTATATGGATGTACTACAGTTTTTTTATTCACTCACTCATTGAAGGATATTCAAATTTTTTCCAGTTTGGGGTTATCACAAATAAGTTGCTCTGAACACTAGTGTACAGGTTTTTTCAACATATATAGCCAGCTGTTTCAGCACCAATTGTTGAAAAGCTTTTTCTTTACCCATTGAATAGCTTTGATGTCTTAATTGAAAATTTATTAACTGGACAAGTATAGATCTATGTTTGGACTCAATTCTGTTCCACTGATCTGTCTATTGCCATGTAAGTAACATACTCCCTTGATTACTTTAGCTTCATGGTAAGTCATGAAATCAGAGAACGAAAGTCTTCCAGTATTGTTTTTCTTCCTATAGATTGCTTTGGCTACTCTAGATCCTCTGCAATTTCATAAAGACTTTAGAATAGGATTTCTGATTTCTACACAAAAATCTGCTGGCCTTTTCATTGGGATTATGTTGAGTCCAAAGATCAATCTGGGAAGAGGGTACATCTTAACAATACTAAATCTTCTATTCCTTGAACATGGTATGTCCCTCCATTTATTTAGGTTTCTATATCTCAACACTATTGTAGTATTCAGTGTGCATGCTGTTAAATTTGTAACTGTGTATTTTATATATCTTAATGCTATTGAAAGCAGAATAAAAATCTTTTTATTTAAAAAAATTTATATTTTCCAATTGTTTACTACTAGTATAGAGAAACACAATTGAATTTTGTATAGATTTTATATCCTGTGACCTTGCTAAATTTACTTATTGGTTAGAGTATCTTTTTGAAGATTGCTTAGAATTTTTTATATATGTAATAGTGTTATGTGCATATAAAAACAATTTTTCTTCTTCCTTTCTAATCTGCATGCCTTTATTTCTTTTCCTTGACTTAATACACTGGACTTCCAGGACAGTATTAGAACTGGTTAGAATAAACATCCTTGTCTTACCCTTGATTTTACAGAGAAAACATTCAAAATTTTACTATTAAGTATATTGTTAGCAGTAAGTTTTTTTAAGATGCACTTTATCTGGCTGAGGAAGTGTCCTCTTATTTCTAGTACTGTATGTTGAGCATTTCTATTAAAATTGGATGTTGAATACTGATAGTGTGGTAAATCACATCGCAAATCAACACTGTCTTTCTAAAACAAATGACATTTGGTTATGAGTATTATCCTTCTAACATATTATTGGATCCCATCTGGCTTTATTTTGTTAAACGTTTTTGCATTTACTTTTAGGAGGGATATTAGCAAGTAATTTTCTTTTCTTGTAACATCATTTACTATGGGTATCTGCATTATGCTGGTCTAATAAAATATATTGGGAAGTGATTATTCCTCTTCTATGTTCTCAAAGTTTGTGTAAAATTGGTATTATTTCTTCCTTGAATGCTTGCTAGAATTCACAAGTCAAGACATCTGAACCTAGAATTTTCTCTGTGAGAAGATTTTAAATCATGAAACTAAATGTCTTTAAAAGGTATAGGACTACTCAGATTTTTACATTTTTTTGGGTCAGTTTTGCTGAATTGTGTCTTTAAAGAACTGTGTTCATTTCACTTAGGTTGCTGAATTCGTTGGCATAAAATTGTTCACAATATCCCTTACGGATTCTTTTAATAGCTATAGAGTTTATAGGACACCTCTTCTTTCATTCCAAATATTGGCAATTTATGTGTTCTCCCCTTGTGCTCTGGCTTTTTTCAGCCTTTCTTGATCTGTCTAGCTAGGATTTATCAATTTTATTAATCTTTTCAGAGGACCAACTTTTGGTTTCATTGATTTTTCTCTATTGTTTGTTCATTTTCCATAGATTTCTGCTATCTTTTTTATTTCCTTCATTCTGCTTAGTTTGGATTTAAATTGCTCTTGTTTTTCTAGCTTCTTATGGTAGGAAGCTTAATTTATTTTAAAATGTCTTATTGGTTAGCATAAGCATCTAGAACCTTAAGTCTCCCTTTAAGCCTTGCTTTAGCTTTATCATAGATTATGATACGTGTTCTCATTATCATTCAGATAAAGTATTTTCAAATATCCCTTTTAATTTAATCTATGGATTATTTAGAAGTGTGTTATTTAATTTCAAAATATCTGTAAACTTCCCAGAGAGTTGTTACTGATTTTTAATTTAATTCCATGTGGTCAGAGAACATTCTCTTTATAATTTCAACCCTTTTAAATTTATTCAGACATGTTTTATGTCTCACCAAATAATCTTGGTGAATGTTCTTTCACTTAAAAATGTGCATTCTTTAGTTGTTGGGCACAGTGTTCTACATATATTAATGAGGTTGAGTAAGTTTACAGTGTTATTCAAGCCTTTGATTTCTGGTAATGCTCCTTGTTCTGAAGCCTACTTTGTCTACTATTAGTAAAGCAATGCCAGCTTTCTTATAATTAGCATACCTACAAGTTTTGATGCACATAATGAAGATGAGAGTAGTTAAAATTCATTAACAAAACACAAATGGTAATTAAAATCCACTGCTTATTAATTTATGTGAAATAATATCTGATTAAAATATACAGGTACATATAACTATTTCATGCACTGACCTCATCAATAAAAGGTATTAGAACCACAGCTTCCCATTCCTGTTGCTTCCCATTTAGGTCAGTTTTAAAATCAGGTGGATAATATTCTATAATTGGCGAGTCTTCATTGGTCATCAAATGCTGTGAAAATATAAAATAGTGTAATAGAAATGTAACAACTAATATCAATGTAGCTTTCTGTTAATATATTTATAATATTTCCTCAATTGTTACAGTTTAAAATTTCTAAGCAAAGCAAAAGTAAATTTTCACATCTTAGATATGTTGTAATATACTTGTAATATTTTGATTTTCAAGTATGAGGCTTCTAATTTCAACACCGTTCACCACTTTCCTGTTCCACTAACCTAATTATGTAGCAAAACTATCTTTACTCTGAATTTTATCATTTCTATCTTTTATTGTCTTTTCACTTTACAAGGCCTATCTAAATTGTTTTCCCATTCAGACTTCAGTTCATTTCACACACTCCATTTTTAACCTTAGGCAATTTATTTTCATGTCCTAATCAACTGATTTTATTAAGTTATATAAGAACTAAGATAATTTAAAAAGAAAAAAAATCCTGAAATCCAAAATCTCTTTACTACCAATAGCAAAGATAAGAAGTTCAATATGACGTTTTTATTAGAGATTTTATAACAGAAGTAGATAAAGAAAGTTAAAGATGTCTTCTAGGAAAGGAATATGGAAGATTATGATATAAAAAATTTAAAGAAACAGCATATTTCTCAAGGTAATATTCAAAGTATTTAATAATCAGCAAGTCATGAGCACAGAACAATCAAAACAGATGTGGCTATAAAACCCTACATGGTTACTGTTCCAGAGTGGTTGAGCATCAATCCTTAATGTATGTGAAGGTAGGAAAAAAGCATCAAAGAAACTTAAGAAAGGAAGGCCAGGGGCCAGGATGAAGGACAGGTTAAGTTTCAGAAAGATACAGAAGGAAGCCTGATACTGTTCAAGCAGTGAAGGCAGGTGTGTGTGTTTGTGTTTATATGTGTCTACTCCAGTTCCTGGTACCAGACCATGGAATTAGAAGAAGAGACTGATGCTCTAGAAGAACTAAATGAAGTTTACTCTCAGAATCAGCTTAGCAGGCTTAGTGTAATTTTGGTGACTCAATCACCCCTGAAATATCTTTCTCCTGTTATGTGAAATATGTTAACCAGAGAAAAGCCTTTTATTCCACAATTTGGTAAATGAAATGCTTAAAATCCAAATATAAACTGAGGTAATACTTTTGTTGATATAAATAACTTATTAGAATCATCTGTATTCTAATAGGTAGAGGGTAAAAGAGAACTGAAATGAAATCTGTAAACGTTTGGACAAAGTAGATGGCTTCGGATTTTGCCTATCTCAGTTTACTTTCATCAGTGCAGAGACAAATTGAAGATGTGCTTAAAGATACTGAAAATAAAGAAGCTATGCTCTGAATGGCTTATGAAATTCGTTTGCATTTTTAAAACAAGGCTAACTTGGGGACTTCCCTGGTGGTGCAGTGGGGCCCGGGTTTGATACCTGGTCAGGGAACTAGATCCCACATGTATGCTGCAACTAAGAGTTTGCATGCCACAACTAAGGGGCCGGTGAGCCACAACTAAGGAGCCCACCTGCTGAAACTAAGGAGCCCACAGGCTGCAACTAAGACCCGGCACAACCAAATAAATAAATAAATAAAAATAAAATATAAAACAAAGCTAACTTTAAATCAAGCAATTACTTTTCAAGGGACTTGTTTAAGGAATCTTATATTTGAAACTGAAAATAAAGAAGAAATTTGGGTATGATGTTTCTAAGTTTGCAGGAGGAGCTCCTAAATATTAAAAAGACTGTAAACACATTTAATTCTAAAACTCACCTGGTAGCATGTAGGAAGTAAATTTTTGCTAGCTGCTGGAAGTACAGCAAGAAGCTGTTCAAATGGCTTAAAAGGTTTTCCTAGTTCAAAATGGATTTTGAGTGTACTGATGTTGCGGATATCAGATAGGAAAGGTGCATAATGGTACGGATAAAACCTATAAAACAAAACTGAGTTTTAAACAATTGGCAATTTTATGAAAGAGGTCAATAGTAAGTATATACTTTTCCATATTCTATTTTAACAACACATGGCAATAATTCTAAAGACAAAAAATCATTCATAATTCTGCTACTTGAATATAAAAAATCAGCAATGTTGCAAAATTTAGGTCATTTGATGGCAACAAATATTTTATTTCCTTAATTTTTAAAGTGCAGTTTCACACTCAAAATTTGGATGCATGCAAGGATATATATATTAATAATATATAAATATATAATATATAATTTATTAATTATTTATATATGTAAATTATATAATGGCTGTTTAGTTTCCAAAATGTTGACTGTGAGTCTTCCAAACAATAGATTCTTAGAATGAAGTAATGAGGTAGTCAGAAGGCTTTCAGTTAGCTCATGTGGGCCTGAGCTTCTCTCATAAGGACAGAGGGAACAGTGAGTCTGAGCTCATAGGCTGTTACTAGTCAGTTCTAAGAACTTTTATCTTTGCATTAGTATATATGTATTGTGTTTGTGGTAAGGATTAAACCATTTATCAATCATACACACTAACTTTTTTGTTTTTAATACCTTCCCATATTTAACTACAGAAAAAATATTTTTACAAAACTTGAAACATACAATTTTTAAAAAACTTTCAATGTTCTTAATGTTTGACTAAAGATACCAACAAAACAATGAAGAAATATTTTTATATTCCACAATTATGTCATACTTCAAAAGGGTGGGGAAGTTTAGGAGGCAGAATGGCATGTGAAACAAGGCAAAACGTATAGACTTTGGGAATCAGATAGCCTTGGACTTGATTCTTGGGTATATGTCATCTTGGAAAGATTACTTAACCTCTCTAATCCTCATCTGTAAAAGGCAGAGAACAATGCTTACTTTAAATAGTTGTGAGGATTATATGAGAACATGCGTTTCAAGTGCCTGGCCTTAACTCCTGGTAATATAATAGGGATAACTTACACTCACCCTCTTAAAAAATGGCAAATCAAGGACTTTTGTCATAGAATACTCTTCAGAGATGCCCTGAGAATCATGTTAGTTATTGCAAAGATTTTTAAAGGCTATTAGTAAGTGAAATCATGTGAAATTAATGCCACATTATTTTGCACTGGTCTGTTTTGCTGTTGGTGCTTTAAAACAGAGCCTAGCAGGTGTTCTGAAAACAAAACAAAACAAAACAAAACAAGCTATCTCATCACTTAAAAGTCTCTGCTTTTCCCTGCCGCGTATTTTGGCTTGTTATTTTTTCTATTTCAGTGGATGGTTTGGAAATGTAGATGGAACTTGCTGGAATAGGAAACGAGAGAAATTATTATTATTTCCAGGAAAAGCAAGTAATTCCTTTCTCCTTTCTTCTTTACCCTTCCCAGTCTAACATTCATATAACCCATTCTTCAATAATTACTCCTGGTAGAAAAATTTTTTCAAACACATAAAAATGTAGAGAAGAATATAATAAACAATCCCACTTAACCACTGCTGAGACCCAATAATTATCAAGACTTTGTCACACTTCATTATGACAGAAAATTTTAAATCCTTAGATTAACATAGAGCTTTTATTATGGGCCATCTGCTATAGCTTGAAGTATCTTTGTTATAAAAGGGTCTTTTTAAAGTATTTTCATATAAAAAAAGATTACTTGTATTTCATTTAAACTTGGCTGTATCTTTTTAAAAATACTATCATAAATAGAAATAAAAAGAAAAGAGATTCTCAAATGAGTTTACACTAGAATGAACCATTATAAAGACAAAACTTTTTGTTTTTATTCCCTCACCAGCTCCAGGACTGAACTCCATGATAGTAATAGTGCAAAATCCACTGTATTGCCTGCACATAACATGCAGCTTGATCAGCCAGAAAGTCACTGAAAATAGAAAAGAATATTTTCATTATAACATTATTTTTTGAAGACAGGCCACTGTGTTTAGAGCATGATATCTCCTGATATCACATTCTGCCTCACATGTTTTATTTAATCAATGAATAAGCCAAAAACTGCAATCAGAAAAACTCCAAAATATTATTTTTAAAAAATTCCATCATGCCAGATTAAAGGTTTGCCTTATAGTTTTCCTAAATCAACTATCAGAATACTTAAACATGCTGTGCATATTTATTCAGTCAATGTACTGTGTCTTTGGTTTAAAGTTTGAGGATTTAGTTAATGAAGCTTTCTATAATGTGGCACTACCAATTCCTTAAACATTCAGGGTGTGATGAGAGATAGGGATGGGAATCTTCTTTACTTGGGAGGATGCCTGAGAGAATCACAGGAGGAAATCAGATCTTAAAATCTGGTTATAGAGCTAGAACACACTTTGAAAAGTGCTATATCCACTGAACAATATTCCCTCTAATCCCTTTTTCTCAAAAACCATCACTTAAGGTAAAATAATCACACACACATTACACACACACACACACACACACACACACACACACAGCAAAAAAGAGCACTCTAGGTCAAACCCCAAAGTGGCTATAAACCTTGTTAGTGTCTGTTACCAAAATTCAGGTAGAGATACACTTAAAATTCTAGATCTACATTATTTCTGGGAGCTACGCTTTTTTTTTTTAAATAAATTTATTTATTTTATATATCGATTTTCGGCTGCGTTGGGTCTTTGTTGCTGCGCGTGGGCTTTCTCTAGTCGCGGCGAGTGGGGGCTACTCTTCTTTGCGGTGCGCAGACTTCTCATGGCGGTGGCTTCTCTCGTTGTGGAGCATGGGCTCTAGGCTGGCAGGCTCAGTAGTTGTGGCTCACGGGCTCTAGACCCCAGGCTCAGTAGTTGTGGCGCATGGGCTTAGTTGCTCCGTGGCATGTGGGATCTTCCCAGACCAGGGATCGAACCCGTGTCCCCTGCATTGGCAGGCAGATTCTCAACCACTGGGCCACCAGAGAAGCCCTTTTTTTGTTTTTTAAATTAATTTATTTTTGGCTGCGCTGGGTCTTCACTGCTGCTCGCAGGTTTTACCTAGGTGAGGCAAGTGGGGGCTACTCTTCATTGCGGTGCACGGGCTTCTCATTGCAGTGGCTTCTCTTGTTGCGGAGCACGGGCTCTAGGCGTGCAGGCTTCAGTAGATGTGGTGCGTGGGCTCAGTAGCTGTGGCTCACGGGCTCTAGAGAGCAGGCTCAGTAGTTGTGGCGCATGGGCTTAGTTGCTCCGCGGCATGTGGGATCTTCCCAGACCAGGGCTTGAACCCGTGTCTCCTGCATTGGCAGGTGGATTCTTAACCATTGTGCCACCAGGGAAGTCCTGGGAGCTATGCTTTTTAAAATGAAATGCATTACTTTTTTATTATAAAAGAAATATTTCCTCATTACTGAGAATACAGATAATGACGAAAAGCATTTTTATCACCTTATAGCAATCACTATTACCTTTTGGTATTTTTTTCAATGTCTTTTCTATGCCCAGGTTTTTTTTTTTTTTTTTTTCTTTTTTTTTAGGTATTAATGAGACGATACTGTGCATTATGATTTTTGTATCCTGCTTTTAAAATTTGTACTTAATGATATACTGAAAGTATCTTTCTGAATTGTTATGAACTTTCCATAAGTACCAGTTTAACAGTTCTGCATATTCTGGAAACACTGGAAATGGCAGAGATAGTGATTGTAATGAGGAGGAGGTGGAGACAATTATGGTGAACATTCTTACTGGACATGTACATTGTTTCTAATTTTTTACTTTTAAAAACCTTTGTAATAAACTTCCTTGTGGATAAGGTTCTTCTGTGTTTAATTTTATATTTTTAAGACATTTTAACAATTAGAATTCTTGGGTCAAAGGGATGACTATTTTAAAGGCTTTTGGATATGTAGTTTCCAAAATAATTTTACCAATTTATATTTCCACCAGTAATTAAGGGAAGAAATCTACCGCCACTCCTGGACCAACACTGAATGTAACAACTTAAAAAGATTTGCTTATTTGCTAGGCAAACAGATAGTATCTCATTTTCATAAGTCTATATTTTACTATATAAAAGGAAAAAGAAATAAAACATAAGACTAGTTTCCTATCAAATTAAGCATTTAATGTCAACTGCATGTACTACAGTTCTATCTTAACTGTAATCAAGGAAATATAAGAACAAAGGAAAAAAGGATTAAAAGCATACTATTTTAAATATGTTATTTCTCAAGTCTCAAAAGTCCTACTTGCTAATGTAATAAGGGTACACAGCATTTCATGAAACTCTCATTTCACTTACAGAAAAGCAGCCTCATCTGGTGGTTAAGCATGGGCTCTGGAGCCAGACTGCTTGTGTTTAAACCCTGGCTCTGCCACTCACTACCTATGCATATCACTTCAAGCAAATCACTTAAACCTCTCATTCCTTAATTTCCTCTATTTTAAAGTAATAATAATTCTACTTATCTTAGAGAATTATTGTGAGAATTACAACAAGTTAACATTTTCATCTTATACATATATATATTTATATGTTTATATTATTAAAATATAAATGAGTTAATATTTTTCAAATGTTTAGAATAGTGCCTGGCACTTGGTAAGCACTTTATAAGCATTTGTTAATTAAAATAAATAAAATACGAATATATGTAATTCATACTGTGGGCTGTAGTTTAGAAGTGTGGACCACCATTCTAGAGGTCAAGCTGTTAAGGAACTTTTGTACTAGTTATTAACCTGGGGCTGAGCCAGGTGCCCTTTGAGATAAGTGTCATGTGAGCTTTAGAAGATGGGAAGCAAAGCACTAACCATTATCTATTTGGCAATTTTTATCAAAGGACCCTTGAACGATGCTGGAGTTAGGGGCGCCAACCCTCTGTGTAGTAGAAAATCCACCTATAACTAGTTGGCTCTCTGTATCTGCGATTCCGCAGCTGTGGATTCAACCAATTGTGGATTCAACCAACTGTGAATCACATAGTACTGCATTAAGTATTTAGTAAAAACAGTCCACATGTAAGTGGACCTGTGCAGTTCAAACCCATGTTGTTCAAAGGTCAACTGCATAATACACGTCAATTAATGCTACCTTGTCCAAAACGGTACTAGTTGAAAGGTCTACAATAATTTACGAAAACAAAAAATCCTTTCCACCCATTACCATAACTATCAAAATTATGTTGTTTTCTGAAGAAACTGCAAAGTCTAATTTTTTTCTACTTTAAAGTAAAAGCACTGGCAAAAACGTACTCAGAAACTACGTCAACTCCCATCTTTGTCATGTAATATGTTCTTTTATATTGTCTAAACTCGGTTTCAAACAAGTCATCATCTTCAGTCTCATCTTCTAAATTGTCTGGAAAAAAGAAAGACAGTGGCTGACAATTACGAATATTCCGTTTTTCCATCTAATGCTTTGATAAATACATATCAAAGCAGATGCTTATAAACTATCATAGACATCTATTTCATCCAATATTATTGAATTAGTACTAATAAAGGAAAGATATAACAACTATTCTGTCAAAAAAAATAGCATATATTAAAATACATAGTTCGTACTCACCCTTAGAAGTTACCACTTCTTCTCCATTTTTGTCTAAAGCAGCCCAACATACGGAGTTTTCCTGGCCCTACACAAATTATAAGTCAATATAAAATTAAGGCAGGATATACTTCAAGGTGAGACATTTAACAGGGATATTTTAAAAATACTAAAGATAACTGAATGATCCTTAAGTGACACACTGTAAAAGTTTGTTTTAAAAATATTCTTCAAATGGTGTGTAAATGCTTTT
Organism: Balaenoptera musculus; assembly: GCF_009873245.2. Lineage (NCBI taxonomy): Eukaryota > Metazoa > Chordata > Mammalia > Artiodactyla > Balaenopteridae > Balaenoptera > Balaenoptera musculus. The sequence continues at coordinate 23,170,709 of NC_045788.1, forward strand.
GGTTTTATATCACTTGTTTCCTGAAGCTATAAATCTTTATTATGTAGAACTTAACATTCAGACCCCTCAATGATAAATAACAAGTAATGTTCACCAATATAAAAGATAAATTAATTTAATTATATATGTGTTCCAAGAAAAAAACACTTCAAGAATATTTCATTTATTTAGAGAAAAGTACACAATCAATATCAAATTCTTTCAACTTTAACATTTTTATATGTCAAATTCTGGGCTATTGTTAACACAATCTGTTTGTTTATGATTGAATCCAAAAACTGCAAATATTACCTATTTTTCTGTATCTCTGGATCCCATCATTCCTATGACTCTACCAGCCACTTCTAAATTTTCTTCCATGTAACTCATCTGCTTTTCTAAAGTTCTTCCATTTCATCACATCCTTCATATCCTGCCCGTCTATTCTTCCTCCTTGTGATTTCATCCTTCCTCTCCTCTACTTCTAACTGCCTATCAACTGCCAGTGCCTCTCATTAGTTCTTCCTACTCCCTTATTCCCAATTTCCTTTTCTTCATCCAAGCTAGGGCCTCTGCCAAGTTCCTGTGTCTGGGCTGTTTCTCCAGTTCCTTTCATTCTACCAGTGTCTCTAATGTTAACTACACACCCCTGGATGACTGGTGAAGCTTACGGACTGAGCTGAGGTGGGCGGAGCCATGGATTACTGATATTTAAGTTTGTGGGTACAGGTCCCCCAAAAGTTGCAGAGCCTGTTTTATTAAGATAAGAAACAGAGTAGAATGCAGACTGACTACTGCTAAGTTCCACTGAGGAAAAGTTAAGCAATTAGAAAGACTGCACTAAAGGAAATCAGGACAGTTGCCCTTCCTGGAGCAAGAGATATTGGGCTTGAGCCTGAATAAAACCAGTACAGCAAAGAGAGTGCAGGAAACTCATCAGTTTCACCAGAATCCAGTAACTATGGGTTAGCTGAGGAAAATTTCAGAAGAGGTTTATTTTCCAAGCTAACACACATAAGACGTTCTTTAGGGCTTCTTAGAGGTGTTTTACAGGGTACTAGCATATTCTAACTGACTCTAGTCACTTATTGAGGACCTAACAGTTACCAGATATTGTGCTATTAACTACTCTTAGCCTAGCCTATCACTGTATTTTACATACGATTTTTTTTTAAACCAATAACAGCATTTTTTTTTAACGGTTTGCATTTTTTTTTTTAATTTATTTATTTATGGTTGTGTTGGGTCTTCGTTTCTGTGCGAGGGCTCTCTCCAGTTGCGGCAAGCGGGGGCCACTCCTCATCGAGGTGCGCGGGCCTCTCACTATCGTGGCCTCTCTTGTTGCGGAGCACAGGCTCCAGACGCACAGGCTCAGTTATTATGGCTCACAGGCCCAGTTGCTCCGCGGCATGTGGGATCTTCCCACACCAGGGCTCGAACCCGTGTCCCCTGCATTGGCAGGCAGACTCTCAACCACTGCGCCACCAGGGAAGCCCTTACATACGATTTTATATACAAATTACTTCTAGAGAAAAATCACTGATCTAGTTAATGTCTCATAACATTAAATGCTATAAATATCCACACTTTAACTAATTTTCTGGGCTCTTATATTTAGAAATGTTTTATACACTTATTAATAGAGTGGAAGAACAAAGAAAACACAATGTTCTTTGATGGTAAAAATAAACTGATTTTTAAAGATCAGATTTAAATGATAGAATCTAATAGAGAAAAAGAAACCAAAACAATTTTTAAAATGTCCATAGAGGAAAAGAAGAAATGAAACTAAAATGAGGCAACCCCAAAATCATAAGAAAGAAAGTGAGAAACAAGGACTATCAGTTTTACCTTTACAGCTTAAAAAAATGAAAGGACACCTAAAAAAATGGACACCTTTGATTTTTTCTTTTCCTTGTAGTTCTTGGCTTCTTCTGCTGCGACACCTGCTGCTTCATTCAGGTACTTGTTACCAACTTTGCTTTCAAACCACTTTAGGTCCACAAAAACTTCACTGAAGTGCTCTCGATCAAACTGTACAGAAATATTTACATTTATTTTAAAATAACTTAAGTATGTTTAGAAGAATACAGACCAAACTTTTAACAGTGACTGCTTCTAGGGCATAGGAAATCAGAGGATATTACTTTTTTACATGGGGACTTCATCTACTACTCTGAAAACTAAAAATAAAAAGCAAATAGAAATAAAAACAACTTAGATGAAATTATTTATACAGAATGACCAACTTGAGTAGAAGCACAAAAACTTTTTCTTCTGGTATTATGTAATTGGTTACTGACCATTTATAGCTACCCTGGGACAGGAAAACAAAAACTTCTAGTTACTTACATCTGATAGTTTCACAAGGTATTTCTCAAATCGAGGTAAGTTGAGATGCCCACTTTCATTAATATAACCTAAAAGGAACAAAATCTAAACTTGTACTAAAAGCTGACATTTTTTTCTAAACAATTCTACACAATTCTTTTTACAAAACATTGAGTTTTGATATTCTGCTAATCAAGAAAAAACACTCAGTGTTGGACTATGTAAGTGGCCCTAGTTTCTATGAACTTGATGTTACTATAATACACAGTATGTAAGAACTGACGGAAAATATAAAAAATTCCAGGTTTACATAGTAATAATCTTCCCAAATTTCCAAACAACATGGGAGACAGTTAATTAAATTAAACATGTTCTAGAATCTATCTAGGTCATTCATTTGATATGTTAACTTAAGAAGGAAAAGACTAATGTCCTGCTACTCTGTTGATTGACTGATTAGTTGATTGATTTGCTGTGCAGCGTGACTTGCCGGATCTTAGTTCCCTGACCAGGGATTGAACCCGCGCCTTCTGCAGTAAAAATGCGGAATCCTAACCACTGGATGGCCAGGGAATTCCCCGTCGTCTGTTTTATTCAGCATCACCACTATCTGTCAGTTTCCCATTTTAACTTGAAAATCTCTCCCTCATATTAAATACTCTGATGATTATCCATTCAGAAAACTAAATTTCTATGCTTAAATACGAAAAGAGCTAAGTGCAACCACTCTTAGCAAGAGCTAAGAGCCAGCAACCTCTGCTGGCTTTCTTAAGCCATTGAAGGTGGAAATTAGTTAGGTATCAATAAATGAGACTGCTTAACTGGCATCATCTTCTGTGCTTGTGAACCATTGAAAATTACAACTTTAGAGAGCTTGGCACCTTAGACTAAAAGAAACTCCAAATTCTTTTCCTACTTCAGTTGTGCATGCCATAATCTAATAAACTGAGTGACATTTTTAGGGTTAGTTGAGTGCTAAATTAAAGTAGCTTCAAATGAATATTAAACTTTTCTTACCCCCAAGTTCTGGCAGGATGGTAATATATGTTCCATAAAGAAGAGGCAGTGCATCATGATTAATATGTAAATGAGGTAGATGAGGGATAAAATCATTGCCAACAAGAAATCCCATCAAAATCCAATCATCTATTATCCTTTCAATATCATATTTAAATGTGATCTTGTCCTATGCAATATGAAGAAAAGAGTCAAATCCTATGGAAATTTCTGCATATTCATCTTTGGCCCATGGTTATATTAATACTTACTTTTAATGCTGAAAACTCATAGTCAATATACTCTCTCATTAAAGACAAGTGTAGAAGGTGAAATGTGGTTTCTTCTGGTGCGCATACCCTGTAATTAGTCACATGATCAACACAGAGCTTATTATATTTTTAAGGTTCAAGTTTAAAAACGTAGCTTAAAATAAAACTTATCATTAGAAGATAGTTAATTCTTGTCATTAAGGCATGTAATTTATAGGCAAGCTGCAGGGTAATGTTAAGATAAAAATATAACTACAATTACAACAGAGATAAAGTTCAAAATAATTGGTTTACAATATGCTTTCTGTGGAAGGACTCTCAGAATTGAGAAAGTCTAAATAATACATAATAGATGTAATAAACCAGTGGGATCTGGCCCATTCAAGGCTGGCCACCAGCAGAAAGCATACAGGTAAGTGAGTACATATACTTTTATATCTACTGAAGTACAGTCCAAGGCTTCAATGTTGAGGCACCATCACTTCCTCCTCTTACTTTTTCCGGGCTTGCTATAGGGGTCTATATTCCTGGCTGTTGGCCTATACTCCAGGATTAATTACAAGTAAGAATATAATCTGTTAATAGCATATTAAAAGCATTTATACACCATGAACAAATGGGATTGTCTGCAGGAATGCAAAGATGGTCCAACATAAGAAAATAAATCAATGTAATACACCATATTAATAAACAAAGGGAGAAAAACCCCCACATAATCATTTAACAGAAAAAGCATATGTCAAAATTCAACACCCTTTCATGATAAAAATATTCAGCAAAGTAGGAACAGAAGGGAATTTCCTTAATATGATTAAGGGAATTTATGAAAAATCCACAGGTAATGTCATAATCAATGGTGAAAGACTGAAAGCTTTCCTCCCAAGGAAAGGAATTCTTGTTCCTAAGATCAGTAACAAGACAAGGATGCCCATTTTCACTATAGTTATTCAACATTATGCTGGAAGTCTAGCCAGGGCAAGTAGGCAAGAAAAGAAATAAAAAGTATCCAAACTGCAAAGAAGTAAAACTCTATTTACAGATGGTATAATTCTATATGTAGAAATCCCATAGAACCTACAAAAAAAAAAATACTAGCACTAAAAAATGAATTCAGCATAGGTGCAGGGTACAAGGTCAACACAAAAATCAGTTGTGTTTCTACATACCAGCAATAAACAATCCAAAAAGGAAATTAAGAAACAATTCCACTTACAATACCATCCAAAAGAATAAAACACTCAGAAGTAAACTTGACCAAGGAAGCAAAAGAAAAAGCCAGAGCCAAAAATCTGAACTCAAAGATACAGAGAACAGATTGATGATTCACAAAGGTAGGGGATGGGGGTGGGTGAAATGGGTGAAGGTGGTGAAAAGGTATAAATTTCCAGTTATAAGATAAATAAGTTCTGGGGATGTAATGCACAGCAGGTAACTATATTTAAAAACATTATTTTCAATTAAAGAAAAAAAGAAGAAAGGAGGCAAAAGACTTGTACACTAAAACTACATAACTGAAAGAAATTAAAGAAGACATAAATGAATGGAATGACATTTTATGTTAATAGACTGGAAGACTTGATATCAAGATGTGAATGCTACCCAAAGGGATCTCTAGATTCAATGCTGTCCCGATCAAAATCCCAACTTTTTTACAAAAAAAAACAGAAAATCTATCTTACAAATTATTAATCTCAGGAGACCCCAAACAGCCAAAATAATCCTGAAAAAGAAGAACACAGTTGGAGGTCTCATCCTTCCTGATTTCAAAACTTACCACAAAGGTACAGTAATCGAAATACTTGTGGTACTGGCATAAAGACAGGCATATAGAACAATGGAATAGAATACAGATCCCAGAAACAAACCCTTGCATATATGGTCACGTGATTTTTGACCAAGGAGCCAAGATCATTCAATGGGGAAAAGACAGTTTTTCAACAAATGTTGTTCAGAAAACTGGACATCCACATGCAAAAGAATGAAGATAGACCATTACATTATACCACATACAAAAATTAACTCGACATAGATCAAAGACCTAAATGTAAGAGTTAATACTTATAAAACCCTTAGAATAAAATGGGAAAAGGCTTTATGACATTGGATTCAGCAATGATTTCTTGCATATTACACTAAAAAGTACAGGCAACAAAAGAAAAAAATAGATTGGAATTCATCAAAATTAAAAATTTTGTACATCAAATGATGCTACCAACAGAGTGAAAAGGTAACCCACGGACTGGGAGAAAATATTTACAGGTCATATACCTGTTAAGGGATTACTATTCCTAATTTAATTTCTGTTCTACCTTCTGATATATAGGCAGTATGATTTACCTTTGTGTCTTTTTGCCACCAAACCGAACCTCTTCTCTTAAAAGAGAGAAATGTGCCTCATGACTTGTTAATCCAAGCATAATCTGTTGAAAAATGATGAAGAAATGTTTCTATTCTCTCATTTTTTATAGCATTGGGTTCACAAAAGCAATCAAAAAACGTTTCTATGTAGAGAACACGCTTATTTAAGGAAAATAAACAATTCATTAGCAAATTAAATGTATAAATATCAAAATATGATCTATCTATAGGCTATAAATTGGGTAAATTGTGTGTACTTTTCTAAGAAAAAAATGTTCACTTTAGACTCACATAACCTTTATAACCACTCACTGTACCCCCGTAAAAAACATCCCAAAAATGTTCTCTTGGTTTTTACACCTTTCCACTTGCCACGGAGGAATGGGTAAGGAATTAGGGCAACAGCATTTCCATGACAGAAGAATACAGGACTATTCTGGAGGCCAAGATACCTTTAGTATGTGAAAACTCAGAAAAAACTGGAAAAGGATATTTTCAGTTAATGTTCTCACATAGTATTCTAATCCCCAAAGTAAGTCAAATAGTCTAGTGAACCATATCAACCGATTGCAATGTATATTGTTTATTTTCTTTTAATACGGATTCAAACAAAATAAAACATTTACGAAGCAATCAGGGAAATGAGAATACTAAATGGTTATTTATATATTAAACAGTGATTTGTTAATTTTTATTTTATGTGGGATGTCATTGGGGTTATCATTATTTTTAATATTCTCCATCATGAAATATTTATAGATTAAATAATACATGTCATATACTTCAAGAATACAGGGGATGGGCTTTCCTCGTGGCGCAGTGGTTAAGAATCTGCCTGCCAATGCAGGGGACACGGGTTCAAGCCCTGGTCCGGGAAGATCCCACATGCCGCGGAGTAACTAAGCCCGTGCGCCACAACTACTGAGCCTGTGCTCTAGAGCCCCCGAGCCACAACTACTGAAGCCCACGTGCCTAGAGCCCGTGCTCCGCAACAAGAGAAGCCACCGCAATGAGAAGCCCGTGCACCGCAACGAAGAGTAGCCCCCGCTCGCCGCAACTAGAGAAAGCCCGCGCGCAGCAACGAAGACCCAATGCAGCCAAAAATAAATAAATACATAAATTTATTTAAAAAAAAGAAAAAAAGTCTTAAAAAAAAAAAAAAGGGAATCCAGGGGAGGAGGAGGAAGGAGACAGATGATTAGGGAAAGGAGCTGAAGGTTATTGAAGACAGATGAAGGACACAAGGAGGTTCATTATGCTCTCTCCTTTACATCTGTTTATATTTGCAAATTTCTGTAATAGAAAGTTAAAACAAAAAAAGTCTAGTAAACTTGGGTTATGGAGTCATCAGATCAGGTGGTATTAAAAATCGTGTATTAAGCATGAGAGTAAAAAGGGCCCTCTACCCTGACCTCAGCGGAGTATTCATAGCACTAGGGTCAGTCAGGTGTGAACACTAACTATAGAGACCTGTTCATCATAAACTATGGCAAAAGAACTCCTTTTCCAAATGTTTTAGAACTTTGGTAATAGCAGAAGTAGCCATCATTATTAGGTCTCCGATATTTGTTCCCACAGCCAGAAATCTTCTTTTATTAAGACCAAGTTTCTTAGATATTTAACTACAATGGCATAAGATTATAATACAATAAACATTATACCTACCAAGTCAGCATCTAAGCCATAAAGACAGTGTCTGGTGTTTGGATCATGATCTGGCTTTGCCTTCTCGGATCTGATAAATTCCATGATTTTATGTTCTCCTTCTCCAGGAGTCTAAATATAATGTTTAAAAAAAATGTGGTAATATGCTATGTTTCTCAAGATTAAATTTAAAAAACTCTTTAAATAAAATAAGATAATAACCTCATGGCCTGAGAAATAGATGGTAACTCCTTGCCATGACTTGTCTGTAGAAATTTTCATATTTACAAAATACTTCAGATGTTCGTGTAACCTGGCCATGAATTCAGTCCCTAAAAATAAAAGGTTTTTAAAAATTTAATCTGAGAGAGATATAAAAACAGTGAGTTCCCAGTGACAGCATGAAATTGGATATGGGTATCCAGGGAATAGCTAGGTATAAGATCTCCCAAGGAGGTCGAAAGCTCTCTCGCTTATCTTGAAAAGCGAGTAATGTTGTATCTTTCCCAAGCAAATATCACAACTATTTCCAATTTTACCAGGCACCCCAAAATGAAGTTAATGTCAGATGGGGAAATTAAAAGAATGTTACTGCTGCCTCAGGACTATGCTTCAAATATTTTCACAGAAGGGCAGAGTTTCAACACTCCAACAAACTTCCATCTTCTATTTCTCTGCTGGATTCTGAAGTTTTTTGTTTTTTTTTAAGGCATGTAGCTTCAATAAGATTGCCAATAACAACAACTATTATCATTACTATTTTTAACCTGAAAAATTACTATTAATCTGGAAACTGAGTCTACAATGATTATGTTTCAGGAAAAGCCCAGATAGTCAATAGTCAAAGACAATACAGTCTTAAACTGTATAACGATAAAACTGGTTCTTAAATTGGGCAATGTGTCATTAGGAGACTTAATGAAAGAGAAAACTACCATAGTAAAGAATTAATCAGAAAGTACGATTATAAGATTTTTTTTCAATGTAAAGGATTATAATGATGTTAGACAAAACTCTAGGAAGGGCAGACTGTGCTGTTGCATGTAAGATTAAATTTGTAATACTGATAAAGTAATTCATCCTTAAAGTCACAGAAATCTTAACAGCCTCTGAGAAGAACAGTAAGCACTCTAGATGAGGAAAATGGGTTTCTTCTCCTGAATACAACAAGCTAGCTCTATGAACTTGGGTGAACCACAACCTCATTGAGTCAGCTTTCATACAAATAAACGGCAGAAGTAGGACTGATCTTGTAAGTTCCTGCTAGATCAGGAATTCTGTGCATCTGGGAGAGTCCTGTCCATAGGTGCCCTTATCAGCATCTGTAAAACCCTACAGTGGGTCTCCATAGGGGCACTTATGACCAAGGTGACCAAACCATCTCATGAAGAGACATAACTGGGAAAATACAGCAAATAGAACCCTAAGGACAAAATAAATAGAGGTTAGAAAAGAGAAATAAATTTACATTTATATTTTAAATCTGCCAGAATTTTTCTCTCAGTGAATTTACCTGGTGTAATGCAGTTGGAGTCAAATCTGGCCTCTGTAGGAAGAGTTTCTCCTTTTTCTACTGCCTTTTTAATTTTGTCTTCTGCCTCCTTTGCTGACCTTAAATGTTAAGGGGGAAAAGAAGTGCTCAACTTTCCGGAAAAAATAGAGATCTCTACATAAAGTAAACGGTTATTTAGAAGCTTTTGTAACTAAAATACTGATTCATCAATTTTAAGTTCAAAACATATAAGTTTTGAAATGTCTATAATCAATAAAGATGAGCCTCAGAATTGTTTCTTTTTATTTAAAGAATTGAGTTTTTCAGCTAGGGACTATAGAAGTAGAACATTATAACAGTATAAAACTGACAAAGAATGTTACAAATACTTATTATAAAGTAATTCTTTTCTAATCACAAATATACAGCATATTAGTTCTAGAAATAATTTCAAAAGTATAGCATAAACATTCATTATACACACTACATTTAATAATATCAAATAAGAAGTACATCATTACAATGATCTCTAAGAATATTATATAAAAATAATTATAAAATTGTAATGTATATCTTTGGGTTTCCTCATGAAAACATCTAAAATGAAAGCCTAATAACATTAATGACATCAGTAGCCAAAATGATCTCATTTTTGAGGCAACAGGGTTTACTAAGAAGAACATGATTTTTAGAGTCCGATAGACACAGGTTTGAATACTGGCATCCCAATTCCAATCTGGCTTCTCCAGTAACCCATGTGTGGCACACAAATATGCCACATGGCATACAAGTTAGGAAGTCCTGCTTTATGTACATTTTCTACAGCCTTGTTACTATAGCTCTATCTACTGTGCCCTGTGGAATTCTATTTCTGTGATAAACAAACTCTTCTTCGTATTTAACCTCTCTCTTACCAACCTCTTCAATATAACAAAAACTCTGAAGATATCAACTCATTTGTGATCTCTCCAATGGAAGCCATTCTTTCCTCTTTTCTCCCCTTCCTTCTTTGACTGAAGAAATGATTATTCAATGTTACTATGTGACAAGTTCTTGGGATACAACAAAAAAGAAATGATTCCTCTTCTCGGAGTTTACACTCTAGTGGGGAAATAGAAATTAAACAGCCATAATGTTTGATGTAGCTGCAATACGGAGAATGTTTGGGACAGGGGCAAGGTAAAACTATTAAAGTAATCTAGGTAGAAGACTATGGTGGCCTAGGCTGACAGTAGCAGTAAAGACGAAAAGAAGTAGGTAGATATGACTTAGATGTGAGGAATAAGGAAGAGGGAGAAGTCCAATTACTCTCAGACTTTGGAGTTGAGCAGCTATTTACATGATGTTATCATTCACGGAAACAGGAAACACAGAAGGAAGGCAGGTTTGAGGCAAAGATGAGTTCAGTTCTGAATATGTTAAGCCTGAAATGTATCTATGGTATCCAGAGGAGGCATTTAGCAGGCATTTGGATGTATACAAGCTCTGGAAAGAGATATCCACCAGAAAGATAAATTTGGGAGTCATCAGTACAGATTCAGTACTTAAAGTCATTGGATAAGATATCTCAGGACCCAGGACAGAACCTTAAGAAACATCAATATTTAAGACAAAGCAGAGGAAGAGAATATAACAAGGAGATTAAGAAGGTACAGTCAGAAGGAATTCCCTGGTGTACAGTGGTTAGAACTTGGCACTTCCACTGCCAGGGCCCGGGTTCAATCCCCGGTCATAGAGTATAGTTACCTGAAGGTCATGGGAAGGAAGTTCAAGAAAGAAATAATGGTCAACCCTGCTTAATACCAGAGATAAATGAAGTAATATAAAGACAGAATTATTCTCTAGATTTAGCCCCTTTAAGGAGTCTATTAATAATCTTGTAAGGAAGTTTCAGTGGCACGGTGGGGATGAAAGACAGATGGCAGCAGATTTAAAAGATGGCAGAGATGCGAAGAGATTAGGATTAAAGATTATGAGTGAAGAAAACAGTCGCTGTGGAGAATGAGGAAAAGCTGACTGGGGGATTTGGGGGAAACATGGCACACTCGATGCCGCCGCAGTTCCGAGTGAACGCTTGAGGTGGTTAGCGTCAACTGGCCCTCGACGCCCATTCCTCTCTCCTAGTCTGTCTTCTGATACCAGAGAGGTTGGAAGAAAGCTATAAAAAAATTAAACTCTCAGGCTTCCCTGCAGCTAGGCTTCTGGATATGACTTAGCTTCTTAATCTCTGGATCAGAGCTAAAGGAATAAATTCCTAGAACTACCTGTTCTGGTCAGGGCCTCTGAACTCCTCACCTTCCTGAATGTTACAGTAGTGATGCCATCAGTGGGTGAGTTCTATGGTGTTGTTCTGGAAGTCACTCTTAAAGGCGAACCTAAATTCACAACCTTTTGGCTTTTACAATGATTTTTATAGGCACCCAATCCTCTGTATTTTATTTCTTTCTGCTCAGAATAGTTAAATTTCTATTACCTGCAACTGACTGATACAGTGGGCTTATATAACCCTTTCTCAACACTAGATTATCTAGCCCAGCAGCGCCCCAAAACTAGTTTAACAAATACCAGGGGAATCTGGTAAACATAGTTTCCAGGGCCTAGTTTTAAGAGGTTCAGATTAAGTAAGTCTTGGGTGGTACTTGAGAATCTAAATTTTAGTAAGAGATGGCCCTTGTCTTCAAGGATTTCACAGTTCCAATATCTTCAGTATCTTTTCTCTTTTGATATTTAAATTAGTAGAGTTTACCATCCTCTTCCCATTCTCACTGCTAGCCTTCTCCAAGGTACTCTCCCACCTTCCTTGATGATTTCCACATCTGATTCATAGGTGCCCTTTCTACTTCTTTACCTGCCATTGTGATGAAAGGAAAGGATCTATTATGCCAATGACCTATCAAACTCACTAGACTCAGGGTTTCTTTCCTTCAGTTCCAACAGCCCTCTTAACTTTACTCCTGTTACTCATAACAAGGACACCGCATGTTTTCATTGTTATTTAGAAATATTCCACGGGTCCAGGATTTTGACTTTAAAATCCTCTCTCTGTATACAACTCCTTTTCAACCTTTTGCTTCTCCTACTACCCAAGTCATACACTGGGCTGATAATATCTCGAGTGTCCTAACTTAGTTCTCTTCTCATGCTCTATCCATCCCCTTCTAATCTCATTTGCCTTTCTACCCAGTGGGGACCCATGTTCAAGCAGGGTCAGCATCTAGCCCAGGGTCACATTAAATGTCAGTGATATTCTCATTAGAACAATCTCTCAGTTCACTCTGCAGTTCCACAGCTCAGGAAGAAATACTCTAGGAACTTTCTCTACTACTACCATTTCCAAATTACCAAGTTTTAGGAACTCTGAAAAATTTGTGACAGAGAACAACAGAGTAACTTTATACCACCCATCATATACCTTGAGAAATGACACCTCATTTGAATTCCTAATTCGTTTACTTGATTGATAAAATGTGACATTGTAAGTCTGAGATACTTCCACTTCTGGGGGGAAATTTAAGCAGAAAAGAAACGTGAATGGGAGATGGCACTGTGTTAAGTCAATTACCTTTGAAGTAATATATTTTGTTAATCTAAATAGTAATCTAAAATAAACCATAAATGTTTTACCTAAAACGCCTCCCACGCTGCTGGTTCATCTTTGCTCGAGGAGCCACACCATCAACGGCCATGAAGAACACTTTCCTAGGTTTAATAATGCGAAACAACACCTCCAAGTAGTGAAAAATATCAGTAAAGATTTTATCATCTGAAATTCTGAAGTGAACATCATCATCATTAGGATGGGAACAATGATGTATAATTCCATTCATATCCAGGTATAAGTTATCAAATTCAGGAATCTAACAAACAAAGAAAAATGATCAAGATCATTATTATAATCAACCACAGATACCTAGACATCTGATCAAAAGCAGGATATAGGGGCTTACTCTTATTATATAAAAACTGAGTAAACAATCACAGTTGAATAAAGAAAGTAAACAAACAGGAGGAATAAGTAAGACAGAGACATATTACGTGGTTACATTATGCACCAAAAGCTTGATCACATTTACTGTCAGGAAATTATCTACTTATTTAAAATAAGATAACCTGAGAAAACACCAAATAAAGCTCTTGGTTGATTTGGTACTCAAAATATTAGTTTCCTTTCCTCCTACAATTTGACATTAACTCCTCAAAGCCTCAATTTCCTCTATAAATGAGTAACATAATTCCCATTTATATCAAAAGGCTATTTGTACATGGTCATTAAAAGGTTTTACAAGTGATTTAAAGCCTTATTGTATATCTGGTTTTACTGAAACAGAATCATTAATTTGGTTATATTAATTTAAAAAGCTTAGATTATGCCAAGAAATTTAGGAAACTTTGAAAACTGATTTGTTTTTCATAGGTGGATTAAATAATTTTTAAACTTTGGCTAACAGGCATCCACTTTTATAGAAAGGCCTTCATTGTTCTGACTCTGATTGACGTTTCTTCTATTTAAATGTCTGTGAACAAGTAATGGGAACACTACTGAAACAAATATAAACTAACAAGGAACTAAAATGGGCACAACTTAATATCTAGTGTAATTAAGGGATTTGAGAGTAGTCTGCCTTACATACTAATTGAAGAAAAGTATTTTGAATTTTCAAACATAAAAACATAATGGGCATTTTTATATAAACTTAATGAAAACTATCTCTGAAACAATTATTCAAATTTTACCATATGCATAGGTAACAATACATTTTCCTGTTATTGAGAAAATAACATGCCTTTGAGTTTTAGGAGTGAAAAGTTTTGGTCTTTGAATCAATGAACACCATAAAAATATATTTATAAAACACCTATTTACATAGGATTGTACTAAGTAAAAAAAATTTAAATGCCCTTAGTGAGTATTAGACTCGAATGAAATGACAACTGTGATCATGAGGTTTTAAATGTACATTCAAGATTTACTGTTTGTTTCAAGAAATCTAAAAACCTCAATCAAAATCTCAATGTGATTTTTTTTTGAGGGGGTTGGGGTAATTTACAAAATGATTACAAAGTTTCCTTAGGAGAATAAACATGTAAGGGAGCATACTAAAGGGAGAGTAATGAAGGAAAACCTGCCCTATATGATATTTTAAATTATACAATAGACAGTTTAATTGAACCAAATAGTTTAGAAGTAGTCCAAGTGTACACAGAAATTTAGTATATAAGAGACATTTCAAATCAGTGAAAGAAAGGGATGGGGCACCTAGGTAACTATTTGGAAACAAAACTGTATTTCACCTTATAACAAAATAAATTCCAGAAGGATTAGAAATTTTAATGTGAGAAATGTTAAGTAAAAAAATTATATACAAATATTTTGGCAATTTTCAGGTGGGGAAAGTTAGAAATCATAAATCAAACAAATGATGGAGTGGGCTACCTAAAAATGTATTTTTAAAATCTTGTAAGGAAAAAAAAGTGCCATAAACAAGCCCAACTGAAAATGACAAAATGCAGGAAAATACTTGCAAATTAGGACCAAGTCAACATTCCTAATATACAAAACAACCCTCAAATATCAAGTAAGAAAAAGAGCATATATTAAAAGTAAGTATGGAAAATGCAAAGCAATTCAAAAAAGAAGAAACACAAAAGTCTAAATGATATGAAAAAAAGGTTCAACATTCCTAAATTTCTAATTAAAATGATACATCATTTTCCCCATCATGTTAGCAAAGATCAGAAAGATGGATGTTACCCAATATTGGTAAGGATTTGGAGAAATGCATATTTCATGTTATTAAAAGCAATAGCTGGCATTTATTAAGCACTTATTAGGTGCCAAACATTGGGCTAAACACATTCATTCTCTCACTTAATTATGGTAACAATCTTAAAAGAGACATATTTAGACTCCCCATTTTATATTAGAGGAAGATCACAGGGCTAGAAAGGAGAGAGGTGGCATAGACATATACCCAATAGTCTGGGATGGGAATATAAACTGGTGTAACTAATATGAAAATACATATCAAAATTTGAGGTGTGCACATCTTTTGTGTGTGGGGGTGTGTGTGTGTGTGTATGTGCACATCTTTGACCCAGGACTTCTACTATTGGAAATTTATCCTGAGAAATAATCAGAAATGTGCACAAAGACATAAGTACAAGATTATTCATGGCAGTATTGTTCAGAAAAGATAAAAAATTATATTATGTAACAACTTAAATGGGAAAGAATTTGAAAAAGGATACATGTCAATATATGTGTAACTGAATCACTTTGCTGTACATCTGAAACTAACACATTGTTAATCAACTATACTCCAATATAAAATAAAAAGTTAAAAAAAAAGAAAAGATAAAAAATGAAAACAATGCCTAATAATAAAGAAAATTGATAATGGTACATCTACACAAGGGAATACTACAAAGCAATTACAAATTATGATATAGATTCATATTTGGCATGGGATAATGTACACAATACATATGGTCAAGTGACAAAAGTAGTTTATAAAACAGCAGGTAAATTATTATCCCACTTATTGAAAATATTTATCTACATGTGTATCTGCATAGAAACAGGACCGTAGTGTATGGGCAATTTGTGGTTTCTTAGAATGGTAAGTGTTATTGGTCAGAGGGTTTAATTCTTTTCCCCCATCTACCTCCAGTAACCTAGGACATTGCGTAAGCATACAGTAGATGTGCAACTTCCCCTTGGATTTTCTGTATTAGGCTTTGTTTTTTGTTTGTTTGTTTGTTTTGTATTTTATAATCTTTCTGTAATTTCCACATTCTGGTCTAGTCTATTGTCCTCAACTTGAAGGAAAGTGATTTTTAAAAAATAATGTTTTGCTTGGTTTCTTCCCTCCTCCCTCTCCCTTCCTTCCTTTCTTTCTCCCTATTTACTTATGTACTTAACTCCTTCCTCACTCCCAAGCCTTCACTGAACAAGAAATATGCTAACAGTAAGATAAGACTGCACAAAATATTATATATCTCCATATTTTTCGATCCTATGGTACATAAGTTTTATATTCAATACAGATTTATGAAATAACTATAATTTTATAGTCATAATATACTTCCACCAAACTACTGGACCACTTGAACTAGGCATCAAAAATAGTTCTAGGTGTGTACACATTCAAACACCAATATAAGTCTTGTATACACTATCCATGTCAAGAATTCTCTAAAATAGGAATAGAGTTAAGCTCTACTATTTGTTTGTGTCACCTTTCTTTCTTTTTTCTAATATTACCAGCCATTAGTGCTTAATGCCTATTTCTATTAACTTATTTGAGGTTGCAAAATGGTGATATTCTATCACTTCTTTTTTTATTAATTGTAATACTTTTATAAAGGGGATCATTCTGCCTCTTGGTTACCCAGTGGTACAGCAAAGGTTTTCAAAATTGGGAACTGTGTCTATCACCTTTGGAAGGGGACCCTTTTTTTAAAGTACCATTGTAAACTCAAGGATTTAAGCATATTTGATGGGTTTTAATCCACTGGATTATCATTATTATCATTATTGAAGATCAAATTGTCCCATCTGGGGCGATTCCAAGCCTCTTCCAGTTATCTCTTCAATCCTTTGAGATGTTCCTAGTAGTCTTTAGTAGCGGTTCTGCTATATGATATGACAAAAGTTTTCAGGCTCATCTAGAATACTTCCTCTGACCTAGAATCAGTCATTTCTCCATAAAATCCTGATTTGTTTTGATGAATAATGGTATTTCAAAACCATAATTTAGGCACTATGAATGCAACTGCTACTGGATTGGTCAGTGTTTCTAGGCCTTTTCTGTGATCAGAAAGAGCTAGGAAATTTACACACGTGTGTGTGTGTGTGTGTGCACGCGCGGGCGTGTGTTTCATAAGATTATACTGATACTTTCAATTCAAATTCTAGACTATAGAGCTTTTACTTAACATTTTCTCTATTACATCGGTAACTGCTTTCTTACACATCAAGAATCTTGGTTATAAGAGATGACAGAATTAAAATACTCTATAATTAGGTATTTATCATATCACACACACGAGTTTCAGAAAAACAATATTAATATTACCACTAATATGATTAATAGTAATATAAGTTTTTTTGCATAACTTTTCCCCATTCTCTCTTACTCCCATTTATTTTATAGTTGTGCTATCTAAACATTGTCAGAACACATAGCCATCATATACTAAACTTTCTCCCTCTTCACTCTTATTTTGTTTTTGTTCTACAGGAAATTATATTTAATGTTCACCACTGGTATTTATGTAGATATTTCCCCAGTCCTTTTGATTGTCTGAAGCTCATTCTCTAGCAGATTCCTCAAGAAAGTGCTCAAAGGAACAATATTGCCTGACTTCTCCTACACTGATCATTTCACCAGCTTATCGTTTATACTTAAAAGTCAGTTGAGTATCTTTATGTTACTCCATTTTCTTCTGGCATAAAGCACTACTGTGAAAAACTATGATGGGAACCTGATTTTCTTTCCCTTATAAGTCATATGTTCCTTTCTTGTAGGTGATGAAAGCTTTTTTCTCTCTTTCTTTAAAGTCCATGAATTCAACTAGAACATGTCTTGATGTTGGTCATCTGAGTCAATATTCTTGGGTACATGGTGTATTCTTTCAACATGGCTTCAATGTTTTTTTTTTAAATTTCAGGGAAGGTTTCTTTAATTATAGTTTTAGTATTTGTTCTGTTATATTGCTTTGATTTCCTTTTTCAAGAATCCCTATTATTTGTCTTCTTTGCCTATCTTATTACTTTCTCTTGAACCTTTTTATCTTTTAAAATTTTCTCTTATTTCCACCTTCTATTTTTTTCTTATGGCATCATTTGCTTTTGCCTTGCTACTACTTTAGGCTTCACTTCTGACGTGATTTTGCCATTTATGTCTAATTTTCTTTAGGTTCTGTCACCTTATTCCTGAGTTTTTGTAATTGATATATGTTTTTCTTTCATGTCTTATTTTCTTAGTGCCTTTTAGCTCATTCTGAAATAGTAGGTTATAGTTTTGGTCTGTTATGTGTGCATGCTTTTACTGCAAGCTTTTATTGTCTGTACGAATATTATTTTGTTCCCCTTTTCCCCCATAATAACTTTGTATACTATTTGACCTTGACACTTTTCTATCGTTCATTTTTATGTAAATTTAATTCTCCTGAACTTTTGGAATGAGGAGGGGTTCAGGAAAGCTTTAACTTTACAAAGCTCCCTCTTCTGCTACTTTGGGGTAGTGTTAAAAAATATGATGGTTTGCCTGGTTTGTTTTCTAAGATTTCTTGACTCTGTAACCCTCCCCCACTTTTATCTTGACCTTCTTCTCTTATCTCTCTTGTCCCTTTCCTGATAAAATTTTATCTCACTCCCAGCAGTTTCTCCTTAGGGTGGGCTCTGCCTTAGAATGGTACCTTGGCAAGTCAGTTTTGAGGGTTCACAGGAGTTAGACTGCTCCTGCCCTTTAAAACCCCCCAGTTGAAGCTACTGCTATCTAATAGGCCTGTAGAGGCTTAGTGAATATTCTGGAGTTCTGCTCTCAGGTTCATCAGATGTTGCCCCATTTCTCCTTCTTCCTCTTGCAGACATGCCAATACCAACTGGGTCTAGAGGCTATCGGTAGTCTGTCCCCACCAAATTGTATCTTGGGGTTCATGGGGATACCATGTCACATGGTTTTGTTGTAACTGTTCTATGGATTTTAAATTTAGCTATCTAGTTTCTCTTTCTGTTTTTAAATGAGGATTCAGAGAAACCAAAAACTATGCTATGTCACCACTGTCACCATCTTCCCAGAACCCACCCCTCCATCCAGTCCCTTCCCCCAAGGACTAGCTTTTGAACCGCTGTGACTTAGGCACTACCATCTTTTAAGTACTGCTTGAGAGAGTAGCTGGTGATTGCTTTTTGAAAGACATCACTTTGATGAACCAAGTTTTAAACCTATTGTTAGTGTTCATGTCATAAAACTGCCTTAAAGCCATTATTTTTGTTCAGTAACAAAATTCCTCAAGATGGAGAAAATCCAAGATCCTTACACCAAACCAAATTCTGTGCCAAAGAGTACAGAGTAAACATATTACTGAACAGATTGTGCATTGTCAAGTTAGTCTGAATTTTTCAATTTAGAGATAAAGTGCCTGATGCATGGCAGGTACTCACATGTTTGAGTGAAGGATCCAGGAAAAGCCTAAGCTAGTTGTCACCATTTTTATCCTCTTCTCTGGAAAGAAATGTTTCCCTAAATCTAATTCAACCCATGCTTCAAATATATTAAAGACAAACCACCATTCTGGAATTTTTGGTAAGCTTTTCCTCATATACCGAACCTGACTGGAATCCAACAACAAAGAATCCTTTCCAGAAGTTTAACCCCATCTTCATGCTTACAGTACTTTTTAAAAATAATAAACCATAATTTAGTAGACAGCATGGGGCTTCCCTGGTGGCGCAGTGGTTGAGAGTCTGCCTGCCAATGCGGGGAACACGGGTTCGAGCCCTGGTCTGGGAGGATCCCACATGCCGCGGAGCAACTGGGCCCGTGAGCCACAGCTACTGAGCCTGCGCTCCTCAACAAGAGAGGCCACGATAGTGAGAGGCCCGCGCACCGCGATGAAGAGTGGCCCCCGCTTGCCACAACTAGAGAAAGCCCTCGCACAGAAACGAAGACCCAACACAGCCAAAAAAAAAAAAAAAAAAGCCAAAAAAAAAAAATAGACAGCATGATGGTGTTCACTGTATTATTTCCCTCCATGTTAATACAATGCTATCCATCTCAACTAACTCAATTAGCTGTACAAACTTCAAAAATGACTTTGTGTGTGTGTGTGTCAGAAGTGGGATTTGAACCCATGCCTCCATTCGGAGACAAAAATGACTTTTTTCTGTAAAATATAAAATGGGCAAAAGAGCTACCAAAACCATTAAATGTGACAAACACTAGACCCAAAATCTAGTTTACCTAATAGATGACTGCTTACTATTTTTTTCCGCAGTCCCAATACCTGAACTACATTTTTCAAGTCTGCACATAAACGCTGCCCTGGGGTCATTATATACCGAACATTACTATCCCTAGTATTAGTGCTCTAACAATCTGTTTCTCTCTCCGTTCACCCCACGTCTCCTTCCTCCCTCATCTCCTTCCTCCCTCTCTCCCCCGTCTCTCTTTACACACACACACACACACACACACACACAGTCACACAATGAAGCTTCCAAATAACTGCCCTGGCCCCGTCCAAATGTATTTTTATTCTTTTGGAACGGGGGATTGGTACGGTCCTTGGGGTAACAGAAAAAGAGTAACGAACTGTATCATAAATATGAACCATCAGCCACGTCAAAAAGTCTAGGCGTTGGGGGTAGGGCGGGATGCAGCTCTAGATAAGGGAAAGTAAACAAGGGGATTCAACTGCGGAGGCCGGTATTATTGTTTGTATGTGGGCCTGTTGCTCTGGGTGGGGATTGGGGCTAGGTCCTAGGACAACCATCCCACCTCCAAGCAGAAAAACGAAACCTGCAGCTCCCTGGGGAGGAGAGGGAAGCACTCCCGAAAGCGCTCCTCCCCCGAACTTGATTGCGGAGTCGCGGCAGGCCCGGCCCGGGCAGGAGCTGTCAGAACCGCCGCATCCCCGCCGCTCTGCCCACAGGAGAGCGACTTGCGTCTTCGCCCCCACTCAGATCACCAGGGTGTCCGCAAACGTTCTGCTCCCCTCCCTTCGCCACTCAGCCAGCTGACGACGAGCAGAAGGAGGCGGCGGAGAGCCCCGGTCCCAGGGTGGAGAGAGGGCCGCCGAGCCCCGGGTCCTCCGCCTTCTGGGCCTCTGCCCCCTTGCTCACCCACCTGATGCTCCTTCACCACTTCGCTGAGGCAGGGATACCGCTCCGAGATCCATCGGTAAAACTTGGGGACTCCCATTTCGACCGTCAGTGCTAACTCAAGTCAGGGCAAAACCGAAACCAAACGCCCCGCCGGGGCCTACGCCGCCGCCTCCGGCCGTCGCTCCGCAGATGACAACACACCGCCCACCTAACCATAGAGAGCGGACGCCGGGCCTAGAGCGGCCGGCTTCGAGACCGCATCTCCGGGGCGGGGCTCTAGCCCCGGCCCGAACTCGCCGCCGCGGAGCTGCCTGGTTACATTGAAGAGCGCCCAGGCGTTTCTGAATGCGTGTGTGAAATCCAGTTCTGAAAATGCCAGTTGACAGACCTGAGCGCTGTAAGTGGATTTGGAAGGGGATGAAAACCTCACGAGACGACTGGAAGAGTCCTGGCTGCTTCCGTCTTCTGGGATTACTAATCTCTGTTTTTCAACACAGATTTGAAAAGGTCTGATGATTTATTTGGTTTAGTTTGTTTTGTGAGCGGAAATTTTTTCTTTCAGGATACAAAAGTTTCTTTTAAAAACGTTCTTTTCCAAATTATTTGCGTAAAATGATTTCCTAACTCCCCTCCACCCAGCTTCCTCCTTAACTCTTAACATTAGGCCTTCGATAGGAAAGTATACGTTTAGTTTTCACATTTATACCTCTTGGGTTATTATATTTTCCCCCATCACACTTCAACTGTACAAAAAGGCAGAATTTTGTAAGGTAAACCTAAGTGAAATTATCTGTTACAAAAAGATTATGTTTTCGTTTATTTGTATTTAATAACCTCTTTGCTTTGAAATTATTATGAATTATTTTAAATCTTCTGCAATAAAATGTACTCCCAAATTTAACGTTAAAATTTTTTAGATTTTAAAACCTCATGAAATTTTAAGTAATGCTGTTTCCCCCAACCACTGGATTCTGCATTCTGGTACACTTTTAGTATGGCAGCATCTTTAAAATTACAGAATGTTTATACAGTTTTCATATTCATGTTAATTGGCTAATTTTTTTTTCCCTATCACATTTTCAACAAATACAAAAAAAGAGAGTATTACTAAGTGAACTTAATGATGTGCTATTTATGTTTACATCTCTCTTACTAGACAGTTCCCAGAGGTAAGGGGAACCGTGCTTTGTCTACAGTATTTATTCAATATGATTTTTTGTTCAAATGAATCCTTATGTTAGTACTTAAAATCAATGAAAATTGTAAAATGAAATTAGGCTGGCTTGTTTCTTGCAAATACATCTTTTTAAGAGCATAAGAACATAAGATATTCCATTTCTCCAGTTATAATACACAGTATATATTAAGAAAGCAGTTTATTTCTTAACAACATATATTATTTTAAATATTATTAACAATCAGGGAGAAATACCAGTTACTGTGAGAACATAAACATATGTTGTAATTTGGAATTGAATAGATACAAACACAGATTAATGATCCAAGTGCATTGATTTTAGATTATTAACATATTCTTTTAAGTAACTCCATTTCACATATATGGGGTCCAACCAAGGTACATCTGGCATAGCAAGTTTTCATCAGTTGCTTCTTGTATAAGGTAATGCACATGTCCTTCAATAGATAATGGCAGTCCTGTCACTCTATTTCGGGTCTTGATTACACCTTGTAGTCTCTGCTCGATGTCAAGAACATGGGTTTTGGCCTAAAAAGAAATTGAAAATCATAAGGACTAAGGACCCAATGACATGTAGATGTTTATAATTTGGAATTACTGCCTTTCTTTTATCTAACAAATATTAATGCCATTTTACTGATTATTACCCCTTTTGTAAGAGCAAATGCAGACAAAAGAGAGAAGAAATGAAGCAAATACAGTAACTTGAGATACTGATCTCGAGGCTTGCAATTTTGATCTAACATCAACTGTTTGGACATTTTTCAGGACTCTGTGAAATACCAGGGAATCTCTTCCATGTTAGAAGTCTAGAAAAATAATAATATAAAAAAATCTACTCTGAGAAGTGTTTAGGACTTAAACATTTGAATATTAATATTCTAATAACAGCAACAATACTCTAATGCCTAATATTTAGATTATGTTATATGCAAATGGGAGTTCTAAGTGAGCTACTTGTAATTCTACATATTTTTCTCAATCAAGAAAGCATATCAGAATGCAAAAGTGAGAATGATGTAATTAGAAAAACAACCCTCAAATCTATTCTAACTTATTTAAAATAACTATCTGGAAAATTTGAGGATTCAACTAATATAGTCAGCTCTCTGCAGCCAATGATTCAACCAACCACGGACTGAAAATATTCAGGGGAAAAAAATTCCATAAAGTTCCAAAAAGGAAAACTTCAATTTGCCATACACCAGCAACTATTTACATAGCATTTACACTGTATTTACAACTATTTACATGGTATTTACATTGTACTAGGTATTATAAGTAATCTAGAGATGACTTAAAGTATATGGGATGATATACACAGGTTATATACAAATCCTACAGCATCTTATATATGGGAGTTGAGCATTCCAGGATTTTGGTATCCACAGGGGGGTCCTGGAACCTATCCCCCATGGAAATCAAGGGACAAGGGACTACTATGTTAGTAAAGAGTTCTACATATTGAAGCTGACACCTGCTGCTCTATAAATTCAGGCAATTTGTGTTCAAGTTTTTCCCATTCTATATCATAACTGTGATTTGTTTATGGTTAAACAAGCATGCTTTGAACTCTGTTTTTATTATACAAATGATAAGAATGTTAACATTAGTAATGACAATAAAGAAAACTTATGGCATTGTCATACTAGATAGAGAACTAAATTTCAGAGTATTCAATGGTCAGTCACTGACAGTATTTAGAATCAGTTCCCATTTAGAGATATACAATATCAGTTCATATCAAGCTACACCTTCTACTAACCTTTTCGTTGAGAACTTCCCCTGTTTCATTCAGTGGTGCTTTGGAATGCCCTTTCACTGGTTTACTCCATTCCACAAGAGGATCATGTAGAAAAGTCTTTAAGACACTAAAATGGAAACAAATATTATGGTAATAATACAATGTTATCTTTGTAAAAAGAACTCTCATTAATGTCAACAGTTAGGTGAAGGATAACTACTGAAGGATAAGAAGCTAATGGTAATACTCTTACCAAACACATTACTACCATTTCAGAAAATGCTATGCTTCCTCCTTCAGAGAATTTGCCTTTGCCTACGTCTAAACTATCCAATGTATTTTACCATAATGCCTGGTAGACAGGTTTTAAATAAAAAAGTGAATAAATGAGCTTTAAATGTCCTTTTGAAAAACTACTTTCCACAGCTAACATATTTAATGGTAAAAGACTGGCTTCTTCACCCCTAAGATTAGGAAAAGGACAAGGATGTAGATGTCTCAACATGGCTCTTTAACATTGATCTAGCTAGGGCAATTAGGCAAGAAAAAGAAAAGGCACTGAGATTAGATTAGAAAAAATAAAACTATCCCTATCTACAGATGACCTCTTGTTGTACAGAGAAAATCTTAAGGTATCTGCAAAAATAACTATGAAAACTAATAAATGAGTTCAGTAAGGTTGCAGGATACAAGATCAATATACAAATTTAGTTATATTTCTATACACTAGCAATGAACAATCCAAACATGAAATTAAGAAAAAAATTCCATTTAGAAATACTTAGGAACACATTTTTAAAAAGTTAAATACAAGATTTGCAAACTAAAAATTACAAAACGTTGTTGACAGAAATTGAAGAAGACTTAAATAAATGGAAAGATATCCTATGTTCATGGATCAAAAGACTTAAGATGGCAATACTCCCTAAATTGATTTACAGATTCAATGCCATTCCTATCAAAATCCAGGGTGGCCTTTGCAGAAATTGGCAAGATGATCTTAAAATGCATATGGAAATGCAGGAGACGCATAACAGTCAAACAGTCTTGAAAAAGAAAAAAAAAGTCGGAGGATTCACACTTCCTGACTTCAAAACATACTACAAAGCTATAGTAATCAGGAGAATGTGCTATTGGCATAAGGTTAGACATACAGATCAATGGAATAAAACTGAGAATCTAGAAATACACCCTTACATGTATGGTCAATTGATTTTCAACAGAAATGTCAAGACAATTAAATAGAGAAAAATAATCTCTTCAAAAATGGTGCTGGCAAAAACAGAAATACAGATCAATGGAACAGGGTAGAAAGCCCAGAGATAAACCCACGCACATATGGTCACCTTATTTTTGATAAAGGAGGCAAGAATATACAATGGAGAAAAGACAGCCTCTTCAATAAGTGGTGCTGGGAAAACTGGACAGCTACATGTAAAAGAACAAAATTAGAACATTCCCTAACACCATACACAAAAATAAACTCAAAATGGATTAAAGACCTAAATGTAAGGCCAGACACCATCAAACTCTTAGAGGAAAACATAGGCAGAACACTCTATGACATAAATCACACCAAGATCCTTTTTGACCCACCTCCTAGAGAAATGGAAATAAAAACAAAAATAAACAAATGGGATCTAATGAAACTTAAAAGCTTTTGCACAACAAAGGAAACCATAAACAAGACGAAAAGACAACCCTCAGAATGGGAGAAAATATTTGCAAAAGAAGCAACTGACAAAGGATTAATCTCCAAAATTTACAAGCAGCTCATGCAGCTCAATATCAAAAAAAAACAAAAACCCAATCCAAAAATGGGCAGAAGGGGCTTCCCTGGTGGCGCAGTGGTTGAGAATCTGCCTGCCAATGCAGGGGACACGGGTTTGAGCCCTGGTCTGGGAAGATCCCACATGCCACGGAGCAACTAAGCCCGTGAGCCACAACTACTGAGCCTGCGCGTCTGGAGCCTGTGCTCCGCAACAAGAGAGGCCGCAACAGTGAGAGGCCCGCGCACCGCGATGAAGAGTGGCCCCCGCTCACCGCAACTGGAGAAAGCCCTCGCACAGAAACGAAGACCCAACACAGCCATAAATAAATAAATAAATAAATAAATATAAAAAAAAAAAAAAAGGGCAGAAGACCTAAATAGACATTTCTCCAAAAAAGATATACAGATTGCCAACAAACACGTGAAAGAATGCTCAACATCATTAATCATTAGAGAAATGCAAATCAAAACTACAATGAGATATCATCTCACACCAGTCAGAATGGCCATCATCAAAAAATCTACAAACAATAAATGCTGGAGAGGGTGTGGAGAAAAGGGAACCCTCTTGCACTGTTGGTGGGAATGTAAATTGATACAGCCACTATGGAGAACAGTATGGAGGTTCCTTATAAAACTAAAAACAGAACTACCATATGACCCAGCAATCCCACTACTGGGCATATACCCTGAGAAAACCATAATTCAAAAAGAGTCATGTACCATAATGTTCATTGCAGCTCTATTTACAATAGCCAGGACATGGAAGCAACCTAAGTGTCCATCGACAGATGAATGGATAGAGAAGATGTGGCACATATATACAATGGAATATTACTCAGGCATAAAAAGAAACAAAATTGAGCTATTTGCAGTGAGGTGGATGGACCTAGAGACTGTCATACAGAGTGAAGTAAGTCAGAAAGAGAAAAACAAATACCATATGCTAACACATATATATGGAATCTAAAAAAAAAAAAAAGTTCTGAAGAACCTAGGGGCAGGACAGGAATAAAGATGCAGATGTGGAGAATGGACTTGATGACATGGGGAGGGGGAAGGGTAAGCTGGGACGAAGTGAGAGAGTGGCATGGACATATATATACTACCAAATGTAAAATAGATAACTAGTGGAAAGCAGCTGCATGGCACAGGGAGATCATCTCGGTGCTTTGTGTCCACCTAGAGGGGTGGGATAGGGAGGGTCGGAGGGAGACGCCAGAGGAAGAAGAAATGGGGATAAAGGTATATGTATAGTTGATTCACTTTGTTATACAGCAGGAACTAACACACCATTGTAAAGCAATTATACTCCAATAAAGATGTTTAAAAAAAAAAGACAAATAATCCAATTAAAAAAACAGTCAAAGGATTTAAATAGACATCCGTCCAAAGAAGTTATGCAAGTGGCCAATAAACATGAAAAAATGTTCAACATAACTGGTCATTAGGAAAATGCAAATTAAAACAACAATTAAATACAATTTCATACCCAGCAAGACAGATAAAATAATATAGATAGACAATAACAAGTTTTGGTAAGGATGTGGAGAAACTGGAACACTTAAGACATTGCTAGTGGGACTATAACATATTACATCTGGTTTGGAAAACAGTTTGAAAGTTCCTCAAAATGTTAAGCTTAGAGTTAACATATCCAGAATCCTACTCATAGGTATAATCAAGAGAACTGAAAACATATATCCACATAAAACCTGTATGCAGATGTTCACAGCCACGCTATTCACAATAGCCAAAACAATCCCAAATGTCCATTAACTGATGAATGGATAAACAAAAGGTGGTATATCCATATAATAGAATATTATTTGACAATAAAAAAGAATGAAGTACTGATACATGCTAGAGCATAGATAAACCTTAAAAACATCATGCTACTGTAAGAACAGAGACACTAAAGGCCACATGTTGTATAATTCTACTTATATATGAAATATCCAGAATAGGCAAATCTATAGAGACAGAAAGAGATTCGTGGTTGCTAGGAGATGGTGGGGAGTAGAGTTAGGGAGTGACTGCTAATTTCTTTTGGAGGTGATGAAAATGTTTCATAATTAGATAGCAGTGATGGTCGCACAATCTTGTGAATATACTGAAACCTCCGTAGTATATATATTAAAAGACCGAAGTTTGGACTTCCCTGGTAACGTAGTGGTTAAGAATCCACCTGCCAATGCAGGGGACACGGGTTCGAGCCCTGGTCTGGGAAGATCCCACATGCCGTGGAGCAACTAAGCCTGTGCGCCATAACTACTGAGCCTGTGCTCTAGAGCCTGCGAGCCACAACTACTGAGACTGCATGCCACAACTACTGAAGCCCATGTGCCTAGAGCCTGTGCTCCGCAACAAAGAGAAGTCACTACAACGAGAAGCCCACGCACTGCAAGGAAGAGTAGCCCCCGCTTGCCGCAACTAGAGAAAGCAGCAACGAAAACCCAATGCAGCCAAAAATAAATTAAGAAAAAAAAAAAGAGTAAATTTTATGGTATGTAAAATATATCTTAATAAAAGCTATTATTAAAAAAAATCTACTTCAACCAGTACAAAGTAGCTCTATATAAAGAAAACAACTTAGAAACCAATAATCACATTCAAAGTTACTATTAAATTGTTTACAAAATATAGATGATTACCTCATTAAAGGTTCTCTCTGATCTCGCATCAGCCTCATTGTAACTTCACAAGCTCTTCGAAAAAGACCTTCTGTTCCCATAGGACCCATTCCATTAACCATATTATGAGTCATGCGAAATGGAACAATTTCTGGGACCTCAAAGGTTTCTCCCTTAAAACAATGCATTTCATTAAAAAGTAAAGATGCTGGAATTTAAAAATCTTTATGCAAAAAATTTAAAGCTTTTAGGAGAGAGCAAACATACCCTCAAAATATTTGTATTTGCAACTTACGTTACAGGCCTACATCATGAAGGAGCCATATGACTCTCTACCTTTGCTTTTGAGGAGCTGAAACACAACTTCTTGGATAAGATCTAGAGGATGGGTGGATTCATCTTTCACTGAATTACTGAAGTGAATAGCATTATAGAGCAATATTTAGGCATTCAATATTTAGCCTTATATTAACTCCCTTAATGTCCTTCTTGAATAGTATAAAGTACAAACAAAATACTCTCATAATTTTCTTCTTTAAGACTTTCAGTTTAAAACAGGACGGGAAAAGAAATAGCCAAGTGATAGATGCTCACAATCCCTGAGACAGGAAGTGTAACATGTAATATAATGAAGTCCAGTTCATTTATTTTCTTCCATACTGTAACACCTGCCTTTCCTAGGGCTTTTTCATCCCTCCAATCAGTTTCCCTAAATTCCTCTCTTGTATGAATCCCCTATACCAGTGGTTTATCTTTGATTTGTTTTCAGTTGGGTCTGTGACCTTTCTTGGTTTCCTGTGATAGCAGACGGCAACCCATAGAGAATAAGGATGAAGGAAAAAGTGGGTTTAATAATTAGTCTGCCTTTCAGGATCATAACATTGGAAAATTGGAGGGGGGCCTTAAGGAGAGTCGAATGACCTCAATTTATTCCCAGACCCCAGCTGGACCTACACAATCTGAATTTCCTGTGATGTTTCCTAGGTATCTGCATTAAAAAAAAAAAAAAAATCTTAGATGCTGCTGCCAGGTTTGGAAACAATCACATTAAACTACTCTGTCTCTCTAAAACTGAGTCTCAGTAAAATGAACTGTTCATATATTATATGAAGACCCCATGTTCATATAACCAAGAACTAATAAGTCAGAACTTGGATCTATGCTTTTGGACTTCAAGTTCAGTGCTAGTTTTACTATATCACTCTTCTGAGTTCTCTCCAACCCAAGTTGCTTTACTGAGGGCTATGGGATCCACTGATCAAAACCAGTCAACAAACTCTCAGTGTGACTATAGCTGCTACTAACAGGTATGTCTAGGAAGAACAGTTGTTGAGGAAAGGAAATCAGGAGAAAACATACAATTAACTACAGTAGGTCATATCACATACCTTATTGAAGAGACAGTTGAAATCCACATGTACACATTCACCAGTCAAAGAATCAAAGAGAATGTTCTCACCATGACGGTCTCCAAGGCCCAGGATATAACCAACCATTGACATAACGGCGGTGGAACGGCAGTATGCTGATCTGCTACTGTACCTAAAGGAAACACAATGCCTATCAAGTATCCTTGTATCATATGGGGCAACATACATCTAAAATATTTTTTTAAAAAATCTAACCATAACAATGTATTATATTTTTGGTAACCTACCATGATGTAGGATCAGGGAATGTTCTCAGAAACCACTCATGAAAAACAGGAGGATGCCTGGGCAGGAGAAATTCTCGGAATACTTTGAGTTTTTCAGACAAAGCTGCCGATTTTGGTAGCATACACTGGCGAAGTTCCTTCCCTGTCATATAAACTCCTGCAAGGTAGAGTGATTTCCATTAATCACACAAGCCAAATGAGAAAAGGGGCAATTTTTTTTTTGGTGAAAATAGGACAGGAAATATCTACTTTTATTCAAAAGCAAGAATAAATGGAAACATTTCAATTATGCATAGGTAAACTTTCTTCTGATATTATACGAAAATAATAAACACATTATCTTCACTTAATACTTATCTAGAGTGAGCCCTCTTGTTGATGATAATCAATGCCAAGTAAGACCACACATACCAGAAGATACCACTCAGAATAAATCCAATGTGAATAGTGCCCCTGCATGTAAAAATGCTACAGCCCTCACTAAATTTACAGTGATCTCTCTCTGTTAATCAGCAGGCAGTATGGGTCCACACTGAATCATTACTAAGAAACCTACAATGGTGCTCCGAAATAATTTACTCTGTGTGAAGGCTAGCCTATAAGATTCATAGCATACCTGATTTTAAAACTAATCTTGTACAATTCAAATCATATGTGGAAGCAGAAGAAAATTTCCTTCTGATATATTTGTGAGTTTGTATTATATGGTTGACATGACTCCAGTCTATAAAGTGCCTTTTAGGCCCACCTTGGTTTGGTGCTTTTTGGACCCAAGGTTCAGCTAAAATTTCCATAGACAAGTTTGAGATTAGAGATTTTTAGCCTCAAATGTTGCACAGTTCAACTATGTTCATGATAGGATGGAAAAAATATATATATTTTTAAAAATCCAATAGCAATAACTAACACTTATATAATATTTCATCTTTAAATAAAATAGTCAATAGCAAGTTCCTTGAAATCAGATTCAAGTGTGTTTGAACTTCAGCTCTACAACACATTAGTAACTTGGATTACGTTACTTCACTGTCCATAAAATAGTGATAATTAGGCTTGTTAACAATAATAAAAAAAACTGATACACACAAAATACTTAGCATAATACCCATAATATAGTAATTTATCAATATTACTTAATGCTGTGGGTTGATTGTATCCATCAAAAAAAATAACCCTTGCTACCTGTGAATGTGACCTTATTTGGAAATAAGGTCTTTGCCCATGTATTCAGGTTAGGATGAGGTCGTTATGGTGAGCCCTTAATACAGTATGACTGATATTTTTATAAGAGAAAACAGGGACATACAGACTTAAGGAGAATGCTGTGTGATGACAGAGGCAGAGAATGGAGTGAAGCATCTACAGCCAAGGAATGTCAAAGATAGCTGGCAACACCAGAAACTTACAGAAAGGCATGCAATGGATTCTCCCCTTGGGCCTTGAGAGATATTGTGGGCCTTGAGAGATACTGTGGCCCTACTGACACAGTGATTTTAGACTCCTTGTCTCCACAACTGTGAGAGTAAATTTCTGTTGTTTGTGAACAGTTTGTGGTAATGTGTTATGGCAGTCCTAGGAAACTAATACACTTATTTTTTACTTTAGTAACTTGATCTATTTGTTTTTAATGTATTGCATCATAAACATTTATAAAACTTTTTATTTTGAAATAATTTTAGTCTTACAAAAATTGCAAAAATTATACAGAGTTCCCATATATTCATCACCCAGATTTTGTCAGTGTTCATCTCTTTCATAACAGAATACAATTACCTAAACCAAGAAATTATTTTTTCATAGTATTATTAACTAACTTTCAGACTTTATTCAAATTTTACCAATTGTCCCACTATCATCCTTTTTCTGGGTCAGGATCCAATTCAGGATCCCTTACTGCATTCAGTTGTCATGTCTCCTTAATGTCCTCAAATCTGGGAAACTTCTGTTTTTGTCTTTTATTACCATGAAATTTTTAAGGAGTTCTGACCTGTTATATTTTTGTTTCTTCATTGTAAAGTTACTACTTTTTCCCCTTTGTAATTAATAAGTATCTGGTGGAGAGATACTTTGAGACTCTGCAAATAACCTATTTTCCATCATACTTTTGCCAACGATTTTCAGCAGTCATTGATAATCACTGCCTGCAACAATTATTACTGTGATATTTACTAATTGGCAATTTTCTGTTTTCATCATCTCTTCTACATTTATTCATTGTAATTCTACTCTAAGGAAGAACTTGTTCCTACCTTCCTATTTATTTATTTATTCATTCAAGTATTTGTTTACATAAGTGTGGACTCCTGTCTATTTTATTCCATGGGTTATAATCTAATACTATTATTATTTATTTTGGTGCTCAAGTTATCCCAGGTTTGGCCAGTGGGAGACTCTAACACTTTCGGTTTCATTCTAGCTTTCCCTTTCTTTTTCTTTCTCTAATATGAAAAACTAGCTCTCATTAGCCACAATGTATTTACTTATTTGCTGAAGTCTAGTTTACACATAACTCCTAGAAAAACACATTTTCGTATACATTTTTGTAAGCTACCTCAAATCCTTTTGGGATAAAGATAGAGAAAGAATTAAAACACAAGGAAGGAAAGAAGAAATCACTTAACTACTTCTGTAAATATCAATAGTACCAAGAAATTTTACTATGGCTTATACCCAAAAATGTACAATGATAATAACCATTATACCTATATTATATGTTAGCAGCTATTATACCCATATTATATACTTATATCGTAAGAATTAATTTTAGTACCCTTTTCCTTATATAGTTTGGTCAGAATAGGTCTCAAGCCAGCAGTGTTGTTAACCCATTCAATAATCCCACATTCATCATTCAGTGGAATAACTGCATATGTTCTAATATGAAGTTCTCTTCTACGAGACTCGGCGTCTTTTCTTAAGCACTATTAAAAAAAAACACATAAACTTAAAAGTTAAAAATTTCTAAATGTTATGTCAAACCTATCTAAAGATTGTTCATTTCATAGCAAAATAATGTCCATAAAAGCTTATTATGTAGTATAGACAAATAATTCTTCAGAAAGGTAGAGCAGGAAACTACAGGGACAATATCCTTAATTTATTTCCAAATCATTAAAAATGCCTTGGGTAAGTACTTCTTTTAATTATTCAGTATTAATGTGACAACAATACTGGGTTCAAAAATGTTATAGTTATATATTTAACAATGACAAAATACTCTTTAAAAATTGCTTCTAAGATATTACTGAAATGGTAAGTCCTTGGGCGCAGAGAATGCTGTTTAATTTTATCTAAAAAAATGCATGAACAGAAAAGTATGAGTTTTATGATATCCCCAAAACATATATCTTACTCTTACAGTTTAATATTATAGCTTCATTTGAAAAATTATCTCCTAGCAGAAGAAAGCTTTACACATCTCATCTGATTAATCCTGAAATATACTAGGTAAGGATAAACAGTATTTTGTTTAATTCTGGAACTGTATGAAATAAACTAAGCACACATCTATAATTGTAACCTGTCAAATTCTAAAGCACAATCACTGACCAAAAATACATTTTAAACTTTAGGAATAGATAGGCTACATAAATGTCAGCCAAATAGTATGGCATGAGAATCACATGTAAAGATCAGTATATGGCCTCCTAGACCAATGTAATGAGACGAGTTTTTCACAATCAGGCTATTTTATTTGACCATGTTAATGTGGGGGAAAGGTAATGAAACAACTTAATTGGTAACAAGGCTGATTAAGATAAATTTATAAATTAAAGCCAGGCCACTTGATACTCCCAACTAGAAACACACTCAGGGAGCTTTGGGACAAACATACTGATGGTTTAATATCAGTGAATTAAGTAACCAATTTACCAAACAACATTTTAAATAAAAATATTCTTTCCCTTAATACCTATGAAATGGGTTTTTATTGTGGTATTAATTTTTAAATTAGTTTGGTTAAACTAAGCACAAACCATAATTCTCCTTTTTAAAAAATGAACTCATCTGCTGCTATTTCTTTTCTATGTTAAAGGTCCATAACTTTTTCCTGCTAATAAAAGAGGTACCAGTAAAATGCAGGAAGGGGATAGAGAGGAAGAACAAAGAGCTTATAGGAAAACAATAAAGTTTTCACAGTATGGTTTAATTTTTTACCAATGGAAAAACAGATGCTATGCACTTATAAATACCTGGCTAGAGAATAATTCAAAACCCCTAAGACCATACATTTATAATAACCCTTTAGTGAGATTTCTCATATCATCTCTGAGATAGAAATCAAGCACTTACCAACAGAACTGAAAAAAATACTAACGATCACCTCTAAAAAGTGTGTTGGTAAAAACAGAACCTAACATTTTTTTTTCTAGCATCAAAACATAAAACATAAATCTGATAGAAAAAGTATATTATAGATAATTTAAACATTAAATAGAAAATATTTTCCTTTGTTAATATGTCTTATACATTTTTCTCAATATAACAAAAGTATCTTATTTTAAAAAAATTAAGTGAAACCAGCAATTCCACTTCAGGACACATATCCAAAAGATTGAAAGCAGGGACTTGAACAGTTATCTGTACACTTATCTTCATTGCAGCATTATTCACAATAGCCAAAAAGTGGAAGCAACCCACGTATCCACTGATGGGTGAATGGATAAACAAAATTGGTATACACATGCAATTGTATACTATCCAACCTTATAAAGGAAAGAAATTCTGATGTGCTATAACATGGATGAACCTTGAAGACATAATGCTAAGTGAAGAAAGCCAGTAAAATACAAATACTATATGACTCCACTTATACGAGGTATCTAGAGTAGTCAAATTCATAGAAGCAGAAAGTAGAATGGTGGTTACCAGAGCCTGGGGGGAAGGGGAATAGGGAGTTACTGTTTAACAGATACACAGTTTCAGTTTGAGAAGATGAAAAAGCTCTGGAGAGGGATGGTTGCACAACAATGTGAATGTACTTAATGCCACTGAATTGAACTGAACACTTAAAAATGGTTAAGATGGTAAATTTTATGTTACATATATTTTATCCCAATAAAACAAATTAAGTGAAAATGAAAAAGGCAGTGTACTTCATTTCCTCTTTTTAAGAGATCTATTTGCCCATATCTCATTGATAGTAATTATGGCAATTCTAAAATAAAAGCAAACTATATCCAAACCTTATTAATCAAGGAATTGAATTCCATTAGTCTACAATCCTTTCTCAAGTCATCTTTTGGCTTACACATCATAATGTAGAACTTTCCATCAGATCCTTTTAAAGAGATCTTCTTTGGTTTCTGAAGAGAAGCAAGAATTTCTACCTAAAAGATAATGAGTTATATATAAATAAAGGTCAAAATTCTTTGTTTAAACTTCTATGTGTACTATAAATATTGTGTTACCTAACACAATAAAAAGGAAAATATAATAACATATTATGTAGCAAATTTATTATTTTAATAATTTATCTTAATTATGATCTATGAAAAGAATGGTTGAACATAAATAGAGACACATTTTCACCCATTAGAAATGGCTATTGAAGTAAAAGGATTACTCTGTCTGGGGCTTCCCTGGTGGCGCAGTGGTTTAGGATCCGCCTGCCAATGCAAGGGACACAGGTTCGATCCCTGGCCTGGGAAGATCCCACATGCCATGGAGCAACCCACACGCCATGGAACAACTAAGCCTGTGCGCCACAACTACTGAGCCTGCGCTCTAGAGCCCATGTGCCACAACTACTGAAGCCCGCATGCCAAGAGCTCGTGCTCTGCAACAAGAGAAGCCACGACAATGAGAAGCCCGCACACCACAACGAAGAGTAGCCCCCGCTCGCCGCAACTAGAGAAGGCCCGCACACAGCAACAAAGACCCAACACAGCCAAAAATAAAAACAAACAAATAAATAAATTTATATTAAAAAAAAGGATTACTCTGTCAGCAGTGTAAGTAAATACATACACATTCAAATTTAGGCAGCCTCTTAAAGCAGCCACAATGTTTAAAAGATTTTTGAAACATTTTCTTAGGACTTTTCTGCAGAACCTAAGATGGTTTTTAAATTTCTTTAATGGTAAGAAATGTTTATCAATGGAAAGTAATTTGATTTTTGACAAAAGAAACGCCTCCAATATCATGTCCAACTAAAGATGTAAGTAAATAAGTTGAATAATATTAAGTTAAAAACAAAGCATGACTATAAGTAACAAGAATGATTTCATTATGTGGCTTATTAACTGGTCTGCAGCAGTTAAACAAATGTTTTGAGCCACAGAAGTACTGGAATAAATACAGAGTTTTCAAAAGTATTTACTCAGAAGTGCTTTTCTTTAAGATAGTAACAACAACAAAAAAGAATCAAGCTCTTCCTAGCTGAAATTCACTTCCTCCCAAAATACAAATTACAAACAAAAACTGTATTTCGTTCTCTTTCTGTTCCCCATTTTTAGGACAAAGATGAATACAGAAATATCAAATTATGGAAAAAAAAAAGATTTTAGTCTTACTAAAACAATATGAACATCTGAAAAAATCAAAATACTAGGTTGAACGTAAGATTTTTATCACTTAATCAGTATATAGTTTTACTTTTCTGTATTTCCAATCATTTTTTCTTTGCAACTAAAATCCACTTAGTCTCTGAGAAAAACACTTTTAAAGTTAATTTGAAATTTCAACTTAATTTTAAAAGCATAGTTACAGTTATATAAAATTGCAGTTTACCGTATCATCAAAGCCTGCAATATAGGCCCAATGCCCAGGAAATGGCTCATGGTTAGCATGGGCACCCGGAACTGATGGAAGAGTGGGTATCATGACTGATTGTAAAGGAATGAGGATTTCACTAAATGTTGCTTCTTCTACCAGCTTTTTAAGCATTTTAAAATGAGTGCTCATGCTCAGCGTGGAACTACTTCCATCCACCTGGGGGGAAAAAAAGTAGTACATTTTAATTTCTCTGTTTACCCTGAATTATAGAATGCTTACTTTTACTCACAACAAAAATTTCACTTCTATAATATCTTAATTACAATGGCTCAGCAGTCTGTACTTTTCTAATTTTTAAAAATACATCACCTCATTTAAACCTCTCTGTACTTTTACTCATCAATAAATAGTACCTACATTATAGGATGTTAAATGACTAAGGTAGGTAATAGCGGCCTACAATTTGTTATCACACATTACAAATTTCAAAGAGCTCTGTAAATCAAAATTTTTTGTTTGTACCAAATCTCATTTGGCAGCAAAAAGATATCTGAACTTCTCACTTAGTACAAAGATTAATATGTTTCACTGAAGAAATAGTTATGTATCTGATTACAGGATACTCTACCAGATTACCCCTAGCGATGCTACTTAATAAAAAGTATATGTACTGCATCACCTTTAAAAATCTAAAAAATCCTGAATTTCTAAATGTAGTTGGCCACAAAGGTTTCACATAGAGAACTGAAAGTTTGTACAAGTAAAGCACTTGGAAAAGTGCCAGTGTTTAATAGATGTTGGCCATTATCATAACACTATCTTTCATAATGTCAAGGGTGTCAGAGGACAAACAGGATTAATGCAGATAACAACAACAGATTATACTTTCAACATGTTTATTGGAAGGGAAGGTGAGAAATAGAGTAGTGTACATTTTCTCACCTGTAAATAGATGATAGAGTGAATATTTGTAAAATGAAGTCTAGTTATTTACCTTATAGAGTCTGTCCCTCCTTATAATTACCCCTACCCCCACTTTTACCTTTCCTACACATTCTTCAGGATTTTTTTCCCTCCAACTCCTTGGGTAGAATACTAGTTCATTCCTATAAGCATGTCCATATTCTAGTCATAAACCTACTGAAAAAAGTAGCTATAAACTATATGATAACCATCTGAGTGGCTTCCTATGAGACTGTGAACACTTCGAGGCAGGAGAACATGTCTTATTCATCTTTGTTTCCCTTAGGCACGGTGCTTGTTCCCTGGTAGACAATGAAATGTTACTGAAAGGATGAAACCCAAAGCTCCAGTCTTCTTTCCTCTCATGTATGTAGGTTAATGTATATGAGTTTTGAAAGTTCAAAGATATGACAGAAAACAGAGAGAACTTTAACTGAGTATTTTATATACTTATATTTCATATCCTCTATTTAAAAAAACTTCTAATAAATATGGATAATTTACTCTCAGAAGAATTTACATTAAGAAGAACTTTTAGAAATTTAGATGACGTTTGAGAGAGGGACATATGTTAGAAATTTAAAAAACAGCTTTATTAAGGTAAACTGCACGTATTTAAAGTATACAATTTGATAACTTTTGATATATATGTATACCAACACATATGAGAATTTAAATTTAATTAATCAAATGAAATAAAACCAGCTGAAATCATATAGAAGTTTCATCTAACTTGGTCTATAAGTAGTAAGATTTATGATAGTACCGATTTATTGCACAATTCTAGAAGCTTATCTGTTAGGCGAGTTGCGTCTCCAACAAACTTTTCTAAGGATTTTTTCATATGAATAGCTTTATTTAGGATTTCCTTGCATCTGTTTACACGCATGGGATAAGAAGACTGTCATAAAAAAAAAAAAGTTAAATGCAATTGTTAAAAGATTTTTAAAAGATAACAAAACTTCTGATTGACAAAAATCAACTTAAACAGTATGCATGATGAGAGTTTACAGTGACAGAAATTTCCTGGAAATCAATTTGGCAATACTATCAATAGCCATAAAAATGCTGCTATCCTGCGACCTGATGAATTCCCTTCTTAGGATCTATCCTGAAGAAATAATCAGAAATGAGAATAAATATAGATGTGTCTAGATGTTTTGTAACAGCAAAGAAAGTAAACAACCTTAATGATCAACAACAGTTAAATAAATTATAGATGGCTAACCATTAAAGAATTTTATAAAATTTAAAAAATTGGGTCTTCAAAGAATATTTAATAACATGGGAACATGATTATGGTAACAATTTTAGGTGAAAAATATGAAATTACATATCTATGCAATCCAAATTTAGTGTTAAAATATGCATAGATAATAAGCATACAAAAATACATCAAAATATTAATGATATAAACAGTGAATTTTAATTTTCTTTTCTATATTTCTCTGTATTTTCTAAATTCTCTAAAATATTTATTAATTCAATATATTTACCAATTTGTACATTCCTATTAATAATGCAATAAAAATTTTCTAGTATTAATAGTTCTGATACTTTGGATTAAAAAACTTGGAAAAAAAAATAGGTTACTGTTTTATACCAAGCACTAACAGTTTACTATACTTCATAAAGAAAACACATGATAAATCCTTCAATCTTAAACATACTAGTCACTTCATTTGATATAGTAAATATTTCTAAATTTTATAATGAGACATAGTGCTATAATTTCTTTTTAAAAATTCCTAAAATTTATTTTCTTGTTACAAATCTAACGTAAGAGAGAAACCCTGGAACTTGTATCTACATATTAGCATTAAAATGGAAAAAGACACTATTGTGATTAATATATCACCTTTGACACAGCTGTCATCATCCACATTGCTTGTTGAGGATAGGCCAGAAACACTTTGGCTATAATTTCCATCAAGACAACAAAAACTTCATCATGAGAATGACAAATTCGGGAGATCAATTGTGAAAAGGCAGTCAAAAATTGATATGGAGCTAAGTGATTTGTGTGCTCTGTGATAACTTTGTTTATCTTAGCTAAATCATTTCTCATTTGTACACGATCAGAGCGGCCAGCTGGAAAAAGAAATCAAAGTTAAAAATACCAGTAAAAAATAAAACAGTATATCAATTTCACAGCAAAACATTTTTGTCTTAAAAAACAGCTTTAAGATATATGTTATTCCCATGTCCAAAGCTAGATCACTTGCCAATTTGTGAAAAGATACTTTTCTCTGTCCAGGTAGGAAAAAATATTTAAGTCCACTGAAAAACTCAAGGCCCGTTTCTTTTTTAAATTTTTTAAACAGACTTTATTTATTTATTTATTTAACATCTTTATTGGAGTATAATTGCTTTACAACAGCGTGTTAGTTTCTGCTGTATAACAAAGTGAATCAGCTATACATATACATATATTTTCACTAGAAGCAAACAGAACAAGCCACAGTCCATTGTAATTTTTAAGGTAAATTATTTGGCTTAAACTAATATTTTTCAAAATGTGTTAGGTTTACCAAGGAACGAACAGATTTACACTTGCAGGCCCTGCAACTCCAACTACTTTAAAAAGTCTATGCTTAGTCTTTCTCCTCTTTTTTAACATTTGGTTTCTTGCTCTCACGTAAATTATAATTCTTCTCAGTTCCTTAAAAATTTTACCAAAAAAATTATACCTTTTTCCCATTCATATGCCTTAGCACCAAAATCAAGCCATAGTGATAACATTCGTGGCATTGATTGATAAATGAACTGATTTCCATACTGTAAAGACCTGCAATTACATAGAAAATATATTAACATAGTATTCTTTTTTACATTATATGAATTAAATATAAAGACTTAAACTACCACTTGAGAAATATATGGCCTCTGACAAAAATTTTTATAGTATCAGTATTTCTTCCTAGTACACATTATCTTTGACTCCTCTCTCCCCACTTTTTCCTTTCTTCATTCCTCACTAACCTCTGTATTATCAATACACTGACCAAAAATAATTCAAGTTTTGACCTGGTCAAACGCCTGTCAGTACTTCTTTTAAATTGTCCTTAGGATCTGTGCCTTTATTTGTATTCCATGATCATAAGCCTAGGTCAGGCCCAATCACTAGATTTCTGGGAAATTACAGTAACTTGGTCTCCCTAATTCCCTTCAATAAATTCCAGGCTAACATTTCTGAAATTCTAGCTTCACCATACTCCCCCCCGTTCGAAAAACAGCAATCACTTACCTATAGATTAAGACTATATGAATGACTCTGCTCGGGATTCAAATATATACAACCCTTTTTCTTTATAACTTTGCAATCTTAGTCTCTCACTATTCACTGCATACATCTTCCATCAAGTCCAATTTCCTCACCATCCTCTCAACAAACCACTCAACCCCATGTCTCTGCCAAATTTGTGAAAAGTTAGTACAGGCATACCTCGGAGATACTGCAGGTTTGGTACTGGACCACTGCGATAAAGCGAATATCACAATAAAGTGAGTCACACGGATTTTGGGGTTTCCCAATGCATATAAAGTCATGTTTACACTATACTGTAGTCTAATAAGTGTGCAATAGCATATGTCTAAAAAAAGGAATATACATACCTTAATTATAAAATACTTCATTGCTAAAAAATGCTAATCATCACCTGAGCCTTCAGCGAGTCCTAATCTGTTTGCTGGCGGAGGCTCTTGCCTCGATGTTGGTGGCTGCTGACTGATCAGGGTTGGGGCTGCTGAAGGCTGGGTGGCTGTGGCGATTTCTTAAAATAAGACAACAATGAAGTTTGCTGCACTGACTGACTCTTCCTTTCATGAACGATTTCTCTGTAGCGTGCAATGCTGTTTCATAGCATTGTACCCATAGGAAAACTTCTTTCAAAACTGCAGTCAATCCTCTCAAACCCTGCCACTGCTTTATCAACTAAGTTTAGGTAAGATTCTAAACCCTTCGTTGTCATTTCAACAATCTTCATAGCATCTTCACCAAGAGTAGATTCCATCTCAAGAAATCACTTTCTTTGCTCATCCATAAGAAGCAGCTCCTCATTCGTTTTATTGTGTTTTTATCGTGAGATTACAGCAATTTAGTCACATCTTCAGATTCCACTCCTAATTCTAGTTCTCTTGGCTACTTTCACCACATCTGCAGTTCCTTCCTCCACAGTGGTCTTGAACCTCTCAAAGTCATTCATGAGGACTGTAATCAACTTCACACAAATTCCTGTTAATGTTGATATTTTCACATCCTCCCATGAATCACAAATATTCTTAATGGCATCTAGAATGGTGAACCCTTTCCAGAAGGTTTTCAATTTACTTTGCTCAGATCCTTCAGAGGAATCACTATTTATGGCAGTTATTACAATACGAAATGTATTTCTTTTTTAAAAAATTTACTTTCATTATTTATTTATGTTATTTAGGTTAACATTGGTTTATAACGTTATAAAAGTTTCATGTGTACATTACATTTCTACTTCTATATAC
Source organism: Balaenoptera musculus (assembly GCF_009873245.2). Taxonomy (NCBI): domain Eukaryota; kingdom Metazoa; phylum Chordata; class Mammalia; order Artiodactyla; family Balaenopteridae; genus Balaenoptera; species Balaenoptera musculus. The sequence continues at coordinate 23,212,797 of NC_045788.1, forward strand.
CTTATAGCATGCTCACCACCAAAAATTTAGTTCCCATCCATCACCATACGGTTGATCCCCTTTACCCATTTCACTCTCCCCTTCCCCTCTGTAACCACTACTCTGTATCTACCTGTTTGTTTTTATTTGGTTTGTTTTGTTCATTTGTTTTGTTTTTGTGTGTCTTTGTTTTTTTATATTCCACACATGAGTGAAATCATACGGTGTTTGTCTTTCTCTGTTTGACTTATCTCACTTAGCATAATACCCTCAAAGTCCATCCATGTTGTCACAATGGCAAGATTTCATCTTTTTTTAAGGCTGAGTAGTATTCTATTGTATACATGTATACACCACAACTTCTTTGTCCACTCTTCTGTTGATGGGCACTTTGGTTGTTTCCATATCCTGGCTATTTTAATAATGCTGCGATGGACATAGGGGTGCACATACCTTTTCAAATTAGTGTTTTCATATTCTTTGGATAAATACCCAGAAGTGGAATAGCTGGATCATATGCTAGTTCTATTCTTAAATTTTTGAGGAATCTCCATACTGTTTCCACAGTGGCTGCACCAATTTACATTCCCACCAACAGTGTAGGAGGGTTCCCTTTTCTTTACATCCTCTAACACTTGTTATTTCTCTTGCCTTTTTGATAATTGTCATTCTAACAGGAGTGAGATGATATCTCATTGTGGTTTTGTTTTACATTTCCCTAATAATTAATGATGTTGAACATCTTTTCATGGGTCTGTTGGCCATCTGAATGTCTTCTTTGGAAAAATGTCTATTCAGCTCCTCTGCCCACTTTTTAATTGGGTTGGTTTTTGTTGTTGTTGTGTGAATTCTCATTTATTTTGGACATTAACCCCTTATTGGATATACCGTTTGCAAATATCTTCTCCCATTTGGTAGGCTGTCTTTTCATTTTGTTGATGGTTTCCTTTGTTGTGCAGAAATGTTTTAGTTTGATGTAGTCCCATTTGTTTATTTTTGCTTTGGTTTCCCTTGCCTAAGGAGTCATATCTAGAGCGATATTACTGAGGTGGATGTCAAAGACTGTACTGCCTAGGTTTTCTTCTAGGAGGTTTGTGGTTTCAGGTCTTACATTCAAGTCTTTAATCCATTTTGAGTTGATTTTTGTGTATGGTATGAGATAGTGGTCTAGTTTCTTTTTTTTTTTGCATGTGGATGTCCAATTTCCTAACATCATTTATTGAAGAGACTATCCTTTCTCCATTGTATATTCTTTGCTGCTTTGTTGAATATTAGTTGTCCATAGAAGCCTGGGTGTTTTGCTGGGCTCTCAATTCTGTTCCACTGATCTATGTATCTATTTTCTGCCAGTACCATGCTATTTTGATTACCACAGCTTTGTAATATAGTTTGAAATCAGGGTGTGTGATACTTCCAGCTTTGTTCTTTTTTCTTAGGTTTGCTTTGCCTATTTGGGGTCCTATGTGGTTCCATATAAGAATTTTTTGTTGTATTTCTGTGAAAAATGTCCTTGGGATTTTGATAGGAATTGCATTGAATCTGTAGGTTGCTTTAGGTATGGGCATTTTAACTATGTTAATTCTTCCAGTCCATGAGCATGGAATATCTTTCCATTTATTTGTGTCTTTTTCAATTTCTTTCAGCAATTTCTTATAGTTTTCAGTGTACAGGTCTTTCACCTCCTTGGTTAAATTCACTGCTAGGTATTTTATTCTTATTATTGCAATTGTAAATGGGATTGTTTTATTAATTTCTCTTTCTGCTAGCTCACTGCTAGCATGTATAATAGAAATGCAACAGATTTTTGTATACTGATTTTGTATCCTGCAACTTTACTGCATTTGTTTATTATTTCTAATAGTTTTTTAGTGTATTCTTTAGGCTTTTCTATATAAAAAATCATGTCATCCACAAATAGTGACAATTTTACTTCTTCCTTTACAATTTAGATGCCTTTTATTTCTTTTTCTTGCCTATTTGCTCTGACTACGGCTTCCAATACTATGTTGAATAAGAGTGGTGAGAGGGGGCATCCTTGTCTTGTTCCTGATTTTAAAGGGATAGCTTTCAGTTTTTCATGGTTGACTATGATGTTACCTGTGGGTTTGACATACATGGCCTTTACTAATTTGTGGTATGTTTCTACTATACCCACTTTATTGATACTTTTTATCAAAAATGGATATTGAATCTTCTCAAATGCTTTTTCTACATCTACTGAGATGATCATATGGTTTTTATCCTTCATTTTGTTAATGTGGTGTACCATGTTGGTTGCTTTGTGTATGTTGAATCATCCCTACATCCCTGGAATAAATCCCACTGATCGTGGTGTATGATCCTTTTAATGCACTGTAGCAGCTGGTTTGCTAATATTTTATTGAAGATTTTGGTGTCTATGTTCATCAGAGATATTGGCCTATAATTTTCTTTTTTGTGTGTTGTCTTTGTCTGGTTTTGGTATCAGGGTGATGTTGGCCTCATAAAATGAGTTCGGAAGCGTTCCTTCCTCTTCAATTTTTTGGCAGACTTTGAGCCTTAAATCTTCTTTGAATGTTTGGTAGAATGCACTGTGAAGCTGTCTGGTCCTTCTATTTCTTCATGATTCAGTCTTGGAAGGGTGTATGCTTCTAAGAATTTGTCCATTTCTTCTAGGTTGTCCAATTTGTTCATAATATTCTTCATAATATTCTCTTACAATCCTTTGTTTTTCTGTGGTATCCGTTGTTATTTCTCCTCTTTTATTTCTGATTTTATTTATCAGACCCTTCTCTCTTTTTTGTTGGTGAGTCTAGATAAAGGTTTGTCAATTTTGTTTATCTTTTTAGAGATCCAGCTCTTATTTTCACTGATCTTGTCTACTGTCTTTCTAGTCTCTATTTCATTTATTTCCACTCTGATTGTTATTATTTCCTTCCTTCAATGGACTTTGGGCATCATTTGTTCTTCTTTTTCTAGTTCCTTTAGGTGTAAGGTTAGATTGTTTATTTGAGATTTTTCCTGTTTCTTGAGGTAGGCCTGTATTGCTATAAAGTTCCCTCTTAGTACTGCTTTTGCTGCATCCCATAGATTTTTTTGGTATGTCATATTTTCATTTTCATTTGTCTTCAGGTAACTTTTAATTTCTTCTTTGATTTCTTTGTTGACCCAATAGCTCTTCAGTAGCATGCTGTTCAGTCTCCATATGCTTGTCATTTTTCTACCTTTCTTCTTGTAGTTGACTTCTAGTTTCATACCACTGTGATTGGGAAAGATGCTTGATATGATTTCAATCTTTTTAAATTTATTGAGATTTGTTCTGTGGCTAATGGTCTGTCCTTTAGAAAGTTCCATGTGCACTTGAGAAGAATATGTATTCTGCTGCATTTGAATGTAATGTTCTGTATAGGTCTATGAAATCCATCTGGTTCTGCTGTTTCCTTGAATTTCTCTCCAGATGATCTATCCACTGACACAAGTGGGATGTTAAAGTCCCCTACTATTACTGTGTTGCTGTCAATTTCCATTTTCTTGGAAATTCCTTCCCTTTGAGCCTATGTTTGTCTTTAGAGCTGAGCTCCTGGAGGCAGCATATAGTTGGGTCTTGTTTTTTTAACCCATCCAACCACTTTGTGTCTTTTGGTTGGTGAATGCAATCCATTTACATTTTAGGTGACAGATGAGGACTTAGCACTGCCAGTTTAGCTTTTGTTTTCTGGTTGCTCTATATATCCATTGTTGTTTTATTTTTTTCCTTGTGTTTCTGTCTGCCATTTTGGTTTGGAGGTTTTCTGTTTTTCATACTTTCCTCTTTTTTTATGTTTCATGTCTCTACTCTAGATTTATGTTTTGTGGTTACCATGGGGTTTGTATGAAACCTGTCATAGATAAAATAGTCCTTTTTCTGCTGATAGGATCTTATCTTCATTTACCTATGTAGGTTCCATCCTTTTCCTCTTCCCCTTTTATATTTTTGTTGTCTCAAATTATCCCTTTTTATGTTGTGAGTTTGTTACTGAATTGAAGCAGCTATATTTGTTTTTTCAACACTTTCCCCCTTTAACCTTTATGCTATAACAAAGTGTTTAAAAACCTATTGTGATAAAGACTTGCAACTTTTGATTCTGTCTACTTATCACCTTACTCAAAGTTTTGTGTACTTTTTGCCATTTTGTTTCTGGTAGAAAAGCTCATTTCAACATTTCTTGTAAGGCAGGTCTAATGTTGATTAACTCTCTTGGCTTTTGTTTGTCTGGGAAAGTCTTTATTTCTCCTTCATATCTGAATGATAACTTTGCTGGATAGAGTATTCTTGAGTGATGACTTTTACCTTTCAGTGTTTTGAGAATGTCACTCCACTTCCTCCTGGTCTGTAGTTTCTGCTGAGAAATCTGATGGCCCAATGAGGTAGCTTTGTGGGTTATCATCCCTTTTTCCTTAGCTGCCTTTAAAATTCTTTCTTTGTCATTGACTTTTGACAATTTTAATACAATCTGTCTTAGAGAAGGTAATTAGGTGTTCTCTTGGCTTCATGAACTTGTATACCCAGTTTCTTCTCCAGGTTTGGGAAGTTCTCAGCTATTATTTCTTTAAATAAATGCTTTGCTCCCTCCCTTCTCCCTCTCTTCTCTTCTGGGGTACTCATTACCCTAACGTTGCCCTTCCTAAAAGACTTGGATAGCTCTCTAGAATTTCCTCATTTTTAAAATATCTTCTCTTTCCTGTCCTACTTGTACCATTTCAAGCTTGCTAATTCTCTCTTCCATATGGTCTGCTCTATTTCCAAAGCTTTTAAATGCACTCTTCATGTCATTTATTGAGGTCTTCAACTCGAGAATTTCTGTTTGGTTCTTTTTTAGAGTTTCACTCTCTTAGTTAAGTACTCCTTCTGTTCATTAATTTTATTCCTGAGCTCACTGAACTGCCTTTCTAAGTTTTCTTGCAGCTCACTGGGTTTCTTCATGACAGCTATATTGAATTCTCTATCAAATCGCAATATTCTGTATCTTTAAGTTTGGTTTCTGGAAAATCATCATTTGCTTTTTGTGGTACACTGTCACTGTGGTTCTTCATGGTGCTAGATGAGTTGTTCCTCTGTCGGTACATTTGAAGTAGGGACAGGTTAGAGATTAGAGGCCTTTCTTTTGTTTTCCAGTAGGTGGCACTATAGCATAGGTTTTTGGTTTCTTTTACCTGAGGCGCCTCTGGCTCTATTTGAGAGTCTGCCCTTTCCACCTTCCACCTCATCTGTTAGAGGTGCAACTCCCTGCCCTCATTATTGCACCTTGTGCCTCTGGAGTCGTTGGTACCTTCCTTCTCCCACTGTCACTGGTGTTGCTGCTTGGTGCATCTAGATGGTAGGCTCTGCCATCTCATCTGGGCTCCCATGAATTGCAGGCTCCACTGCCATGGGGGGAGGGGAATGAGGAGAGTTGGGAGGGGAGCTGAGGTTGCGTGGGTGCCTCTGCTGTGTCTGGTATTGTAAGGTTCGTGGGGCTCTGCCACTATGGACCTGGAGTTGTTGGCGCCTCAGCAGCTGGAGGGACAGGGTCTCAGGCCCCACTGCCACTGTTTCCCAGTTACCCGTGGCCACAGGAGCTGCTGGGGCCAGGAGGCTGGAATCATGTGTACCTCCCTCCTCTGCTACTATCGGGTTCTCTGGGGCTGCAGACTCAGTTGCTGTGGCTGGAGGGCTGGGTTTTGCAGGCACCACCTCTGCTGTTCTCTTGCTTTCACCTCCTCTGTGTGCTTCAGTCCACCCACCTTTAGATGTACCAATATGTGGATTCTCCAGTGTGCTGGTGTGTTGAGCGGAAGTACCTTTGTTGTACTTGGATGTTTTACTGGTTGTAGACTGATGGGGTGAGACAAAGGTAGCTTTTCACTCTGCCATATTGCTGACGTCACTCCAATCACAAAATGTATTTCTTAAACAATAAAACTTGAAAGTTGAAATTGCTCCTTGATTCATGGGCTGCAGAACGGATGCTGTGTTAGCAGGCATGAAAACAACATTAATCTCACTATACATCTCTATCAGAGTTCTTGGGTGACCAAGTGCATTGTCAATGAGCACTGACATTTTGAAAGGAATCTTTGTTTCTGAGCAGTAGGTCTCAACCGTGCGCTTAAAATATGTAGTAAAACATGTTGTAAACAGATGTGGTGTCATACAGGCTTTGTGGTTCCAGTTACAGAGCATAGGCAAAATAGACTTAGCATAAATCTTAGGGCTCTAGGATTTTCAGAGTAGTAAGTGAGCACTGGCTTCAACTTAAAGTCACTAGCTGCATTAGCCCCTAGTAAGAGAGTCAGCCTGTCCTTTGAAGCTTTGAAGCCAGGCATTGACTTCTCCTCTAGCCATGAAAGATGGCATCTTCTTCCAATATAAGGCTGTTTTGTCTACATCGAAATTCTGTTGTTTAGTGTAGCCACCATTAATGATCTTAGCTAGATCTTCTGGATAACTTGCTGCAGCTTCTACATCAGCATTTGTTGCTTCACCTTGCACTTTTCTGTTATGGAGATGGTTTCTTTCCCTAAACCTCATGAACCAATGTCTGCTAGCTTCAGGCTTTTCTTCTGCAGCTTTCTCACCTCTTTCAGCCTTCTTAGAATTGAGGCAAGTTTGGGCCTTGCTCTGGATTAGGCTTTGGAAATATGGTGTCCAATTTGATCTCTGTAAACTACTAAAATTTTCTCCATGTCAGCAATAAAGCTGTTTCACCTTCTTATTATTCATGTGTTCACTGGAGTAGCACTTTTAATTTCCTTCAAGAACTTTTCCTTTGCATTCACAGGCACAAGAGGCCTAGCTTTTGGCCTGTCTCAGCTTTTGACATGGCTTCCTCACTAAGCTTAATCATCTCTAGCTTCTGATTTAAAGTGAGAGATATGTGACTCTTCCTTTCACTTGAACACTTAGAGGCCATTGTAGGGTTATTGATTGGCCGAATTTCAACATTGTTGTCTCAGGAAATAGGGAGGCCCAAGGAGAAGAAAAGAGATGGTGGAATGGCCAGTTGGTGGAGCAGTCAGAACACACACAGCATTTATGGAATAAGTTCGCTGTCTTGTATGGGTGCAGTTCATGGTGCCCCAGAACAACTACAATAGTTAACATCAAAGATCACTGACCACAGATCACCATAACAAACACAATAATAATGAAAAAGTTTGAAATATTGCAAGAATTACCAAAATGTGAGTATACAGAGACCTGAAGTGAATAAATGCTGTTGGAAAAATGGAACTGACAGACTTGCTCAACACAGGGTTGCCACAAAACTTCAATTTGTAAAAAACACAGTATCTGGGGCCTTTCCTGGTGGCGCAGTGGTTGAGAATCTGCCTGCCAATGCAGGGGACATGGGTTCGGGCCCTGGCCTGGGAGGATCCCGTGTGCCGCGGAGTGGCTGGGCCCGTGAGCCACAATTACTGAGCCTGCGTGTCTGGAGCCTGTGCTCCACAGCAAGAGAGGCCGCGATGGTGGGAGGCCTGTGCACCGTGATGAGGAGTGGCCCCCGCTTGCCACAACTAGAGAAAGCCCTCGCACAGAAACGAAGACCCAACACAGCCAAAAATAAATAAATAATTTAAAAAAACCAAACACACAGTATCTGTGAAGCTCAATAAAATGAGATATGCCTGTAATGTCCTCTCTTTCTTGAATTTAATTACCTTTTAAATCCTACCTTTTTCACGAGGCCTACCAAACTTCTGTAGCAATGCAGTGCAAAGAGATACTTTTGATATCATGAAGCCAGTGGTTTGAGTTTTGACTTCAGATTTGCCCCAAATCCATGACTCCTCCTGGACTTGTTTGGTTCATTTTTGGTATCTTGCTAATATCAAAAAGATATTTCTAATATTTATACCACTTATTTTGATATTTGATCACATTCTACTATGTACCATTATTTAAATATCTTGTGTGCTAAGGTTTCTCTATCCAATTGGACTGTAGCTCCTTGAGGGCAAACACTAATGCTTAATTAGTAATAACACAGTAATTCAATGACTCAGGGGAAAAGTATCGATAGCTGAGCTTATTTACTCCTTTAAGCATCCATATGTTTTATTTTAACTACTATGGATAAAACATATTCTAAAATAGTCTTACTTTCTTAAACTGTACTTCTAAAAATCTCATACTATACCTAATAGTTTTATGCATATCAAGGACTCCAAATAACTCGTTTTAGAAGAAATATATTAAATAAATTCTGTATACCAATGCATATGATATATGCCAAGACTAAAGAGCAAATGAGAGGTATTACTCATTTTAGAAAAGAAAAATGCATTTAATAACTCTCCTCGGCTTACGCTTCCATTTCAAAATGCCAATATGCCAGGAATTCTTCCTCAATAACAAGTCATTAATAATCAATAATAAATTAAATTAGGTTTGGATTTTATAAAACTTGAATTCCAGGGAGTTCCCTGGTGGCCTACAGGTTAAGATTCCGGGCTTTCACTGCCGTGGCCCAGGTTCAATCCCTGGTTGGGGAATTGAGATCCCACAAGCCACATGGCATGGCCAAAAAACAAACAAACAAATAAGCAAGCAAACAAAAACTGAATTCCATTTTGGGAAGAAAGTCTTGGCCAAATCTTGCAATCCTAACACTGCTGATGAACAAAAATATATTGCTTTGATTCCTGAAAATATTGAACTGAGAAGTCAAAATACCTGATAATAGGCAACTTTAAATAAAGTTATTACTATGAAGTAAGTTATTCATCAGTGTAAAGCAATGGTCCATGAGTATGACAAGAAAATGAGTGGAACGTTATTATTACTTCTTAGGAATTAATAATTTGTGATAATATAAACAGTAGGCATGAGACAATATACTATTTGACTATAATACACTAATATATGAAATTAAGTTACATTTTACCTGTTACCTAGTTTAAGTGCTAAGCTCTTTCTACAAGTCTAATGTCAAAACTGTGGGCTGGAAGGAAACATTCCACAGGCAATTAAATACAACCATTAAATGTACTAGATTTAGCATCTTCTGGAATTCTAGGGAAGGGGACCCAGAGGATGAGGGTCCAGAATGGGAAGCACACTTAATTTTCATTGTATATTCCTGGTACTACTGAATTTTAAAAAACATGCATATATTACTTATTCCATTAAAATAGTTATTATTTAAAGGGAAGGAAAAAATTGTACAAAGAAAAAATTTATATCACACCTAAGGTGATAATCATAAAGCAGAAAACATCCTACATATGCTAAGATCTGTGATAATAGTTCAATATCAACAGAGTCACCTTGATATATTTAATCAGCAAACATGCAGTTCTCACTCTCACCTTCCAAAGTGAAGAACTATATACCGAATGAGATCACCCTGCTTTTCCATTTTGTTGTCTGTGACCATGGGCATCAATTTGTCATAGTACTTGGCAAGGTAGAAATGCCCATCCTCCCACTCTGGCAGGAACAAGGTCACATCCTGTAAAAGATAACAGAGAATACCCACTTAATAAAACCCCCCACTATATTGGGAAGTAAAGTATGAATAGATAATTAGGGATCAAAAGTATGAGACCGACATCTAGGCAGAGCAAAGTCAAAGGCAGACTGACTCTGGTGTAAATAAGGAATAGCTACTTTCTTACAAAGGTTTTCTCAGGATAGCTGGTGGGTTCTGGTGGGTTGCCCGCTGATCAACATGTCATGATAATTCGCTATACAGGGAAAAAAACTCCACTTACATTGCCACTTTATATGATACATCAAAATAATTTTCAGATGGATTAAGGTATTTCATGTATGTGTGTGCAGGTATATGTTTATTGTTTTAAAAAAAAACCTCAGAGAAAGAAGAGTATCAAATCTCTGAAGAGGACAGGACTTTAAAGGCATTCAAATATGGTTTAAGAAAGAAATCACATATCTTATTTTTCTCTAAGATCTATAAGATATTGCCCTCTCTGTCAACTCCTTTATAATCAGGCTTCTGAAAAGAATTCTCCAACTCATAGTCATTCCTCAAACTATTTCTTTTTGGTTCAGTAGACACCACTCCACTAAAGTAGCAACTTAAACAGACATACTTTCCAATTCTGATCTCACGTGAGTGAGCTCTCTTCAGCATGTTTCTGTTGTCCGTGCCATTTCTTCTTTGAATCACTTTCTTCCCTTTGCTTCTGTGAGGCCACAATCTTCCAAGTTTTCTCCTACCTTTCTGGCCACTCCTACTCAGTTGCCTTTGTCATTTCCTTTCCCTTTCCCTTATATTTGTATATTGTGTGTGGTTTATTAATTTTTAATTATATTATTTGAAATGTGATGGAAAATACATAGAACAGCTGAGTAAAAAAAAATTTTTTAAATAAAGCTCTACTCTTAGTTCAAGCAAATTTGAGAACACAGTTTAGACCAGGAACCTTAAAATGAGATCTTAAGTTTCCTCCAAATCTAATCCTAAAACCTTACAGATACAAACCTGCTTGTGGGTAGAGGACAGAATGACATGATTAGATGTATGGAACAGATGCTAGATTCATGTGCCTAAAACCGGCCACAGGGACGAGGCTCCCAGTGTGCTTTTCCCATCTAGTCACAGGGGAAGCAAAGGGAATGAAGGAAAATACTAATTAAGATTGCTCTAAAAAGATATTTTCAATCTGGTTTCATCATCTATCTCCCTTCCTTTCCTTTCTTCCTCCCTCCCTCCCTCCCTCCCTCCTTCCTTCCTGGTTTAAGTTAAAACTTTATTTTGGAAAATAAAATTTACATACAGAAAGATAAATCTTATACACAAAGCTTGCTCAATTATCACAAAGTGATCACACCTACATAAGAACTCCAGAAACACGAGCCTCCCACTTTGCCCTCCAAAACACTACTCCCTTCGTTTTCCTCCCAAATAACCACTACTACAGATTAAATATTTGTGTGTTGTCCCCCCTCCCCCCTCGCCCAATTCATATGTTGAAGCCTAATCCCCAATGTGATGGTATGTGGAGGTGGGGCCTTTGGGAGGTGATTAGGTCACAAGTGTGGAACCCTCATGAATAAGATTAGTGCCCTTATAAAAGAGGCCCCAGGGACCTCCCTTGCCTCTTCTGCCATGTGAGATTATAAGGAGAAGATGGCTGTCTATGTAAGCAGGCCCTCACCAGACTGAATCTGCTAGCACCTTAATTCTGGACTTCCCAGCCTCCAGAACTGTGAGAAATAAACGTTGCTTAAGCTACCCAGTATATGGTATGTTTATTATAGCAGTGCAAATGGACTAAAAACAACCACTATCTCCATTTCTGATACAATAATTTTGTTTTGCTCATTTCTGAACTTTATATAAATGGAATCATACTACATGTATGATTTTTTCATATGACTTTTTTTATTCAACATTAAGTTTGGGAGAACCATTCAAGTTGTTGGATGTAACTTTGGTTTGTTGGTTTTCATTGCTATACATACAGTATTCCATTATAGGGATATGTTATAATTCGTTTATCCATTCTATAATTGATTGACATTTCTACTTCCAGTTTAAAATCTACAAATAACGTTGGTATAAACATTTTTGTATATGTTCTATGGAGACGTGTTGAGCATTGGTAAAGTGGCTGTCACAGTATTATCATCTTTAGGAGAAAACACCAAACTGTTTTCCAAAATGATTGTAATAACTTATACTTCCAGCAGCACTGTATGAGCGTCTAAATGCTCTATAGCCTTGCTAACACTTGAAAATATCAATCTTAAATTTTAACCATTCTTGTAGGTATATAGTGTTAGCTCATAATACTTTTCTTTAAACTGAATGGCAGTTGGTTTATAATATTGTATTAGTTTCATCATAATACTTTTTAAATTTGCATCTATTCCTGTCTACTACAGTGAACATATTTTCTTTTTGCTTTTTTTGGGTCATTTATATATATCCTTCTGTTAAGTCTTCTATTCAATTTTAAAATTGAGTTGTCTGTATTTTTCTTATTGACTTTTAAGAGTTCTTATTATATTCTGGATATAAGCCTCATCATTATGTATTGCAAATATCTTGTAATCTATCGCTTACCTTTACATTCTTTTTAAAAATATTTATTAAAAAATACATTTTTTTATTTTTTAAGTAAAAAATAAAAGCTGACGTACAATATCATGTTAGTTTCAGGTGTACTACATAATGATTTGACATTTGCATACACTATAAAATGATCACCATGATAAGTCTAGTAACCACCTGTCCCCAGCCATCCATTCTTATTTTATTATTTTGTATCTTCTATATTCTATGTTTTTAATTTTTTTTCAGTTCCTTTTCTAACTCCTTGAGATGGATTCTTAGCTTATTAATTTGGAGCCTTTATTTTCTTCTAACATATGTAAATAATATTTCAAATTCCCTGTAAGAATGGCTTTAGCTGAATCCAAGTTTTGCTATGTCATATTTTTATTATCATTCAGTTCAAAGTAATTTTAATTTCCATTAAGTTTTTTAACTTCCATTTAGTTTTTTAATTTCCATTGCAATTTTTTCTTTGACCCATGGGTTACTGAGAAGTATCTCTTTTCTAACACCATCTATGTAAGGCTTAATACCTAGTAAGGAAGGTATACACTGTGTTTGTTCAAAAATTTTCAGGCCAGGCTGTGGTTAACTTTGGGAAGGAGGATGAAAGGGTGAGTTCTAGAGCATTAATAACATTCTACTTCTTGACATGGGTGGTGGTTTCATGACTATATTTATTTTGTGATAATTCCTCCAACTATATACTTACGTTATATATTCACTAAAAAGTCAAAAAAGCTTCCTGGCTATTTTTATACATGTGCTCTTCCCATATGGACTTTAAAATAATTTTATCTATTTTCAAAAACAACAAAAAAAGTGAGTTTCTAACTGAAATTGCATTATACATTCACTTACCTTATATTTTTTCATAACTGCATTGCTTTCAAAGTTAGCTGTTTCTTCCATAAAACGGCCCACTAGTAGCATAGCTCGACCATGGATTAACATGTTCTTACTTTCGGTTGGGGTTTTATTTTCAGGAAAACATAACTCAACACCCTTCTGAAGAACAATTAGTGCCTGGTGAACATCACCCTGAAAGAAAAAAGGCAACAACAAGCCTTTTAATTTAAGAACATATTTCCATTTTCTGAAAAGCAAATAAAATTGTTAGAATTTAAAGTTCATAAGATATTTTATATATAAATCTATTTGTAATTTCATGTTCACCTCTCATTTTCCTCCTATGAAAGTAAAATCCTAAAAAGGAATCATTGCTTCATTTCATATAGAACTCCTACATTCATTCATTCACTTGTTTTTTACAGTCAGTCAAAGTGCAGGGAACTGAAGATATATGTAGATGATTAGGGATAAACAAACATAAATATGTCAAAATCTCTGGCTTAAGAAAGTTCACAGTCAAGTGAGGAAATAAACTATAAAACAACAACACAATGTGCTAAGTGTTATTAACAGAAGAATATACATGCCTATTATGTAGGAAAGAGAAGACAGTCTGCTAAATCTACCTGAAGATATAGGAAAATGGAGTTGACCAGTGGTCAGGCAAAGTAATCACATGAGGAAAATCTAAATTAGGTCTTAAAAAATGAGTAGAAATTTTCCTGGCAATGAATTCAGTGAAGGACACTCTTGGTAGAAGGAATAATAACTTTAATTGAGAAAAAGGCAAGTAGTCTGGTTTTAGCTGAAGATTAAAGGGTTTGTGAGATAAAGGGTTTGTGAAGACTAAAGGATTTGTGAAGACTAAAGGGTTTGTGACAACTGAACCTGAAGAGGTAGGCTGAGACTCGATGAGAAAGGGCCTTGTGTACTTTCTAGAGTTCTGACTTAATCCTAAAGCCATGAAGAATACTTTGAAGGATTTTAACTGGGGGAGTGACATGATTCAGCGTGCATTTTAGGAAGATGACAGACTGCAGTAATGAACACCAAGAAATGGTGAGACCTCAAAAAAAACTGTTAATATTGCCAGAGGGTGTAAATGCTAAGGGCATGAAGGAAAGCAGCAAAGATAAATAAGAGGGAGAGGATTCAAAAGATATTTCTACGGTCAATTTAGTCTCCAACTTGATGTGGAAAGTGAGGGAGAGGAAGAAGTTCAAGATGATGCCCAGATTACTGTCATAAATGAGAGGATGTGATAGAGTCCTACTCAGAAAAATAAGGAATATGGGAGGAGAAACAGACAGTGAATTTTACTGATGAATTGCATTTTGAGCATACTGAATTTAAGGTATTACAATACATACATGTTCTAGCACTAGCTCTGAAAATGACCTGACTAATGCAGACTGAATTATTACCTTCATCTCCCATCCAGGAAACATCTCCTCCCCTGTCTTTTCTTAGCCACCATAAAAGTTGGTTTAATCACAGATGGCACCAACTCTAGTTGCTAACTGTCAATTTCAGAACATGCTATGCCTACTACTAATTCTAGACTGGTGGCAAGCATGAGGAGATATGAAAGTAAGAGTCCTTTAAATCTGCGGCATGAGTTTTTCAAGGAGTTTGTATATTTTAAAAGCCCCCTTCTTATAACTGTAGCTTTAATCTGAGGATTGCTGAGGACGTTTGTTCTGAAGCTAAGCCCTTTCTGACAGGCTAGATTAGAAGTGGATCTTTACAGCAACAGTGGCAAGTCTACACAAAACTAATTATCTGCCAAGAATGTAATAAGGACAGTGTTATGTTCACCTAAACATTTCTTGAGTGCACTCATGTATGTATATATAGAGAGAGAAGGTAAAAACAAAGTAAAAATTGGTCATTTCCCTCAAGAAAAAAATGGAAGACAGATGAAAACAGAAAGAACTGCACTTTCAGTCTTGAAACGGGAAAATATTTGGGGACTTCAGGATAGAAGGAAGTTTCTTCCAGATGATGGTAGATAAATGATGCAGAAAGGTGACAGAAAAAGAAGGTTCTGAATTTAGATTAGGGATCTAATCTCTGTCATGCCTCTGTAGGAAGTACCTATGATGGAAATACATACGATGACGTCCCCTTGGCCATTACCTTGGACCACAGCCACTTTGCCCTTTCCACATACAG
Organism: Balaenoptera musculus; assembly: GCF_009873245.2. Classification (NCBI taxonomy): domain Eukaryota; kingdom Metazoa; phylum Chordata; class Mammalia; order Artiodactyla; family Balaenopteridae; genus Balaenoptera; species Balaenoptera musculus. The sequence continues at coordinate 23,227,829 of NC_045788.1, forward strand.
TTCAGCAAGTCGTGATTCTCCAGCATTAAGGAGAGCATTGTAGGCTGTCTGGTGGTGACCAGCCTTTCGAGCTACTCTGGCACTCTGTAGCCAGCATTCTCCAACCATTTCCTTGTAATCTGGTCTAAAGGAATGTGACAAAATGGTGGGGAAAGAGCATTTTTAAGTATATTCAACAGCTTAATTAAAATATCTCTTCCCAACATGGAACCTTCTCAATATATCTTTTCAAAGGAATCAAAGAATATTTATTTGTTAAAAAACTAATTTTAATTTTCTTAGAGTTCTCCATTGTTATCAATTACAAGCCTATGAAGACCTTACAATTGACTTATATCTGTACCTCCCCCAGATACGTTTTCAACATTAAAAAAATGATATATTGCACATAAAAGTAATTTTTAAGTTCTAGGCTCATTTCAACTATATAGTGTAGACTTGACAATTGACAATAGAAAAATACAGATTCAGAGAGAAAATTAGGAAAGATAAATATTCCCAAGTAATATGCAAATATAATACTAAATTCACAATAACTGACATGCAAAAAAAAGTGTGTAAAACCTTTTGTTGAGGCTTAATAAAGCTCTCCGGAGAGCCAGTATGGGCTCCTTTGCTCTGTAGGAATTCTGGGTCATTTCCAGTCGAGCTACCCAATTTAGTGAATCTTCTTGAGCACTTTCACCTGGAGACTGGTGAAAAAGTGGTTTGACGCTATGCTCCAACTCACACAACATGTGCAATCTGAAGACAGATAGAGCCTATGTTAATATGTTATCATATTCAACCATATTAATCTGATATATAAAGCATGTACTTTAAATTAACCATGAAGAATATGAAATGTGCAGTTTTCTTTGGAAGAACTTTAACGAATATATATTCTTGGTATATAAACAGTAACATTTATAACTTTTCAAATTGGGTATAAACACTAATTTATGTTGATTTGAATAGTTAGCACTTTGCTATGATCCCTAGACCCCTCTAATTAAATTGGAGAAGGGTATATAAAACTAAATTCAAATGTATGAAAGCCAGACTTTACCACCTGTATAAAGATGAAAGAAAATATAAATCAATGTAAATATTTGTATATATTGCTGGTGCTATTGTAAGAGGACCTGGCATAGTAGATGCCAGTAAAAAATTGTGAAATGAATGCAATTTTAATTGTTTTTTTCTTTCCTAAGGCTGATGGAAACATTTGTGATACATTCAAATTAGCTTTTTCCCATGTCTATAACCCAGTGTTCAAGCATGCAGTTGAGTAGCTACAGAACTGAATTAATCCCAGTGGTCCAATCTCTGGTTTCATTAAGCTGTTACCAAAGGGGCTGATACAAAATATAATTTAAAAAATAGCATATTTTTCTTTTTAATTTACTGTTGTTCAATTACAACATATATTTTATTCTTTTCTTCAGGTAAATTAACAGACCTAAAACGTTTTCCATCATTTTCTTCCTTCTCTCTAAAAATTAATATTACTTGTAATATTAATATTACTTGTGAGTAATGTAATACCTACATTTGAGGGGGAGTGGAAAATGTCAAATGCATTTCTCAAAGAGAAACAGCAAAGGGAACCAACAAGTACTGAGCACCAATGTGCCAGGCAGAGTAGACGTCTAGTTATTTAGGTTATATAGAAAATAAACTATGACATTACAATAAGACAAATGTAAGATATTTTTGCTATTTTTTAGAAGTCTCATAATTGCCTTTCTAATTAAAAGGATGTATGTTAGAACATTTTTTAAAAACTATAGATAGGGTGATTGTGAGGTAAAAAAATGAAAAGAGCCATTTTGTGAGCTCTGCGTAACACCAAACACACTATCACTTATTTAGCAAGCACAAAATTCCAAGCCTGTCATATGACACCAACAGACCAGGAATATAAAAATGGAAACCTCAAAATACCTCACAATATATTCATATCCTCGTTGGTAAGAGCCTCTTTCAAAGCTTGCAGCTGAAAGAGGTACAATTTGTTCTGCTCTCACTAGTTTCAATGTGTCATAAAAAGCTGTGATATCTTTTTTTTTAGCTGATAATAATAACTGTCCCAGTCTGACACTCCATGTTGTAGATTTCCCATCTGAAAAACAAATGAAGAGTCAAGGCATGCCATGATAGCTGGATCCCAGAACAAGCTTTATTTCATTTGATAAAATGGTCAACAGAAATCTGGAACAGATGGTTTCATTCCACTTTGAACTTAAACAAGGCAATCATAAAACAAGCTGAGAGAATAATTACCAATGTTGCTTAGCTACTTAAGTCTAAATATTTATGGCATATTAAAACTGCTTATATTTTAAGAAGTAATTTTACCTGCTGCCAAATAGTTTTCTACCAAATCCCACTGTGACAATTTCCAAGCTGCTTCCACTCTGTATGTGTTTAATTCATCTGTCCATTCAGACCTGTTAAAAGAAACCCGTACCACTTAAACATTTATTTAAAGTGGCATTTAGAGATATTTTCATTGGTTTAGATACTCTATTTATTGTAGTTATTTATTGCTCTATTCATTGTATTTGTATTGTATTGTATTTTGTATGTAGGTACAAAAGAATTCTCTCTATCCAAAACAATCCCCCAAATTTTAATGTTTCCAGTCCCCCAAAACATTTTTTTCAATAATTACTTCTGATACAGCCATTTAAAAATGCCGTTTTTTTGGACAAATTTGCCATACATAAGAGCAGAATTAATGCCTGGATAATTACAAAGAGCAGTTGTAAAATGAGCTGCACGCTTAACTTGAACAAAGAGCAAGGAGAAAAAAGAGCCAACTGAACATACACGCGTTCAGAGGTAAGCAATTCTAATAACTTGGTATTTTGAATTAAATTTAAGACAAAAAACATAGAAGCTGGTGGGGTAGGTTGAGCACTGGGGTACATAGGACACTCAATAATAAAGGCATAACAATGTTACAAATTATGTTTCAACAGTATGACAAATGATACAAAATTAGCTACCTAAAATACATAACTATTCTTAAATTATTTTCAGTTACTTTAAAATTGGGGTTTTTAAAAGCAGCAGCATTCATTATATAGGTAATTATTTTTTCTAAGTATCCTACTTATGTGACACTAAGATGGCTAGTGATGTTTAGATCATGGCTGTATAGAAGAAGCTATACTTCCCCATGTTTCTTCTTTATTAAATCATATCATTTGAATACCTGCTATATGCCAGACCCTCAGCTAGGCACATTTTTCTATTTAATTACCTAATAATACCAAAGGTACACATACTATAAATAAGGTAACAGACTCAGGGAGGCTGGGATCAATGCCCTTAAAAGCCCTCCTTGTTCTTTCTGTAGTAAAAACACATAAAACATAACAAATGAGTCAATTAAAAAAAACTAAAGTAGTAGCATAAATATCGAATATTCTCTAATGTCTAAATACCACCAAGAACAATTTAGAACAAAGCTAAAAGAAATACAATAGAAATATAATTTTCAAAAGTCCAACTCTGAATAACTTCACTAGCTTATCACTCGATGCCAAAGTATCAAAATTTTAGGATACAAATCTGAGTAGAATTAGCAGGAGTTGCTCTCCAGAGGGGATATATCACACCAAGAAGTACCAAATGGCAATGAGGATCAGGCTGTGAGAACTTACTTCCATAAATGTATTAAAAAAATGATTGTGTAGGTTAAGCACAGTCAATAATTTTGGAGAAATATTTGTTTAAATGCAAATATTCTCCCCAAGGAAAACTCGTCCCCTCAATGACCATTTGCTTCAATGATACAGTATCCTTCATTGAATATTGAAACTTGCCTTTTCACAACCCAACGATCAGGAGGCTCTATGTATCCCAGATCCAAAGAGAAGACTGCGCAGTGTGCATCATAAGGAAACATGACACCTCGGCTTGAGCCAAAACAAACTTTCCCAAATTTCTGCAACCCCTTTATTCATAAGGTCTCTCAATTAATCTGGAGAAACATATCTAAAACATATAACGAATCTTTCCTTGCTTCTGTAAAGCTTCTTTCATCGTTTCGTAAATCCACTAACCATTCTCTACTCCCAGACACTGTAGAACAGTGGTCTTTAAAATCACAGTTTGGAATTTATAGAAACTGTACTTAGAAGAGCTGTTTTCAGCGCGAACTAACTAAAACCAGTGGCCTGTGCTCTTTGGCAAACTAATATCCCATCCCTTTTGACCAGATCTCTCTGTCCAGAAAAGTCAATTGGGGTCTGGTAAATACATTAAGGAATAAGGCTTTTAGCTTGCAGAGCAAGGCAGCTTCAAGGGCACAACCAACCTCCCTAGTAATTCTCTAAACTAGAAGAACCATGCATGTCTTAATCTCTGCCACATGTAAGTTCTTTTTTGGGGGGTATCATTTGGTTTGCTATAAGAAACGCATTTTCTTTAGGAAAGGAAGGCTGCTTTCATTTTTATTAGTCTTTTAGGAGAAAATCAACCCACACATTCTGGAGTGGTATTCCTTAGTTCAGTCACAAAGTTTCCCTCTCCCCAGCACAGAAAATAACTGGTGCTGATAATGTAGGCAGAGCTAAGATATCTTCTGGAAATACTAATATGAGCTTCACCAATAGTAGGTGAAGTCTTGCAGGTTCCTGTCATAAAGCAAATTTAATTCAAGGATGACTCTTTGCATAGAAGATAAGCTGTTAAGTGCTAGATTGACTTAAGAGACAGTAGGAAAAATTATTTTTTGGTGTTTATCTCCAACACCATGAAAACAAAAAAGATTTCATTACTTTAGTAAACATTACTTCAACCCAATTAATTAAAAATTTCCCATTCCAAACCAACAACAAAAGAAAATCATTCTTTTAAAAAACATTACCTGTTAGCATGCACTCCATTCACCTGAGTGATTACAGTAGACAGCTGACCAAGACCTAACATGGACTTCACTACGCCATGATAGTGAATGATCTGGAAATTTAAAAGTATTTAAAATAGCAACTGTTACTTCAAATACATCTTAGGAACTAAAAAGTGTTTAACTGATATTCATTAAAAAATGCTATTTACCTCACTGAGCCTACCTTTCTTAGTTTAACAACTGACTTGCTTGGCTATATGGCAGAGCCCTCTACCAATGTCCTAAACACATCTGAATTTTTTTTTTTTTAATGGAGACAACCTACAAAAAATCTCAGATTGCATTTATTATCTTTTCCAGATATGGTCTGATTTTTGGTTCAGATCAAATATAAAAGTAACAAGTACTCCTTAATACTTTGTTTAAAGATTATTTGTCATATAATTTCTCATGTAAAAATTAAAACTCAAATGTCACAATATTATTAATATCGATTTTGGGCTTTAGTAACTGAAAAGTTAGATAGGATTGTGAAATATTCTTTAAAATTGAAAACAAGCCTGTGAAAAATAAAGGCCCTATACACTGAACTTCTGAGAAAATGAACATGTCAATTTTGACAAAAAGGAATACCCTGAGATTAGAGAGGATCTAAGCCAAGATTATAAATCAGTGATTCTAAACCCCTTTCCTGTTCCAACATACATGAGATATGCAACGTCCCCGCGTTAGCAACTGTAGCTCAGTGATTCTATGGGACCATTTCAGAGATTCCCAGATGGTGATAGGGGCATGTGTAATCTGAAAAAGTTTCTTAGGCTGTAAAGAATCACTATTATTATTAAAAATTGATGCAAGTCTTATACTTTTAATAGCAAACTAAAATTATATCAATCTTAGAGTAACGGAACATAGAGTTTAATGTAAGTATACTTCACAATAAATCTCATTTATTTGGGAGATTAGTAAGGTCACAGAAATTTGGTATTGGAAGGGATCTCTGAGATCCTCTAGCATGTCTCTAATTTTATCAATCAGGAAACTCAAGTTCAGAGATGGTTAAATATTTTCCAGACACACTGTGACACTGGTAGAGACAGTATTGAAATTAAGGTTTCCAAAGTTCCTAGTTCAGAGTTCTTTTTGTTACATTGCCTTTCATTTATCTCTTACCTGGTCTGGTTCTAACTGAATAGCCCTGTCATAACAAGCAGTGGCATCCCTCAGTAAGCCGATGCTTTCATGTTCAAGGATCTGTTCTTTTAGAGATGGTTCTGCCTTTCGAATTGCGCTTACTCCAGCCACTCCATCTGGTTCATGCATAGCAGCATACAATTTCTTTGTTCAATCATTAAAAAACAATCAAGGGAGGAAAAAAACACAACTGGAAATAAAACTATAAAGCCACCAGTTTATGTAAAAAAAAATATAAGAATTATTTTCTCAAAGCAACAATATGTATTAGTTTCAAGATAGATTCACAGTGAAACTGCAAACTTATTTCCAGGCATTCTGTTCCACTTAAATATGCTCATATTCCACTTAAATACAAATTTATACTAGTAACTGTTATTGATAATGAGAGCTGTAAAGAACCTCAAAGTCCTGAACTCTTTTAAAAATCCAATATATAATAAATTCTGTTGAGTATAGTTTATAAGTATTTTATTGCATTTTAAAACTTAAAAACATTTTAAACAAGCATTTTAATATATTCATATTGAGATGCTTTCAAGAAACACAAGACACTAAATCTGGGTTCAAAGGAAATGTTCAGGCTGAAGATAAAAATTTGGGAGCAATTAGCACAAAGATGGCAGGGGAAAGGATGAAATGATTTAGGAAATGAATAGAGGGAGAGAAGAAAAGAGGACTGGGGAAGGACATCAGAGTACTTGTATTTTTATAGACAAGGAAGAACTAACAAATGAAACTGAGAGGAGAAACCAGAGTAGTTTGAAGAAACCTGGAGAATGTGGTATCCCAGAAGTTGTGAGAGAAAAGAAAATACCTTAATAAAGAAGTGGTCAAATGATGCCATGAGGTTAAGAAAATGAGGACCGGGAAGCATTTATTGGATTTGGTAACATGGAGGCCACCAATTTTCTTAGCAAGAGTAGAGTCAGTGTAATGGAGAAAGAACTCTTGTTGGAATGGGCAAAGAGTAAACGGGAAGTAAAGAAGGAATACAGAGAAGATGGGCAATTCTTTTAAAAACCGACTGTGAAAGGAAGCAGAAAGATGGGAAGTATCTGAAGAAGATACTGTAAGATCAAGGGAATTATAAAAACTTAAGATAGGCAACACCAGAGCATGTCTATATGCTCTATGTACTCTGGTTGAGAAAGAAAAATTAATGATATTGGAGAAAGCAGGAATATCTGAAGGATTGAAATCAAGAACAAAAGCAGAAGAACTGAATTTTGGCAGGAAGGGATCCTTCCTTAGGAACAAGAGAAGCTAAGAAAGAGACTATGGTACAGAAGCCAATGTATTTTCGGATTTGGTAGACATCTGGCTTCTACTTTCCTAATGAACAATGTAGCAAGATCATCCGTTGAGAGTAAGTAAGGTGGAAGCAGAGAAATGAAGAGAAGGTAAGAAATAGTCATCCTGAAGAGTGAGAAAGTAGTCTTTACTAGAGAAACAGAATGACTGAAGGCAGCGTTAAAGAGTCCCACTGATGTTTGAGATTATGAATTGAAAGGAAAACCAGTTAAAAATCCATTGTGTGATTTTTCTCCAGTGATGTTCAGCTGCTTACATGCAGACACTGGGAAAGCAGATGGGTGAGTTTATCCAGGACTGGAGCCTTACAAAGTGAATACAACACAGAGGGAGAAAGATGAGAGAGCTGAACATCCTTGTAAAGGAATGACTTTAACAATGAACAAGAGACTCAGAGCTAGACAAGGAAGAAAAAGACAGGAGAGGGCTAATCACCCAAAGACTACAAGCTACTCATTTTCCAGTTCTCTCACCACACTCTGCTTTTTGACCTGAAAAGAAGCCCAACAATCTTGACCCCTTATTTAATCCATCGTATTAGGCCCACTGGCCCTTACTTTCTTTTCTTCCCTACACAGTCATAGGATTATCATCTAAACCAATAAAATGAACAATCTAAACATAAAAGACTGGCAATATTAAATGTCATTATTAAGTTCACTATATGAATATCAAACCTGTAAAAATCCAAGATGCTCTTGAATATTTTGCTTCTTTTCTGTAATAAATGATTCAAAGTGCATTACAGCTCGTGTGTATGCTTTGGAGCGAAAGGACGCTACTGCCAGAGTATCCTGAGGTATGAGGTCTAGAAAACGAGTTACACTCTGATAGTCTTCATAATCCACAGTAGGTACTAGATTATAAAAAGATAATTGAGTAATTAAAGACTGAGAAGATGAAATTTTAAAAGTATCCACTTAAATTTCAATTTATTTATTTTTAATTTATTTCATGAAATAAATTAATCTAAATGTATTAGGGTATCTTATTTAGAATGTAACTACCAACAAGAAGATTGCTCAGAAGACTCCTGCTCCAACAGCACCATTATGACTTATCTTGCCTTGAACAGTCATTTAACTTATTTGAGCTTCTGTTTCCTCATCTATAAAAGGGAAATATTACTATCTGTCTTGCCTTACTTACAATGTTGTTGTGACAATTAAATGTAAATTTATATTAAATGTTGAGGAGATATAAAGATGATACAAAAGATACAAAGATGAGTTATTTATTATTAATAACTATAAAAACACTGATAAAGTATAGCTATTAGTAGGGAAAAAGCAGAATTATAGAAATATCTTTCTTTTTAATTTTAAAGTTTAGAATTCTTTGATAACAATCTATTTTTTTCCTGTGTTGCTATATATACAATATTAACTAATACAATGGAAATAAAAAGTAAAAGTACCTTTCAAGTAAAATCACAAATACTTTAAAATGGTAATTTTTTTAAAGAGTCTAAGAAAAGACCTAACTGAGAAACTTCTGGACTATCCAGTTTAAGAATTCTTATTTAAAACTTATAAATTTTAATAATGACTCATAGCAGCATGTAGAAAACAGGAAACAAATAAATTTCATAATCAAGATAGTAAATTTAAAAGAAATTATATTTAAAATAAATTCTTTACTTCCATCAAAATTTGTAAATCATTTCAAATTATGAGAACTGTTAAAGTATTGTACTTTTGAAACATTACAAATGTTACTCTTAAAAGCTAGAATTTTCATTACTATGTTAGTAAGAAATGGTAATAACAGAGTCCGCGTTTGGTTTTTTGGTTATCATTTTCACATGCAGAAACAGAGACATTTAATTGTTGAAATAATGTAAAATATATCAATAATTAGTCTTATTGCAGAGAAAAACATTCCCCTAAACATAATTATTGGCAAGTTCAAAAAATCTTAGAAAAATAACAAACTGTTGTGCTTAACAACAGGAATGTATGTGCTTCCACAGATACAGGAACAACAAGAGGGAGATGCTCACAAACTGAGAACTTGGTGTAAGTGAAGGCCTCTTTAAGGGTCTTAGTCAGTTTTTCCAATTAGCCTCGAAGCTTTGGGGGAAAATCATGTGATCCCACTAAAACAGCTAAAGTATACAAGAAGCAGAAGTATCATATACTTTACCCACTTGCTGCAAGAATGAAAACCACAAAAGTTCAAAGACATTAAGAGTATCTATTAATGTCTGATGAATATAATTCTTCTCACCAAGTGCTGGTATCATAGGGGCAAGTGTCATTTTAAACTCTAATGAGATTCCTCTTTTAGTCACCTTTGTGGGAGTTGTAATATCACAGGGAAAAAAATAGCACGATAGTAGGTGTAGCAGGGTACAGTATAGTAACATATATTAAGCATATTTGGAGAGCCTGCTGGATACCAAACACTACCAGAGAAAGGGAAAAGAAGAATAAGAAGAATAAGATGAATTAAAAAAAGAAAAAAAAATAGGCCATGAAATGAATGAAAGTAAACTCTTGGAAATTTAAAACTTAAGTGTGAAAAAGACTGCAAAGAGTATCTTATAAGTGAAAAAGTATAAAGAACACTTCACTATTCATATATATACACACAATGATTTATATCATCACCATCCCAATTAATCCTCAATCTTCTAAGGGAGATAAAATCAACCCTATTTTATGCAAAGAAAAATTAGGTATGTGTTTTGCTTAAGGAAGTGACAGTAAGAATTTAAAGAGAGGTTTTCTAACTATAAATTCACTGCTCTTTCTCAGTAAAAAGGCCATCTTAAGGGGGAAAAAAAAGGGATGCAAGAAAACATAGGTCTTTTAAAAGCTAATGCTTAAATTACAGAACTGATACAGAAAGGAGCTAACTGGTTAATAATTAAGAGAAGGAAGTATACAGAACTTATGACTTACTCATGGAGTCCACCTTATCTCTGTTTGATTTGCCTTGTGGAAATTTTTCAGCTTTCAGTGCCTGAAATTTGTGCCTTGCCCACTGTGTGAGATGGTCAAGCATGGAGAACACAGTCTGTGTACTGAGCTGACACAGATCAGATGCACTGTCTTGGGTACTTATGGTATGCTGATCGTCATGCTTTAGAACTGCCATAATTTCTGCATAAACCTAAGAAGAACCATTTTATGGTGAATAATATGTCTGCATAATATCATTTTACTATTACCTGACATATAAGACTAACCATTTTAAGGTAATAATTTTCAAAAGAAAAAAAATCCATCATAGATTAAAAATAAATCATTTTTCTCATCTATAATTAAGCCAATAAAATGTTTCCCTGAAAAGAAAATATACTGTAAAAGAGTCACGAGAGCAAATATAAAAATATTAAAAAATTCTTCTAGATTATTCAATAAATGATCACGAAACTACTTGTTAACTAGTAGAAAATAAAACTTTAAACAATACCTCACAGTATCTGTAAAAATCAATTTCAGAGTAATTGAAGGGCATGTAGAAACAAAAGGATCAAAAAAATGTAGGAAAATATGTTCATGACATTGGCTAAGAGAAGGCATCACATAAAAGGTTTAAATTAAAAAGTTATAAAAGATTTATAAATTTGGCATTTATATTTAAAATTTCTGCATGGCAAAAGACATAAACGAAGTTTAAAAATAAAACCACTAACTGGAAAAATTTCTGTGAGATATGACTGGCACAAACTGGTATCCAGAATACATATCAAACGCCCACCAATTATTTAAAAAGGACACACACATACACAGCCACAAATAGGTAAAGGATATGAACTAAGCATTATACAACTCTTTGATAAATAAAAGTATAAAAAAAGGATTTTGTAAGCGTTTTCATATGTACTTACATATTATAGCATACCTTGATCTACATTTCCTACTAATATGTAGCCTTTTTAATACTAATTACATTGCATAAATGTTTGGACAAACAGAAACCAAATAAAATGATATATCTTACCTCCTGCTGATCTTCTTGATTACAACCCAACAAAACATACACTAGAATATGTGGAAGAAGATAGATGGTCACCTTGAAATCATGCTTCATCATAATGCTACAGCAGGTGAAGATTTTACTGGCAAGATCATGCCGCACCTATAAACTCCAATGGTTTAGAGAGAGTAAGTAGTTTTATTCATTTTATTCTTTTGATTAATGCCAAAAAACAACATGTGAGCTAATTTAACATTGCAGAGTGGGTATTCTATGGAGAAAGGCACTCAAAGCGGGGAGGATTTCAGATCACCATCCCTCTGGTCAAGTGCCTGAACTGCTGAGACCCCTACAGGCAATGCAGCTACCTGGGCTGCCAACTATCTCAGCAAAAATGGTCTTTTCCCCTTACAGTTCATTTTAAAATGAATCACGTTTTGTTACAGATTAACTTCCCTAAATATAGTATATTTTACTTAGCTAACATTAAATTTAGTATATTTATTCCTTGAGCACATAGGTGAGGAGAGTAACCAGAAGGTATTCTCTCAGCCAGCACATTAAGTACAAGATCATAAAGATGATACAAACAGATGGAGAGATATACCATGTTCTTGGATTGGAAGAATCAACATCGTGAAAATGACTATACTACCCAAAGCAATCTACAGATTCAATGCAATCCCTATCAAATTACCAATGGCATTTTTTACAGAGCTAGAACAAATCATCTTAAAATTTGTATGGAGACACAAAAGACCCTGAATAGCCAAAGCAGTCTTGAGGGAAAAAAACGGAGCTGGAGGAATCAGACTCCCTGACTTCAGACTATACTACAAAGCTACAGTAATCAAGACAATATGGTACTGGCACAAAAACAGAAACATAGATCAATGGAACAAGACAGAAAGCCCAGAGATAAACCCACGCACTTATGGTCAACAAATCTATGACAAAGGAGGCAAAGATATACAATGGAGAAAAGACAGTCTCTTCAATAAGTGGTGCTGGGAAAACTGGACAGCTACATGTAAAAGAATGAAATTAGAACACTCCTTAACACCATACACAAAAATAAACTCAAAATGGATTAGAGAACTAAATGTAATACCAGACACTATAAAACTCTTAGAGGAAAACATAGGAAGAACACTCTTTGACATAAATCACAGCAAGATCTTTTTTGATCCACCTCCTAGAGTAATGGAAATAAAAACAAAAATAAACAAATGGGACCTAATGAAACTTCAAAGCTTTTGCACAGCAAAGGAAACCATAAACAAGACGAAAAGACAACCCTCAGAATGGGAGAAAATATTTGCAAATGAATCAACGGACAAAGGATTAATCTCCAAAATATATAAACAGCTCATTCAGCTCAATATTAAAGAAACAAACACCCCAATCCAAAAATGGGCAGAAGACCTAAATAGACAGTTCTCCAAAGAAGACATACAGACGGCCATGAAGCACATGAAAAGATGCTCAACATCACTAATTATTAGAGAAATGCAAATCAAAACTACAATGAGGTATCACCTCACACCAGTTAGAATGGGCATCATCAGAAAATCTACAAACAACAAATGCTGGAGAGGGTGTGGAGAAAAGGGGACCCTCTTGCACTGTTGGTGGGAATGTAAATTGATACAGCCACTATGGAGAACAATATGGAGGTTCCTTAAAAAACTAAAAATAGAATTACCATATGACACAGCAATCCCACTACTGGGCATATACCCAGAGAAAACTGTAATTCAAAAAGACACATGCACCCAAATGTTCATTGCAGCACTATTTACAATAGCCAGGTCATGGAAGCAACCTAAATGCCCATCAACAGACGAATGGATAAAGAAGTTGTGGTACATATATACAATGGAATATTACTCAGCCATAAAAAGGAATGACCGTGAGTCATTTGTTGAGACGTGGATGGATCTACAGACTGTCATACAGAGTGAAGTAAGTCAGAAAGAGAAAAACAAATATTGTATAGTAACGCATGTATGTGGAACCTAGAAAAATGGTACAGATGAGCCGGTTTGCAGGGTAGAAGTTGAGACACAGATGTAGAGAACAGACATATGGACACCAAGGGGGGAAAACTGCGGTGGGGTGGGGATGGTGGTGTGCTGAATTGGGCAATTGGGATTGACATGTATACACTGATGTGTATAAAATTGATGACTAATAAGAACCTGCAGTATAAAAAAACAAACAAACAAAACAACTAATACTAAACTTTCATTGGGTTATTTGTATGGAAATATGTTAATATAAATGTTTCAGACATTACATGAAATTTCTAAAAATCTTATATGTTCTGGTATAATGTTATAAGTCATAATCCTAGTTATTACTTTAAAATGTATATCTCAGAAATAACTAATTTTCTTGTCAACTGCATTATTATGAACTTTCATCAAATCTTTAACTGTGGTCATTTTTAAGTCTTTTGTCATTTACAGACAGTTCTGGGTGTACTCTGATGCTTTTGCAAATATGTTCCTATAAAAGGGTTTCATCTTCAAGAAATTCATGGCAAAGACTCTGACAAGTACAGGTTTCTGGTAACTGACTGTACTGCCGAACTGAATGAATAAGCATTTTCAGAACTCTAATGAAAAACTGATGAGCTCATAAAAGTGCTAACAAAAGATCAAGATGAAAAAAAAAATTAATTACATGGGACTGAGTGAACTGATGAGGATGAGTATAATTTTTGTGACTTTCTGTTTGAATTAAAAAAAAAAAATCCCACAAGGACTCAGAGGCAAAGAATATACACATCAATTTTCACTGCAAAGTAAAGGAGCTGCTACAGTGGAGGATTACTGGACTGAATGTCAATATTATGACATAGTATGAGTGTGTTTCATGTTTGGTAATTGCAATCATTGTTGCTTTTGTTGTGGTCATCCATGTACAATGCTTGATGTCAGTCTATTTATCTCTTGTAAAAATAAAATACAGTGTGTGTGTGTGTGAAAAAAAAACAAAACAAAAAAACCTCTACTTTTATTTTGGAGGAAGTTCAGATAATGTATCCTCTTTCAGAAGTAGCCACTAAGGGATAATATTATCTTTTTATTACCTAAGAAATCTTTTTATTATGTAACAAAGTCTGATAAAGCATTTATATCCTTTTAAACAGTATTATTTTACAAGCTAAAATGAACAGACATAATATAATAGACATTTTACAAACACATGAAGAACATAGTAATTTGCTTGATAAAACAACTACCTTCTTACTCAGAAACTGTTACTAGTAACAACAGAGAAATTGTTACTCTCTAGTAGTAAACATTTCCTACGAAAACTTCTATATCAGCACAAATATTATAATTCCTACTGTGTGTACTATGCATTCAGATAGATGTTCTCATTTCCTTTACAATTTCTGTTCAGTCAAATTCTGAACAGAGTTCTTACCTTTGTTATAAGATAACCTGCCCAAGATGCTGACCATTCTGCAAAGTTATTACCTAATTTACTTAAGTAAATTGGTTTCTTTACTCCAGACCAATCTGTTGACTTCTGAGAACTCTTATATCTGTAATTTAAAAAATTGTTTATTAAAAAAAATATATATATATTTATATATATATATCCATCTGTTTAGAACTTTAGTAAAGAAAGCATAAGAAACTACATCAACTCTTTCACTGACTACCCCACTACTGCCTTGCCTTTACTGAAATCTGGCTAAAGACACTACTTTCCCTAAAGTCTTCTTAATGGCAGGGCAGTAGGTCATTCATGCACACCACAAGTACTTCAAAGGATTTAAGTCTGCTTCCTCCCTTCCTCAATGCTCCTTTCAGATCCTTCCAACCCCATCATTGTACAAGAAAGATCTGTTCCTTTGAGGTTCAAGCCACCCAGGTATATATACTATTCTCTACTCCTCATTCTGGGCATCTACCAAACCCACTGATTACCAAACTCATTGATAAATTTAGTAAATTGCTCTGCATTTTCTTTCTTCACCAAGTCTTATCATCCTGAGTGACTTCAATGTCTGGCTGAACCATCTAGTCAAACTGAAAACTTCTCAATGACTTTCCCCTCTATTTCTTTGTCGGGACTCCCTTGCCAATACAGAGAAACTTCTTCACTTCCAAAATGTACTATTTAGACCTCACTTTATGGCCAGTTTCCCAAAGTTCCAGTTCTTTTGCTCAGTTACTCTGACACATCTGTTCTCTCACTGAGATCTTCTGTCCCTTGACTCTGCTAAACTCTCCTGATCTATAATACCTTCCTTTCATTACCTCTCTCCCTAGCCAGCTTGGTCTCCATGGTACTTCACTTCAAGTACTCTCTTGGTAATATCCTGTACGCACCCCACTGCCACATTTTCTTTACCAGCGGTACCCATCCACCAAGCTCCCAACCTTGGATCAGTCTAAATGCCTGCCTTCACTGAAATGATACCTAGGCCACTGCATTGATAGAGGAAAAATCACTAAATTGCTTATGAGATTAGTACTACTACATGTCTTAGTCTTCAACCTCAATGGACCTCTACGCTGCCCAGAAAGCCTTTTAAGTTTTCCTTATCAGCTCTCTCTTCTCTTTTCCACAGTGGCTATTTCAAATCATCACCACTATCCTTACATCACCTATAACAACTCCATTGCCACTTTCAGCCAATAATCTCATCTCCTATACTTCTTACTTCATGGAAAAAAAAAAAGAAGAAACCATTAACACAATCCCACAACTAAATCTGTAAAATCTGCTAAGTTCCATCCATTATTTTATCTTCCCGTATTACAGAGAAAGAGATTTCACTTCCTCTAATCTAATCTTCCATTAGATATATGGCTACCATTTTGGATGCCCCTCGGGGTCCTTATTATATCAATTACCACTTCTCTCTTCCATAACTTCAACATGATCCTTTCTATTTGCTCCTCAGTGTTAACACTTAAACATGCTCAAACAGGTCTCATCTTACACATGTGTACAGCAATATTTTGAGGTGAGTGGGTTCCTTTTTCATCACCAATGCAAGGTTAGGAAATGACAAATATAATTAATGCCCTATACTCAAGGTTCTCAGCAAACATTATGTATTTCACTGTATCACAAATTGCTAAAAACTGAAAAATCCAATAATCTCTCAGTTAACCATCACTATTTTGAATCTTCATGAATTCTCTAGATGATTTTACCAAGTTTTATGGTGAACTTAGTTAGAAAACTACTGATATTGGGGTACAAGTCAGGTTCTGTTAAGACACATCCTGATATTTTCTCCTAAAATTATTTCTGTGGCAATTTTGAATTATAGTTGATCTAACTAGTTCTAAAAATCAAATCTCCCAAACATAGCCATCCCTTTGATCTAGGTTTAGTGACTGCATATAAACAGCCCAAGTGAAAAAAAAAAATTAAAGGAGAGTATAGGAGTATAACTTTAAAGCAGCAAAAACAAGGATATGGTAGGAAGTCTTTTATTTTCCTAGGCCCTGTGGAGAAAATATCAAGCAGTCCAAGCTATAAAACTGCCCTACTGGCTAACCTGGTATCTTGGTGTTTCATACAAAAGTGAGTCAATTCCATTAATATTGCTCTCTATTGACTTCTTACATTTATGAGGTGGTGATTTCAATGAGCAGATTCCAGCTAGATAAATCTAACTTCTACCATTGAGGGACCATCTGAGAGGTTCCTTCAAACTCCCAGATATAAAAGTAGAAGGATCATAAGAATTCTCATTGCTTTGCTAAGATCACTCTTATAAATGACCACTTAAATATTCTTCTTATGAAAGAACAAGAAGTTGGCAGAAAATGTTCGCTTCTTACGAAATACTACATTGAATAACAAGTGGGCAGAAATGCTGGCTTCTACTTCACATGAAGCAGGGAATAGCCACACTACCCCTTCCAAAAAAAGCAAAATTCAACAAGCTGACATTGAATAAGCATTTATCATTGAGTCTAAGTCAAATGTCAGGCACTCTGCTAGGTACTTTTTAACATTATCTTCTCTATTCCTAACAATCAAATAACGTAAGTAAAGCTATCCACATTTTCAAGATGAAAAAAACCTGAGACTTGGAAATATTAAGTAAATTGCCCAAGATTTTAGAGTGAGCAAATGCAGTCAAGATTCAAATTTGGGTCTACATGACTCTAAAAGCCATAAACTTTCAACAAGATCACAGAAACTCTTAAGCATCTATATGTGCTATAAAATATAGATAAAGAAATGGAGAAGTATGGAGTCCTCAAAAAAGAAAAAACAAACATTTATATCTTTAAACAATGCTCTTCATAAGAAATAAAATGATGTTTAAAAGGTTTCTAAATATTAAAGGGTATCTAGCAAATAAGTATGCATACTTAAGGGCTTTTAAAAAGAATTTTACTACATGTCTACTAAGGTTCAAAAACTAAATTTATGCAAGGTCACGTATCCAATAAGCTTGTGACTTAGACTACCTAAAATTAAAGTTTCTAACTAAAAATTATTTATGGCCTTCAATCAGTCCTAACAAAGTTATTAAAATGGGGAGGCAAAAAAAGGTAGAAAATACTTTTTTTAAAAGTAGAAGGAGAAAATATTTTCATGAGGAGAAATTGGTAGGGCTAAAAATCTCTAATCTCTAATTGGGATTACTAAAGGCTTTGGGACTAACTTTAAATTCTTAAATTTCTGTGTTAATTAGATCTATCAAAAGTTTCAACTCATATTCAATTTAAAGTAGATTTTTCAAAGTACTACTGACAGTTGAATTAAAAAAAAAAAATCAATCCTTTCAGCTTCAATGAATTTGTCTCAATACTTAAAGTTACAGAATTTAAACAATGAGCAGACTACACTTCTCATTTTGACAATATTATAAGCATAAATCTTAGTGCAAAATACATATTAGAACATACTAAAAATACTTTTAATGCTAAAAAGTTATATCAAAAATAACATTTAGTTTATAAAGTTAAAAACAATTTTATGAAAATAGTTTTAATGAGTCTACAGACCTAGTATTTAGATGAGGTTCCAGTATTTCCCGAACATGCTCGGGAAATCTCCTCCACAATTGGTGACCTGGGCCATCAGTCTGCATCTCTCTACAGTCATAAATAGAAAGTAACTCCTACAAATACATATTTTACAGTTGTAAATTGTCAATGAAACGATAAACCTTTACATCCATCAACATTCTACACATTACAGCCATAAAAATACATAGAAAAATACATACAATGATAAAATTTTGGAGTTGTCTCAATGCTTAAAACCATTTAGGTGACTTACTCAAGGTCACAAAGCTGTGGTAATATTTGAACATGCAATTTGTGTGCTGTACATAACATGTATTGAAACAAATGACTAAGCTATTTGGAGGAAAAAATTGGAATTTTCTATATTTGCAGAACTTTTAGAATTTGACCTTTTCTGAATTTTAATGAACGTAACTACAAATCCAAAATAGTTCAAAAATTCAAGATATCTCAAATTCTATATATAAAGTACTGATCTTAAAATTCTGAAAATAAGATGCAAATGTTAAAGACCAATTTACTATTCAAGTCCATCAATGAAATGGTTATATTTTACTTTCCTGAAAATAAAACAAGTGGGATTTTATAAAGAAAAAAAAAAAATCTTTGTCTCCCAATATCAATCTTTAAAACAAGACAAATATGTTAGGGTATTATATCTTCCATCATCTACTATTCTTTCTTTCTAATTTCACTGAAAAGGACCACATGCAATAGATGTATTCCTAATAATTGTAAAGTATAAATACTGTCTAATAGAATATGTACTTTATACTTAGCATTTTTTAATAAAAGTAAGGAAGTTTATGAAAGTTCAAATACAGAAGTATTCAAAACATTTTCATTTAACTTTAAAATGTTATTAAAATTTTGTTTGAAGCCAGCTTTTTCTGATGTTTGCAAAGTCACTCTGGCTACAGAAGTCCTCATAATCAACCTCCAATAACAGACTTAGTAAATCAGCAATCCTCTAACTTTTTGGTCTTGGAACCATTTATACTTTTAATGTTAGGGGAGGGGAATTAGATAAAGGCAGTAAAAGGTACAAACTTCCACTTATAAATAAATACTAGGGATGTATTGCAGAACATGATAAATATAATTAACACTGCTATGTTATATATGAAAGTTGTTAAGAGAATAAATCCCAAGAGTTCTAATCACAAGGAAAAATATATTTTTTAAAATTTAATTTTGTATCTATGTGAGATAATGGATGTTCACTAAACTTATTGTGATAATCATTTCACGATGTATGTAAGTCAAATCATTATGCTACACATCTTAAACTTATACAGCGCTGAATGTCAATTATATCTCAATAAAATTGGAAGAAAAAACAAAACACACTAATATACTTACAGTTGTAGATCTTGCTTCATATTTCACTGAGAAAACAAGTAATCACAAGAGATCTCCACAACTTCCATGCTAATATCTCCCCAGCCTGGCAATATCAGTATCAGTGCTTATATGCTCTGCTTTCTCTTTTGTTACTACAGATGAATTGGTTTTTTCTTTTTAATTTACTCTAATTTAATGAGTCACAATTGTATGTTTTATTTTTTAATTAATTAATTAACTAGTTAATTTATGGCCGCATTGGGTCTTCGTTGCTGTGCGCGGGCTTTCTCTAGTTGTGGCGAGCTGGGGCTACTCTTCGTGGCAGTGCGCGAGCTTCTTCCTCTTTTTTTTTTTTAACATCTTTATTGGAGTATAATTGCTTTACAATGGTGTGTTAGTTTCTGCTTTATAACAAAGTGAATCAGCTATACATATACATATATCCCCATATCTCCTCTCTCTTGCGTCTCCCTCCCACCCTCCCTATCCCACCCCTCTACGTGGTCACAAGGCACCAAGCTGATCTCCCTGTGCTATGCGGCTGGAGGGGGAAGGGTAAGCTGGGACGAAGTGAGAGAGTGGCATGGACATATATACACTACCAAAGGTACATGGGCTTCTCATTGCGGAGGCTTCTCTTGTTGCAGAGCACGGGCTCTAGGCACGTGGGCGTCAGTAGTTGTGGCACCCGGGCTCAGTAGTTGTGGCTTGTGGGCTCTAGAGCACAGGCTCAGTAGCTGTGGCACACGGGCTTAGTTGCTCTGCGGCATGTGGGATCTTCCCGGACCAGGGCTCAAACCCGTGTCCCCTGCACTGGCAGGCGGATTCTTAACCACTGTGCCACGAGGGAAGTCCCTTGTTTGTTTCTTTTTCTTTTTAAATATTTATTTTTTTATTTGGCTGTGCCAGGTCTTAGTTGCGGCATGCAGGCTCTAGTTCCCTGACCAGGGATCAAACCCAGGCACCCTGCATTGGGAGTGTGGAGTCTTAACCACTGGACCACCAGGGAAGTCCCAAATTGTGTTTGTTTTTAATTAAGGCTACTCTTTCCACTGGTACACTATATTCCACATCTCTTTACCTATTTAAAATAATATTATACCAATTCTCTTATACAGCATCGCTATTCTCCTCCCGCTGAACTGTTCCCAAGCAACGGATAAACATGTCTTTTTTTCCCATCTTTACGCCTTTTCCTCCCCAGCTACTATCTCATTCTTCCTCTCTCCTTGATAGCAACACTCCTCAAAAGAGTTTCTGTAATTTCTCTAATTCCTCTCTTCCCACATGTTCTTAAAAATACTGTAATGAGGCTTTCTAAACTACACTGAAACTGCTTTTGTCAAGGTCACCAATGACCTTTATGTTAATACAGTTAATGGTCAATTCTCAACCCTGAAATTATTAAACTTATGATCAGAATTTGGATCACTCCATACTTCCTGAAACACTTTCTTGTCTTCCAGAACACCATATTCTCCTACCTTATTGGTAGCTCCTTCTCAGTTTTCTTACTTTTTCCCTCTTCTCACTGAGCTCTCATTATCCAGGTCTCAATTATTAGAACCTTTTTATCTATACATACTCCCTCTCTTGATCGTCTCATCCAGAATCACAGTTGTAAATGCCATCTCTACTATGAATTATGAAAACTTCCAAATATGTTTAACTCATACCTCTAACCATGAATTTCAGACCTGAATATATAACAAAATAAAAAATCTTTTAATTAAAAAAAATATCATGAAAAGGGGCCAAAAAAGTCAAACTGGAAAAATATTTATTACACGTATGGTAGACACAGGGTTAATTTCCACTACATCCAAATAGGTTTTAAAAAATCAATTAAAAAAAAGACCAATACCAAGGGAAAAATGGGAAAAGATCATGTAGAAAAAATTCACAAAAAAGCAATAAATATATAAAAGTTGTTACACCTCTCTCATAATTAAATGCAAATTAAAATGAAACAATATCATTTTTTATTTGTCACATCGGCAAAGACTTAAAACTTTAATTAAGGGCAGGTTTGTCAAGGGAATATTATCTGGTGAAACTTTTTTGATAAAATCTATCAAATGTAAACTCTGTATCTGCTCTGAGACATTTTAATTTCTTGATATTTATTGTTGATATATTCACTCAAGTACTTAGAAATTATGTATGTTTTCAAAATCATTTTTTTGTAAAAACAAAACACTGAACACAACCTAAACGTGTTAAATAAATTTCTTAAATTACGGCATGTTCATATTGAATATTAAGTCATTGAAAAGAATGAATTAGAGATATATGTACTGACATGGAAAATTACACAAGATAAGACTATTAAGCACAGAAGAAAATCAAGTACTATGATCTGCTTGTTTGGTGGAGAAAACATATATATTTGTATACACATAGAAAAAACTTCCAAGTACATATAATAATCTGTTAGGAGGGTACATTTCTGTACTGTTTGAAATTTTTGTTAAGAACGTGTATTACTTTGATAATAAAAATGACAGTCAAAAAAAAATAAGAGTTTCTAAAGCACAGAATTTACAACTTTCTTACTAGAATTTAATAACATAAAGCCAGTAATGTCTATATACACTCTTACCTGAATGGCATAAGCAGCTGAATCTTGAGCTCGGCTGTTATCTGCATATGCGAGGTAAGCTCTTGTTAGTTCCATCAATAATCCATAGGCAAAGTTTGCATCTTCTACTCCAGTCTCAATAAGAACAAGAAAAAATTACAGAATAATTTGTATAAATTTTCTTAAACTGTACATCATTCCATGGTGAATTTAACTTAGTCACCTAAGTGAATTTAACTTCGAAAAGGAAAGCTCAGTAAGGTGTAAACAAAGTTTGGTACCACGACTAAAATATAACCTGTAGCTAAGAAGCCAAATCTAAGGCTTTTCAGACTATTTATAAAGTGTTAGACTCATTCAACTTTTACATAAATCCAGCAATTTGCATTTTTTGTTTTTTAACTCTTAGAAAGAAAATTGTACATATAGAATTTCCTAACTTGCATTCTTGGTCAACTGAGAAGCTCCAAAAAATAATTTTCACACACTCTTCTCTAGGAGATTCATAACGTTCCCCAATATATTAAAAGTTCTGTTTAATTTTGTTTTATAAGATTTCCCACACTCATTTGAGTATGGAAACATTTTTATATACACACTATTAAAACACCCTGGGAATCAGTTTCCCATGGAGACACTTAGCAATTGTGTTTAAATAGTAAAATTTAAATAATTAATTAGATTTTAAGTATCTGTCATGATTAGGTTAGAAAGCTTATTTATTTTTTTGTTTTTGTTTTTTATTTATTTTTGGCTGTGTTGGGTCTTCATTGTGGTGCGTGGGCTTCTCATTGCGGTGGCTTCTCTTGTTGCGGATCACGGGCTCTAGGTGCATGGGCTTCAGTAGTTGTGGCACGCAGGCTCAGTAGTTGTGGCACACGGGCTTAGTTGCTCCACAGCATGTGGTATCTTCCCGGACCAGGGATCGAACCTGTGCCCCCTGCATTGGCAGGCAGATTCTTAACCACTGTGCCACCAGGGAAGTCCCTAGAAAGCTTATTTAAAAGAACATAGCACACTAGACTGGACTCCAACTTTATAGTTTTTGGCTAAAGGTCTCTGCAATAGTATTAAGGAATAAACTCAGAAATTACCTAAATTGTCTAGTTTAGATCAAGCTGCCACTAAGGATAACCTGAATAGTTTCTTGTAAATGGAATATAGAAACCCCATTAGGACAGAGAACTCTTCTGGTCATTCCAAATTACCAAAACTTACCACAAATGTAAAATCTTTTCCTTGGGTTTCAGTGGTTGAGAAATCTAGCCGACCTGGATCTATTGCTCCCAATTCCCCTAAGCACTCCCCACAGAGCAACCGAGCTTGAGAGTTTGCATCTTGGCAACCTTTCAAAAGCACTGTCACCAACTGTGAAATAACAGGTTCCACTGTTTCACTATCTGTTGCATATCTGATCAGTTTTTCCTAAAATAAAAGTAGAAAGTTTATACATAACTTCTACAAACTAGTATATTGTCCTAACCAGAAAGCTTAAAAAAATTAAGGAATGTCTGACAAATATTGACAAAATTAAATTCTTCAAAAATTAAATATCTTCAGTCTTTTCACCTAGTTTTTGCTGAGTTCACATAATATAGTCCACAATATGTTGTGGGATTAGAATCATTAAGTGTGCTTAAAAGCTTTAATCACTAATCCATTAAATAAACAGTTACTGAGTATTATTACATCAGTATACAGAAATAAGACAGTCTTATCCCAATGAGTTTACAATCTAAAGGGAAAATAAACATGCAAACAGATAAAATATCATACAATACGTACAATAACAAATATGTGTACAAAGTAAAGAAGAAATGAAGATGAAAAAGAGCTCAGAGTATCTTTTCAAGGATAATAGATATTTTAGTAAATAAGTCAATAAGGAAGAGCTATTAATTAAAATAAGAAAACTGAAGAGTGTATAAAAAGCTATTACAGGAGAAAAAGATACGGGAAAAGAGTCCTGTGGGGATGATTTAAAACAAAAGACGTAGGAAGAAAGAGGTAGGCTTTATGAAAAAATATGTTGGTTCAAGTAATCTTTTTTCATCTATCTACCGAGGATGCTATAATGAAAAACTGTTAGGCGTAAGAAATGACTATTCTCAAGCCAGTTAGATTTAGATATTGTACCTGTGTGACCACTTTAGAACTACTTTGTTTACATAATTTTCCTTCTAGCAAAAGTAAAGCATATATGAGCATCTCAAATTCCATGTTAAAACTGTGATTCAAATTAGAATAATACATTTCAAAAGAAAAATAAAGACATTTTATGTCATCCAGAAACTTCAACATTAACTCATTTAAATAACATTACAGGTTAATTCAGGCATAAATACTTAAAATAGATGAACTAGTAACCAATAAACAGCAAAACTAATATAATTATAGACATATATTACCTTGTTAAAACTAGAAAACAATAAGGAAAAGAACATTTTAGTTGGCAAAGATAAATGCAGTTCATACTCAAGACAATAAATACATGAACACTAAATGAAAGGTAATTTTAAAATATACTTCTCTCCTAAGTGCTTAAAAATGTTTTTACTTCACTTCTAGGTTAGATAAACTGGGTTTCATTTTTCAGCAAAAAATATTCAATTCCAAAAGAATTTATAAAATGAGTAGGTGTTCAATAAAGAAAGAAAGAAAGAAAAGAAAAAAAAATCCATGTTTTTATCATGTCCTAAAGGTCCATATACACTTGGGTCTATTTCTAGACTTTCTATTTTTTTTCCCAGTGGTCTGTCTACTCATGTACCAGTATCACACTGTTATAATTATAGAGGCTGTAGAGTATATTAATGTCTGGGAGGGCTACTGAACTCCCATAGTTGCTTTTTTTTTCAGATTTTTCCTAGCTATTTTTTACATGTTTGTTTTTCCATCTTAACATTAGTATGAACTTCTCTAGTTAAAAAAACAAACAACTTGGCATTTCTTTGGGATGGCATTAAATTTATAAATTATCCTAGGGAGAATTAAAATCTTTGTAATATTGAGTCAACCTACCCAATAAATAAGGGGTGTTTCTGTTTGTTTAAATCAATTACATTTTTGTGTCTTTCAGGAGTGTTTCAAAGTTTTCCTCTTATTGGTTTATACATTTCTTGTTATGCTTACTCCTAAGTATATTATCTTTTTCTGTTACTACTGTAAATAGGGTTTTCCAACAAGTCTTCTACCTGGTTATTGTTGCTATATGAAGATTATGATTTTTATATTCTCCTATCTTACTGAATTTGTTGTCTGAGCTAGTTTATTGATATTTTCTAGAGTTTTCCAAGTATATTAGCATGCCATCTGCAAATAGAGATAGTTTCATGTCTTTTCCAAATCTTATGCCTCTGAGTTTTCTCTTATCTAAATTCATTGGCCAATATTTCCAACTGAATGTTAAATTGTAGTGGAGATAATGAGCAAGCTTGCTTTCAGTGGGAATGCATCTTATTTCCCCATCAAGCGTGCATGCGTGCATGTGTGTATGTGTGTGCACGTGTGTATGCAGTATACATAAACACACATATGCATATGTATACATTTATAATATATTAGTACTATCCATCGATTCCTATTTTCTTTAGTGTTTTTATCTGAAATGGATGGTACAGTATGTCAAAGGCCATTTCAGCATTTATGAAAATAACAGTATGATTTTTTTCATTAATTCTATTATTAGTTCACTCACCATTTCCTCCCAACCTCCCAGCCCCAGGCAACCACTAATCTATCTTCTGTCTCTGTGGGTTTGCTCGCTCAGGAGTATATATATTCATAATGTATCGTCTTTGTAAGTTCCATATCTTCTATTGTATTTTTGTGAATTACGGCTTTTAGTATTATAAAGTACCCTTTTTTGTCACATTTAATACCTTTTGGTTTTTATTCTACTTTGTCTAGGGGCAGAATCAGAATTCCTGCTTTCTTATTTCAACTTAAAAATTTGCTCACTCCTTTATTTTTAGCCTTTCTAAATAATTTATGTTATACGTGTGTATTACAAACAGCACAGAGTTGTTTCCTGCTTTGTAAGTCAATTTGTAATATTTTTTCTTTTAAGGTCTTTCACATTTATTAATATGACTGATATGCCGGGCCTCAATTCTATCAGTTTTTTAAAATTATAATTAGCTCCTAAAAATTAATTTCTTTTGGTATAGAAGAAAATTTATACTTTTGTTCTAGAGGTACCCTTTACACAAATACCTTTTATAATGTCTCTGGTCTCTTTATTTAACCTTCTTTAACTGTTTACCAGTTTTAAATAGTATATTTTGATTCCTAGTTGTTGCCTATGCAATAGTGACTAAGCTCATTTTATTTATATCTTAGTCTCTTCCTCTCCCATTTAAAAAATTGCATAATTTCTATTTTATTAAAATATATAGCATTTACATAGAATTCTCCCAAATTTGTCCCCACTGTTGTTTTAGTTAAATATATAACTAGTAACCATAAGTTCTTTTGCCAAAGTTTCCCCAGTCATCTCTTGATGGAGTGAAGCCATTCTCTAGCATACCTCTTAGGAAGGGCTTGCTTGTGAAACTCATATTTCTTCAATTCTTGTACGTTAAAACTGTGTTTCTTATCTGTGATATTCTAAGGACAGCTTGGCTTATTCTTCGTGTCCCTTACATTTTTGAAAATGCTGCTATCCTCTAGGCTCACTCTGTATATTGCTGTTGAGAATTCTGATACTAACTTACTTTTCTTGCCCTTTTAAGTGATTTTTTAAAAATATTTTTCTACCTGTAGGTCCTGAAGATTTCTTATTATTAAAGTCTAAGATATGTCTCAGGGTTGACTATTCTGGGGTCAATGTTGCAGGTACACAATGGATCCTTTCAATATGCAGACTTATTAGGTCTTTTATTTCCAGAAAATGTTCTTGGATTATAGTTTTAAATATTAATTATGTTCTATTGTTTTATTTTTCTTTTTTAGAAACTCTATTTGTATGTGAAATCTTTGCCAAGCTTCCATTTCACCTACTTCTTTGATCCTTTGTACTCCTTTCTCTAATCTCATTTTTGTTCTCTTGATTATTCTTCTGCCTTTTGTCAATGCTCCTTACTAAAGTTTTAGTCATATATATTCTTCCCCCACGGTCCTTATAATTTAACCTTCATTTCTTCAACTTCTTCAGTTCAGTCACCTCTTGTTTCATATCTTGTTTTTTTATCCATTTCTCTTTTTAAATTTCTCACTTAATTTTTTTTTTGGCTACGCCACACAGCTTGCAGGATCTTAGTTCCCAGACTGGGGGTTGAACCTGGGCCCTCAGCAGTGAAAGTGTGGAGTCCTAACCACTGGACTGCCAGGAAATTCCCTTAATTCTTTTTTTATATCTGCAAATGCTTGCTTGAAATATTTAAAACAGGTTATAGTGCTAAGTCTAGTTTACTTATGCTTTATGATTGGTTTTGGGGGAGAAACTGTCATCAACCAAAGATTTAATTTTCATTTTCTGTTTTTGTCTTATAGTAACCTTGTATATGCATAGAACATATATTTTTTTCTATTTATATTGTGGGCCCTTCATAATAGCTGTATGCAGTTAACAGTAAGGATTTTGTAGTAGCTTACAAGATTCTGATTTCGTAAGTACTCTTTTCTGTCAGCATAGCTCAGTGTAGTTTTTTTCATAAGTAGCTTTTATTGGCAGGAGAGTAGTATGGGGAGGTATATCTTTGATTTTGTGGATTTCTTTTTATTTCTGCAGGACCCTTAAAATTCTCTCTCTTACTTTCTTCCTTCTGTTTACTACTCTCTCCAAAAAGTGCCTCCCCCTTCCTATTCTTTTACTTCTCCCCCAGAGATAATGACTTCCAAAGACTGCAACCTTAGGATCTACACACTTTCAAGTACCTTCCCTATAACCAATTCTCTGATGTACCACATCTTAGACCAACTTTCAGTATCGTTGCACCTAGAGTGGGATCGTCTCAGTTGGTGATTTTGTCTTTGCTTTATCATCATCCATAGTTCCTTCACTCCACTTTTTTTCCATAGGGTCTCCTCAGAATCTAACTGTTCTCAACACAAGCTTGTGGCAAGAGCTCCAGAGATAGCTCTGCTGATTACAGGTAATTTGAAGTTCATAGTATTCTCAGTCTCACAGTTATGTGGAAGGTGTGACTTATGTGTGGTTTTATTTGCTCTCCTTTTTGCTATTTATGGCGTTTTGCAGGGTATACAGAGATTCACATTTAGACATCTACCATTATCCTAGGATAACTTGGAAGTCCCTAGCAGCTTTATTTTCAATGGGCTCATTCTCAGATTTGTAATTATTAGTAAATATATCTTTTTATTATTTATTCTGCATTGTCATCCAAGTTTATTTTGGTCTCAACACAAACAACTTGTCCTTCTGGGATTTCACCATAGGGATTCACTTCAACCTGAGCAGCATCAATTTTCAGAAAGTGGTTATATGGTTGCTTAGTTTGATCTATTGCCTGATTTTTTTGACATAGAAGTTAAATTTTTCTGCTATCCACTGAGCTTAGCTGTCCTATATTCCTTCAAATATGTATATTCCTCCTTAAAAGTAAGGAGTAGAAGCTGTCATTTCTTTAATGTCAATGATCCTCTGGTGACTACCCTAGAGTACAGCACTTTTGCAAGGTCAGTCCATCAAAATAGTTACATATCCAAGGCTACATTAGCCATCACCTTATTAACTGTCACACCGTCTTTAAGTGTGCTTTATTACTACATTATACCAAATTATTTGTTTATACAGTTATACAACTTTAGATCTATTTTTAGATAAATACTGTCTTTCAATGCACTCCTAAAGTATCTTTTCCTCTCTCTGTGGCTAAGATTTGAACTTTTAAAAGAATATCTTTTGCATTTGTTCTTTCATGGACTCTCACAGCATCGCTACAAAGACTCTCTTGATCTCTAGCCTGTTATCTTACATCAGTTTCATACTCTGGTTATTGCTGTAGGTTCTTCTAGAGCTGCACTAAGATAGTCCAATAAGATAGCCACTATCCACATGCAGCTGTTTAAATTTAAATTAAGCAAAATTAAATCAAAAATTCAGTTCTTCAATCATACATTTCAAGTCCTCCAGAGAGCCACATGTGGCTAGTGGTTGCAATGCTTATACAGTGTAGGTGCAGAACATTTCCATCCTCACAGAAAATTCTTTTGGATAGCACTATTCAAGAACTTAACTGAACTGCTTTCAACTTTGATGTTACCTTCTTGCCATAGTTGGAAAAGAAACCATTTCCTTCTCTCTTTTTTCCTAGGTGTTTTGGGCCAGTATACTGACTGTATTATCTACTGATAATCTAGATCTACAGTTAGGAGGGCGTGAAACCTACACTGAAGGAGATTCAAGGCTCCTCACATGTGGTAGGATCATCTCCATGTTGGCTGTTTCCCACACTGGTTAAACAAGTGCACTGACCCTGAAGCATGTACTTGTTACCATCATGTATATCTTTTGTCCTAAGTAAATGCTTCCTTCTATCATGAAAACAAATACAACACAGTTTTGCAATTCACTAACTCCCGAGGGTCTTAGGCTCTCACATCTTATCATACGGGTTTTTTTTTTTAAGATTCTTTTGATGTAGACCATTTTTAAAGTCTTTATTGAATTTGTTACAATATTGCTTCTGTTTTATGTTTTGGTTTTTTGGCCGCGAGGCACGTGGGATCTTAGCTCCCCAACCAGGGATGGAACCCGCACCCCCTGCATTGGAAGGCGAAGTCTCAACCAATGGCCCACCAGGGAAGACCCATCATATGGGTTCTTGATATGCAAAAATGAATACCTCATTTAAAATTTTTCCACTTTATAGATTTATAGTGATCTGGTATTTTAAATACCAATTCTCACTCTTACCAAGTTTAGGGATAATCTACATTATGCTGACAAGGAAAAGAATAAAGTTCACTGGTCCCATAAAAAAGGAAATTTAAAAATTTAGCTTCATTAAAACACAGTTAATTCCATCAAAATGTAAAATGGCATAATTACTGAAATTGTATATGGAAGATAGCTACAGGAAATTATATGAGAAAACTCACAGAAACTGCTGCTGTACAAACACATACAACCCTTCCTCAGGAAGACGCAGTAAACCTAAAATATAACTGCCAAATCATGACCCTTCAAAAACAACAAAAAAATATGCAAACCTCTTCAGCCTCAAAGGCTATCTCATGAATTACTGATTCTAAGTCATATCTGATAATCTTGGTAAAATAAAAATCACTTCTTTCATTGAACCTACTGAATCTCAAGCAAATACACCAATCGGTCATCTTTTCTTTAAACTTCCAACCTTTCTTTTCTATAACTCTTTAATTATATCTTAGTATACCTGATTTTTATACAAGGTTTCCTTCAAGCTTGTAAGAGCATGAATACGAACATCTACATTTTCATGTTGAATTGCTTTCATGGATAGCTGAAGAGTTGTCTGAAGATCAGTACTCTCAGAGGTCTCCTATATAAAGAGCACAGAGAGATACACCTTATCAATTAACCACTTCAGGAACCATTTCAGAAGGCCTGTATTTCCTACATAGTTACCATTAAAGTAGTTAAACTGTACCCCAATTGAAAGCAGTTTTAAAAAATAATTTCTATCTCTTCCTTTGTATAGCATATGAACTTTTAGTAATTCTCAGGGAAAGGGATTTCATTCTAAAATCTTTAGATTTGGAGAAAAATTTTATTTCAACTAAAGAATTTACTTATCCAAAATAAATCCTTCTTGGTAAGAAAGGCAAGTTTCCCTTAATTTACAAAGGGCTACACAATAGCCTTGAACGAGGTCTACAGATTAAGCAGATAATTCACCCCTTATTTTGACTACTTACTTTCTTATGACTGATGATTTACCCAGTAAAAAAGCATATAAAGTCTTCAGAATCAATCTTGCAATCTGTAGTAAATACATCTGCTACTCTGACCCAAGGTCAGGTATCCCACTTCCTGCCCTAAAAGTCTATTGAATCACCACTAATATTTTTATAATTTCAGAGAGTTCACTGAACTTCAGGATGTTGGAACTACAGATGATTCCCCTTCTAAAGTTCAGAATCAGATCTGACACTTCCATAACATGGTTTGTAGCACAAAAAAATTGGAATCCTCCCACAGCTTTTTTTCTTTACTCAGAGTATGCAGCTACAGTCACTTCTTTTAGGGACTGTAAGTAAGAACATAGTGATCTGGGTAGTAAAGGCATAAGAACTGTATCCTTTGCTCTCTGTTCTATCTAATCCTATTAAATCTTTGATCTAGATGCTAAAACTTCCTTCTAAAAATCATGGACTCAATATAGGATTATTTAGTCATCAGAAATTAGCCATCAGAATATGACTATAATATCCTTAGATATGATTCTAAAGAATCTCTACTCAGTGCTCTGGAACTTAGGAATAATTTTGTATCAATGATCTCCTAAACCATACATAAAAAATTAAATACCTTTCTGTATTCCTGTAGAACTGCTTTTATCTTTTTTAATTCTGGATGATCAGGTAAAAAATATATTTCATGAAGAAAATCTTGCACAGCATCCCTAATAGTTAGTTGGAAGAAAAAGAATTATTTGCCGAATATGAAATTAAAAAAAAAATACAAAGCAGAGGTTGAAACTAAGGCCAACTTAATTCACACTTGAAAGTGCTAGTTGACTGTTGACATGCAAAGTATTTTTCCTAACCATGTCTAGGATGCTCAGGTAATAGTGGCAAATAATCAAATCTAACAAAATCACCCTGTGGCAGTCTGCTACATTGGTGGCCCTGAATAATCTCTATGTCTTGGTATATACTCCTATGTATAGTCACTTCATCTTCAGTTTGGGCTAGGTGTGTGACTTGCTTTAAAAAACAGAATGTGGCAGAAGAGATGTTGGGCCTATTTGTGGCCTAAGTGTTAAAAAGGTCTGGAAGCTTCTGGTTTTGTCCTCATGAGAGTCCTGAGTCACCTCGTAAGAAGTCTGGCTACCATCAGAGACAGGTTACATGGAGAGAGAGAGAAGCTCTGAGACTAAATGAAAGAGGGAGAAGCCCAGCCAAGTCTACCTGCTGGCTGACTGCAATGACCATTGGTAAGAACAGCCAAGGAACTGACCAGCTGAACCCAGCCCAGACTGCAAAATCATGAGTAAATAAAGATGCTTGTTGTTTTAAGACACTAGGTTTTGGAGTGGTGTATAATGCGGCAATACAAACCCAACCCCAAAACACAAATTCTCACAAAGATATACTAGAGAAAAATACGTAAGTAATTCTTACTGAGGCTACAATTTTTAACTTGCTTCAAATATAAAGCCCTAATATTTCTGGGTCCAAATAAAAGTGTTTCTAAATTGTAGTCTTCATTAACTCATGCAACAAACAGGTATTAAGTAACTACTATGTGCTACTATTTGCTAGAAACTGGGGATGTAACAATAAAGAAAGCTGCAGTAACTCCTTCACTCAGAGAGCTTAAGGTCTTCTATCTGGCAGAGTGAAAGAGAATTTTTTTATTATATGAAAAGGCAGAGAAATGATTCCTCTAAAATAAACAGCAAAGATATACTATTTGCATAATAATCCAAAAGGTATTTGAAAAGTGATCTAGATCAGTGATTATATTGTTCCATTATGTACAAAATACCAAAAATAAAAGTATTTTAATTGGGAAAAAACTCCATTAACCTTTTCTTCTGTATTTTCTCCCTGATTGAACAGTTACTGAAAATGATTAATGGAACTGCAATAGCATAAGGATAAGTAAGTAAATAAATAGTACTTAAATCCTAATTTTTCAGAAGTAACTATGACATACGACAGTATGTGCAAAAATGGACAAAAAAAATTTAAGTGTATAGAAAGACATTCCAGGCTAAAAAGCAGCCTGAGTGAAAAATAAAAATGGGAAGGAGTAATGTATATTCTTGCATTAGCAGTCTGGATTGGCTACAGCCTAATATCTGCTTTGAAAAATCTTGGGAAATGATTTTAAGAAATAAGATGTGGCCAGATTTTAGAAAGCCTTGAATATCAAAATAAACAATTTGGAATTTATCAGCTAGGAAATGGAGAAAAACAGAATGTCTCTGTACGCTGAAATGATACAGATAAAGAGATGTTTTAAAATATGAACAATATGAAGAAACATAATAAAAGCTTAAAGGAAGGGAGGCTGGTTAAAAGGTTAATGCAATGAAGTAATAAGGGTTTCAACTAAGGTAAGCTGTAGAAAAAAAGTTATTAGCTCTCCTAATCTTTCTCATGCATTCAACTGTTTGCCTTTTAACTGTGAGAAGAAAGGTAATATTAGTCTCACCCCTTTCAAAATTGATGAAAAATAATTTTGAGTTATTGACCTACTAACTACTAAGCTTAAAATATAATAATAATAAAAGCCATGTCACAACTGAAACAGCATCAGTTTGGTATGTATTGACTTAAAGCATGTCAATTACTTCTGTTTATTAACGGACTCTAAATTAAAAAGAATGTGAACAGTTCCACGCTACCAACAGTAACCCTAATACCCTGAGACATAAAAATGCAGTAATAAAAAGCTGTTATCTTTATTAATTTCATTTACAATACCTGTTTTCAATTATGAGGTAGTGAAATATAGCTGCAGTTTCTTTAGGCTGGATGTGTATGAGAGGTAACAAAGCTACTATTACATGACTGAGAAGGGAGCCTAGATAAGCGTGATCCAGGCAACGAACAAAGCAGTCCCAAGCCCTACGTGAAAAAACAAAAGTTAAAAGTCACATCATTTTTATTATTTGCAAAGCTTCATCAGTTAATTACTAGATGAACAAACAATGATACATATAAGCAAAAAGATTACAAGGCAGCTGTAAAAATGGAATAAAGATGAGTACTGTACACTCAAATAGAGTGATCTCTATAATACACTAAGTCAAAAAAGCAAGGTGAAAAACAATGCTCATAATATGCTACCTTTTGGCGCAGGGTTAACATGACAAAAAAAAGTATCTGTGAGTAAGTGTGCATTTGCTTATACTTTTAGAAAGGGGGGGATTATACAAAAATTAATAAAAATAGACACATCTATTTTTAGCAATTCAGGAATGAAGGCTAGATTCTCTGAGTGTAACTTGTTACACAAATTTGAATTTGGGACAAAGTAAATGTTTTATATGATTTTTAAATTATATAAAATAGAAGGAAAAAGCAACCTCTAAAAATTTTAAGCAAACTTAAACTGAACCTAATAATACCAAGTAGATGGCACAGTTATACAGGAAAGAATTATTTCACATGACTTTAAAACATATTATTTTTTTAAATTCTTTTTAATATTCTTTTCCATTATGGTTTATCACAGGATTTTGAATATAGTAAAACATATTATTCTGACTGTACATCTCCAATAAAATATAGTCAAGAACAAAAAGAAACTTTCAGAAGCTTAAACTGCATTCAGTAGTTTTTTTTTTTTGTTTTTTTTTTAAACATCTTTATTGAAGTATAATTGCCTTACAATAGTGTGTTAGCTTCTGCTTTATGACAAAGTGAATCAGTTATACATATACAATATGTTCCCATTTCTCTTCCCTCTTGCATCTCCCTCCCTCCCACCCTCCCCATCCCACCCCTCTAGGTGGTCACAAAGCACCGAGCTGATCTCCCTGTGCTATGCGGCTGCTTCCCACTAGCTATCTATTTTACATTTGGTAGTGTATATATGTCCATGACACTCTCTTACCCTGTCACATCTCACCCCACCCCCTCCCCATATCCTCAAGTCCATTCTCTAGTAGGTCTGTGTCTTTATCCCGTCTTGCCACTAGGTTCTTCATGGCCTTTTTTTTTTTTTTCCTTAGATTCCGTATATATGTGTTAGCATACTGTATTTGTTTTTCTCTTTCTGACTTACTTCACTCTGTATGACAGACTCTAACTCCATCCACCTCATTACAAATACCTCCATTTCATTTCTTTTTATGGCTGAGTAATATTCCATTGTATATATGTGCCACATCTTCTTTATCCATTCATCTGTCGATGGACATTTAGGTTGCTTCCAGGTCCTGGCTATTGTAAATAGAGCTGCAATGAACATTGTGGTACATGACACTTTTTGACCTATGGTTTTCTCAGGGTATATGCCCAGTAGTGGGATTGCTGGGTCGTATGGTAGTTCTATTTGTAGTTTTTTAAGGAACCTCCATACTGTTCTCCATAGTGGCTGTATCAATTTACATTCCCACCAACAGTGCAAGAGTGTTCCCTTTCCTCCACACCCTCTCCAGCATTTATTGTTTCTAGATTTTTTGATGATGGCCATTCTGACCGGTGTGAGATGATATCTCATTGTAGTTTTGATTTGCATTTCTCTAATGATTAATGATGTTGAGCATTCTTTCATGTGTCTGTAGGCCATCTGTATATCTTCTTTGGAGAAATGTCTATTTAGGTCTTCTGCCCATTTTTGGATTGGGTTGTTCGTTTTTTTGTTATTGAGCTGCATGAGCTGCTTGTAAATCTTGGAGATTAATCCTTTGTCAGTTGCTTCATTTGCAAATATTTTCTCCCATTCTGATGGTTGTCTTTTGGTCTTGTTTATGGTTTCCTTTGCTGTGCAAAAGCTTTTAAGTTTCATTAGGTCCCATTTGTTTATTTGTGTTCTTATTTCCATTTCTCTGGGAGCTGGGTCAAAAAGAATCTTGCTGTGATGTATGTCATAGAGTGTTCTGCCTATGTTTTCCTCTAAGAGTTTGATAGTGTCTGGCCTTACACTTAGGTCTTTAATCCATTTGGAGTTTATTTTTGTGCATGGTGTCAGGGAGTGTTCTAATTTCATACTTTTACATGTACCTGTTCAATTTTCCCAGCACCACTTACTGAAGAGGCTGTCTTTTCTCCACTGTATATGCTTGCCTCCTTTATCAAAGATAAGGTGACCATATCATTCAGTAGTTTTATTGTTAGCAGTATTACTGAAATTAAATTAAATTAGCAATCAGCTAAATCCTACACGCCAAAATCTCAGTGGCCTAAAAGAAATGTGGAGAGGAGACTTAAGGGATGCATCTATTTGTAAGAGTTACTTAGGGGGTCAAACAACCAAATGTGTGACATGTGTATCTTATGTGGATTCTAATTCAAGCAAACGAACATCTTTGGGAAAAAACATCTTTGAGACAATTGGGGAAAGCTGAATTTTAGATGATATTAAGGAATTCCTATTAGTTCTGCTAAGTATAATAATTTATGATGGTTATATATTTTTTAAAATGTCCTTATCCTCTAGATACATCTGCGGTATATTTAGAAGTACAATGATACGATACTGGGTTTTCTTTAAAACATTCCAAGTAACAATAAAAAAGGTAGAGATGGAAAGATTAAATAAGATTAACAATATTGATAACTACTGAGGCTGGGAAACGGGTATATAGGGGTTCATTATATTATTCTATTTCCTAGTATATTAAAATACTTCACAGAAAAATGTTTTTAAAGAAGGAAACACATTCCCTTTTCAATACAAATAGCCTTTCTGTCTTAACTATTTCTTATTTCTGGTTTGAACCCAAATTCCCTCAAAGAGATAAGAAATCAAGTTAGTGCTATTGGGAAATGCAAAAAATCTAACGAACTCAGGCAGTCATTTACCTGCAACACAATTCAGGAAAATCATCCTTGAAACGGAGGCCAGTTCTCAGCGTGGTCATCATCTTCACCCTCACAGAACTGACATGTTTGGGTCCCATTAATTTCATCAAAGACATCAAACTGTTCAAGGCCTATAAAGTAAGCAGGGCTTCAAAATAAAGCCATAAAGAAGCTGGCAGGAGCAGATGAGCCCTAAGGACAAGTGCTTCCCACACTAATCTCAGAGTACCTATTCTCTGGCAACACAAGGTCTAATAAATGTTGGCAGTTTATTTTGTCCAAGTGCTTATGTAAGAGTTATGAATTTGAAAAACACGAGTTGAGTTCTTTTTTTTTTTCCCTCTTTGAAGGTGATTTGTTATTTTGGTTCTGGTGGTCCTCTTAAGCAGTAATTTTCAAATTTATTAAGAATATAATACCTATTGTTTAATCTTCTTCATATCCATCCCAAACTGCTATGCAGCACATGCATTTTTGTCCTAATGGTACTAAATTCAACATGCTCTAATTTAGTAATAAAACAAATAGGTAACTAATGACATACTCAGAAAATAATACACACATTTTTATTGGTGTGGATACAGAATCAGACTTGTATGAATAGCTCCAGATTCTAATGAAGGGGTAAAGAAACTCTCCAGTCAACCTTAACTATGTGCCAAAATACGCAAACTCTTTATGGTTTAAAACAAACTTTAGTTTTCTCAGATTTGAGGTTATTCTCTCACTTGGGATAACAGTAAGAAAGATTTCACATAGATAGAAGTTATTTGGGGGATTAAATTTACCAGTTGACACCAAAAGGACAAGTATTGGTTGCTGAAATTTTTAGAGGTTAATTAATTAAGAGAAAGGGAGTACAGACTGAAATAAAAGCTTCCCTTCATGGGCTTTTATTATAATTTTACTGACTGAAGAGTGGAGACCAATAAAAAGGGAAATTTAATCAGTATCTAAAATTCTATCCCAATCTACAGACAAAAATTTCCAGGGGTGACCAATTGTGACAGCAATCATAAGGAAATTTCACTGTGCCAAATGCATTTAAACATACACTGACAAATACTGAAGTTACTTTACTTTCTATTACTTAACATTTTTGGTATTCAAAAGCACCATGGGCCATGACTCACATGACACCAATTTGGGCCAATGCATTCAATAATGCAACTTCTGTTTGAGCTATCAGGGAGTGCTGGTCTCTTTTCTTTCCACTGAGCTAGATGTTGTGACAACGTGAGCCTGAAGCTGTTGGGGCCATCACCTAGCACTTAAGTTAGAGCCAATCCAAAGGAATTTGAGCTAAGTGGTTAATTCTGAGAACACCGTGTCCAAAATCAAGCTATGCCCGAAACTATATTATCCTTACACTTTTAGTTACAGAGCCAACAAATTCCTTTAAGCCAGTTTGGGTGAGTTTTCTGTCCCTTATAAACAAAAGAACAGTAAATGATATAATTTTTCTTTTTAGATTCCCCGAAAGCTTATGTGAGTTGTTCAGGAACACAGAATATCATGTGTTTGATTATTTTTCATCTTTGAATGTTTGCAGCTAGAAGGAGAAGTCATGTCTCCTGCATATTCTATATGAATTCTGTTCTGGCACTTTGCAACTCAACTATCACCACCTACCATTTTCTTATCTTCAATGCCAACACTGGAGCTCAGTAACTGCATGTTAAAAAAGGCCAAGATGCCCAACAACTTGGGTTGCAAATAATCAGCCTAAGGGGAAAAAAAAAAAAACCCACATAAAAAAGGTACTACATAAGTTTTATACAGATCAAATTTCATAAACCAACAATTTATTTAGATTATTTCTATTTTATCTAACTACATAGAATACTGGAAATAAACAGTTGGTGAATTAAATTTTTCCCAAAGCATATATTTTCACATGTAATACTTTAAAAATTAGTGAAACTGATTTACAATCAAAATATGATTAAATAGTACTGTACAGTGAGAAAATCATAAGCTTTTGAATTACAGTTGAGCTACGGTGGGATTCTCAGGATCTGACTCATGTCGGCGTCAAGTGGAGAGGATATTTATCTTAAGGAGAAGAAGAATAGAGAAAGACAAGTAAATGTCCTTATCTAGAGCATTTAGAGCTAAGGTGGAAAAAAAAAAGTACTTGATTAAGGAACAGGTACCCTGCCAGAATGAAGGTCTGACATAGAGGTCAATATCCCCTGATGTAATAGTAATAAAGGGGTACAAGCCTTGGGTATCAACAATTACAGGTTAGGTATCACTGTCCATGGCACTTTGGGTCTCCTGAAGTGGACAGGGTTAATTCTTTCTTGAAGAAGGGTCCTAGAGGAGAGGGTATGGGCTTTAAATCAGCCAAACCTGGGTTTGAATCCCAGTTTTGACACTTCCTAGTATTTGATGCTGGAAAGTTACTTGGCTCCTCTGAGTCTGTAAGATGGGACAATGAAAGCACCAACTGCATAGAGCTGTCGTAGAGATTAAATAAAATAACACGTGTTAAGCACTTAGAATATAGTAAGTGTTAAATAAACTTAAGTTAGTATTATTAAAAACTGGGAATGTGAGTACTCTGCAAAGAAGAATTTTCCCCTCTTTAAAAATCTTTATGTATAGGCAAGAAAAGGGACCAAAAAAAAAAGGGGGGGTGCTGCTGGGGAGAAGTAGCAATTAGAATATTTTCCAACTCCAGGAGAAAGTTGCATTGTTTGGCATTGAGGCACCTAATTTAAGTATCTCTAGGTTACACACATTGCCAGGCTGGGGTCAGGAGGCAGTAAGAAGGGTGTGCACTACCTCACACTAGAGAGGAAATTAGGTGTCCAACACGTTCTCCAGGTTAGATGTTGGGATAAACTTGTTTTCTCTTCCAAAGCACAGAGAATCACCTGTTCTACCAAAGCCTAAAATTACATTTAATTTACAAACTTCTGATTTGGATTAAGACTCAACTTAGGTTTAATAAGCCATAATTCACTAATCGCATGGTTCCAGCCCATTCTTAAATGAAAAGCAGATATAGATGATACTCACATAGTCTGTGTCAACATTCTAATTTTAAAGCTCTTACATTTAGACAAATAGTTCGTTCACCTGCCACTCACCAAATATTTATTATGTATGCCTGGAATACTGTGCCAGGTGCAGGTGTACAAGATAAGCTCTCCCTACTAGCTTACATGGGACACTGATATGAGAAGAAGACATTAAACAAGTAAATACGTACATAAGGTTGTGATAAGTGCTATAAAGAAATAAACATGATCACATGAGAGAGAACTGGGATGAGGTGATCAGGAACTTAGATAGGGTGATCAGGAAACTCTGAGATCTAAAGAATGAAAAAGATCCAGGATAATATTCCAAGTAAAGAAACTACGTACTGCAAAGGCTGTGAAGCAGGAAAAAACTTGACATGTTTAAGAAACACAAACAAAACAATGCTGAAATACAGGGAGAAAGGAAGATAAAAGTTGCACAATATGAGGGTGGAAAGATATACAGACCACGTACAGCCTTATAAGAGCAATGAAAACAATAGAAGGAATTTAGACAGGGGATAATGTGAGTATAAGTTGTAAGAAGAGTACTTCAAATGCTGTGTAAATAACTGATTAAAGACGCAGGAAAGGAAGAGCAAAGGGAGAGAACTGTTAGGAGGTTTTTACAGTATTCCTGGAGAAAGATGATGGTCACTTGTATAAGGGTGGTGGCGGCAGAGATGGAAAGATATATTTTGGGGCTAGACTTGAAAGGACTTGTTGATACTTAATTTTAAAGGATATAAGAAATGAAGGGCTCATGA
Organism: Balaenoptera musculus; assembly: GCF_009873245.2. Taxonomy (NCBI): domain Eukaryota; kingdom Metazoa; phylum Chordata; class Mammalia; order Artiodactyla; family Balaenopteridae; genus Balaenoptera; species Balaenoptera musculus. The sequence continues at coordinate 23,268,505 of NC_045788.1, forward strand.
ATACCTTCCAGGTTTTGAAGCAACTGAGCTTCTAGGTAGACACTGGTACCATTTCCTGAGAAGGGAAGACTGTGAGAGAAACAGGTTAAAGGGAAAATAAAGATTTTTTAATGGACATGTAATGTTTGGACTTGTTTGAGATGCTTAAAAGACGGACAGATAGAGATTACAAAGAGGAAGCTGGACAGTCTCTATCTGCCATCTTCCCTCATCCTCAGATCCATTCTCTGCTCTTTTCTGCCTTGCTGTGTGCCTAGGAGGCTAACCAGATTTCATCACTCAAGATATCTTTCCCTCTGGCTTCCCACTAAATTCAGTCAACAGGAGGCACCAACAAGGGAACAAAGGGCAGGAGGAGAGAGTGTGGTATTTATACTTCCTGCTCTCTCTGCGTTGTGAGGTGGTTCTGGCAGTGGTTATATACAATGAGAGCCCTTCCCCCGCACCATGGTTCTAGCTCTCAACCAGGCTCTGGTAACGCCATTTCTTCCTGCCCAGGACTAAGGGGAGCATATGTTTTCTGCCGTTTCTAGTCCCTGGGTTCCTTAACATTCCCTGCTGGTTCTCTTAACCTTGCCCATATCAATGAAAATAGTCCCTTCATTAAATTCTTTTCAGTGAAACATTTTTGTGTATGCCATCTGTTTCCTCCCAGGACCTAACGTGCATAAGCCCAAAAGTCCAAAGCTCAAGAGAGGTCTGGACTAGAATTTCCACTATGAAATCAACAAAACGTAAATCATATTACAGGACCAGATGAATTCAGATTCTCTCTCATTTAAAGAGAGAATATTTATAGAGAAAAAGACCCAATTACACAGTACTGAATCAATCTAACATTTAGAAGATAAAGTAGATAAAGTAAAGATTAAGAATGAGTGGACAAAAAAAAGAAAAAAAAAAGAATGAGTGGACAATCAACAGATGAATGGATAAAGAAGATGTGGTACATATATACAATGGAATCCTACTCAGCCATAAAAAAGAATGAAATAATGCCATTTGCAGCAACATGGATGAACCAAGGGATTATCATACTATGTGAATACTATGTGAAATAAGTCAGAAAGAGAAAGACAAATACCATATGCTATCACTTATATGTGGAATCTAAAATATGACACAAATGAACTTTATCGACCAAACAGAAACAGACTCACAGACATAGAGAACAGACCTGTGGTTGCCAAGGGGGAGGGGTGGGGGAGGGATAGACTGGGAGTTTGGGATTAGCAGATGCAAACTATTATATATAGAATAGATAAACAACAAGGTCCTACTGTATAGCACAGGGAACTATATTCAGTATCCTGTAATAAACCATAATGGAAAGGACTATGAAAAAGAATATATATATGTAAACTGAATCACTTTGCTATACAGCAGAAATTAACACAACATTGTAAATCAATTATACTTCAATAAAATAAACTTTTAAAAAAAGAATGAGTAGACAGTGAAGCAAAAAGAAAATCAAGAAAATGCAGTGTCACAGATGCCACATAAGAAAGGATGGTCAGTTGTACTGAATGCTACTGGAAGCTGAATAAGATAGGAAAAGAGAAGTGACCATTAGATTTGATAGCAGGAAGACTGTTTTTGACCTTGACAAGATGAGAATTTCAGTAGAATATTTAGAACAGAGTCAGGCTAGAATAAGCTAAAGAACGAATGGGAAATGAGAAAGCAGAGATAGAAATCTCTCAAGATATTTTGCTGATAGTCAAAATATCAGCAAAATATCAGCAAAATTTGAGTCTCTTGAAAGAATGAAAGCAATCAAAAGAAAAAATAGTAAGCCTCAGGATTTATGTTTTTTTCAGGTGAAGAAATAAAATAGTAAGATGATTTCAGATACAAATTTAAGACAAGGAAAGACAAAAAGGAATAACATACTTTCTAACTTATCTTAAATCCAACAATGGATTTAAATATAGTTAGAAGTGATAAAGTTAGCATGTCATGCCATGGAAGGGGTAGTGGGGGGAGCTACAAACGCACTCCAATCTACAGTGAAAAAGCGGTGAAGAAAAATGAACATTTTTACCCAATGAAAAAATAAAATCTAAGATCATTTGAAAATGCATATTTTTCAATGCTAATATGTATGCTGTGACCATGCAATTTAAATCATCACCCTTTTCAAAATAAAAATCCCAATTGAAAATTCAAATAAATCTCTAGCATTTGGAAAATATATAAAACACCTGTTTCTCCAATTTCATAATTAAGCTACAAAAAGGAGAAAAACCAAGCAAAAAACCCATACAACATATTCCTTACCATTAGTTCGGGTGACGTGATATCTCTTGGGCCCTGATATGGATCATCACTAGATGCAAATGAGGCAAGTATTGACAAACCATTGAAAACCTGTTGATAGTGTTCTCCAATACGTAGCAATAATTCATTATGCAGTCCTTGGAAATCTTGTCTCAACAGGCTCCCGAGTTCAATTTCTGTTTCATTCTAACCCAAAGACATATTTCAAAAATTTTTTTAAAAAGGGTTTTTTTTCTCCATACTAATACCTTGGAAATAAGTATACTGATTTTAATACACTATTAGTTAATCAGGAGCTCTAGATCAGGTGACAAGAATTACTAATGATATAAAAAAGTCATTGGAAAAGGATTCTGACCTTGATTTCTCCTGGTAGGTCTGCCATGGGTTACAGGTAATGAAAACAAGTGATCAGACTTTATTTTGAAATAAAAATTTAAAAAGGGAGTCTAGTTTTCTATAAAGGTTCAAGATGTCATCCACTCATTATTCATGGAAATGTAACCCTGACAGGAAAATCAGTGGCTCAGAGCACAGTCTTTCTGCTCAGACTGCTGATATTTAAATTCCAGCTTTATCATTTATTAGTTGTGCTGTGACTTAGATAAGTAACCTAATCTGACCTTTCTCTGCCTTAGTTTTCTCATCTATCAAATGGAAAAATAGTACTTTTATCTCACTGGGTAACTGTGAGGAGTTAGCCAAGTGAAATGATCCATAAAAATTGTTTAGCAAAGTTTCTGACATGTAGTAAGAAGCACTGAAATGTTATCATCATTCCACCTTTACAATAAAGATTTTCTTTCTCAAATTGAATAAATACACTCAATATTCAAAAAGTCTCATGTGGAAAGAGATCCATAGCTGGCATATCATGAAATATGTGAAATAAATTAACATCAGAGAAAAACAGTAGAGTTACATATGCATATCTGACAGGTTCTCTTGTTCCCATGTAGCCTCTTATTCCTCAGATATTGTTGCTACTATAACACCAAAAAAAGAAGCACAAGCTATAATTTTAAATTTGAAAACTAGCAAGAAACTGGGCCAAACTGTAATCAGAGCACTAAGTAGCTAAACTCAGTGCTGACATTGTACTACAGTTGAAGGATACTGCCTTTTCCAATAGATGTAATTACTTGCATATCATTAGTCATTTTACAGCTCCAATCAATTAATAAATTCTAAAATGAAATTAGCTGGGACTTCCCTGGTGGTCCAGTGGGAAGGACTCCGTACTCCCAAATGCAGGGGGCCCAGGTTTGATCCCTGGTCAGGGAACTAGATCCCACATGCATGCCACAACTAAGAGTCCGTGTGCTGTAAATAAGAAGCCCACATGCCGCAACTAAGAAGTCTGCACGCTGCAACTAGGAAGTCTGCATGCCCCAGTGAAGATCTCACATGCCCCAACTAAGACCCGGCACAGCCAAAATAAAAATAAATAAATAAATAAAATTTTAAAAAAATAAAATGAAATTAGCTGAGAATCTGATCCACGAATGGATGACTACCTATCATATACCATTATGGTAAAACAATCAAAGAATATAACAAAAGAATAATTCTATTTAATACTCTCCTTTGGCCCAGGGCAAAGCTTATTTACATACCATTTGAACTTATATTACCCTAGGATAGACTATAAACTACGGATAGACTATAAACTACTCACTCTATTTCCTACAAGAATGTCACAACAGCTTTCCTATAATGCTAATTTAAACAAAAGAGTAAAATACAAACAAATACTCAATTACCTTTAGATAATGAAGGGCACGTTCTAATTCATCCTTGGAACAGGAACAGACCAAATGGGAAAAAATATACTTGAAATTATTTATTAAAATCTCTCTACGATTGACATTTAATTGTTTTCCTAAAGTTCGAATGAGAGCAGAAGCTGCAGGGCTTGCTTTGGCAGCAAGGTCAGGTAGCAGAACTTGTAATGTTCTCTGAAAAAGAAACACTACAATTACTAAGAAGTACATTTGTCCAGGTGATAAAATATTCATATAAGCTATGTTCAAAAATAATTTAAAATGCCACACAAATTTGGAGTCCACATACAACATATCTGAATTCAGATATACCATTTATTCATTCAACACATATTTAACGAGCATCTACCATGATTCAGGCACTTCAGATACAGCAGTGAAAAAATAGACAAGGTCCCTGATGGCACAGAGTTTACACTGCAGAGGGGGAGAGACAGACAATAAATAAGCTAATGTACAAGTAGCAAAGAAAATAATTTCTCATGAATATGTGTTAAAATGTACTCATGCTCTTAAGGCAGTGGTTCCAAGCCTGATTTATTATTTGACCTAACTATAGTATTTAGACAATAAGCAAGAGTAGCCATAAATACAATATTTTTAATTTTTTAAATTAAAAAGTTGATGCTGCAATATTAAAGAAAACCTTTTTAACACACCCACCATTCCAACATGGCAACAAATCTACTTTGATTTTGGTCTGTTTCCTTTAAGATCTCATTCATAAAATAATACACAAAATTCCAAACATAAAATGGTTGGTCTTTCATTTATTATGTATCTAATGAACAACTACTACATGTCAGCCACTATCCTAGGCACTGAACATGTAACAGCAAATAACACTCAGGCCCTGCCCTCAGAGACACTTAAACCTTACTTGTGTTATGCCTTTCAACTTAATATTAATCCTGTAAGACTGTTATGACATTATAAGGTAGTTTCTCTAAAGTATTTATAATTATTATGTTAAGGTACATAATATTCTAGGACCTAAATATTAGACACTTAGTTTCTTCTCCGGGTTTTGTCTATTTGCTACTTGGAAAATGTTGCAATAAACATCTGTGCTTTGGGGTTCCCAGATGGAACTACTGAGGGAAAAGGTAAAAATATCTTTGTGGTCCTCAGTGTATAGTATCATAGTTCCTTCTAGGATTTGTCCAATTTACATGCAATTTAAGTTTGTTAAAATATGATAATACTGTAGAGAAAAATTCTGCATGGATCACTATTATAATATTAACTAAGAATAATAAACTTTGCCTTCGGGAAAACATAAGAAGATAATCTACACCATCCATCTTTCAAACCTCAGCCCCACTAATGACTTTTCAAAGGCTTCCCAAACTACTCCATACTACAAACTCTATCATCTGAATTCACAGGTCATCTATAGCACTAGTTTGTACTATATTACTCCAACTCCTTAGGGGTAGGTAAGATCATATTAGACTTTCCATTATCAATGGAACCAATCATAGCACTAAAGACATAAGGGCTCAGTAAACTGAATTAATTAGCATTAATTAAATAGTATGAACCTTTCAAGATAGCTAACTTTATAGAGCAATGACTCAAATCAACACGTGTTTCACTTTTATAACATAAGTAATATTATCATATCAAAGTCAAAGGAAAACATGCAAATTTGAAAATCTATGGTCTACATTGTACTTGCCAGATTTTCTTCAAAAAAATCTAGAATGGAATAAACACAAAATATTAAATTGAAAACCTCAATTAAGTCAACTATACTTTGCAACTTACAGTAAGGAAACGATTAAGATCAGGAAAGTCAAAAACATTGGCAATTTCAGACAAGGTATTTAAAGCCATTTCTCTCTGGTGAGCCACATCTTGTTTCCTCATCTCAGCATTCTGGCATGGAGTACTAGGAAGCACTGTCATCTGACTGGAGTGGAGGGATTCTACCAAAAACTAAAGCAAAATGATTTATTAGTTTTCACACAAGGAAGAACATTTAACTAATATGTTTTAAGTTAACATAAAGGACAGTATCAGACAGTGTTCTAAACATATTACCTAAATTAGTTCATTTAATTTTTGTAACAACCTTAATGAGGTAGATTATGTACATACTCCCTTTGACAGATGAAGTAACCAGGCTTAGTTAAGAAACTTGAATATCTTGCTAAGGATTACACCACTAACACAGTGCAAAGCTTGTATTTTAACATATCCTTTACTTTTCAGCCTTGAATCAACCTTTTTTAAAACAAAGTGCCTTGTCCATAATATCAAGGCATAAAAAAGTTTATTATCACTAAAAGAAAGGCTAATACAGAAAGGCTTCTCTTAACAGATTAACAATAGAGCGTAATAATTATTATAAGATGATTTTTCCCCTCTCCCATTTATAAACAATATCTTCAGACCAAGATACGAAAATATAAAAATGATGAGATTTAGGTTCTTTTAAATAAACCATTTTTAAAAATACCTCTTTTTTAAAGCAAGAAAAGTAAAACATATATGTGTTCTTTTTTTAACTTTTGCAAAGTAATGCTATTTCCTATAGTCAAGGTCAATGCTGACTCTCACCTGACAGATGGGTTTCTTATACTGGCTGAAAAAGTTTTGCAGTTTAACACTTTTAGCTGCAACCAGAGCTCTAATTTCTGTGTATGCTGCTCCAGAGACAGATGCTGACTTGGATAATAAACAATGCAATAAGTGCAAGAGTGCAAAAGGTACCAAATCCCCTTTTGCTGCCCTAAAATTATTAAAAAAAAAAAAGTTATCATCAATGTTTTGAAAATAAATGGAAATCCACAAATAAATGCATACTGATATCACACTTCTTCCTATAACATCACATCTCTCATATCACCATTTCTAACAGCAGGCAAACAAAAAAGGAAAATGGCCAAAATAAATAAGGAAGTATACAATAGCTGCCAAACATACCTTCCAATATCCCCTGTTGTAAGAATCAAGGTATCCTTCAACTCATTATTTCTTGAGATCTGAGCATGTGTATATGCTTCTTTCATTCTTAAGACAAAAAGCTAGACCAATAAAATTAACTAGTTAAAGAAATTTTTAAAGCCAGGTTTATGAAAACACAGAAAAATAAAATTTAAATAAAATAAAATTTTAATAAAATAAAATACATAAAATACAAATAAAATTTAAATTTAAAATAAAAATCATCAACCTCTTTTATAAATCCATCTTCAGCATCCAAGGATTCCAATATATGCTTGATATTTCCACTAAAAGCCACTCTAACATCCTTGTCTGGATCTTCCATTAAATTTAATAAAGTTCCAAGAACCATTTTTACATTTGTTTCATCTTCTCTAAAATCAAGGTGCTTACAAAGATGATACAGATTATCTATGAAAGCTAAAGGGCAAAAGCATATAATACTTAATTTAACACAGTAAACAGAAAAGTTTTACTATAAAAATACTGTCAATAAATAATATACTACAAAGAATGCTAAGTTGTCTTATAAAGTCAATATTTAGTGTTTAAATTTGTAAAGCACACAGAATTGTGGAGGATTAAAACAAATAAATACTGAGTACTTATAAAACTGAATACTTATAAATTTAAATTTACTTTTACTTAGTAAAAGTTATACATAATTTAAATCTAAAATAAATTCTAGAATTTTTTAAAGTTTTATAATGACTAGTCACTTAGATTTTGTAGATCATTATATTACTGGGAGAGATTTAAAAGCACATTTCACTAATCTAAAGAACTGAATTAAGGGCAAGCTTAGCCTTACTGTTAATCTTATTTTGTTTTTAAAGATTTATTTATTATTTATTTATTTTATTTATTTTTTGGCTGCGTCAGGTCTTAGTTGCGGCACGCGGGATCTTTCATTGCAGTGCTCGGGCTCTTCGCTGTGGTGCACAGGCTTCTCTCTAGTTGTGGCGTACGGGTTTTCTCTCTCTAGTTGTTGTGTGCAGGCTCCAGGGCTCGCGAGCTCAGTAGCTGTGGCGCAGGGGCTTAGTTGCCCCGCGGGTGTGGGATCTTAGTTCCCTGACCAGGGAGCGAACCTGCGTGCCCTACACTGTAAGGCAGGTTTTTTACCACTGGACCACCAGGGCAGTCCCTGTTAATCTTATATTACATTACATTACATTACTAGATTTAGGGAGTCCTAGAAATCACCTATCATACATTGTTTTGAAAACTTGAGGACAAATTGTAATTTATTACCCAAACAAAGCAATCTTCCAAGTATGTGTATAAATCTCATGCTCCCAACAAATTCATACACCATTACCATCGGAAAGTGGCAAAGATACAATCCATACTCCTCAGCTGGGCAAAGTATCTAACTATTTGAAGTTCTGAAGGTCCAAAGTAGTGGCAAGGGACACATTAAGAAGGTCCCTGGGATCACTGAAGAGGATAGAGAGTACTGAACCTCACAATATTGAACCAAACATCAGGTACGCCCCATTACACTGTCAAATCACAAAAGCATTTAGAAAATCTAAAAATTACTTCCATTGTTAGTTCTGTGATACAGTCTAATACCAGACATCCCTTTTATGAATGATCATTACATAAGCATTGACTCTATCAAGCAAGTCTAATTTTTTAAGGCTTTAGCCTAATTCCACCACTGATTTTAAAAACAGAGCTTAAATAGGCTTTAAAATATTAAATAAATCATAACAAACCACTCACCAAGTTTCACAGGACTAGGTAATTTTTTTTTCAGTAGGAAAAGGAATGGCTTGCAAACAGACGCTTTTAGTCGAGAAGATGAACATTCATGTTGAGAAGTGACTTTTAGGCTCTTACATAAAAGGTCAATACGTCTATGTTCAGAGAAAGGTTCTGATAAAGAACTTGTCAAATAAAACATGCCATGAAGTGTACAGACAAGCTGACCAAGTATAGATGCAAATTCTTTCTTGACAATGTCAGAATCATCTTTGACTTTATCTCTATGGGGAAAAAAACAAAAAGTACTAAACCTTCTTGCTTAATTTTGTGGTCTAAATAGTCTTGTTTAATTTGAGGCAAAAGTACTGGTAAAACAAAGGGTAGAAGGAAAAAATATTTAATTCTAAAACTAAAAGCAATGTTAGCTCTATATAGCCAGCAATAAACATAAATTTGCATGTATGATATCTGTCCAATCAAGTTGTATATTCAAATTAAAATATTAATACATACATAAGAATCTTGGGAACTCTGTTACAAGAATTCTGCTGCTGTAATAAGATAAAAAATCCATTAATACAACTTGTCCGGATTACTTCATGGGAGCTCTGCAGGGCCCAGCTGTAAACTGCTGTTCTCCACTCAAGGTATATTCTTCTTGGAAAAAGAGTTAGAAGAAATACGCATCGTGACTGTGCCTGTGGTGCTGAAAAAATTAAGTCTATTAATCAAGATTTCTAAGTGTTAATTTTATATATATATACATATATATTTATTCTTTGCTGTAAAGTCAAATAACATTTAAAATACATATAGTATTTAATTAAAAGCTCCTTTTCCAAAAATAAAGCATGTGCACTAAAAAAGGTCTATGCCCAATCTTACTAGATAATCAGGGAAATCCAAATTGAAACACCCATCAGATAGCAAAAAACATGTGTTTGTTTAGGTAGTTATGTCTCTGACATTCTTTCTGTTTTTTTTTTTTTAGGCACACTGCGCGGCTTGTGGGATTTTAGCTCCCAGACCAGGGATCGAACCTGGGCCTTCTGCAGTGAGAGCACGGAGTCCTAACCACTGGACTGCCAAGGAATTCCCTCTTTTTTTTTTTTAAGATAACAAAAATTTTAAAATTTGACAATGCCAAGTGCTGGTGAGGATATGAAACAACAGGAACTCACATATTCTGCTAACAGAAATATAAACTGGAATGACATCTTTGGAGAACAATGTTGGCAGAATAGAGTTGAGGATGTACAAATCCTACAATTTATTCCTTTCTACATGTCTAACTCCTTCATTTTAAGTTATTAAAAAATGTACCTTCTCTTGTAATTATTGAAAAAATAGAAATGATAAGTGTTAGAAGTCCAAAATAGAGATAAATGAAAAGAAAACAAATCACACATATAGAATTTTGTGACCACTTACAGTAGCTATCTGAAATCCTCTGGCTTACTGTTAGAAGACTGGTGGCAAATGTGGTCAACTTTAAAGAGCCATCATCAGAATGGGAACAAATCCATGGAAGCGAGAGCATTCCACATAAGTCTTCCAGGATATGATCTTCAAATGAAGTTTTTACTACAGAAATACACAATAGGTGATTAATTATACCTTTTCTTTAATCATATTTACCTGTGTCTTCTTTCAATAAAAAAAAGACATTCTAAACATCTTTTACAAGTGGAATTACAGCAAACATTCAATAAACAGGGGTTCTTAACACAGAGATGATGTTCTGAGGTCTGTGAATCCAAAGGAATTAACTGTGACTTTATAAAAATATGCATTTATATGTTTTTTAGGAGAAGAATCATAGCATTCTTCAGATTCTCAAATCAAAACTTTTAAAGTTATAAATAGTTTCTATTGACTGAAAAAGAATAAATCAAAATGTTAGACAAATAAATTTAGAACTTACAAATTACTGATAAGCTTAATAGAACTGAAATCAAGAAAAAACTTTTGGGTATTCCCAACAATTGCATATTTAAGCCTTAGGCAAAAGAGAAAAACTATTTCTATACTGATTACCTTTTAAGGTTATTTTGATCTATTGGTTTTTTGTACTCACCTTGAATATACATCAAAGCATCATATATTTTTACCACTTTGTCAATAATTGTCTCCAGGTCAGGTTTCTGAACAGATTCTAACAAAGTCCTGCAGCTCTTAAGCACTTTTGTGTAAAAATCCAAAGACATCCAAGTTATCACTACTGAAGGTTTCTTCTTACATTTCTGTTGACAGTCCTTGAAATCACAGCAGCTGCAGTTAAAACATTTTTTAGGACGTAGAATTAAAATGAATTTTGTTATAGTCAAAACTAGTATTGTAGTAAGCCAAAAGAAACTTTGAGTATGGGACTTCCCTGGTGGTGCAGCAATTAAGAATCTGCCTGCCAATGCAGGGGACACGGGTTCAAGCCCTGGTCTGGGAAGATCCCACATGGTGCAAAGCAACTAAGCCTGTGCACCACAACTACTGAGCCCATTATTTTAAGTTTAATCCCTTTATGCCTAAATCACTCAGGATTTGGTAAAGCTAATCTATGATACTTAAATGTGACACCACCAGGCTTTAAAATAACAGAAGATATGCCTGTGTAAACCGTTTCTTAATTATACGAGAAAGGCAGACTTCAACCTAATTAGCTATTACTTCAAGTTATCTCAAATTCCAAATTTAATGCAATCTGAATGAATATAGTTTCTTTAAAATCTCCTTCATAACTTTGTATTAGCTAGTTAAGAGTCAGAAAATACAGAATAAATGATTATGTAAAAAATTAACAAGGAGTGTTGGTCTATAATGTGGCAGTAAGACTAAATCTTCAGAGAGGGTTCACACTTTGTTTCTTCCGATAATTAGCCTATATTAAGAATACTAAACTGAAAATATACCTCTAATGAGTTTTAAATTCCTACTTTTATGATCAAAGGGCAAAGTTCTCTTGACGAAACGTTTGGCTAGAAGAGCATTGGCTTCTGAGTTGTATAAAAATGTGTTCTACTTTTCTGCCCAGGAAAGTTAGTTTAGGCTTCAGACAAAAACGAGCCTCAATTTCTCTGAGCCTCAATTTCTAGTGTGTAAAGTGGACATAATAGCATTTACTTCACAGAACTCTTGTAAAGATTAAATAAGGTATGTATAGTACCTAACACAGTATCTGGCATTTAGCAAGTGCTCAAAAAAAAAATTTCTATTTCACTGAAATGTTTGTGTTCTAAGGTCACAAAAATCAAGTTAATAAAGAAGTCTTCCAAAACAATAAATTCAAATTTATTACACAAAACCCACCCAGAAAATACAAGTTGTTTTACCAGTCCATGTTTTGATGAGAACAATGAACAGTACACAGAGCAGTCAGTTGTAGGATGACAGCGATTCCTTCTAAAGTCTCAATAACAGGATTCTTCAGGTTATTGAATTCAAGGAAAACCTGAAGGGACTCAGCCTTCTGTATCAGTGCACTCCATAATATGCTCTTTTTGTTCATATCCACATGTTTAATTCTGTAATTAATTATAACAGGAGTATAAAGATATTCATATTCATATGAATTTATATAATTTTGCTCACATACGAAAAATATTTAAAACAAAAGACAGCATGTAATGGCAACTACTGAAATTTTTTTTTTTTTTGGCCACGCTGTGCGGCTTCTGGGATCTTAGTTCCCCAACCAGGGATTGAACCTGGGCCACGGCAGTGAAAGCGCCGAGTCCTAACCACTGGACTGCCAGGGACCCTACAACTACTGAAATTTAAAACAACTTTTATAGCTGGCTGAAGCATGGGAATTCTTTGGCTACATTACAAAAAGATAGTTTGTTAACATTTTTTAAATTGCTGATAGATGTAAAGTCTCAGAGATTTTTCATGTATTAAAAAGTTAAATTAGGCAAGTAAAGACTTAAAAAAGTCTTTTAAGTAACCATATTTAGCCATGAAATCTTTTATACTAGAATAGACTACAAGCACTATTAAGATATTTTAAGCATTCCTTTGACTACCTACAGAAAGAACAAATGTTCCTTGTGTATTTAAGTCAAAGCACTTACGTAAAGATGATTTTTAAGTGACTAAGTTTTATTAAGTGGCTAAATACAAACTGAATGAGGGTCATACTCCTCTGTCTGTTTTGGTGCTCTCTTGGAAGAGTTAAGAGATGAGCTGAGTCGACGCCTTTTGGGTGATACTCCATCGCTATTACTGCTGAGGTTTTCCTGTTGAATTTGGTACTGAACCTCCTCAATGATTTCCATACTTTCCATTTTTAAGGCTGCATAAAGTGGGCCCAACAAATACTGAGAAAGCAAAAATAAAAAACTAATTCTTAGAAAATAAGTTTATATTATTCATAGACAGACAGCAAAAATGCATTAGGTATTAAGATGTCAAATAAGGTAAATTATTTTCAGAGTCTCATCAGACAAAACAAAGACAAAACAAAAACCTAAGTTAATCTATATATTATTTCACAGTCTATACATCGACATATGTATAGTTCTATATCTAGAACTATGGTCTATAGTCTTAGAAGGCCTAAGACAAATCTTTCTCTCTATAACCTGTTTTCCCTAGACCAAAATGCCACAAAGAAAATTCTACAAGGGAATTACTAACTTCTTTCATACTACAAATCTAGCAAGACTTACAGATAAAATAAACTAAAATATTTAATCAATTTATTGTATATCTATTTTATTGTACTGACTGTCTCCCACAGTTCAAATAGAAAAAAAAGGCACAATTTGGCATGACTAGTACTATATACCTATAGGTTTTCTAGAAGTGATTGATTATAACCTGTCAAAGAAAAATCTATGTGAGTGCTCAAAGTTTTTGCAATGAAGGTGATAACTGGCCCCTTTTTAATTAATAATGCAACAAACACGTTTACACTTCACAAACTCTACTTTAAAACTCCATTGGCAGTTCATTACCAATGTAGTGCACAAATGTTTCTAAAATCAAATTAAAAATCCATAATAGGAAGCCAAAGTAGATTATAAAAATCATCCCATTCTGAATGTACATTATTAAAGATATTTTATTTTCTCATTATTAATCTTGCATATATGCATACACTTAAATTAAGAACAAATTACATGCTTAACAAGTAACCTTAAAAATGACTTACCTCTGTATCTACCTGAACTCCAAGCACATCCACAAGAGCTCTACAAATATTTCTCACATAAACCTTCCTGACTTGTAAAGCAGATTCATACCCAGCTGGCACATATCTAAGGAAATACTGCAGTAAATGGCACAAAGCTGCTTTTAGCAAATCAGACTTAAGCTGCAAAAGCACACCATCTTCAAACATGACACAGAGCTTTTCTAGCAGCATATTTAAATAGACAGGCTCAACATTTCTATAAGCTTCTGCTTCAAAGGGGAATAGTGTCTTTATCAGCTTTGATAATGGCTCTTCATAGAGTTTCAATTGGTCAGCATCCATTTCTACAAGGTGTTTTAATAATTCCAAAAATGAGCTGAAAAAAGTGCTGGCTGGTTGTGCTGGTAGTCCTCCAAGCTCAAAGAGTTCAGTTAAAAGGCTAATTGCTAAGGATTTAACTTTTGGACTACCATACTCTAGCAGAACACAAACTATCCGCCAAAGTAAGAGTTCTTGCCTTCTAAAAAACACAATTGCAATAATACGAATAAGAACCGTTAATAAAGTGACTTCGATAAACTCTAAATTTTGCATGTTCATGAACTGCAAAGGAGCTGGTTGTAAATATCCTACATGTTCATCTAATTGACTTAAAAATCGGCTAACTACCACTGGCCATTCCACAAAGCGTCCCGTTGCATCTTTTTCGTGGAGGTAAATCAAATCTTCAAAAAGATGTAATAATTCCTTCGTCAGTACTCCAAAAATGGCAGGACTCTTGCTTTTAAAAAGAAATAACAATGAGCAGATGACTTCACAGATTTTTTTGTGTAACATGTGACAGGATGGAGTTGCTGCAATCCGCAGAAGTCTTGTTATGATCCAGTTACTGAATTCTTTGAAATAAACAAACAAAAAAGATAATAAATAAATAAATACATCAGAGTGCCAATCAATTTGCTAAATGCTTGATGATTTATTTTTAAAGTGTAAACTTCACTAACAAAATAGTCTAAAACATCGCCTACACAATGGAAACATATTATAATAATTTAGAATACCAAATTTGGCGTCAGACAAGTTCCTAGCTCTCCACTTATCAGTCGTGTGAACTTTTCATTTCTCTAAACTTCTGTAACTTCATCTATGAAAGGGGAATAATGACACCTACTTTATATGCTACCCTGATCAAGTAAGAAAATATATTTGAAATTCTCAGCATAGTGCCTCAAGTTAAATAAAGGCTCAGTAAATAGTAATTATCACTCCTTCAACAAATATTATTGAGTAGTGACTCTGTCTCAGATGCATAAGAACAAATCAGTCATAGTCCTGTCCTCCTGAATCCTATAATATAGATTCTCGAACTTCTTAACTGCAACTAAGAGATATATGTCATATCACAACCCAGTATACATATGCATATTTTTAAAATTTAAATATATGAAACAAGTTTCATGAAACAGTACTTATTACATGCAATGTACTATAATATTTTCTAGTCAATTATATTTCATCTTCAATACCCACTAAATGGGTTATAACCTGTTTTTTAAAAATCAGTGTAGCAAAGAATATAGACAGACAGGTATTTATAATATAGTTTAAAAACTACTATGATAGAAGAAATATAGAACACTCTGTACTAACAGCATAAAGAAAGAGCAACTACGCCAGTCCTAGAGTAGGCAGTCAGTAATGGTCAGAAAAGACTTTTTAAAGGACATACTATCAAAGTTGAATCTTAAATTCTAGCAAAAAAATTTTAAAATACTCTATGCATTGTACAGAAAAAAAAAAGCTATGTGCTTTACACCTCTTTATGAGGAAGCCAATAAAGAGACAAAAGTAGTATTTTAGGCTTGAGGGCCATATGATCTCCATGTCCACTACTCAGTGTTGCCTTTGAAATAGTGCAGACAATAAGTAAATGAATGATCCTGGCTGTGTTCCAATAAAACTTTGTTCACAGAAACAGGCGGCCAGCCTGTGGGCCATGGTTTGCTAACGCCTGATCTACAAGAAAGAGATTACCAAAAACAGAAAAAAGAAAACTTCTAAAGTTTTCAATGGCATATGAACATATTCACTTACTTCTGCTCCATTCTGGGTACCTAGTTCATAAGAACACAATAAGGATGCATGAAATAAAACTAACCATTACCATTTTGCTCCCTCAGTTTATACCAAATTTGACCAAAATATGTGTAACAATGTGTACATTATATTTCAGAAGAGCAGAAGAGGGTAGAATTCATAGAAGAAATTGAAAATGAATGCACAAACAGCAGGACTTACCAATACAACTGCCTTTGGCCTCATTTTGCCCATGGCTTCCATTCACATTTACAAACATAAGTGGGGAGGACTTCATGATATGCTGGATGAAATCAAGCAACATCACAGAGGTTGGCTGAGAGTCAGTCTTCTTTACAAGTTCCAGAGCAACTAAAACAAAAGAGTCATGACAAATTAAATGGCAGTCCTTTTAAGAAACTAGACTTTGGTGACAAGAATTATGTCCAACACAGTGCTCATGATAAACTGATGGGGCTAAAAACACACTACAATCCTATCTTTCTAATTTTAAATGTTTAATAATCATATGTATTCATCTGTTATATATCCATTCACCAAACATGTGCTATAGGCCTACAATACGCCTGGCACTGTGTGAAAATCTGAGGATTAAAAAAACCCTCACAATCAGGTGAAGGAGTCAGACAAATAAACTAGTAATTATATGTTAACTGCCCTAATCTACAATAGAGGAAACAAGTGTCTGGGAAGATGCTTGAAGGAGTTGATTCCTAGATGATGAGTTGGTCATACAGACAGGGTAAGGACAAGTGGTCTAAACAGATGGAGTACCATATGAAAACACATCCTGCAAGTATTCAGTAGTCGTTTGTTATTTTTCAGGAACTCATAATTTTACTAATCGAAAAAGAAAGGCTAAATGACTATTGTTAAGTCATGAAATCTGTGTCAAATTTGGAATTAAATTTATAAACCATGAGCCAAATGCCACTCTGTATTATCCCTTCCAAGTAATTTTACCAGACATGACACATATGACACCATCTTGCCAAGTTGGTAATATTTGTCTTTTAGATTGTCACAAACAGGAAATAGTTGATTCAACAACTCACAGAATCTTATTACCTCCCATAGACAAAGGTGCCAACTCTTATTTAAAGAGTTTTTTTTAAATGGCATTTGCTGTTTCTCAACCAGTGACACAAGACCTAGCTAAAACAGAACTGGCCAAATATTTTTATCTATAATAATATCATATATCAAAGAAGAACTCATAGCAAGCAGCAGAAAATCTAGATAACAAAGAGGAAAACAGAATTACTTTAAAAGCCTAAATCACATTAAGCCTAAATCACATTATGTAACAAGTAATATTGTAAAGAACTTGCTTGAAAATAGTAACTAACATAAACACTAACTATATACCTAAAATTATATGGAGAAAAATGCTAGTATAATGTGTATACATGGAAAAGAACACAATTTAATTTATAAAATTTATATCAGAAATAATTGTTTCTTACCAACATTTACATCTGTAAGTATTCGGTCAATGAACTGACAAAGAATTTGTCTTGGCTTCTGTACAACGGTATTATATTCCTCTGGACTGGAACTAAAATACAAATAAAATGTTTTTAACCCTTAAAGGGACTCACAGTGTCATTTGTAAAAAAATCTCTAAAGTTGAACTTATCAAAGTGCTTAGTTTTAATGTTGACACTGATAGTATTCTTCTGCAAAGTATCCAATCTGCAAAGTCTAGACCTGCCCTGCGCAATATGGTAGCCCTTATCACATGCTAGTGCGAACCTGATATGTAGTTAGTCCAAACTGGGATGTGCTACAAGTATAAAATACACATCGGATTTTGAATATTCATTACCAAAAATGTGTAATACCGCATTAATAATTTTATATTAATTACATGTTGAAATGATAATATCTGGATATACTGAGTTAAATAATATACATTGGGGTTTTTGTGAGGTTTTAAAGTTTTTCTTGTTTTTTACTGAAGTATTGTCGATTTACAATGTTGTGTTAGTTTCTCATGTACAGCAAAGTGATTCATATTCTTTTCCATTATGGTTTATTACAGGATATTGAATATAGTTCCCTGTGCTATACAATAGGACCTTGTTGTTTATCCATTCTATATATAAAAGTTTGCACCTGCTATTCTCAAACTCCCAATCGAATCTTCCCCTCCCCCACCTTTGGCAACCACAAGTCTGTTCTCTATGTCTGAATCTGTTTCTGTTTCATAAATAAATTCATTTGTGTCATATTTTAGATTCCACATATAAGTGATATAATATGGTAGTAATATATATCGTTAAAATTAATTTCACTTACTTCCTTTTTGTAATGTAGCCACTAGAAAATTTCAATTACATACGTGGCTTGCTTTATATTTCTATTGAACAGATCTAGACTTTTAGAAAATCAAGAGAAAACAGTTTCTTCAACAAAGAAATTCCAAAGGGAAAAAAGAGAGGAGGAGAAACCCATAATGAACTTAAGGGCCATATCAACCAATTATAATATATGACCCTACATTGGATTCTGAATCAAAAATAAAAATAGCAAACTATATATGACAATTGGGAATATTTGAACACAGACTAGATATCTGATGCTATTAAGAAATTATATTTTTAGGTGTGATAACGGTATTGTGGTATGTCAAAAAAGTCTTTATCCTTTAGAGATAAATACTGGTATTTATTGGTAAAATGATGCCTGGAATTTGCTGCAAAGTACTCTGAGGAGAGGAAGAGAGCCACGAATTGATCATTATTAGGTGAAATGGGAAATCAGTTATACCATTTTCTCTTTTATTGTAAGTTTGAAACTTCCACAATAAAAATTCAATAAAATGTTAGGGAAAAATACACATATTGAGTCTTAAGAACAATCAAGAAAAAATAATATTAAAAGGAGATACAATAATTAAGCAGAGGAAGAGTATCCTAGAATCCTGAATGAATTCAACTTGAGTTCCATGATTTGTGTAAATAACCAAGGAACAGAACATAATAATAGAAAGCCTGTGTTCCACTACATAATGAGGAATCATACAGTTATTCGTGTAATCAACAAACATTTACTGAGTACCTATAATGCGCCATACAACACATCAGAAGCTACTCTTGGGAAGGTGACAGACAGTTTAATGGAGGAGACTGAGAAATCAATCTAGCCCTCTATCCAGGCTGGATTATGAAGCCATTCACCCAAACAGTTAACACAGGTGGAAGCACACGTATGGGAAGAAAAAAAATTCAGTTTTAGAAATACTGAGTTTAAGGTCTCAAGGGAACAACGAAGTGGAATGTCCAAAAGATTTTTGGAATTACAGTTCTAGACCTCAAGTTCTAGCCTAGAGATATAGATTAACTTATTGATATATAATAGTACATATCAAGCAAGGCTAAACACACTGTATTATTTCATATTTCACAAGAAATAAGATAGGGATATTAGACTCTAATTTGCATATGTGGAGACTGGTGCTTAGAGAGATTATATAATCTACCCTATTAGAGCTAGTAGTAGTGGAAGCCTTGGATATGAACGCAAATGTAATAAGTAATAAGAAAGCCAAAGAGAGAACCCAAAGTTAAGGTTAGTAGAGGCACGAGGAGAAAAGGAAAGGGCCAGAGAAACAGAAAGAAAAACAATGAGAGATGTGTTCTAGAATCCAAGGAGGTTAGAATTTTAAGGAGGGAGCTGTCAACACAATCAAATAAAATTAGTTTGTTAACATGTCCTTTGGATATATTTTTTTATTATGGTAAAATACACAACATAAAATTTACCATTTTAACCATTTTTAAGTGTACAGTTCTGTGGCATTAAGTACATTCACATTATCCTACACCATCACCACCATCCCTCTCCAGAACTTTTTCATCTTCCCAAAGTGAAACTGTACTCACTAAACAATATCTCCCCATTCCCACCGCCGACAATTCTGTCTCTATGAATTTGACTACTTACATCTACACGTTGAATCCTATATTTGTCCTCTTGTGACTGACTTATTTCACTTAGCATACATCTTCACAGTTCATCCATGTTGTAACGTGGCAGGATTTCCTTCCTCTTTAAGGCTAGATAATATTCTACTGTGTTTATACCACATTTTATTTATCTATCCATGTTTCCATAGACACTTGGATTGCTTCCACCTTTTGGCTACTGTAACTAATGCCTCTATGAACATGGGTGTACAAGTATCTGTTTCAGTCCCTTTCAATTATTTTGGGTATATACCTAGAAGTGGAAATGCAAGATCATATGGTACTTCCATGTTTAATTTTTTGAGAAACTGCCGTACTGCTTCCACAATAGCTGCACCATTTTATATCGCTACCAACAACTTACAAAGTTCCAATTTTTCCTTATCCTCACCAACACTTGTTATTTTTGTTGTTGTTGTTGTTGTTTTAAAATAGCAGCCATCCTCATGGGTCTGCAGTGGTATCTCATCGTACTTTTGATTCACAATCCCCTAATAATTAGGGATGTTGAACATTTTTTCATGTGCTTTTGCCCATTTGTCTTTCTTCTTTGGAGAAAGTCTATTTAAGTCCTTTCCTCATTTTTGAGAGTCTCATACTCTACTGACCCTTTCCTCATTTTTAAATCAGGTTGCTTTTTGTTGTTGATACTGAGCTGTAGTTCTTAATATTTTGGGGATATTAACTCCTTATCAGATATATGACTTGCAAACATTTTTTTTCATTCCATAGGTTGTCCTTTCACTCTGTTGATACTGTCCTTTGCTGCACAAAAGTTTTAAATTTTGATAATTTGTAATTTTAAATTTGATCTATTTTTTCATATGCTGTCATGCTTTTGGTGTCATATCCAAGAAATCACTGCCAAATCCAATGTCAGGAAACTTTTCGCCTAAGAGTTCTCTTCTTAAGAGTCTTATAGTTTTAGTCTTACATTTAGGTCTTTGATTCATTTTGAGTTAATTTTTTTATGTCCTTTGGATTTTAAAGTTTTAGTGGTAAATGCAGAAGTCAGATTGCAAAGGGTGAAAAACAAATGAAATGTTAATATTGAGAATAGCATGCTCTCTCTAAAGCTTGACCATGAAATGAAGAGAAGAACTGGGAGTTAGTGGTAACTCAAGGAATATATGAGGTCAAGAGGGTTTTGTTTTGTTTCCCTTAAGATGGAAACACTTGAACAATTGATTCTTGAAATTTGGCTTTCCTTCCTGGGACCATGTATAAGTAAAGAGATAATCCTTGGACAGGATGATTATCATTAATCCTAAAGATAATCATTAATACATATTTATTAATACAGGAGGAAAAGATGAGTACAGACATTAATAATACAATAAATTCAAAACACAAATAAAATCAGATGCCCTGCTTCAAGGAAGTCACTGGGGAGAAGGTAAGAAAGCACACAAATAATTTTAATCAAGTGTCATATACACCCAAAGCAGGAAATAACTAGCTCTGCATAGAGGATTCATGGAAAGTTGTGTATAAATGATTAGCTCACTCCATCACTTCTACTGACAAAACAGCTGAGGATATAGTAGGTAAGCTGGTTATTTACAAAAAATAAAATTATGTATTTCATATAAATAACAACTTATAACATCCATATAGCACTATAAATGTACATATGTTTTCCCACTGAAACAATGCTAAA
This sequence comes from Balaenoptera musculus, assembly GCF_009873245.2. NCBI lineage: Eukaryota > Metazoa > Chordata > Mammalia > Artiodactyla > Balaenopteridae > Balaenoptera > Balaenoptera musculus. The sequence goes on from NC_045788.1 coordinate 23,290,093, forward strand.
AGAAAAAATGAGAAGGTTAATTATTTTCTTGATTATTCAATCACAAAGTCCAATCCTAATTGATTACGTACAGGATCCAAGGCATCTACAGCTAATAACTGCCATGATGGAAATGGTCCTGGTACATAGTAAACACTCCAAAAAACTTTGCTGAATGAATGAACGGTTCATAAGAATCTTTCTGCATCTTGTGCCTCCTTCATCCTTAATGTATAAACTTTTTCGGACCTGTGCAATATCTATCTACCCGTTCTCTGCCACTAGACCATAGGCTCCTAGAGGTGGAGACTATGTTTTATTTCTCTATGAATTCCTGCAGCACCACTAGACCATAAGCTCCTTCAGGAGAGAAAATGTGTTTCACTCCCCTTTGCATCCCCTATACCCCACCTAGAACTGTGTCTTGCTTGACAGAAAACAACTAAGTTACTGAAGTTAATAAATATTTACAAGTAATATAAACTCTAGGTGTACAGAATCAAAGAACAAGTAGTTGTATTTATACGTGAAAGAGAAAAAATTTTGTGTTTTTTATCTTATTTAAAACAGCACTGGCCAATAGAAATACAATGCAAGCCACATTTGTAGCTTTAAATTTTCTGATAGTCACATTAAGAATGTAAAAAGAAACAGGCAAGTTTAATCCCAATAATATATCCGAAATATTATCTGAACATGTAATCAATATAAAAATTATTAATGAGATTGTTTACATTCCTTTTGGAAGGGGGTGGTAATTAAGTCTTCGAAACCCAGTATCTTACATTTAGAGCACATCTCAGTTTAGATTAGCCACATGTGAAACGCTCAGTGGCAACATTTGGCTGGTGTCCACAGTAGGTTATAGGACATCACAGATTTAAATATAACAAAAAAAATTTTAAGTCTGAAATTACAAGATAACATGAATTGTTTTAGACAAAGTCAGGAGATTTTGTCATAAACCAAGTACAATTTGGCGAGTGTCATTTAAAAATGTTAATGAGGACGTTTGTGGTGGAGAGGAACCAGGATTGTGGCTGGTGGTCAGAGTTTCCTATAAAGTATAACTCTGTAAAAAAGATTATGCATTCATGTGTCATTTGCATAATTTTAAAAAATCAGTTTTTTTATAAAGGTGAAGTGATTGTCATTTATCAGATGTACTATCAGAATAAAGAAATTCACAGGAGAGTAAGGATTTCTTATTTTGCAACCTCTACCTTGGAACTGAGCTAAGAGGGTATACTTTTTCAAAAGTATACAGAAATATTTGGGTGGTAATTTATCACATAAAGTTTGGATACATTTAACAAACACTTGAAAACCTCCCCTGGGGCAAGTATCAAATGCCAGGAAAACCAAGGTACCATGTATCAGCCCTAAAAGAATTCGTAGTTTAAAGGACAAAAAAGTAAGCAGGCAATTTTAACACAGCATGGTTAAGCGTTAATAGAGCAAAGATAGAACGTAAGAGGGACACTCAGCCCTGAGCAGGACCTATCAGTCAAGGCTCCCTGGAGGAGGTGACACAAAGCTGAGTCCCTAGGGGGCTAGGCCGGTAAAATAAGGGAAGTAAGGCGAGTATTCCAGCAGAGGAAACATGTGCAAAGGGTCAGGAACAAGAACATAAGCCGCTCTAGAAACTGTCAGAGGTTCTACATGGCCAAAGAACAGGGAGGTAGTATCTGGAAATGAAGCTGAAGAGGGAAGATAAGGTCTAAGCGCAAAGGACTAACGAGTTTGAATTTTGTACTGAAGGCAATGGGACACTGAAGGGTTCTAAGCAGGTGAGTGAAGGTTAAACATGTTTTTAAAACATGAATTCAATTATGTTATTTCTCTGTTTAAAACACCCCAGTGGCTTCCCACTGAACTTAAAATCTAACTCCTCATTCTGCCTATAAAGTGCTAAAGGATCTGGCCTCTGCCTACTCTTCCATCCTTAATTAATGCTACTCCTGTCTTTGCCCCCTATGTTCCAGGCTTCTTCCTCCTCTTTAAAAAGTAGCCTCATTCCCACCTAGAGATCTCTGTATTTTCTATTCCATCTCAGACACTTCTCCTCCCAGTTTCCCATGACTGGCTTCTTCTCACCACCCAAACCTCCTCTAGGGGCTAATGCTGCTCCCCAGCGCCTCATCTCCCTCTCATTTCCCATTTAACATTTTAATGGCAACTATCAGTGTTGGAAAAGATCTTGCGATTACAAAGTAATTTTAAACAGGAAGGTCAGAGAAGGTTCTTGGAAATGACATCTGAATGGAACTAGCCAGTGTTCAGATAGAAGAAACGAGTGCAAAGGAATGAAGGCAGGAATGATCTTGGTGTATTAAAAAAATAAAGCGAATGTCATTGGAGTAGAGTGAGCAAGGGAGGGATACAAGGCCATGAGGTCAGAGGTAGGCAGAGGCCAGATTATGGCAGACCTCAGAGGCCCTGGGAAGGAGTTTGGATTTTATTCTAAGTATGCTGGAAAACCAAAGGAAGATTTTGAGCAGGGGAGTAATGTTATATAATCTACAATATGACTTATAGTTGTAAAAATCACTTTGGTTGCTGAGTGGGAAATCCACTGTAAGTGGGTAAAAGTGGAACTGGAGAGATCAGCTGAGAGGTTACTGTAATAGTCCAGATAAGAAATTTTGGTGATAGCAGTGGAGATGGTGAAAAGTGTTTTTTAAAGGTACAGTTGACAGGACTTGCTGATGGATTATTAAGGGGTAAGGGAAAAAAGTCAAGGATAATTCTTAGGCTTTTGGTTCCTACATTTACAATAAGCTGGGGAAGGAACAGGTTTAAGGACAATAAATCAGCAGTTCTGCTTTGGATATGTTAATTTTCATTTCTGAGTATAGATGTTGAGTAAGCAACCTAATATATATCTCTGGGCTAGAGTGATAAATTTGGGAGTTATCAGCATATAGATGGTATTTAAAGTTATGGGACTAGACAAAGTTACTGAGGAAGAGAGTGAAGATTGAAAGAGGACTAATGATATAGCCCGAAAGCACATACGGAGTCAAGAATGATTCCTAGATTTCCAGTTTGGAAAAATAAGTGAACACGGTATCATGTACTGAGCTATCCCTACCTCAGTGAATAAGAGGAATTAAAAAAAACAAAAAACAAAAAGAAAAACCGCTTGGGAAGGTTGGGATATGCAGAGAATTTAATTTGGATATATTGAGTCTTAACTGCATATAGGACACCCAGGGAACAAATAGGTTATACTAACATAGTCTGCCAGTATACAGTTGCATATATGGTTCTATATGAAAGAAATATGGCTTGGAGACATGGATTTGGAGTCATCAAATAGCAGGTGGTAGTTGAAGGCAGGAAGAGTGGATGAGATCACCCGGAGAGACTAGGCAGAGAAAAGAGTGCTAACAGAAAAAAACACTGAAGCAAAATTTATCCCTGAGAGACAGAGGAAGAAGAGCCCACACATTAAAACAGTAACATCTTACTTTTTTCAGAAATCTAACTGCCATGGTCAATGAAGAAAAAAAAAAAAACTGAGGAGGAAAGGTCTTGATGGCTTGAATCTGAAACCCAGCTCTAATACTAACTGCTATCTCTTTGACTTTGGTACTTCAATTTCTGTGACTCTGATTCTTAATAAACAGTGATAATATTTGCTCCATTCTATATCATGGAGATACTGTGAGACTGAATAAGCTTGAATGAAGCAGTTGCAATGAAAACGTCATGACAATTAAAAACTATTATTAGACAATTCACTACGGTCAGTTTTTCTATTCTATCTCTTAGAATGGCTACAAATGAGTGAAAGGTAACTATAAGCTCTGTTGATGAAAGAGACTAAAAATAAGTCCAAGATCCTATTATTTTTATAACAAGTATCACAGAGGAAGAAAGAAAAGGGAAGAGAAGTATTAATCAGCAAATTCTATATTAAAGCAAGGTGGGAAAAGTACACTGAGCTTCACATCGAGCCTGAAAGATGAAATCTGTGCATCAACTTCCTATATGAACACCTGCCTTCATCTTCTTTTAGAAAGGTAGATGTTACTTTACAAAATGTTAACACAAGTATGCTTGCAACATTCATACAAAGTGGAAAAAAAAATCATACACACAACAATATGATGATTCAGTTAAGACAAGTATGGTCCCTTCATTTATACCCTCTTATGTATGTAATTGGGGAAGACTAAATGTCAGTGTCTCTGTACGGTCAACAAGTGGAGATGGACACAGCTGCACTGCAAAAAGAAAGGGAATTAAACATCCCATGGGCTTAACGTCAGTTGTGGCTGCGTACTAAGTTTCCAACCAGTTCAAGAAATTGGAAAGCAACTATTCCAATTGATAGTTCAACTGCAGCAGTGGTACAAGCTCACTTATTTTCTGTTCACAGTGGATTACAAATATTTTTTTTTTTTAAAGCAAACAGGGCTTCCCTGGTGGCGCAGTGGTTGAGAATCTGCCTGCCAATGCAGGGGACATGGGTTCGAGCCCTGGTCTGGGAAGATCCCACATGCCACGGAGCGACTAGGCCCGTGAGCCACAATTACTGAGCCTGCGCGTCTGGAGCCTGTGCTCCGCAACAAGAGAGGCCGCGATAGTGAGAGGCCCGCGCACCGCGATGAAGAGTGGCCCCCGCTTGCCGCAGCTAGAGAAAGCCCTCGCACAGAAACGAAGACCCAACACAGCCATAAATAATAATAAATAAATAAATAAATAATAAAAATAAAGGAATTTGTCATTAATGAATGAATTTATAAAAAATAAAAAAAATTAAAAAAAAATAAAAAATGAAAAGCAAACAAACAAAAACCCTGCCTTCTCGTCATTAGGTCAGGTTTAGGAAAGGCTGTGCGTGTCCTGAATGGGGGCAGCAGCCATCAGCATCCACCTACTCTCTTCGGGCAGAATACTGCTTTACACGATTTTACTCTTGGGTTTACAGAAAGGAAAAAAAAAAAAAAAAGAGCTTTTGCAAATGGAACATTATCTTCAAATGTTGGCAATACTCTGTGCACATTTATGTTCTGTGGACGTTGTGGCCGATCCCTGGCATTTCTGACTAAAATAACGGATTGAGAACTGGATGATCGATACCAAAGGGGTCCCATCTCCAGAATGGCATATGGTTTCACTCAGGAACGAACTTTTCCTAGCAAGTGGCTTTCCTTGCCAGAAATCAGAACCAGTGATTTTTCTTCCGAGGGTAGTTTTGGGTCAAAACGTAAAGGTAAAAACCAACTCCACCAGCGATCATAAAGCACAGAAACTGGGGAAAGTCCACGGGTCAAGCACTCCATCTAAGGGAAGAGGCTTTCGAGAAGCAAATGAATGTAGGAAAGTGACCAGAAAGTGTTCGGAAGGGGCCTTTCCCTCCCGCTGCGGAGGCAATCCCCCTGGGGTTTGGGGGGTGGGGGGAGAGGGACGAGCTCCCCGGCGCCGCTGAGGTAAAGTGGGGCCAGCAGACCACCCCTCCCCTCGGATCCGCATCCCGCAGGTCTGCGGCGACGCCCCGCGTCCTTCCAACGGCCTCTCTGAGGGAGAAGCGCTCAAGTCAGCGGCGGAGCATCTCCACAAGGGCCGCGGCCGGGGTTGAGGGGATCGGGGCCGGGACGCGCGCGGCTAGGAAGGGAGAGCACGTGAGACGCCGGCCCGGCCCTACCTGCCCAGCTCCCGCAGGGCCGGGATCATAGACGCCAGCTCCAGGCCGTGCTCGCCCATGGTGAGGACGCGAGGCACTCTTCAACCACGCCGAGGCGGGCTCCTGGCGTCTCCACAGCTGTCTCTGGTGAGAAAGCGCGGCGCCCGACGGAGGCTCGCGGGGCCCAAAACTCCTCCCGGAAGCCGCGGCCGATACGCTCTCCAGGCCAGAGTTCTTTTCCGCGTAGGACTCGAGGGGGCGGGGCAAGGGCGGGGTGCGCTCCGGTCAAATTTGCAGCGTTGGGTGCGCTCTGAGCCGGGAACGCTCGGCAGGCGAGATTCGCGAGAGTTTTGGTTTTTAGCGGTCCTCCTCTGTCACTCACTCCCAGCCTGAGAGGCTCAGATAAGCCAGACCCCTGGATCTGGGGAGGAAAGGGGCATGGTGGGCACCAGCGCAGAACGCCTCGCGTCACAAATGTGAAGACTGAGACAATTCAGCAACTAAAGGCCCAGGATTACACCTCAGGTCTCCTCGCGGAGTCACAACTCCAGGTCCCTCATTTTCTACCACTCTCTTGACATCCTTTCTGAGAGATACGGGGCAAAAGATGGACTACTCCTCGTCCTTTCTGTTTCAGCAGGGGTTTTTTTTGTTTCTTTGTTTTTCCCAACTTGAAGTCTCCCTTAGGTTTCCTTGAGGATTCTCCCAACGTTTAATATTTAAAAAGAGGGTTGAATTATATTTATTTGTGTCTCATTTAGTCAGCAGCAGTACTATGTATTTTTATGTCACCGTTACGGGCGTCTATTACCTATGATTTAATTTTTAAAGTAAAATCAGTGGCTTTTGGCTGTAGACATTTTCTAGCTCAACCCAGTTTGTTTATACGAAAAATGGTCATCATAAGAAGCTGTTAACATGTCAAAATTATGTATTTAATCAGGCAAGGCCATGCAGTGTGCTTACATTGGTTCCTTACCCATGAGAATAATCGTTATACAGTATCCTAAAAAAAATCAAAGTGATGGAGTGACAGCCAAATAGGCTTCTGCCTCAGGGATTTTGCGTTTGCTGTGCCCTTTGCCTTGACCTTAAACACCCCTCTTTCATCACCCCTCTTCAGATGTTTGCTGAAATGTCACCAGAGAGCACATAGACTAGCACACTTACACTCACACTCTTTTCCCCTCCATCCTGCTTTATTTTCTTCATAACGCATAGAACCAAATTATATACTATTTTATTGACTGTCTCCTCCAATCAGCTTATATTCATAAGCTCCTTGAGAGCAAGATTTTGTCTGTTTTATTCATTGCTTAGATACTTGGGACCTAAAACAGTGCCTGGTACATAGTTGTTGTGTACTAAATATTTGTAAAATTGGGGAATGCTATAGTGGGAAGAACATGGGATTAGAAGTTGAAGCCCTGTGCAAGTTCTCATTTCACCTGCTAGCAACTACAGTTACTAAAGTTACTCAGTAAAGTTACTTAACCTCTCTGTACTTCAGTTTTTCATCTATAAAATGAGATTAGTAATATCTATCTTGTAAGATTATAGTAAAGATTAAATAAGAGGTGGTAGTGTCCTACAGTGGAATACCATTTCTTAGTTAAAATGAATGAAGTATGAATTCTGAAAACGATGTTGAGTGAAAAAAAAAAGCAAATGGCAAAGGGATACATAACAATATTAAATCACATACCATTTTAAAACCACAAAATAAGACTTTTAGTGAGTGAATTTTGTATACATACATATATGATAAAAGTATAAAAACATGGTTGGGAAGGATATACATCAACTCCAGGAGAGTTGTACCTCTGGAGAGGGAGAGAAGGGAATGAAATGAGAAGGTTTCAACATATCTGTGAAGGCTTTCTTTTAATAGGATTGGATTAACCATGACAAATCTACTATTTGTTATATTTGGGTGACCTGCTGATCTCTCCCAAATTCTTCCTTCTGTTCAGATCTCTCTCTGAGCGTTATATTTCATTATGTCTTCCTTTCTACTGAATTTTTTTCCCTTGAATTTTTCCAAGGTATTTTATTTTATTTTATTTTATTTTTCTGCCGTGTTGCACGTGGGATCTTAGTTCCCCGATCAGGGATCGAACTCGCACCCCCTGCATTGTAAGCACAGGGTCTTAACCACTGGACTGCCAGGGAAGTCCCCCCAGGTATTTTATTTTTGTTTCAATTTTTATTATGGAAAATTTCAAATATATACAAAAGTAGAGAGAGTAGAATAAGGACCCCCCCCCCTTATGCCCATCATCCAACTTCAACAACTATCAGCCTATGACCAGTCTTTGTTCCATCTATAACTGCCCCTCCCATTTCCCCTCTCTCTAATTGGATTATTTTAAGGAAAATCTCAGACAACTCATCAATTTATCTGTAAACACTTTATTTTGTATCTCTTAAAGATAAGGACTAAATTCTGCCTACTAAATATCAAACCCATCCACTTCCCTCCAAATCCCATTATCACCATTCTAGTTTCAGACCATCGCTGTCTTGTGCCCAGACTACTTACATGACATTCTAGCTTGCCTTTCTTCCTTTGGGCTTGTTTCCCCTCCAGTGTATTCTCTACACTGAAGTATTACAACTTTTTTTTCTCTTCAACAGTATTATTGAAATTTTTAAAATATGCACCCTAATATGTGCATATTTACTAACCACATATATTTAGTAATATATTCTAATATGCATGGACATAATGCAGCTGTTGATTGCTTCCTGTCTTCCTCTCACCCCCTCCCCCTTTTATCATTTGGGGAGTGGAGTGTGTGGGGAGAGTGAAGCAGGAAGCTGAGAGGCTGAGGTAGGTGGGTTCCTATGTCCTTGGGACCTTGGTTTCCTAAGCCCAGCATCTCAGATCAAGTCGACAACAGGGCACCAACCAATGTCCTGGAAGTTTCAGCCGGCCTGTGTATATAGAATTGTCCCCAAGGATGATTAAACTAGAGTGGGAGATGACCACCAGGTGGCACCACAACCCAAATGAGACCTAGATGGACTGGTTCTCAGTCAGATGCCCAAACCCCTGGCGGCCTAGCTCTGCAAGTTCCATTGTAATGCATTGGATTTTTTTTTTTTTTTTTTTTTTTTTTTTGGCTGTGTTGGGTCTTCGTTGCTGTGCGCGGGGCTTCCTCAAGTTGTGGCGAGCGGGGGCTACTCTTCGTTGCGGTGCGCGGGCTTCTCATTGCGGTGGCTTCTCCTGTTGCGGAGCACAGGCTTTAGGCTCAAGGGCTTCAGTAGTTGCGGCGCACGGGCTTAGTTGCTCCGCGGCATGTGGGATCTTCCCAGACCAGGGCTCAAACCCGTGTTCCCTGCATTGACAGGTGGATTCTTAACCACTGCGCCACCAGGGAAGTCCCTGGGTTTTTTTGTTTTTTTTTAAAACTCCATTTTGTCAGGATTTTACTGTGTACACTAAAATAGAAATCTTAAAGAAATGAGATTTAAAAATATAAACAATTTTCCATATTCCTTTCTACAACTGAATGGACTTCAATATACACCTCCTTGGTACACACACACACACAAATTTTCATTTTAAATAATGTTTAATAACTTTAATTTTTAATAATTTTTATTTATTTATTTATTTGGCTGCATCAGATCTTAGTTGCGGTACCTGGGATCTTCGTTGAGGCATGTGGGATCTTTCGTTGTGGTGCAGGCTTCTCTGTAGTTGTGGCATGCGGGTTTTTCTCTCTCTAGTTGTGGCCGTGGGAGCGTGGGCCCTGTAGTTTGCGGCATGCAGGCTTTCTCATTGAGGCGCACGAGCTCTGTAGTTGTGGTGCGCAGGCTTAGTTGCCCTGTGGCATGTGGGATCTTAGTTCCCCGACCAGGGATCGAACCTGCATCCCCTGCATTGGAAGGCAGATTCTTTATCACTGGACCACCAGGGAATCCCTCATTTTTAATAATTTTAAAAGTTATTTATTTTCTATTATTTAATAATTTGCATTTTTAATAGTTTTTAAAACTTTGCTCCTAAATGGTGCCAGTGTTGTTTGGAATTGTTCTACATGGTAGACAGAGCACCTTTTCAAAACCAAGTATGATTATGCCATTCCCCTGCTTCAGTAGCTTGACTGTATTGAATATTGTCAGACAGATTAGTGGGTAAAAAGGGGCACATGTCTATTGGTTTTCATTGGCTAAAGCCTCAAATAACAGACCAACATAACCACAAGTCAACATTCTGAAACTTGATAAAGCAGAACAAATGATCCTGTACAGCCAAACTGCATTAATGAATTAATTTAATTCTATTAAACCCATTTAGTAGAAACACTGAAAAAGCTCATTATCAAAAAACACCTAGTTGTCATAGAGGAACTTAAAGTATTGAAGAAACTTAAATGTAAAGCTATTTGTCTTCCTATCCATGTGGCAGTTTCACATCTGCTAAGGCTGTATTTTAGGAGAAGAACTCCATTGTATTTGGATACAATTCAGAAATGACATGGAGTACCTTCGCATGTGTCCAGGAGATTTCTATCTCAGTAATGAGTTATTGGCACTTACATTGCTAAGGTCTCAAGCATGACCCTAAGATTATATCAAATGTGTTCAAATGGTAATGATTATTTACATTTGCAACCATTATTTTTACTTTTCTCAAAATCCTTTCATCTGTTTCATCTGCTGTTATCCTCCCAGTAGCTCTGTAATGTAAATAAAGCTTGAGGAGAGGTTTCTGAGTTCTCGAACTTGAGCATGCATCAGAATCACCTGAAGGGCTTACTGAAACAGATTTCTGAGCCCCAGCCCGTTCTGATTCAATGGGTCTGAAAGAGGATGCAGTAACTTGCATTTGTAACAAGCTCTTAGGTAGTGCTGATGCTGCTTGTACACGCACCACTCTCTGAGTTAGCACTGTTCTAGAGTAGCATTTCTTAACCTTGGCTACGCATTGAAATTATGTGAGTGGGAAGCTTTTTAAAAGTATCTGGGTGATGATGGAGCCTCATTAGGGTCCAAGATGGCGAAGCAGGAAGACCTTGAGCTCACCTCCTCTCACAGGCACATCAAAATTATAATTTTTTTTTAATATTTATTTTTGGCTGCGTTGGGTCTTCGTTGCTGTGCGCGGGTTTTCTCTAGTTGTGGCAAGCAGGGGCTTCTCTTTGTTGCAGTGCACGGGCTTCTCATTGCGGTGGCCTCTCGTTGCGGAGCGTGAGCTCTAGACGCGCGGGCTTCAGTAGTTGTGGCTCACGGGCTCAGTAGTTGTGGTTCATGGGCTCTGGAGCGCAGGCTCAGTAGTTGTGGCGCACAGGCTTAGTTGCTCCGCGGCATGTGGGATCTTCCCGGACCAGGGCTCGAACCCGTGTCCCCTGCACTGGCAGGCAGATTCTTAATCACTGTGCCACCAGGGAAGCCCCCAAAATCATAATTATTTACAGAGTAACTATTGATGAGAAAGACTGGCAGACTAGCAGAAAAGATCTTCTACAACTAAAGATATAAAGAAGGAACCACCGTGAGATGGGTAAGAAGGGCAGAAAGACCATATAGTCAAGACCCAAGTGGGCGGCCCACAAACTGGAGGATAATCACAACTGCAGAGGTTCTCCCCAAGGAGCGAGGGGTTTGAGCCCCACATTGGGCTCCCCAGCCTGGGGGTCCTGCACTGGGAAGAGGGGCCCTCGGAAAATTTGGCTTTGAAGGCAACTGCGGGAGAGCTAGAGGGCTGGGGGAAATAGAGACTCTGCTCTTAAAGGGCACACCTAAAATCTCACACGCTCCAGGACCCAGGGCAGAAGCAATAATTTGAAACAAGCCTGGGTCAGACCCACCTGCTGATCTTAGAGAGCCTCTCAGAGAGGCAAGAGCATCTGGAGCTCATCCTGGGGACAAAGGCACTGGTAGTAGCCATTTTGGGGAGCACCATCTACCCCATGGACACTGGAGCTGGCGAATGCCATTTTGAAGTCCTGACTCTAGCTTATTAGCACTAGCGCCCAGCCCTGCCCACCAGCCTTTTGGCACCAGTACTGGAAAACCTCAGGCCGAGCAACTAACTGGATGGAGACACAACCTCACTACCAGCAGGCTTGCTGCCTTAAGACTCCTTGAGCCCATAGCCACCCTAACCCAGCCCCACACAGCAGAGGGCCCAGGAGAGTGCACCAGCACTAGCCCTGGGACCCCACAGCCCTAGAGCCAGAGACCCTGGGATCTGGCTCCATCCACCGAGGGGCTGGCACTAGCCCAGGGACCAGCCTAGCCCACCAGTGGGTAGGCACCAGCCCTATGACCCCTTGGGCCCCAGCCCCACCCACTGTGGGCCAAAACACCAGCTCCAGGACCCCCAAGCCCTGCAACCAGAGACCCCAGGATGCAGCTCTGCCCACCAGTGGGCTGGTACTAGCCCTAGGACCCAGCCTTACTCACCAGCGGGTGGACACCAGTCCTAGGACCACCACAGCCCTGCACCCTGCCATACCAGGACCCAGCCCACCATCCTGCAGTTCAGCACCAGCCCCAGGACCCTCTGGGTCCCAGTCCAGCCCACCAGCAAACTAACACCAGCCCTAGGAACTCCCCCCCTCACCCGGACACTGACCCTGCCCACCAGCAAGCCGATGCCAGCTTTGAGGCACATTGGACCCCTCAGCCAGCTGCCCTGGGATCCAGCCACACTCACCAGTGGGCCAACACCAGCTTTGGGACACTCCATATCAGGAACTGGCCTCACCCACCAGCAGGCCAATACTAGATCCAGGACCCGCAGCCCTGTAATCTTGTACTCCAGAACCTAACCCTGCCCACCAGTGGGCCAGCACTAGCCCCCAGACCCACCAGGGCCCCAGAGCCAGCAGCCTCTGCACAAGGCAGGACCTGGCAACCAACCAGACCAGGGACCAGCCATGTCTACCAGACTGCCCACCACAACAGAAGGGCCCATGCAGCCCAAATGGGGAGCACCCCTAGAATATATAGGTCTGGAGGCCAGAGGGCAGTGTGTTGTTGGGATACATAGGACATCTTGTACAAAAGGCCACTTCTCCAAGGTCAGGAAACATAACCAACCTCCCAGATACATAGAAATAAAAGCAGCCAATTTGGCAAACAGAGGCAACAGAGGAATATGTTCTAAATGAAGGAAGAAGATAAAACCCCAGAAGAAGAACTAAGTGGAGATAGGCAATCTACCTGATAGACAGTTCAAGGTAATGATCATAAAGATGTTAAAAAAACTAGGGAGAAGATTGGATGAACAGAGTGAGACATGAGAAGTTTTTAACAGAGTTAGAAAATATAAAGAACATACAGAGATGAATACAATAACTGAAATGAAAAGTATACTAGAAGGAAGCAACAGTAGATTAGATAATACAGAGGAACAGATCAGCAAGCTGGAAGACAGAGTAGTAGAAATCTCTGAAGCTGAACAGAAAAAAGAAAAAAAAAAAAGAAATGAGAACAGTTTAAGAGACCTCTGAGACAGCATCAAGCATGCTAACATTCACATTACAGAGAACCCAGAAGGAGGAGAAAGGGACAGAAAACATACTTGAAGACATAACAGCTGAAAACTTCCCTAACAAGTTAGGAAACAGACAACCAGGTCCAAGAAGCACAGAGAGACCCAAACAGGATCAACCCAAAGGGGACCACACCAAGACACATTGTAGTTAAAATGACAAAAATTAAAGATACAGAGAGAATATTAAAAGCAGCAAGGGAAAAGCCACAAGTTATGTACAAAGGAACTCCCATCAGCCTATCAACTGACTTTTCAGCAGAAACTCTGCAGGCCAGAACGGAGTAGCGTGATATATTTAAAGGGATAAAAGGGAAAAACCTACAATCAAGAATACTCAAGCTGGGACTTCCCTGGTGGCACAGTGGTTAAGAATCCACCTGCCAATGCAGGGGACACAGGTTCAAGCCCTGGTCTGGGAAGATCCCACATGCCATGGAGCAGCTAAGCCCGTGCACCACAACTACTGAGCCTGTGCCCTAGACCCGGTGAGCCACAACTACTGAAGCCCACACACCTAGTGCCCGTGGTCCACAGCAAGAGAAACCACTGCAATGAGAAGCCTGCGCACTGCAACGAAGAGTAGCCCCTGCTCACCGCAAATAGAGAAAGCCCGCGCACAGCAATGAGGACCCAATGCAGCCAAAAATAAATAAATAAATAAATAAATTTATTTAAAAAAATAAAACTCAAGCTGGCAAGGCTTTCATTCAGATTTGATGGAGAGATCAAAAGTTTTACAGACAAGCCAAAGCTAAAAGAGTTCAGAACCACCAAACCAGCTTTACAAAAAATGTTAAAGGGACTTTGCTGAGCAAAAAAGAAAAGACCACAACTAGAAACGTGAAAATTATGAAAGGAAAAAGCTCAAAGGCAAATATACAATAAAAGTAGTAAATCCACCATGTATAAAGCTAGCAGGAAGGTCAAAAGACAAAAGCAGTAAAATCATCTATATCCACGATAAGTAGTGAAGGGATACACACACACACACACACACACACAATGTAAAATATGATGTTAAAAACAGTAAGTGCGGGGTGGGGAGAAAAAATGCAGGCTTGTTAAAATACCTTTGAACTTAAGGGATCAGCAACTTAAAATAATCACATATATATGGCTATGTGTAGTGTGGGATATATAGTCTATATGTAACATCCTTGTATGGTGACGTATCATAACTAGATTTATTGTGGTGATCATTTTGAAATATATAGAAATACCAACTCACTATGTTGTGTAACAGGAACTAATATAGTGTTTTAGATCAGTTATACTTCAAAAATAAACAAACATAGAAAAAGAGATCAGATTTGTGGTTACCAGAGGAGAAGGGTTGGGGGAGGAGGGATTGGATGAAGGTGGTCAAAAGTTACAAATCTCCAGTTATAAGTAAGTACTAGGGATGTAATGTAAAACATGATAAATATAATTAACTGCTATATGTTATATATGAAAGTTATTACGAGAATAAATCCTGAGTTCTCATCACAAGAAAACAAATTTTGTTTTTATTCCTTTAATTTTGTATCTATGAGATGATGGATGCTCACTAAACTTATTATAATAATCATTTCATGCTGTGTGTTAGTCAAGTCATTATGCTGTGCACCCTAAACCTATACAGTGCTGTATGTCAACTATATCTCAATAAAACTGGAAGAAAAAAATATAAAATAATATAAAAAATAAAAAGTATCTGGGCATTCCCAGAGATTCTGATTTGATTGGTTTGGAGTAAGGTGTATATATATATACGCATTTGTTTACTTACCAACAAGCTCAAGCATCTACTCATATGTCTATTAATCATTTGGATTTTGTTTTCTGTTAATTACCTACTCAGGACTTTATGAGTTTTATTTTGGTTGTATCTTTTTATTGATTTATAGGAGCATTTTAATATATTATGGACATTAACCCTTTTCTGATAGATACTCTGAAAATATTTTCTCTTTGTCAGTTGCTTCTTGTCATACAGAAATTTTAATTTTTATTGTATCAAATCTGTCCATATCTTCCTTTACAGCTTCTGGGTTTTGAGTCTTGCCTAGGAAGGTTAACCCCAAGGTTAAAAGTGTTCTTTTGTACTTTTTACTAAGATTTTTGTATTTGAGTTTCCTAGTATTCATTTTCTCATTGATTTACTGATCATTTTCGAACAAGACAACGTGTTTCCCAGATGGACCATGCATTTGTCAGTATCGAAGTCCCTTTTGCTAGTTTAAGAATAAAGAGGTTTATTATGAGATGCAGATAATATATGGAATCATTGGGAGAAACAGACTTCATCATGAGAATCCAAGAACTCCCCAAATTACCGTAAAGGCAGTTGCTAACTCTGACAGGATCAGGAAGCTGCCAGAAGAGGGTCATGCTTTCCCTCTCTCCTCATGCGATTCAATTTTCAACCAAAGTCTTACATGACCTGATGAAACCTAAATCATATCTGGAACCATACCTACAAGTAAATCTGGGAAATGTAGTTTTTGGCTTTCCAGGAAGGGATTCAAGAAGCGAGTTAGGGCCATCCACAGTGTCTGTTAATGTGTTATCAACTAGTCCATCACTTTCCCATTATTGTGATGTATCATCGTTTTCATAAGTACATCACAGATGAAAAAATATTGGGGGACAATCAGTCTTTGCCACACTCCACAGCTGTTTTCCTATTTCCCATCTGTTTCAGTTAATGTTGTACATGAGTTTATTTTTTTCAACTAAGGATGGGCAGGGTGTGGAGGGAGGAGAGAGAATGTAGTAAACTGCCCCAGATCATCCTTCTGTGCCCTAAAGCCGTTTCCCCCCCAATGCCTGTTAGGCTGACTTCATCCTGAAATAACTCCTCAGCTTGATCTCCAGTCCCTACCTGCTCATCATCTGCGTCTATTCTGAAACCTGGATCATCCATTTAGTTCTTTATCTCAGTCATCAAAATTTTAAATTCCCAACTATCTGGTCAAAATTTCTGTACTTGCGACATCTTCTCATGATTATTTGAAGGTATTAATTATACTTTCCAAATGTCATCTTCTGATGGTTGTCTAGCTCTGTTTTCTCTACTGTTAGTTGTAGCAATGGTGCTTCTCTCATAGTCATTTTTTCCTCAAATGTGTGATATAATGTTTAGTTATCTGTTCAATTTTGTATTTTATTTTATTTATTTATTTTTATTGAAGTAGTGTTGATTTAACAATTTTGTATTTTAGAATCTCTATTCATTTCACCTTTTTATTCACTGTAGCCATCCTTTGCCAATTTGGGGTAAGGAACAGTACTCGAGAGGCCAGGATGTGTTGGCAGCTCACCCTCCAGGTGTGGGAGACTCGTGTTCTTCCTGGAAGTCTGTAGCTACCAGGACCACAGTTTAGACCCCACTGGGGAGAAAAAAGGTGTTGACTAGCCTAGCTGCTCTAAATCTCTTTCCCCAGTTACTCTCTCCGAGCAGTGCCTCAGTGCCCTCCTTCCATTTCTTGATCTGTTAGCTGAGTTTGCACACCCTTCCCCCAACTGCTCCATCCTTTGCCTTAGCCTCCTCCTCTGTATGATTTGAGCTGAACGTTCCTTCCATCTTCGTTCTCTGAGATGTGATCCTCTCTGTATTTTGTCTTTTCTCAACATTTCTGGTTTGTTCATGGCAGTTTTTCTTGTTTTCCTAGGATATTTTTTTCTTTTAACAAGTATCTCGCGGACTTCCCTGGTGGCACAGTGGTTAAGAATCCACCTGCCAATGTAGGGGACATGGGTTCGATCCCTGGTCCAGGAAGATCCCACATGCTGCGGAGCAACTAAGCCCACGCGCCACAACAACTGAAGCCCGCGTGCCTAGAGCCCGTGCTCTGCAACAAGAGAAGCCACCGCAATGAGAAGCCCGCGCACCACAACGAAGAGCAGCCCCCGCTCGCCTCAACTAGAGAAAGCCCACAGGCAGCAGCGAAGACCCAACGCAGCCAAAAAAAACCCACCATTTTTTTCTTTACCTTTATGGGGAAATAATTTATATAAAATACGTTTAATAAATTTAAAGTGTACAATTTAGTTTTCACAGTTGTAGACTCCTGTGAAATCTCCACTATAATCAAGACAAGATTTCTTTTCCGTCATCCCCAAAAGATTTTTACTGCCCCTTGACAGCCCATTCCTCCCTTCACCCCTGGCTCCAGGCAATTACTGGTTTGCTTTTTGTCAGTTTAGGTTAGTTTGAACTTTGTATAGATGGAATCATATATTTGTCTCTGGCCTCTTTCACTCAGCATAATAATTTTGAGATTTATCCATGTTGAAGCCTATATGAGTAATTCTTTCCTTTTTTTTTTTTTTTTTGCTGAGTAGTATTCCATTGCATAGATGGATATTGCACAATTTGTTTATCCATTCACCTGTTGGTGGGCATTTGGGTTCCTTCTGGTTGGGGCTATTGTGAAAAAAAGCCGCTGTGGACATTCATATTCAAACCTTTGTGTGAACATACATTTTAATTTCTCTTGGGTAATAACTACGAATGGAATGGATGGGTTATATGGCAGATGTGTGTTTAACCTTTTAAGAAATGTATTGTGAGAACTCACAACTCCTTTACATCTGGGCTCAGATAAGGATACTTAAGCCACTGATTTCTCTAGGTGTAAGGCAGGGAGAAATCCTTATTCTCCTCAGCCTTAGCCCACGTACTTCCATATTTAATTGATTATCGACTCCTTTGGGTTCCTAAAATAATTCCAACATCCTTCTTTTTCATCTCTCAAGCCATACTAATATCATCTCAGGATTTCTTGGGTACCTATTTTGTACCCAGTACTGTGCTAGGCGCTAAAGGGTCACACAGGACTTTGAGTTAAAGTGGCAACAAATTAGGGCCCCCTCCTGTTGCCTGGACACAGCTGGAGAGACCACAACCATAGGTTATGCTACAGGCAAAATACTTGAGAACTTGTTGCATTCCACTTACTTGACTCACATGCTAGAGGAAATATCCCACCTTTGCGTGTGAGCTGTAGTTACTTATTTTTTAAGCAGGTGTGGCTGTTAAATGAAGAGGAAGTGTTGTGTGAAATCCCAAAAAGAGGGAGAAGGGGAGAGAAAACTTTCCTCTTTTAATACCAAATATGTATATCTTTTCTTTTGACCGGAGGTTCGCAATGTGTGGTATTCGAATTAGTAGTACCTGTTTCCCCTGTGAAAATGTTAGGCATACAAATGGTCGGGCCTCATCCTAGATGTACTTGAATCTGAGCTCTTGAGTGTGGGAACTGTGTTTCAACAAGCCCTCCACGTGCTTCAGATCCACACTCAAGTTTGAGAAGCACTGTGCTAAGATCATTACAATTGTGTAGATGGTCATCTTTAGGCTTGGAGGAAGGTGCGTCCTGGGTAGCTTTGGGCAGTAAGGATAAGGTTGCCGCAGCGCCCCTCCACCACTCCCTCCTCTCCTCTCCCAGCACCTGCAGCTCCACTTCAGCTCTTGGCCTCGGGTCCTTTCCCCTGGGAGCCGCAACCAAAACCCGGCAAGTGGATTTAGAGTTTGCTGACCCGGGTGCCGGCCGGGCATGCGTAGTGGCGCGAGCGCAGCAGCTAGGCGGGCGCGGCCAGGTAGCCGCAGAACCGACCTGCGGGTGCCTGGATCGGGAGCGGGAGCTGCGGGCTGGAGGGCAGGTACGCGGCGCGGCGGTGGGGTCCGAGAGGAAGCCTGAACCGACAGGCAGAAAACAAAGCTTTACTTCCTCGCAGGCGCTCGGCGGCGGCTCCAGGGGAGTCTCTCCGGGTTTCCCTCGCTGGAGAGGTGGCTCCCGGCGCCCGCTGTGCAGTGAGGCGCCCGCCGACCTCAGGGCGCGCTCCTGCTCAGTCTGGGCAGCATGTAGTGCGGGCAGGTGTTAAATCGTGTATTTATGCTGTTTACACAGTAAGCCTGAGAACTGCATTATGATTCTCTGCATGAAGTTAGGCATTTCGTTAACTTTTCTATTTTCCTCTCTTTTAAACTTTGAGTGGCCGCTGGTGAGGCTTTCTGATCCAGCCTGTTTCGCTGGACTTCTGTGGCTGGTTTATTTGCCTTTGGTCTTTTGGTGCATAGGCTCAGTAGGACTGGAGTGAAATCAGCATCCGTGGTTTCTGGTTTTGGTGCCTTTCCTGGAGCAGGGGGCCCCTGGATGCGGCATTAAAAAAAAAAAAAAAAAGCCAACTTTCAGCGCATTTCAGTGCCCAAAACTTTCTGCATTTCAGCTGTATTTTAAAGTAGAGACTTCGTAAAGTTGAAGATTTTCCCCCCTTACTTTTCTACATTACTGTTATTTCAGGCATCGTTTGGTCTTAAAAGGAAGCGGTCTTTTATTTTGTTTTTTAAAATTAATTTTTATTGGAGTATAGTTGATTTACAATGTTGTGCTAGTTTCTGCTGTACAGCAAAGTGAATCAGCTCCACAGGTACATATATCCACTCTTTTTAAGATTCTTTTCCCACATAGGTCATTAACGAGTACTGAGTAGAGTTCCCGGTGCTATACAGTAGGTTCTTATTAGTTATCTATTTTATATATAGTAGTGTATATATGTCAGTCCCAATCTCCCAGTTTATCCCTCCCCTCCTTAACACTTAGTAACCATAAGTTTGTTTTCTACATCTGTGACTCTATTTCTGTTTTGTAAATAAGTTCATTTGTACCAATTTTTTTAGATTCCACATTTAAGTGATATCATATGGTATTTGTCTTTCTCTGTCTGACTTCACCCCAAATGACAATCTCTAGATCCATCCATGTCGGGAAGCAGTCTTTTAGATGAGTAACAGAATTCTCACTTTTCTCCCCTTTATTTACCCTGTCACATTTAATAGTTCACACAGAGATAATTTACCCTGGGGCTGCGGTATTGGAAACGCGTGTACGAGGTTAAGGTTATGCTGCACAAATTTCTTGGATAACCTGTAAGCCATAAACAAAATTTGGGGACCACACACTGAACATTCTTTAAGTGTCAAATTTATGATGTGGGAGGTGTGTACATAGAATTAATAAGTTTAGGGAAAAAAAATTTCTAGTTCAGGAGGAGAAACCTATATGGAAAGGGAATACAGATATCTGCCTTTTCCTTCACCCCCCTCCTGCCCCCGCCCCCGCCCATGATGAATGTTTTAATGGCAGGAATAATATACAGTTGGTTTAGTTTTGGCCTGTGGAGACCTTCGAGGTCAGCCAGTTCAGCTGCTTCAGTTTACAAATGAGAAAACCGAAACCAAGGAGGTTAAATGACTTGCTGTGGCTGCTGGAGCCCCTCCTTGGCAAAGCTGGGCCCGGGCCCCAGGTTTTCTGATTTGCAGGGCTCTTTTTACCATCCCAGGCCGATACTTTCCTCAGAGTTTGGTTAGATTATTACACTTTCTTCTTCTCTTCTACCTCCTTATACTTTGTAATCTGGCTTAGGCAGAAGATTAGCTATTCCTGCTACTAAGCTTGCTAGTACCTTGTAAACTCCTCTCAAAGAGTACCCTCTCATTCAAGCCCCACCTAACAATTGGCTGGTCTTGAAACCGCCCTCCTTCCTTGCCTCAGAATGCTTGTTTGCCTCCCTCCATGTTGAAGTCCTGCGTATGCTGCAAGGTGTAGCTCAGGTGTGCCTCTTCCTAGAAGCCTTCCTTGATTACTGCAGCCAGAAAGTAGCTCTCCCCCTTCTGAACCCTCTAACGTTTATTACTGTTGGCTGTGCTAGTATCCCTCATCTTTAGTATCCCGGATTGTTGAATTTTAGTACATAACCCAACTTCCTGACCAGTGTGTGTAAGCTCTTGGAGCTTCAAGCCTATGACTTAGACTTCCCACCCAGAACTAAGCACCAGTAATGTTCTTGGTACTGTTTGTGGGAGGGAGGCAGTGAAGTAGGGGTGGTTTGGTAAAGGGATTTGATGTGGATGTTCTGTGAAATGAGGGAGGCCACCATAGAGCTATAGCAAGACAGTGGCCAAGTCAAACCAGCCTGATGGGATGATTCTCATATCTTCATGAGAGGTCATGATGGATCATTTAGGGCAGTTCTGGTGACAGGAGTCAAATCATAACAGAGGAGAGTTGCCTAAGGCCTGGACTTAAGCATGTGATTCTAAGTGCTGAGTGGAGAGCACAGATGTGAGAAGTGTTGTAAAGGGGAAAGCATTTGTAAGAGACTAGATGCTGGGACTTCCCTGGCAATCCGGTGGTTAAGACTCTGAGCTTCCACTGCAGGGGGCACTGGTTCGATCCCTGGTCGAGGAACTAAGATCCCGCATGCCATGCTGCGTGGCCAGAAACTAGATGCCGAGAAGAAAAGATGCTCTGAAAGTTGCTTTAGCTTCAGGTTTGGGGTGTTGGTAATGTTCTTTTTATTTTATAAATAACCTCCAACGGTGACATTATCTCTTTCTGTTTCTTACAGTTGTTGATGTGATTGTCTCATTTGCCATTCTAGATGATAAGTTCTTTGGGAGATGACCTTTAATCCCTCACAGTGCCAGGCACGTAGCTTTGCAGTATTAGATACTCAATAATTATTGCATTAATAAATAAACAAGTGTATTTTGACATGAGGAGGGTGGGAGTTTAGGATCTTAGAGCTATAAGGTAGCACTTTATCCAGACCATCCCCTCATGATGTAAAGGTGGAGCTGAGATGTGCTTAGCTTAGCTCGTTAGTGGTTTAGCCAGAGCCTCTGCCCTAGTCTCATCGCTATGAGTCCCTAACTTTTCAAGGTTGATGACCCCAAGATTAATTTGAGTTGGAGATGTTCTGTGGATAAAAAGCCCTCAGAGACCTAATCTAAAGAGGGGAACTTGGTGGCCAATGGGAGGATGTCTGTGTCATTGGAAGAGATGACACACAACAGATGACTGGCCAGTTCAAGGTTGAATGAGGGGCAAGGCTGCAGACCTGGGGATCTGGAGTCGAGGAGGAGTCTGGAAAGGACATGGTAGCTTAGCTTGTCAGTGGCAGAAGATACAGACGGGTGGGCCCCAAGTCCGTGGACTGAGAGTGAATTTGGGAGAGATAGTTTACACTACCGGGAGGTAGTGAGTGATGGCCGTGGTGTTTATGACCCAGGAATGTGAGGTGAGCTTGAGAGAGA
Organism: Balaenoptera musculus; assembly: GCF_009873245.2. NCBI lineage: Eukaryota > Metazoa > Chordata > Mammalia > Artiodactyla > Balaenopteridae > Balaenoptera > Balaenoptera musculus. The sequence goes on from NC_045788.1 coordinate 23,312,305, forward strand.
GAGAATTGTGATCAGACTCTCCACCTGGAAAAATAAGACAGAAGGCAGGGCTTCCAAACCCCAAATCCTGGATCAAGAAGTAGTTTGGTATATTTGTTTACTTGAAACAGATGTTGCAAATAGCCGTTTTGCAAATCAAAGCACAGCCTTTTCACTGAGCTGCACACAGCATTGAGGGAGCTGTTGGAGGGCACACATCCTTTCTGTTGACAATCACACTGTAGTTGATCACCATCTTCAACTGGCAGTGATTCCTCTTCTTATGAGTCAAGAAGAGAGAGCACTTGGGAGGAGATACGGAGTTTGAGAGATGATTACTGGGGGGCAGGGAAGGGTTGGGTAAGTTTAGAGGAATTACTTTTTTTTTTAATCTTGACGTTAGTCCAAATTGATTGGACAGTGAAATGCAAGATCAAGCAGTATGTTGAAGTTAATGTCTCATACACTTAACGCCCAGGTGTTAAATTCCAGAGTAATGTATCATAACTCTGTGTAAAATGACTGTACTATGTAACTTTCTCCAAATAATAATACTAATATTAGTAGCTAGTATTTTAAAATGTTTTACATGGACCAGACACTGTACTAAACACTTTACAAGCAATATGTCGTTGAATCTCTACAGACCATCTGATGAAGTTGGTGCAAATATTATTCCCATTTTACAGCCGAGAAAACTGAGACTTAGGTAAAAAATCACATTTCTGAGGTCACATCATGGACAAGTGGCTGAACTGAGCTTGGATCCCAGGCCTACCTGACTTCAGGCACTGAGAGCTAAAGTTAACTTAAATCTTAACTTAAAGCTAACTTAATCAAATAGCATAACAAAATGCAAAACGGATAAATGTGGTAACCCTAACAGATGCTTAGAATGGCTACAGATTTTATCTGGTGACACTCCCAACATTCTTTGAGCCAGACTTTCATAAGAGAAACAAAACAACAGTGATGAATCTTTCTGGGTTTTGTTTTTAAAATTATTCCACTCAGTCTTTATCTCCTTTTCACCCTTGAAGACTTCCTGGAGGCAGAGACAGCAGCTCTTTCTCTGGGTGCACCATAAAGCTCTTTTGGGGTGATGGAGGTGAGTTGGTAGGGATCCAGGAGATGCCTCTGGAGTTGGGGGGGTGAGACTCACCTTGTGTATAAGCCTAAGGACTCTAGGGTGAACAGTTCATAAGGATTTTTTCACCTGGGGTGGCAGGACCCACCGTTGGGAGCTCCTGGAAGATCTGTGGGTCCTGACCCTAACCCTGATCTCAGATCTTTGAACTGTGGTCAGAACCCTCAGGCTGAATCCAAACCTGGACACTTCTTCCGGGATCCTTCAGTTCAGGGAGTTCTGACGTCAGTGTGGACACGTTGCAGTTGGAGGTGGGTGTCGATACCTCAGGGAAGGCCCCAGGTCAGAAACAAGTGATTTAGAGGCAGGGCTGCCAGGCCTCAGCCTTGACCAGCTGACTTGGCTGTGAGAAAATGTCCCGTACCTTCCTGCTTGGTGTACCACATTACTCTCTCATGGGAGGCTCAGAATAGAATCCAGCTGAGGATGTTCCTCTCCTCCCGGGGCTGCCTGAGCCCCTCTGTCCGTTTCCTGCTTCTGCCTCTGTGCTGGTTCTGTGCATTCTCAGGGCCTGTCTCTGGGCGTGAAAGGAAAGGCCGCCTGCTTCAGGCCCTTACCCATTACGTGTTTCAACATCCCAAAATCCAAATCAAACTTTTGATGAAAATCAGGGAGAAAGAGGCCTTTGTGATGCCTACCGGTTTATTGCTTATAAAATGGTTATACACTTTTGATTGCTGGAACTGTTGCTGACATATAAAATCACATGAGATGTGAGGCTGTGTTAACTTTGATCGTCTTATTTCTTTTCAGTACTACTGTGTCTGAAAGTGCCTACTTGCCTTTTCTGGTGAGAAACATGTAACGTGGCTTCTGTGAAAGCGAGTTGCTCTTTAGTAACTGTGGGCACAGAAAGAGCGAGAGAGGACTGATAAGGAGAGTTTTTCTCTTATTTAAAACACTTGTTTCATCAGAAAGTATTTTCTTTTCTAAGAGAGTTATGTGTTATTTGTTCAAAGTCCAGTTGTGAAGGAGACTTTAACCTTTATGATAAACTAGATCTTTCTTTTTGAGCAATTCAGAGCTATAAAACTACAAGAATATTTGGGTTATGACTCACTGCACAGAGACATGCCTTCTTCAGAAAATCCAAGCCAACCACAAAGAAAACACAAGAAACTGTCTTTTTCTGATAGTAAGGTGGATGGATATCTTAGTAAGGTGGAAGCAAAAAAGTAAAAGGTTTTGGGGAATGGTTGACAGGAGAAATTCAGTATTAGAGGAAACCAGAATTACTTCATTATTGAGAAACTCAATAAATTGTTTAAAGATCCAGTCCCAGGAAATAACATTTAAAAGAAAAATGATGAAAGCCCCTTCAATTTGTTAGAGAACCAAAAAACAAGAGATTTTAGCAGTACTGTCAAAATAGAATTTGGATTGAATTTGAGTTTAAAACATTGGTAATGGTAAATGTATGTAGAAGGATTTCATGTTAATTGCCCCCTACAATGAATTCCCACATGGGGCCTCTGCATTCCATGAATAAAAGAGTAAACCTATCTCCATGGATCACAACTGTAAAACCCAAAGTGATGCATGACAGTCTGTGACCTAAAACTGATGTTGATCAAGGAAATTTGAATGCCTTAGACAGAAAGTACTGGCTCTATTCACACTTTGTTCCCATAGCTGGTGCTCAGAATCTAGATTAAATTGTTAAAATGAAAGAAAAACAGGTTCAGAACTGACTCGTTTACAGTGAATGATCAAAGGCACAAGTAGACTTTTTGTCTCATTTTACTTTGTCATCTTAAATGCCACCTTTTATGGCTATATTGGGTTTTTTTTTCTTTTTTTTGTCCTTGATGATATATACTGTGTACTGTTTATAGGTAAAAATCAATGCAAACTAGAATTCTGAGGTTTGATAAATGTCTCTGCTTAGGGTTTTAATGCTATTCATCAATAATTTGGTGGAATGATAATATCAAATTAGTACATAATTGAACCTTCAGCTCAATAGCAAGTTAGTATTTATAACCATTGGGAACAAATCAAAAGTTCTCAAAGACTCCGTAATTCTTTCACTTGAAAACTCTCTCAGCATTTTATCCTGGTCAAGTCTCCCTTTTCCTTCCTCTCCCCTCAGAGGGTCATTGGGACACTCTTTTGGTCCAAGGGGTATTGCCAAGAGTGGCCCAGTTATTTCAGAGTTGAAGTGTTATTAGGTCAATGAGGTGCTAGCCATGAAACACAGCTCACAAAAACCGAATGATGTTTTTCAGCAAAAGTTGTCGTGCCAAGTGAATTAATTTTGGAAAAACAGCACTAGCATCAATTGGCCTGATCCCTTTTCCTATCCTTGAACAGCCCAAGTTAAACCCAAGATCACCATCTGTGGAAAAAAGGTAATCTGAGAATCTCTGAATGCGTATTGCTCAATCAAAATGAGCCCCGTAGGGTAATTAAAGTTTAGATATCTGAAATCAGTTGGCCTATGATCAGGTCCATGGATGAGAAGTCAAAGTCTGTGATTCTGTTTCTGACCCCATGAGAAGAGAGGCCTTCTCTTCAGCTGCAGGTTTGATGATTAAACAAGATAGTAAATGTGAAAGCAATTAGTAACCTATAAGGTGAGGAGGTAAGGTATTTATTGATATAATAATTTTCCAGCTTCGCTGCCTTTCATTGATAAGTGACCAAGACTTTGAGAATGAATGACTTGCCTGCTTGAGGTTACCTGGCTTGGAAATGGCAGAGATGGAACTCACATCTGTGTCTTTTCATTTCAACATTTGACAAAATGTTAGGGCTCAGCATTGGGACTATAGTGATGGCCAAGACAGATATAGGGTCCCTGTCCTCATGGAGCGTCTTGCACCCCAAATACAGTGCTCTTTCAGTCAATCCATATTTCCTTCTTGTACTGACCAGAGGGAATAATTTCTCTATGAAATTGACATCTGGCTTTTATAAAATCTTAAATGTGTTTATGGCTAAGCCTCGACTATGGAGCTCTTTAAGTGATCTCTCTGTTCCCAAAGGTGCCTTCAACAACTGCCCCTTAAACTTCAGATCTCACTTGACAGGGTATTTATTCATCTCCATTGTGGAGAGAGGAGTTGGATTCCTCTCAGCATCCTTCTCAGGGGCTTGTTGCAGAAGAATACTTTCCCCTCTTCCTCTGCAAAATCAAAGGGATTTGATTGCCGAAAGGGAGCTGGGCTGCGACAGCACTGTAAGTGAGGCACGGCCCATGTACTCACAGGTTCTCAGTCAGCTGGGGGAGGCAGACACAGAGACAGCCTGTGACACAGGTGAGCACCAGGAGGAAGGGCAGAATGAGGCTTTGGGGGAGCCCGAATGGAGAGCAGTTCATTCTGTTCAGTGGGTTGAGGAAGATGTCAAGACTTTTGAGCTGAGCCTTGAAAGAAAAGCACAAGTTCAATCTACAGAGAATAGATAGAGGAAAAAGCATTCCTTGGGGAAGGGACAGCATGAGCAAAAGCACGGAGACAGGATGGAGCTGACCTGTTCAGGAAAATGCAGGTACTTTAATGTGCTCTAACAGGTGATTGGGCATAAGAATCAGTTGGAGAGCTTGTTAACAAATGGGTAGGTGGGTCCCAACTCCAGGTTTCTCATTCTTTAGGTCTGGGGTGGGGCTGGAGAATTTTTTTTCTTTTGAGTTAGGTCTATATTTTATTTTATTTTTATTTTTTTGAGCAGGGAAAGTTTAATATAAAGAATTATTAACTATAATGGGGACTGGAGTAATAAGAGATTGGGTAATAAGTAGCAGAGAGAATATAGTAATATAGGCTGCTTCCTATGTCTGCTATTCCTATATTCTTTTTTTAAAATTTTTTTATTGGAGTGTAGTTGCTTTACAGTGTTGTGTTAGTTTCTGCTGTACAGCAAAGTGAATCAGTTATACATATACATATATTCCCTCTTTTTTAGATTTCCTTCTCATTTAGGTCACCACAGAGCACTGAGTAGAGTTCCCGGTGCTATACAGTAGGTTCTCATTAGTTATCTATTTTATACATAGTGGTGTATATATGTCGATCCCAGTCTCCCAATTCATCCCACCACCACCTCTGGCCCCCCCTTGGTATTCATACGTTTGTTCTCTACATCTGCGTCTCTATTTCTGCTTTGCAAATAAGTTCATCTGGGCTGGAGAATTTCATTTCAACAAGTTCCCAGCTGACGCTGAGGCTGATGATCTGGGAATCACACTTTGAGAGCCACTGGATGAGAGTATAGTAATGTAGGTTAGATAGGAGAGCTAGAAACAAGTGGTTTTCTTTGGAAACAGTACTAACTTCATAAAACTGTTGTTACAGGGTTTTTTAATTGTTATTTTCTTTTTAAATTAGTTTCATTTACCGAGTGGTTGCTGCCTTGTGCCCTTTGCTGCCCTCTGGAAGTTCCTTACCCACTCCACCCTGACCCCAACCCCCCAGTTCTCCCAAGAAACCAACCCTTTTCTTGTATTCCATATTTTTGAAATAACTGCGGTTCAGCCAGTATGACATTCCACCTATGGAGAGCTGAAAAGCTGACATCAGCTAGAAGATGTTAGGAGTTGACCCAAACCAAGCGTGAATGACTACTAAACTCAAGGAGTACGTTTTTGGATTTTATTTTGTTAATTTGGATGTAATATTAAACTTCATTTTATAAGTATTTTTGGAATAGCTTGCAAGATCTGAGGTCAGGGGTAGGATGTACACAATTGCAGAAAGTTCCTTCCTTGCCCCTCAGAAAACGTGCAGTCTTGTAGGAAAGTTAAGATATATGAATTCCTGGCTCCAGTACAGGGCAGCTGGTGCTAAGTGCTATAAGAAAGATAGGAACCGACCTGTGATAGGTCTGAGAAGGAGGAAGTTTCACTTTCCATTGGAACAATTAGGGCAGTCAGGGCAGAGTTGATGGGGTGATCATTTATGCTGTCTTCTGATGTTTTACCCATCTTTGTGAGCCAGCTGATAAGAGGGCTTCCTTTTGTCTACATAAAGAAAATAGTGGAGGAGGAAGCATATGAAGTAGGCAGTGAAGGATGGGCAGGTGCTCACCAGGTAGAGTGCGCAGCTGGGGGAGTTATTGGGAGAGGTGTTCCAGACAAAGGAGCAACTGAACCTCCAAACAGAGGTGCAACGGGGAAACGCGGGTTCAGCAGGTGCTGAGTTCTCCAGTTCATTACGGAAGGTACAGGGAGATAAGACTGGAAAAGCGTTTTGGGAAGATGGTGGAACATCTTGAGTATGAGGTTGCGGGATTTGGACTTTATTCTGTAGGCAGTGTGAGTCACAGGTTTATCTCGGCTTACTTTCACTTCCGGTTTACTCCTGACTCCCGACACGTTGGAAGAGGAGGAACCCCACTTCTTGCCGTGTATTGACCTGTGGTTCATATTCTTTTGGAAAAACACCTAAAAATGCTTTTTTCCTGGTTCTGATTTTAATTCTTTTTTTTTTTTTTTGCCGTGCTGCTTGGTTTTCAGGATCTTAATTCCCTGACCAGGGATTGAACCCGCGCCCTCAGCAGTGAAAGCGCAGAGTCCTAACTGCTGGACCGCCAGGGAACTCCCTGATTTTAATATGTGTATTTCAGTCATCTTACAGACTTGCCAAAATTAATCCATCATATTAAAGGCTTCTGTGTCTTTCAAAAATATGTAAAATATAAAAGGACAACCGATTTCAATTTCTGAGAGACAGATTATAAAAAACGAGATAAAAATAAATAAATCACCAAGCCAAGAGATTATAGTACTTGTTCAGGGTTGTTCTGGGAAGAGAAGCGAATTCAAAAGTGAAGGCTAAGGCTGTAAGCATGGTGTTCTACAGATACTTTCAAACTGACTTCAAGTGCTGAAGGATTACAGAGGTAAAAGTGAGAGGTGACGTGGTGTCTCTTTGGGATGCTTTAGCTATACATTGGGAGATTCTACTGGTTGAGTACGGTTTTAGAAAAGCTTGTCTCTGGAGAATAGAAGGTACTAAGGCCTTCTGTTCATCTTTTTGGGGTGACGTCCACAGATGGTAAAGACATTTGTGTCTCAGTGGAGATTTTGAGAATCTTCCGTGTGTGTCTCCTAAAAAGAATCCTGTGTTTAAAACTACAGTGTGATGGGAAAAGCAAAAAAGGTGGATTCGTAAGTAGAAGCTGCTACCCTGCGTTGTCACTTGCTAGCTGATTGATAGAAGAGGTGGGTGAGTGGGACAGAGCTGAGTGACTCATCCACAGCTGAGAGGTTCAGTGGGTAGGAGAATCTCCAAGTCATTCAGCCTGTCTGAACCTTGGTTTTTGTTGCTGTTGTTGTTTGCATTTTGGTTTTTGTTGTGGATTAAATAAGATAAAATAGGAATGATACAATATGCATGTTAGATCAAAATCTTCCAATACTAAGATTTATTTTGTTATAAGTTCTTGTGGCCACATTTGTGGCCACGCAGAGTGTGAGTTTCTAGAGGGCAGGATTGTGTCATTTTCAGTTTGTATCCTCATTGCCTGAATGCCTGCTCTGCAAGGAGGCACTTGATAAATTGTTGAATGAATGGAACATGAAAAGGAATGAATGAATGGATGAATCTATACCCACCCCCACCCCACCCACATAGCCAATGTTTTCTAGTTTGTACTT